>NC_139237.1:34454408-35126614 GCF_977018435.1 Lepisma saccharinum
AAGGAATCTGTGGATTTTTTATTATATCTGCTTTGTATTTAAGAGCATAACTGGCTTCATATTCAACAACTGGGATTCTTAGCTCCATAGTCTGAATAATGCATTTGCCTTCATCAGGTAGGGTATTAGGCAAAGCTTCCCCTGTAGAGTTTAATGTACTGTACCTCATCAAAGCATTATTATCAATGGCAGCTCTTCTAAATGTGATTCTTAAACCACCCTTCCACATAATATCTTTGTAATCTGAGAAGAATCCTGGCAACAGGCGCATGGGGAACAGCACTGTGTGGCTCTTAGATATAATTTTATCACCAGCCTCAAATCCACCTATTTTGTAGTAAGAAGCCTCGGTTTTGGATAATTTTAGTGTGGCCAAAGCTGTGGAGGTAATGCCGGGATAATCCACTCTGTTTATAACAACACCATGCTTTCTGATCTCAATTTCAGAGAACAGATGCGGCACAAAATTGTCCACCAATCTTATATTTGAATTTGCCGGATAATCTGCACCATCGAGCTTTACAACATCAAATTTGATGTATAGATCTGCTCTGTGGGGGTGTATAAAGCCATCCCCTACATCAAGATCAACCTCAATCTCTGTGTTGGGTTGATTTAAATTTGCAAATGTCCTCCTGTTTGGAGGGAATGATTGTAGCTCATAACTCTCAATATTTTCCATTTTTTTTGTATGTATTTTTATTTAAATATTAATCTCTATGATTGCAGTTGTTGTGGCTCCAGCAAAATCAACTAATTCTTCTTTTTCATTAGTGACCATCAATTCAATGTTATCTATTCTATTATGGCACACAGGAAAATATATTGTTGGGGATGGAGTGTAGATGATGGGCTCCATAAATTCAGAATTAGGTTTGATTGTTGCAATGATCCCAGTTTGTTTGTGAGTGCCTATGCCATTTGATTTGGTGATCATACCCTCAGCCACATTACAGTGAATATTCAGAGTCTCTATGGCTAAGAATTTAGGTATATTAATAGCAGTGTGTTTGATGGCCGGTTCAAGTTTTGTGTTGTTCTCAAAGCCTAACACCTCTCCTATAGTACCCAGATCCACTGTTTCTGTACCAGATACAATCTCTACTCTGTGAGTGACAGAATTTTGAGTTAATACTATACCTCTGGGTAATTGAGCATTTAGAGTGGACAGATTATACTGCCCTGGAGTGATGACAATTTTTTGATCCCCTACTGCAATTGTGTTGTTGTGGTGAGTAATATTAGGGATCAAGTACATGCCATAACATGCTCTGAGAGCTATTGTTTTGGGATACACTATGTCATCACGTAATTTGAGTTTCAATATTGAATTTTGGCTGGTGAGATGGAATACCCCCATGATGTTTCAGATACTACAAGGCTTTTTGAAAATTTTCAATTGATGGTTTATTTATTTGAGACATATATCTAAGAACAGATAAATACAAATGTTATTGTAAAAAAGATTAGCTGTTTTTAGATATTTTACTAAATTTTCAGGTGGAACACCTCCAAATGAATCAAACACAAATGCCTCATCTTTTAAATATTTAAGATAACAGATCCAGTGAGTGCCCTGATTTTTGTACTTATCCAAATTAACAATGCCACACTCTTTGTTGAGTGGTTGCTCTGGCAAAGAATCAGACATGTACACACCTCTAAAATTTTTGATGCCCAGTGGCTTGATTAAAGCTTCAATATCTTGGTTTGTAAGCGGCTCTTGTTTTTTTTAAACTTATTAATGGCTCTCTTAACACCTTTGCCTTGTTTCTCCATGGCCAGGTTATGGCGCTTCAATTCATCTAATTCTGCCCTATTTTTCTTGGCATCTATTACTGTTTTTCCTATGACAGCTGATCCCCCAGCCAAGCTCCCAACAGCCCCAAGTGCTGCTAAGATGGCCGGGATAGTAAATATGAAACCCCCCACATGTGATTTTTTCCAGGATTGTTGTATTTTTTTTAATTGGGGGGTACTGAGTAACAATTTCATACCATGGCCCTTTGCAAGACAAGAATTTTTTTCTTGCGCTGCTTTTTGGTTAAAAGACTATCAATAGTTTTAAGAGATTTAAGACCTGCATAAGGTATTTGATACATAACACCCTTGGCCTTCATTCTAGGTTTATTATATACATATTTACAGCCCCCACCCCAGTTTTTGTTTGGTGTTCATAGCTATGGTGGTTCCCAATGCTGCTATTTTTTCACTCAAAGAAGCATCTTTGCATACAAATCTACCAAATGCAGCCTCTTCTAATTTCTTGTCTGCAACATGTCTCTTGTCAAGATCAGAATGTGTGTTGTATGCTATGTCATGGTCTCTACAAGCAGCATCTAGGGGATTTACACCAGGATCCCCTCTGTTTAATCTATGATCCAATTTTGTGCCTGGACCACAATACTGATAGCCTGGAATATGTAGTTCAAATGGCAACTTGTTTATAATGTCATTAACCAACCCCCGACCCTCAGAAATATTCCAAAATTTAGGTGGTAGAGTATTAATAATTTTTATAAGATATCCAATCCCCTTAGTGTCATTCACTATAAAATTAGACAATTTTGTGCTTATCATGTCCATAATTCCAACCTTTTCATTGTAAAAATTGTGGTTGCCAGCATTTTCCTCCCCAGCTATCACCAATAACCTATCTACAAGTTTCCTGACATCATCAACCCAGACAAATTTTTTAGGCAGGGTGTTGTATTGTTTGATTCCACTGCCTGTCTTAATTTGTGACCATATGGGCTTGATTAAATTGTTATATTTTGCTCCACTGCTAGACTTGACTCTTTTTTGTGTGGGATCATTGTTCTGGTATAGAGCATCTGATTTTATTAATATTTCTTTGTAATGTTCATAATCTTGATCTGTATAGCTGCCAGGCCTCTTCCTAGTCATCAATTCCCACAATCCAGTTGTTCCGAGATACTTAACAAAAGCACCTCTTTCTCCAAGATGAGATTCTGAATATACAATTATATCATCTCCCATAAATGTTACTCTGAAATTGCCAATTCTATGTATGATGCTACCATCACGCTCTGTGTCAGCATATAAGCCAAAGACCTCATCTTTGTTGTCTTTAGGTGTGCTTAAATATTTTTGAGCAAGAAGACCCAATTCAATAGGATCCAGAGTAGCTTCAATTCTTCGAGGAGCAATAGGACTAGGTGTATGAATACTGGAAAGTGGGGTGATTGGATAATCTAATATGTTCCTTGCAGCTACAGGTACAAGCTCTGTGATCAAATTTTGATTTTGCTCTGTAACAGTTTTGATATTTTTACCTAATTCACTAATAGCATCAATTATAGGCTGTTCGGTTTGTTTGTGTTGTTCATAAATTCCTCGGTTCTGTGGTTTCCATCCCTTAAATCTTTTTACAAGATAATCTCTTAATTTAAGATCATCAATGATTGGCCTTTTCATGGTTATTTATATATGTTTCAATGTCTAGAAAATTGTTGATTTTATTTCTGTATTTGCCACTATTGGGTTTTCTTGTCATATCAATTGTGACAAACCCATAACTGTCCTGGTTCCAGCACCTACTGCAAAACTTGGAAAAATCATTGTAGCTCAAGTCCCCACCTACATATTCATCATGTATGTGTTTGAGGTTGGTATGATCTTGATGAAACACACATATAAAATTGCTGTTGTCTCGGATCAGCTGCTTGGGTATTTTTGAAAAAGTCTGTGCCAGGTAGAAGCAATCAATGTTTTTGTGTCGGCCCTGTGTAAAGAAATTTCTAACCTTGTTTTGATTATCCAGTATAATGTCATCAAACACAACAACAGAATTATCGAGACATTCATGAAGTGGCTTAACATCTGGTTCAAAAGTGGCTATATCCAATCCATCATATAGCTTCATCAACTGCTGATATTTTAATTGTTCCAAGCTCTTAGAAAAGACATACAAGTGCCTGTTTTTCCAGTCTAACCAGTTGGGTGCCAATAAAAAATTATCAACCATTAGTGTAGTTTTACCACAAGCCGATGGCCCAACAATAAGACATCTAATATTTTCAGGCAGCAACTTGCCATTTCTCTTAATCTGCTGTTCAGGTTCTGGCAGCCTTTTTATAACATCCCAGGTGCTCATATTATCACTTTGTCTGCATCGATCCAGCTGTGTTCTGGAAGTCCTAGCCATTTGACAAATAACTTGTTGCCTTTTCTGCGGATGATTTTTTCTATGAGATATGTGTCAGGCTGTTTAGTTTTGTTGAGTTCTTCTTCATAGAATCTGCTTTTGAGAATTTCTCCTCGGTGGTCTTTTATTATATATGTGTTAAGGGTCCCAGGTTTAATTTGAACCACTGTAAATAATTCAGTGCTCCAGTTTCTTGTAAAGCCTCTTTTGAATAAGTGCATATATTTGCTGATTCTTACTTGATCACCCACCTTGTATTTGGCCTTTCTTGTTGTTGGCTGGTATCTAGGATAATAAACAGTCCTGATCAATTTTTGCTCATCAGATGGAGTTACTTCAGAGGGTTTCATGTTGATTGTGGAATGGACCGAGTTGTTATATTTATGTAGAAGTTCTGGAAGAATATTAATTCATTTATAATTACCTTGAAGTGTAAATTGTTTATACATAAGATGTTTTAGGGTTTTGTTGAATCTCTCTACAATTGAGGCTTTGAGATCACTGTAACTCGAATAATGTTTTATTGACTGGCTTTTAATAAATTGTTGGAACACAGAATTATAAAATTCTTTGCCATTATCTGTTTGCAAATAGCGCGGTGATCTTCCACTCTGATTGATGATTGTCCTGATGGCTTCTGTAACACATTTTCCAGTCTTGGATTTGAGTGGCACAGCCCAGGCAAATTTTGAAAATGTGTCTATTACAGTGAGTAGATACTTGTAGCCCTTGTTGATTTTGTCTAAGTTTTTCAGCTGTCCACTTGCCATCTCAATCAAGTCGCTCTGCCATAAATCATCTATGCCTTTTGTAACTACTGGCAGTCTCTTATAATTATGTCTGGCTTGTCTGTGTAATTCATCAACAATAATTTCTCTAGACATAATATGAAAACAAGAATATTGCAACTATGGGGTGTTCAGCAGCTGATACTACAGGATTTTCTAAATATAATTTGTCCCCTATTTGTATTTTAAATTCCAGAGAGCCATCATCTTCAGCATAGGCTGTTTCTAATGTATCGGGGTCTGTAAAATCCTCTAACTCTACACTGGTGATTTTTGCTTTGTTATCAGCATTTGTTATTGATAAGGTAGGGTAGTGGTGTGCCTGTGGTTGAAGCCAATATTTGATCTTGATTGGTCTCAGTGTGCCCCCAACAAAAAACTGGTAATAAAATTGTGCAGGGGACAGCATATATATTTTGCCACCTGGTGTAAATGGTGAATCATATTCTTTGTTGGGGATGCTCTACAATTCAAGAATTACTGTATGTTTAGGATTCTCAATTATGCCTGTTATTTCTCTTTCTGCTGTAAGCAATTTGCTTGTTACAGATTCAAGGTGCTCATTGATGGTCCTAACAACATCATCATGGCCTGGCTTGATTTTTATGTCCACAACAAGTTTCTTGTATTGTTGCACAATTTCTTGTAGCTGCGTGGCAAAAACATACAGAGCATTTGCTTGATTGGATTCCATGGTCCCTAGCTGTTGCTTGATATTAGCTACAATTTGTTGCAAATTTTCAATAACTGCCAATTTTGAATTTTGAGCAGTAATATCATGGACCTGTCTTCTGATATCCTCAAACAGGGCATGCAGTTCATTAATATGTTGATTAGTTGGTAGAGTGGCCACTGTCTGAGTAAGTTGTTTGATCTCTGTCTGGATATTCTTGAAATCTTGTGATTTCAATATGCGATTCACTGCCCTCCTTATATTTTTAAGTTCCTGTGATGTAGGCAGATTTGACACAGTATTTTGCAAAGATTCAAGTGCCAATTTCACATTGTTTAATTCAGAAGCATCAGCCACATTTTGCATAGCATTTTGGAGCAGGGCTATATCTGCCTGAGTGGGTGTTGATTGTTGTAAAATTTCAAGCTTTGTTTGGATATCATCGATCAAGTGATGAAAATGTGATAGCTCAGATTCAGTGTTGACGTTTTCAAGCTTTGTGATCTGTTCCTGGACACTAACAAGTGTGTCTACAATACCGGGCAGGCGGGATTCTTGTACATTTGTCAAATCACTTTGCACTGCTGCTATTGTACCCTCAAGATGGGTTATGGTACTTTGAATTTTTCCAAAATCTTCATATGTTTCAAGTTGCAGCTTGATGTTGGCAACACTCCGAGTTATTGCACTCAAAGCATCAGAAGATGGCAAGTTGTTCATAAAATTTTCAAGTGTCTCAATTTTTTCTTTAACCTCGGCTATGGCATTGTTCAAGGGGTCTAGATTAGGTATTTGGAGTGATTGAATCTGTTTTTTTAGAGTGGAAATCACTAGATCAAAATCTTCTTGTGATTTTATGCTTTTGACAATTGTTTGGAGCTGTGTGTGGACATTATTTATCTGCTCTTCCAATTGTTGTTTCAATTGCTCAGAGTTGGTGGTCTGGGTCTTAAATTTGACTTGAAGAGCTGCTACAGCTTCTTCTAAACTTTGAAAATTATCCAATGTGGCCAAATCAGTATATTTCTGAAGCAGCAATTTGAGTTCAGAATCAATTTTAAGAAGAGGGTCCATGCATTGTGATTGTAAATTTCTAATTGAAGCCTGGCATTGAGTGTGGTTTGTAAAGCTTGTAAATCACTTCTTAATTTCTTGACTCTGACATCAAGCATCAGAATCTCATCACTGTGATCTTCATGTCTTGTATGGCCAAATATATCATTAGGTATTTTTGTTTTAGTGGTTATTTATTATTGAATATCTGATTCTTAATTCTATAAAAAAAGGTATAAGCTTGTCATATGACCCAGGGACCTCAATATATAAGCAGTCACCAGCAGAAACAGTATATACAGTGCCAGAAATCATGTTTGAGTGCTTAATTCTATAAATATTTCTCCCTACTGAAATTTTGACATTACCCTCAGGGGTTGTAATAAATTGCAATTGACCACCTACAGGTAATTGGTAATGATTTAAATTATTGTTAAATATGTACAATGTTTTACCCGTTTCATCATCAACATCTGTAAGTATGCTGTTCAGATGAATAATTAACAAAGCACTCAGTTTAGATATTATATCAGAAGAGGGTTGTGGTGTTGGCAGCTCCATAATAGCCTGTATTTCAAATCATGCTCTGTAATTGGGCATTGATTGCCATTTTTCAAATCACAATGCCCCCATGGTAGAGTATGTATGCCACATGATAAAATACATCTCTTATCATCATGTGGGTCCAGAGCCACTTTTCTTACAATATTGCTAGTCAATAAGTGATCCACACTCTGAATTCTATTTTCTGATGTTCTGATTGTGCTACATAATTTGAGGCAATTTTTGTAATCTTCAAATTCAAGCTCTTTGTCCACAGTCACTCTGCCAATGCCCTTGGCCTTTTTGGCAACAACACCACTACATGTTTCAAAACTGTACATCTTGGCCCTTAACCCAGCAAATGCCACAATAACATCACCAAGTGTCTCATCTTTTAACTTGCCAGGCACCTTTTTGTTGTGGGGTTGAATCCTTGTATGTTCACTGGTATCAAAATATTCAAGCAATGCAGGCTGTGCTATATCTTGATAAACATCTTCTGTTTGAATATCAAGAACAAAACTATCTGTGTCCATGTACATCAATTTTACACAATCACCATAAAAAGGTTTCAACACATTATAATACAATTTTAACATGTGTAATTTGGCAAATTCCAATATCACAGCCCCTACATAAATAGGCTTATCAAATTTAATTTTTGTTTTTTTCATGTTGAAGAGTGCCATATTTTCATCATAAATTCTTCTATAATTGAAATTAGGCTTTGCAATCAATTTTTTGCTCCGGCTGGGGTCAGTAATTATTTTAACATCAATATGTTTTCTGACATTTTCAATTGTTTTGCCATACACTGAATTGACCATCAATTTAAACAAGGTCTTATCAAATTGGCTCATTGCAGATGTTCGAAGCTCTGTGTTTGTATCAATATATGGCTTCAACCATCTTGAGTGCCTGAACCTCAAAACTTTTCCAACTTTGGTCACTTGAACACCATGATGCATCAGGAACTGGAGGTTTTTGTAATATATGACATAATCCTGTTTCGGCTCTAGAGTCATCATCAATTTCTTGTGTTTAGACCCAGGTGAGCACTCAACCTCGGGAATTGGGGGCTGATCAGAAAAGTTTTTGTGTAAATTATCTGGAATTGTCAGATCAACCTCTAAGAAGAGGCCATAGTTACTGTCATCAAAATCTTTAAGATCTTCAATATTGAAATTTTCAACTCACTCAAGCCCTGCATATGGCAATTTATCCAGCATGGCATAACCATAGAGGCTGTTTGCATCCACATACAGTATATAATTTGATGGCAGTGCTGGATCATAATCAGGAATATATTTGTTATTTGCTCTGGCATATCTCTGAGAACATTGCACCATGCCTCCTCTTATACATTGTTCCATAAACAGATACATATCTTGATCCTGGATCAGATCCAATTGCATTTTAGTGTTTAGAAACATTGCAGACCATGCTAGGCCTGGCGCACTGTAAAAATAAATTGGATCTAGTTTATAATTTTTCATGGAAGATTTTCTGAATACCTGCAGTATATCAGCTAAGAGGGTCACATCAAGTTTTAAATAAGCCTTGTGATAATCACCAAATGTCTGGCATTTTAAATTGTTCCACATCAACTGGGCATGGTGATAATCTTCATCAGTGATTCCAGATCCTCTGATTTTGCTGTAAAACTCTTGTTGTGATGGCAGAGAACACTCATCAAATTTAGAAAAATCTGTAACATAATCATATGGATATACACCCTTCCGCCTAATTAATTTCAGGTCCTGATTTGAAAACAAAGCACATGTGATTTTGAATTGATCATCAGATAATTGAGTGGCCAGTGTAGCCAGGCTAGCCGATAAAATTCTGTATGAATCAAGAAATCTTAAGTGAATAGGAACACCATTAACTTTAATTATTTTGCTAATAGCTATATATTTTACATCATTTTCAGCTAAAATATTTAAATTCTGCTTGTCAAACCCCTCGTACCTGATCAGATGATGAAAATCATAATTGGATGCACCATGGCAAAATATGGGGACAAATTTTGGTCTCTGGATCTTAATATTACAGCTATTACACAGGGCCATTAAGAATTTACCATCTGTATGGGAATGGTGTTTCACCTTGATATTTGCATCTGAAAATTCAGAATCACATACCGGGCATTTTTCTGCATTGTTGAAATCTTCAATCTGTTTCTCTGTTAAAGGCAACATGGGTTTTGATTTTAATAAGAAATTAGATGCTATGTCATGGCACTCATTTTCTATTCTATGTGCAAATTCTTTGATGGCATCTGCTCCCATGTATAAATATTCTTTACTAACAACCCCATCCTGTACAATCACATAATAAAAACTGGAAGGTTCATGTAGCTGGTATGGTGTAATTGAAGATTCATCAGGATCTGGGCTACAGAATGCAAGAGGTTTGAGGTTTGATTCAAAATCACAGACTATATATGCTGGGTCTTCCAACAGGGCTTCAAATTTTTTGAATTTGGCATTTTCATTTGGATTAGGCATCACCATATGAACAGGTTTATGATTGCCACAGTATTTCAGATGCTCAATTAACTTGTTTTTAGCAATTTCTGCATTTTTTTCACGAACCCCATTTATTATTTTTTGACCATCAAATACAGACAAACATCTTCTGCACAACTTGAATATTGTATTGGATTTGTCTAGTTGTGTTCTCACTAAAGCTTCAAGACTGTGTGTCAGAGTGTAATGATATGTGCCATCTCCTTCAATTAAGAGCAGATCAATCGGAACAGCAGAATCATCATCAAATGTACTGATTCTGAGAGGTGCTATTAAGCAATTGCCACGGCCAGTAGAACAAGTAAATACATTAATAGATAATTGTTTACCATTAATATCCCGGGCCTTTTTTTCAAATTTATCAATATTCTGAACAGACATTGGATATTCTAAACCCTCCATTGCCTCGTCAAAATCATGTTCATGTTCCTTATAATAAGTTATTCTCTCAGGATGCCTTAAAACTGGATACAAAGCAGCTAAAATACACCACAAAAAGCATTTCTCATCATTATTTTATATGTTAACCACGGCTCTTTTGTTTTTAATATTGGCAGGTAATGGCAGATATGTAGATCCTTGTAATGGGCTGAATTCAGAAATATTAACATATAACTTGTGTGGAGATCCGCATAGGCTCCATCCAGACTCTTTTGCTGCAAATTCAGAGTGTTTAATATTCAATTGATCTATTAAACTGCTTATTATTTTGTCTGAATTTGCATTTGAATATACCGGTACAGTTTCTGTTATGTGGGGCTGTGTAAATTTTGTGCCATTTGGCTTCTTATATTGTGTAAACAATTTGAGGGACATCTTATAAGAGCCATTTTGTGTATTTAGAATTGCCTGCACATCTGGATTTATACTCTTCAAAAAATTCTTAATGTCACATCTTGGCTCTGATACAAACCGGTGATCCCTTAATTGGCCGTTAAAACTGCTATGGATGGGTTCATAGCGTGGCTGCTTTGCCGGTCCAGCATTAAGAGGTGTTTCATGCTTCCTTTTCAGAGCAGATGTAGATGGTTGTGGGGGCAATGTTGATGACTGTGCAGAACAAGTACCTTTATGTTTATATGTGAAATATTCCAGATTATATTTTCTATGGCATTTAGGGCAAATTTTTGTGGGAGTTCTGCATTTGTCTGGATTACAATTCCTTTGATGCTTAGCCCAATTGGGACTGGATATATTCTTTTTGCATTGATTACAATATTTTTGATTTGACATTTTTGTTGTTGTTTATTATATACAATTTCTTGGGATTCAAATCAAAATTCTATGCTTAATAAAAAATATCAGTTGGGTTCAGCAGTGTGTTTTGAATATTTTGTGTGTGTGTGTATGTGTGTATGTGTGTTAATATTTTTGGCTTTGGTATTTATATAAAATTTCTTGGGATTCAAATCAAAATTCTATGCTTAATAAAAAATATCAGTTGGGTTCAGTGCAGACAAAAAAACTGCATAGCTCTATGTCAATTAGTTCTTGAGATATTAATTATTTTGTATTTAGGAACCACTTTGGCCCCCCTGCCAAAAATTGGCTTTTATTGCATCAGTGTATATTGTTTCTATGACCTTACTTGGGTTATTCCGCCAAATTATATATATACTCCTATACTTTGGTGGAGCCTGTTCAGGTTCTATCCCCCGCGATGTGGGTTCCACTGCCGATCCAGCAATGGTGAAGAATCTGCACTGTGCTCTGGCTTATATAGATTTATAGAGCCAATAGAAACCCTGCTTATTTAAACCAATCAGAAAACACCACATCATCAACAACACATGCCCAATAATTTATTGCATAATATTGCACAACATGATGCAATATAAATAAACCAGAAATAGGCCACAAGTGGACCGGAAGTAGGCAAACCGGAAGTAGGCAAACCGGGAGTGGACCGGAAGTGGACCGGAAGTGGACCGGAAGTGAACCGGAAGTGGACCGGAAGTGGACCGGAAGTAAATATGTGTGGGTGTAGGTGGGTGTGGGTGGGTGTGGGTGTGTATGTGGGTGGGTGTGGGTGAGGGGGGCTTAGTTTTAGGTGTGGCCAAAAAAAATATCAAGAGGGGCTTATTTTTGACAGGTTTATGGACAACAATCTCACAGAAGTGCCTTTTGTAAGTGTAGGCAAATCAATCTGAGGGGGGTCATACTTTCTCAGGAACTTCCCAAGGGTATTTTTACAAAAATCTTGGATTAGACGGGGTTCCACACTTGAGCAAAAAGCTCATATGGGCATGTTGAGCTAGTTTTAAGTGTAGGCAAATCTGCCTGAGGGGGGTTCATACTTTCTCGGGTTTATAATAGGGTATTTTACACTACTATCTTTTGATATTATACACCAAAGCTGTTAATTTAATTTGACAACAAGAGATCAAATACGCGATAGAAGAATACATTTATTCCGAAACAACGTATAGTTTCTTTTTCAGACATTATTTGCGTTTATTTTAAATGTCTAATTCTAAGGAAAGTTCTTGTCCGGGCATATTCTGATATGACTTTTTACTGAATATCCTGGAATTTCCCTTTAATATTTTTACGTTACTTTTCAGATTCTCCAGTTGATCGCCACGATGAGGATAAATTTGTATTTGTGTTTTTGTTATTTAGCGTCTTCTTCCACTTTTGGTTAATCGCAACGAATAGGATGGATGAGTGATGATTAGTTTAAATTGATGAAGGGACACTTGCAGCAGGCACGTTTCAAAGCGGGCTTAGAGGGCTCGACCCCCCCGCCAACAGTTTTCGGTTTACACTAGATAAAATGAGGTTTTCTGTTTCTTATGGTGTGAAATAAAATAATGAGACGATAATTTCAGGAGAGAAATAATTATCGAGTCAGGCACGTATCCAAGGTGGGAATCAGGGGGCTCCAGCACCCCCTTCAGGAAATTACGCAAATAAAATTAGGTTCATGGCTTCTTGAATAATGTGATGATAATTTGAGAGAAATAATTATCGAGGCAAGACATAGAATGTTCTATAACCCTGTTATTGTTAATAGCGCGTATCCAAGGTGGGTTCAGGGGGCTGGAGTCCCCCTTAATTTTTTTCAGTCTACACTACACAATAATATTGCATTAAAACATTTCTTGCGCTTTCGGTGTTGTCGCAGCACTATGCAAAGGCTTATTAGCATTTGGAAGCTGCAAACGTAGGGCCACACGTAGGGCGATTCATTGTAATCTTTTAATGTCTGGAAAGCGCGAGAGGGAACGTTCTTGAATAAGAGAAGGAGTTGAAATACTGGCAACATTAACGAATCGTTTTATCTGCATTATCCATCGCTTTTCCTAATTAAATCTCATACCATATCCAAAACACACATAAAATGTGTTTTACTAATAATACAGTGCGCAATTAGAAAATAAGTCTTGTGAAGCAACACAAATATGGCCTCCCCGATGGCCTAGTGGTAGCGCCGTCGCCTTGTAATCAAGGGGTCCCGGGTTCAATGCCCGGTGTAGGCACATAGAGGTTCGGATCCCACTTTAAACTGTAGGTCCAGTCCCAATTAGCCTTACTGTGCACAAAGTGGACTTAAAACACCAAATCAAACAAACAATAAAATAAAAAAATACATATGCAAGATGCTAACACTAATTATGTAAGTATTCAAAGTTTATTCAATACACAAAACATACGGTATTATTTAAATACATTCCATCACAGAAAACAATCATATTGCGAGCGAAGCGAGAGAGAAAATTTTTAGATCCAATTTTTGCAATTTAAAACAATATTGATTTAATAGGCAGCAAATAATATCACATTGCTCCAAGGCATTCTCTCTTTCACATTTTTTTTAAAATGTAGATCATTTGGCGCCCATGGCCGACTTCCGCCGCCCCCTAGCTACGTCTCTGAACTTGACGAGACTGAGAAAAGCAGGCATTGCAAGCGAAGCGAGCAAGAAAATTTTACGAAATGTATTTTTATTTGTATACCATTTGAAATTGAAGGGGGCAATTTCTCCTCTGTGCCCCCTGCAGGTGCCTTTGGCCATCAGTGTTTGCCCCTCCTAGAATTGACTTCCGTCGAAGATTGGGGGCAATGCCCCCCTACCCCCCTGTGGTTGCACCACTGAGTAAGTTCGAAATTTGTAGGAACAAATTGAATCAATCCTGCTGCAGCAACTTGTCTTTTGGGAAGCGATGATCTCTTTATTCCAAGCTAATTTCTTCTATTATTATTGCACGTGGCAAGAGCACAAACGGGGTGATTTGTACTCATTCTACCGGCATTCAAGAAAAGGTGTGTATAAGTAAAAAATCGATCCACTTATCTCAAGCTTCCGTATACGCTAACGAAACAAGTTCCATTCTGTCCTCTTAATGACGTCATAGCGCGCACAGGATCATGGGAAAAAATTTCGGAACCTCGGGAATGGCCTACCTAATAAAGGTACCTTGCACGAGAATAACGGAGGGGATGATTGCCCTTCTCCAAACTGCCCAGACTAGGTTCCCCTGCCCTATAGGACTGTGCAAAATATGATTTCATGTCATTGATTACAGAGGCAGAGAATTGCCAAAGTGTTGGACATTTTTCGTTAATAATAACAGGATCTTAGAATAATCTACACTCCGTTCCAGGAGCCTGTGTAACAATGCCATTATAACTCCAAGGAAAATCATTCAAGTACAACTGATATGAAAGCATATTTGCGAGAACGCATTTTTTTTCTACATTGAAAGAAATCTATGTCCACGTGCAATTGATATTTCTTTATGTGGCAACCTTTAAAACTGGTACACGTCTCAAATCCCAGTTTATTGCGATTACGTATAAGCATAGAAACACAAATTTCATATTATCGTCATTTCACGCTATTTTAAGCATATTAAATCTTTTGAAATGAGTTTTGTGTGAAGTGCTAGTGGTAGTAATACTAAGCATCAAACAAAAGTAGCAGCGCCAGCAATAGTAATAACAGTACATTTTGTCGAAATGTTCTCAATTTTTCATTATATCTATTCTCGGGCTATACACTGTAGTTTCTTATTTATTCTATCATTTTTTTTATATCCCTGGGTATGAAAAGAGCAAGCAACGTGGTGTTTGTATTCATATTGATGTTATGCTCAGGAAGGCTAATCAGAACTTGATATCTGCAGATCAAAGTTCGATTCTATCCATTGTGAATATGTTCTATCAGGAATCTAACCTTGAACGTATTGTTTACAGGACAGCAGCGTTAGGACAACCCGCACAGATGAGTGAGTGTATTATTTAGAAAGGAGGTGCTAGTGAACATATACAGTTGTGTCGCTTTCATTGATTTCCATTGGCTAAATTACCAGAAACCCCTTTTTATCATAGGAATCACGAACAATGGAAGTTATTACCTTTTCAAAGTGCATCAGTGGGAGTTCTGCTTTGTGTATTCACAACTAATAAGGAGTAAAGTTAACATTTATTATGCAAATACTCCATTCCATGAGCGCTATTTTATGTACCGTCAATACCTTTTGGATCCTATGATTATCCTGATTCAACTACGTCATTGTTCAAAGAAGCCCTATGGAATGAAACCAAACCTTTCAGACCGGATCATAATCCGCATTGCATTTTAGTTTGTTGGTTTTATTGTACTCGCGCAGACTCACAACCTACAGGGGATTTCAGGGAACAAGGTTGCATCCTTTAAAATGTATTAATATGTTGGCTTCACAGAGCCATGTATTTTAATTTTTCACAAAGGCCTCATTCCCACCATGTATTGAATCACACTCCATCACAGTGGTGTATTAACGACATTTTGGAACGTGTCAAGTTTTAGAGATGCAAATCATTTTTGCCTGGTGTCCCAACGATTGCGTGACCCGTTTGAAATGCACACACGATGCGAATCCGCCTTAAGATTGCATCGTAATTCAGACTTCGTCCATCAGTTTTAACTCACCACAGAAATACTCCCTGTGATTACATCGCAACTTCAACGCATCATATATCAATGCATCCTATGATTTGCATACAGCAACGAATTTCACTGCAATGTGGAAATGCTTTCTCCAATTTAATTTTCACATTCGGAACGTGCCCTTCATTTTTTTACATCACAGTAATCTACACTCAGTGGCGCAACCACAGTGGGGCAGGGGGTATTGCCCCCCAAACTTGGACGGAAATCGATTCTAGGGGGCAAGGGGGGGGGTCAAATATTTACAGCCAAGATCATCTGCTGGGGGCACAGAGTGGCAATTGCCTCCCATCTATTTCAAATTATATGCAAATAGAAATACGTACATTTCGCAAAATTGAAAGGAGATGAACGATCTAAAATGTAGATCATTCGACGCCTAAGCCAGACAATAGGTTTTTAAGACACAGTAAATACATTTTCGAGCCCTACTTCGCAACCCAGCAAACGTTCTCTCGGGACCCACGGCCCATAGGTTGAGAAACGATGATCTGAATTAAAACAATTGTGAAATTATTTGCAGCCTATTAAATAAATATTCTTTTCAGTTTACAAAAATTTGGATCTAAAAATTTCCTTGCTCTCTTCGCTGGCAACATATGATTGTATTTTGTAATGCATTGGGAATTACCAGAAAGAGAAGAAAGACTTATATTCAATGATTTTGTCTCAAATGCATGAATAATTGTTTGGAGGAAAGGAGCGTGCACATTCGAGAGACAATTTATATAGTTTTTGCTGTTGGTTTATTATGAGGTGGATGAATTGATTATGTAATGTATTTAAATAAAATATGTTGTATACATAGTGTTAAAGAAACTTTGAATACGTACACAATTTAGTGTTAGAAAGTTGCATATATACTTTCTTATTTTACGTCGCTCCATGTTGTATAAAATATTTGTAAAACATATGATCTACCTACATGAAAGTTATACATGTTACATATAAAAGATAATTATATCATGCATTTCCTGTCATTCAAAAATACAGTTTTGAGTGTTTGTTTTTTCATTATTAATGTGAAATTAAAAGTTTTGAAAAAAAAAATTCAAATCGATTGCTCCAACACAAATGCTTCAATACCGATCAATACCCTTTGTTTGCGTAATTTACGATAATAACGTCTTTGATTGGTTGGTTGGTTGATTTGTTGTTTTAAGTCCACTTTATGCACAGTATGGGCTAATTGGGACTGGACCTACAGTTTAAAGTGGGATCCGAACCGGGTAATAACGTCTTTGATACTACTACTACTACTCATACTACTACTATTACTACTACTACTACTACTACTACTACTACTGCTGCTGCTGCTGCTGCTGCTAGTAATAATGTTTTATTATTGTTGTTACTGTTATTATTGTTTTAGTTAGCATTATTGTTATTATTATTGCTATTATTATTATTATTATTGGTACATTTATCCTGGTATTTGCCCCCAGACAAAAATTCGTGGTTCCGCCTCTGTCTACACTATGATTTAATCACACCTTATGAATGCACCCACCCATTTCTTCGCACCACAGGAACTCGTCTTACAATTACGATGCACATTTAAATGCACAAACCAATTGTACCGCAGGAATGCATTGCTCACTGGAAATGTAGACATCAATTTCATCTCGTTATAGGAATGTACATTTCAATTGCTTCACACCTTAGTAACGCACCCACTACGCATGCATAGTGTGATCGAATGCATTCACCAATTTCATAGTACCATTCTAATGAATCGTACGATTGTATCACACCTACGAAATGCATCAACAAATTTCATTGCAATGAGCTCGACATACCAATTGACTGGCACCTTTGTACAATAAAATTGCATTTTACGGTTGAAGGTTGCAGCACAACTAGGAATACTAGCAGCCGATTCCAGTCAAATATCTATTGATTTTTACTTTTATTTATTCTAACACTTCTTTTCTCGTTTTCAGGTGAACGTATTTCTTTTGCCGGTGGTGGAAATGGAACTTGCGTTAAACCTGTGATCTACTACATAGCCCAGTAAATAAAGGGCTGTGAGCTCAAATAATTTATATAAAGCTAAAAATTTCAGGATTTGTTTCTCAAGTTATTTGGAATAACTTGCTAAAAGTCGCGGAGAATCGCATGTGTGCGTCATCCTCAAAATGGCGGACGAAGATGGCGGCCAGTCGATATGAGTACACTTCGGAATTTTGGTCATAGTTCGGTAATGATAAGTCGTAGTTCTATTTGAACTCTAAAAACACCTAACTTTAACTCTAAGTGTTACAGTTTTGGATCCAATCACTTTTAAAGAATTTACATTTATTTAAACATGAATAATGTAGGAATTTTGGCCCTTATCGTTTAAGAAATAGACGGTAAAGATTGTAATATTTTTAATCATTACCTACAATTTTAAAAAAAGCTCGTTCGGATTGGATAAAAATTATCTCAAATATTTAATTTTGAAACACATTGTGTTTCAAAGTTTTTTGGGTAATGAAAGTCTCTGCAACAAATTTTACTTGTATATCCTTTCCGAATCGCACTTGTTTTAGAAATATACATTTCTAGCACGATTGGGTACATCATGTCAGGAAGTGGTATATAGGAACTTTGGGGTATGCTGTACGCCAAGACAACAGTAGTTAAAATGCTGAATAGCCATACCTATTCAAGATCATTGAGAGTTCACTTCTTGACCCTGCTCGCCCTATACCAGCCAGCAGTTGCAGAGACATTTACAACCCATTGACGATATCACAAAACCTGAGATCCGCGATCTTATTCAACAGATGGATGGATGGATGGAGGAAACAATATCAAAGACTTACAGCAAAATGAACTATTCGACACGTGACAAACGATATCGAGGAAATCGAAGAAGGTGAGTTTTCCCGAACTGGGAAACTCTGGATACAGTACATTGAGCAGGTGAGAATCGTACTGCTGTTCATCCATGCAGATCAGACAGGAGATTGGAAACTTCACCTGCATGCTATTAAATCAGTTCGTACGTATTATCATGCAGCTGGACATAATTTCTATGCAAAATATGCCCATCACTATATTCAGCAGTTGGAAGCTTTAGAAGCAACTATGAAACCACAATAAATTAACAACCCAAGGATACTTCACAATTCGCAGAAAAGATACTTTCTGGAGCGGAGTTCCAACTGATCTGGTTATCGAACAATCTTTAATGAAATCCATGAAAATTTCTGGGGGGTTAACTCAAGGCCGTGGATTAACAGACTCTACGTTAGCGAGATGGATTCTGTCATTCCCAATCACTGTTAAGGTAACAGAAGTTCTAGAGAACTTTTGTGGGAAACAGTTCGTGTCATCTGAACAGCACGTCGAGCTAAGACACTCCCGTTCATCTCGAGACGATAGAGACTTGAAGAAATTCTCAGAATGGTTGTCCGTTCATGACCCATTTGAAACCACAAGTCAAAAGGAATTACTCAAGAACATTGCCACGGGTCTAGTTGCAGACAATAAAACAAATTGTGATCAAGCGAGGAGTATTGGGGGAACATTAGTTCAGAGAATGATTGGAGGCTTCTACGGTTCAGTAAAATTTTGAAAGAAAGAAAATAGTCATCCCTATCTCGGCCACCTACAGCACAGTCAAAATCAAAGAAGAACCGATTGTTAATACCCGTTGCAGCTCTTCGGCAGAATCGCAGCTGTAATTAAGCGAGGTGAAAATCTTGGTGAGTATCTGAAGTATGGATTAGCTCCAATGCCACCTTCCCTGTATGACAACATCTCGATGCGCAAGAACGCCAAATCAGCTATGGCAACTATTGTTGAGTGTCTCCTGCTTTGTGTTAAAACACCAGAAGACATTACGTATGTTGTGGATGGAGGATTCCTTCTTCACGCAATGGTGTGGACTTAAAATGACACTTACCAACAAATCTGCGTTAAGTATGTGAGGTATGTCAAGCGACATTTTTCACCATGTAGTGCCGTTGTATTTGATGGATACAAATTACAACCAGACACAAAGTATGCTGAAAGACAGAGAAGAGCTTTGGGGAAAATGTCTGCAACGATCGCATTTGACTCTGCCATGGAAGCAACGACGGATCAAGCACAGTTCTTGAAAAACTCAGAGAACAAATCTATACTGATTCTAATGTTTACAACATACTTCGAAGCAGCCAGGATAACCGTATACCAAGCAGAAGGGGATTCCGATACATTAATCTGTTCAACAGTAATAGAAGAAAGTACGAACGGCAAATCTGTAGCTGTTGTTGGATCCAATCCTGACCTTTTAACAATCTTAATTGCTAGAAGACTTCCTGAGCAGTCGCTCTTTCTGTTAAGGCCCCAGACAAGCAAAACTGAGGGAAAATGCTACGATATCGATAAAATTCAAGAAGCTTTTGGGGCACTCAAAGACTGCTTCCTCTTCTTTCATGCTGCCACAGGCTATGACACCATCTCGGCTATATTCAGAAGAGGAAAGTCGACAGCGTTCAAGATACTCCAAAAAGATAAAGAATTGTGCAAGTTAGTCAACATCTTCAACCAACCAAACCTCAACTGTGACAGAGTGATCGAAATTGGAGAAACGTTTCTTATTCGCCTGTATGGAGGAGAAGACGTGTCCTCCCTGGACAGCCTGAGACATATCAGGTATAGCAAGGAAGTAGTTAAAAAGCTGTCTTCACATTTCAACTTGGCCACTTTGCCCCGTACCAGCGCGCCAGCCGCTCAGCACTCACTTCGAGTGAATCTCCTGTATCTCCAAGTACAGGAGTGGAATGGACGAAGCATGAACCCAATCGAATGGGGTTGGTGTGTCAAAGAGAGTATGTTGAATCCAGTACCCACGGAGATACCACCAGCTCCAGCCGAAATACTAAACTTACTTGCCTCCTACATTTTTCGGGTTTAAATAAATGTAAATTCTTTAAAAGTAATTGGATCCAAAACTGTTACACCTAGAGTTAAAGTTAGGTGTTTTTAGAGTTCAAATAATTTTACACAAGTGAACTACGACTTATCATTTCCGAACTATGACCAAAAATTCCGAACTGTACTCATATCGACGGGCCGCCATCTTTGTCCGCCATTTTGAGGATGACGCACACGTGCGATTCTCCGCGACCTTTACTAAGTTATTCCAAATAACTTGAAAAACAAATCCTGAAATTTTTAGCTTTATATAAATTATTTGAGCTCGACCTTATTTATAGCCCTTTATTTACTGGGCTAACAATTGCGATGTCCTAACCGACCAATCTTCGATTCTATCCTACTCTTGACTACATTCCTACTTTATTTTTGTTACATCTAATTTACACTAATTCTATTTCCTGAGAAGGGTATGACGGTCAAATATTGAGTAACAGGTAATTAACCTAATTGCCCGTTATTAAGAATTAATTACAATTGGTAATATTAAAATCCGTCTCGAATAAAGGTGCCTAGCGACTGCCTTAGCCAACACTAACTTGCTCAACCACCGTTTTTCACCCGAATTCGGATTTACATGCATTCATATGGGGAATAGCAGGAAAAGAGCAACTTCTAAACCAATGGACCGAATTGGATGACCACATCATGAAAGTACTGATTCCAAGATTTGAGCCTAATCAGAACAGAACTACGGGAGTTATGAATTATTAAAGATCCATCGCTGGATTCAATAGGAGACGGTATCCTGGTGAGAAGGCCCTTTCTGAACGTGTCGAACACAATAGCCGAGGATTGAGCCTAATCTCTGCACGAGGGGCTGCTACCAGAGGTTAAGGACCGGAGTGAGCGTTGACCAGGATAGGAGGACAACGGTAAAAGCACCAGAAACAATAAATAGACACCTGAACACAGAGGCTAGAGCGTCACCTCGTTCAAATCTGGAATAAAAGGGATGATTCGGAATAGCGAGAAAACAGTTTGCCTAGAATTGACACCGGAGTGTGAGCTACGTGCGACCTAGCTCGGAGTCGCGATCAGACTCGTGGTCTGGATTTGTCTTTTACACGAGTGAGTGTTTAGAGCCATGGAGTAGAACAGAGTAGACCCAGGGGGGTCGTTTCCCCCTCGCCGTCAACACATTCGTGCACATACGTGTGGTTATGTGGGAATAACGCCAGACACGTCCACCTGTGTCAATCGTCCGGAAGTTAATACCAAAGTGCATAACAGCCAATACTAAAGTTAATAACATGTAACATCCATGTGAAACCGCGAACGGCTCATTACGTATGTTCGGCTCATCGCCCAAGCCACGTATCTCTACGTACGAGTGACCGCGAAGGACTGACCGTATTATAATTCATGTAATGTTTAATCCGCGTGACAGGTGTCACGGGGAGCGATTCTGCGTTGTTGCGTTGCTTTGTTGTCGTTGCTTAGTTCAGTTGAGTTTTTTAGCGCGTAACAAGGGGATGGGATACATATTTTCTTGAAATGTTCTATGCGGTGGTTTATAGGATTTGGAGTCAGAGCTAGGAAGGTTGTTGCTTTGAATTTGTTTTTGTTATGTTGTTCCACTGTATTATACACAATTTGTGCGATGCATGTTTGACTATTTTCGACCTATCTATTTCTCTTTCCCGCGCGTTTCTTGTGTTCATCTATCCTCTTCTCTAGAAGATGTCCTGAGTGGACCGAAAGGTCCTAAAAGCAGGTTTGAAGTTCGGTCTTGTCGGAAGTGTTGTCACCTAGTACAGTTAGAAAGCGGCAATTAAATGATCAATCGAGCCCGCAGCATGCAGCACGCATCATTGCAGACTTGTTTACTAGACTCGTGCACTTGTTATTTACTTATTTGAAATCATGGCAGTCCGAACTCAGCGAGATGTTGGTTGTAGTTTTTTTTCTGATGTGAGGAAATGTAGGTATAAGAACTATTTAAAATGCTATGTGCTTCCTATGGTGAAAAACTATATCCTGTCCCAGCAAACTGTAGAGCAGGGCCGCGCACTGCGGGAAAGGAGGAGGAGGGAAATCGAGTGGTGAAACCGCAGCGTTGCCAACCGTCCGGTCCTGACCGTACATGTACAGAAATTTCATGGCACGTACGGACGTACGGTCTAGACCCTAATCTGTACGCTAAATGTACGTCTTGTCAAAATTTGCACATGCTGTTTTATCCCTAATATTTCCGTAAGAAATTCTTAAACCAAGCGAACTGGCTTGGAGACAAAAATTCGGTTTGTTTGCCATGTGCGTACGGTATTATCGTTTTCAAAAGTTGGCAACGCTGACAGAGTGAAGCAGGGAAAGCTGGTAACTCCAGTCGTCCATTACGCAATCCCGTTTCTCTCACTGTTCATTGGTCGAGACGTCTTGCATCACTACTTGCGCAGAGACTTGTTCTCATTCGTCTGGTCTACAGTTAGCTGTTACAGGGTTTAGTGATTAGAGCGCGGGAAAAACGATGTGTTCTTAGTTCTTTCTACTGTTCGTATTTGGCGTTGCATTCGAAGTGCAATTCGAAAAATTTTCGTTCCCAGTTCCAAGGTTTCAAGACTGAACTGGGAGACCATTCTCGACGCTCGCTTCAAGTACTGTTGCATCTTTCGGCCACTGCCTGATCCTCCTCTGGCTTGTGCGTTTTTCCTGATGTTTTATAATTAATGCATGTTGTTCAGACTTCTCGTTTCTCACATAGGTTTAGATGTTTTTCCCTGTTTCACTCTTTGTTATTTATGAATCCAAAATTTCCCGTTCGTAGGGAATTTCCACGCTTGAAGCAGCACGACTTCTATATTTAGCACCGACACAAAGTACATGTGGGAATGACAGAGAGCGGTAAGAGTCAACGATCGACCTGCCAGCAAAGAATCTGGGGTGGGGTTAGTGACATACGACGGTGGAATCTCTCCGGAAAGAAATGGCCTGCTTGAGAAGTAGTGTTTTCATTCCCCATTATAATGGATTCGAAGGGAACGTGGAACCATCGGGAGATTCCACAGGCTGGAGAAAGCCTCTCGTGTATTCACGTAAAAATGGTTGTTGCATATAAAGAGTGCATGAATCCAAGATTGGTTTGCAAGGACATCACGAAGAAATAACAGAACAGAGCCATGTCATTTCCGATTACCTAGATGACCCAGAGTATAAGCTGGTTACTACACTAAATTCTACAGAGTGGCTCAAAAAGTCCCTTAACACCCCCAGTACAACGCCACTGCAGCGCGCAATGTGGAAATTGTGACGACCAATCGTTGCCAGGCCAAGGGGAAACCACATTGACGACACCAGCGCGGTCGGCGGCCATCTTTATGTCCGCCATCTTGAAACCATCGTGAAAGTTTTAAATGGGAAGGGGGTTGTGCAACACATCAATGTGGGATAGAATTTCACCATTAAACCAACTGTGACATTTGTTTCAACCTAACTTTAATTGTTGCAGAGATAATAGTACCACAAAAGTTAGAACACATGCTCAATCTGGCGTCTCTGTTGCGCAACACACACGTGTAAACGTCTTTCCCATGACCTTACCACATCTTGCATAACCTCAGGAGATATTGCAATACAGGCATCCATTATGCGTGTACGCAAATGGACCACATCCCTGATTTTCGTAGCATACACCATGACTTTCAGATGTCCCCAGAGGTAAAAGTCCAATGGTGTCAGGTCAGGTGAGCGTGCTGGCCATTCCACAGCCCCTCGGCGACCAATCCAGTGGTGAGGGAATTGTTGATCCAGGTGACGGACCATCATCCCATAGTGGGCTGGGGCACCCTTTTGCTGGAACCATTCAGGATAGCTCCCATCCTCGGACAGCAAGGATGGTAAGATCTCCCGTAGCAGAAGCAAGTAGCACTCTGCATTTATGTTGCCCTCAATGAAAGATGGACCAACAAGTCGGGAACCCCAAGTACCACACCGCACCATTAGCTTCCCACCTCCCGTCACTTTGCTGGGATCTATCCAATGTGGATTATCGGGTGACCAGTATCGCAGATTTTTCCTATTCACCTTCCCCGACACGTAAAAATTGGCCTCATCACTGAACAGAATCTTAGTACCGAGGGCTGGATTATGTTGCAGTTGTCCTACGGCCCATTCACAAAACTCCAAACGCCTGTCTGGATCGTCCTCACTAAGGTGCTGCTGCAGCTGTATCTTATACGGATGCCAGTGGTGGTCACGTACAATCCTTTGAATTGAACCCCTGCTGACACCGCTTTCCAGTGCCAGTCTCCGTGTGCTACGGGTTGGGGACTTCGCAAATGATGCCAACACTGCTACAACAGTACCCTCATCCGTGGCTGTTTTCGGACGTCCACGTCGCGGCTTGTCGTCCACTGATCCAGTCTCTTGAAACGTCTCCAACAACTGGCTGACGGCTACATGTGACACCGGTTGTCTTGCAGGATGGTGGTGATTGAAGTCTGAGGCGATGTCACGCGTACTTCTCTTCCCTGACATCAGTATGATCGCAATGCTTTCCTCACGTGTTAGTGACATTCTCGCTCAGATCTGTAACAAAAGGAAATGTGCTTCACTAACTCTCCCATGCGGAAACATACTTAAAATTAAAGTTAGGTACAAACAAATATCACAGTTGGTTTCCTGATGAAGTTCTATCCCACATTGATGTGTCGCACAACTCCCTTCCCATTTAAATTGTTCACGTTGGTTTCAAGATGGCGGACATCAAGATGGCCGCCGACCCCGCGGGTGGCGTCAATGTGGTTCCGCCCTTGGCCTGGTAACGATTGGTCGTCACCATTTCCACGTTGCGCGCTGCAGTGGCCTTCTACCGGGGGTGTTAAGGAACTTTTTGAGCCACCCTGTAGAACTACTTCAGTGCAAGCTGCACAAGCTATTCATCGTTCACACGTTAGAAAATACATACAAAGAAAAACATGAAATGCTGAAAACTTCATTAATATTTAACTTAATTGATGCACAATAATAAAACTTTTAAAATAATTGAAAATGAAAAATACGTGTATTAATAGGTGATTGTAATACATAATTTACAATTTTATTTCAACTGCTCCAAATAAACATTTCACGAATTAATAAACATATGCGTGAGGACAATTATGGCTATGAACTTTAACATATGGTCTCAATTGATGGGAAGTGACGTCTATAATTAAGAATAAATCATTAAATGTCATGGAGAAAAGTTATAGTTGGCTATACTGTTCTTGTGTCAGAGCAACGTAATCATCAGCGATTCTTTTCGGTGTTCTAGCGGACGTCAGGGAGTGCACAGGGATATTGAGTGATGGTCCCCAATTGGTTAATCTGATGCTGTAGAGTTTCATTGTGAGATATAGAACCATGTAAGTCAAATGTTGGATCGCTTTGTTCATTTGCTTTGTCTTACGGAATTCAATTCAAAGAAAGGGCGAGTGAAGCAGTTGAAAACTTCTGATAAGAAAAAGTACAATTGCAGTAATAAAATAGGTTTAGACAATTTACCTGGTAATAATTATTTATTCGACCGTATAAATATTGTAATGCCTTATATGGGTTATGTGATAAGGTTTCTTACATATCTAAAGTTTTAAAAGCTGGATTTTGTGTGGGCCGATATAAGTTTCAGGGTCAATACGAGTTCGGACTCGTATGAACGTCGGAAGGCTTATGCTAGTGTGTTTGTATCATTTACACGAAAATAAAATATTTTATGTGTCCGTATTTGTGGCATATTTTATATATTTGTAATTACTTAACTGTTCTACCTCCTAAGGGTACTCACGGTGACGAGCATGAAAATGAATATGTATTTTTTTTGATATTTTAATCTGTTTTTATACCTATGTAGGTTAATTGCTATAGTGCCGGATCTACAAATTGTGGGCCCTTCCGCAAAATGTTACTAAAGGTCCTCCTCTATAAAAAAAACACGTACTTGCAAAAGAAAATATAAATGCTTTTGGTGTCTGCATGTGAATATATACATACAAACATATATATGCTGTAGGTATATATAGCTACAATTAATTAGGGCTGAGCCGATACCGATGTATCGGTCACTGGTATCTGAATCGGGAAGTATCGGTTGGAATTCATCTACCGATATCCGCCGATACTTGCCAGACATCTTGGTCTTTCAGGGGTCCGCAAAAATTACCTGGAAATAATGCAAAATTCAAAGTTTATTGTTACTTTACACCACTTTTACACAAAGAAACTGTATTTTGTGATTACATATGTCTTAATATTCTAATGTAATTCTTGAATATTCTAAAGCAAATGTTTGGTAAATTGATGCATATAATTGGAGAAGAATATTTACACCAATATTGATCGATATTTTGAACAAATTGTAATTGTTCCAAATTTTTAAGTATCGGTATCGTTATCGGTGGGTATCGGTAAGAGTATCGGTATCGGATCAAGGTGGTATCAGCTCAGCTCTAGTGATGAGGATGAGGGATGGTTATATGGAAGTCATGAAGGAACACTCACTATGAACACCCATCCAAGACCGGGATTCAAACCAGGTATCCCTGGTGTCGTAGCACAGCGTGATAACCATTCCCCTACGGAGGAAATACCTTTGGAGAGCTAGGTAGAGAATTGTATTGTACACTATGTGGAAGAAAGTCATTGGACACCCGATTTCAACTCTGAAACGAACTCCTCATGGAAAAGAGAGTACAGACGGGTATATATACGGCAGCAGGAGGCTTCTCAGATCATTCGCTGATAAAATGACGGACAGGAAAGAGCTCAGCATGTTTGAAAGAGGGATCATAGTAGGCTGCTCCATAGGAGGCATGAGTATACGTAGCATAGCTGATGCCTGACAGGTGCCTAAATCAACTGTAGCCTTTGTCATCAAGAAGTGGAAGGAAAAGGGACACTGCAGCAATGCACCACGAAGTGGAAGACCCACGAAATTGGAAGACCGGGACAGGAGAGTGCTGAAGAGGGAGATTCGGTAAAACAGGAGCCGTCCGATGCATTCGATTGCAGAAGAGTTTCAAAGTGCGACCAATTTGACTGTTTCGACGAAGACACTTCGCAAGGAGGCACATGCGCTCGGTTATCATGGTCGAGCCGCTGCCCACAAACCCCTGATAACAAAAAACAATAAGCGGCAGAGACTACGCTGGTGTAAAGAGCGGAGAAACTGGACGGTGGAGCAATGGCGGAAGGTCCTATGGAGCGATGAATCACGCTTCACACTGTTTGCAACAGATGGGAGGGTGTGGGTATGGCGATTACCCGGAGAACGTCTGTTACCCGAGTGTGTAGTGCCCACAGTGAAATATGGTGGTGGCGGCATCATGTTCTGGGGTTATTTCAGCTGGCATGGCCTGAGTCAACTGGTACCGGTGTATGGCCACATGACGTCTGCGTCCTACCGAGATATTCTCGACAAGTCCATGCTCCCCACATTGTGGAGTTTCCAAGGAAACGAAGAATGTGTGTTCCAGGACGATAATTCGACGTGTCATAGTTTCCAGGGCTACCACGGAGTAGTATGCAGAAAATAATGTCATCCGACTGGATTGGCCTGCTCAGACCCCTGACCTCAACCCTATCGAACATCTATGGGACGAACTGCAGCGCCAATTGAGGTCGCGATCGCCTTGTCCTTCTACAGTTCCAGGGTTGGTGACTGTACTGCAGGAGGAATGGCGGAATATCCCACTCGGTGTGCTACAAGACCTTGTGGCCAGTTTACCACGACGAGTGGCTGCTGTTATCGCTGCCAAAGGCGGACCGACCTCCTATTGATTGCAAGAAAACTGATTTTATCCGCTGACATGTGGTGTCCAATGACTTTCTTCCACATAGTGTACTTCTCATATAGAAGTTATGCAAAATATTGTAAAAATGAAACTTTTGACAGCTGTTTAAAGAAATAACAATTCGGCTGGGAATGATGGACCAATGCCTGTTTCATAAATTGCTCTGCTTTTGCTATCAGATAATCACGCGTTGAGTTGGGTATGCAAAGGTGTTAGGTAAGCAAATCATGTTTGAGGACCCCCATAGTAAATAGTAAATTTGTTCTATCCACAGGCATCCCCGATGCAGCAGTGATATAATCGTCGCCTTATAATCAAGAGGTCCCGGGTTCGATACCCGGTTGAGGCACATAGTGGTTCGGATTCCACTTTAAACTGTAGGTCCAGTCAAATCAATTAATCAATCAATCGTTTTATCAACAGGATTTCCATCCCTTGCTCTGCCGTGTAGAACATCTAGTAACACCAGTTTCACCTCTTAACTCATATGTAGGCACAATACGATCTCAACTAGCAGTTCCACACCACAGACCTAGGGAGAAATAATCGCGATTAGAAAGAAATCAATGTATAGTGTGTGGTATAGAGAATTGAACAAAAGTTATTAACCGAAATCTACCTTATGTTAAGACAACTTCAAATGTATAACAAATCCTTTTACATATACTTTACAATATTCAGATGATGTTTTCTTGTCTGTGCTGCTTGGCAAATTCCTGCGTTTATTGTTTTATTTTGTTTTATTTTATACACAATTTGATTATGTTAAGGACATGGCAAGGCCCCCCTAAAGTCTTGTTCAGCCCCCCCGAAGTTTGAAAATATCAGGACTTTCTTTACTTCTCAATTACACGTGTTGGAATACTAATAGAATAAAATATAAACTCAATATTTTGCACCATTAAGAAAAAACTTCAAGGTGTGAGTACCGTCTTAATTTTTCCAAGGAGGCTCAAAACGCACAACAAGCAGTCACTAAACATTTTGTAAACTGTATTTAAGACTGTTCATATAACAGAAAGAATAATAACAAGAAACTGCTGACAGTCTTATTAAGGCTTTAGTCAAGAACAGATTTCCTAAAATGTGAAAATTGCAAACGACCTCTTGGTTGTATTATTACACGTTCATTAATCAGGTTTAATGCTCTTCGTATTTTTCGAGGTGAGCATTAAGTAAAGTATAATGTTCCAATTTTCTAGTGATTCGCATTGTTACGAGCTACCTGACGTGGTAATTGTTGCTAATCTCTCTCCCCGCCCCTCCAATTCCAATTGGGAGCATCCTTGACGGCAAGAACTCGCAGCTAATGGTCCCAAAGTGGGACAATTTGGGCGCGCGTCATCAGCCTTAAACAGGAAGATTGTGGGACACGATCGATTCCTGCCCCCTGGTGCCAGTTTCGCGAAGCTTCGTTTCTTCCCGAACGCATCGAGATATATATATGACGAAGCTAGGTAGATGTTACAGTCTTTGTAACTCAAATCTGTGTCTTTGTTATTTAGCGTCGCTTTTCTGCCACTTTTGGCTAATCGCGACCATGAGGATGAGTGATGAATAGGTGAAACTGATGAAAGCACACACGCAAAGAACATTCATACCTAATCCGGGATTCGAACTCCAGACCTCGGGTGAGATGTTATAGTCAGGGCGCCGTGTGCAGACCTTAGTAATGTCGATCTTTTGGTGAAAGATGTTTGAGGAACTTCGATGACACCTTAAAAAGGTGTGCGTCACATTTCACTATCTTTTCCGTTTATCTTGTGAAGGATTCGCTGAACATTTTTTGTTTAAAAACTTTAAATAAAAAAATGTTCAAAGTAAAATCTGATAGATGAAATTCTATATGTTAACCTTTATGTAGAATATAAATATAAGAAAAAAATATTTCTCCTATTGATGTGAATTGTCAGACTTTACAATCAAAAAATTGTAGAAAACTATAAAGATGTGTATTAATATTTCAGTGGATTACAACTGTCTACATGTAACGAATGGTACATGTCAAACCATATACTAACAGTTTCACACAAGCAATGTTCACTTTTGGCACTTACCTTCACTTACTCAAGCTTTTACCACATCGAGTGGTTTCCTCAAGAGGAAGTACCAGGTGGTTATAATTAAAGTGACGGTGTTCAGAGTGGTACAGCACGGGCTGTAATGAGAGTAGCAGTCTAAAACTTCGTAGATATACTAATGAAGCAATGCGCTCGCGAATTATGCAAAAAAAAAAAAGTTCCAATTCTCGCCACCAGGGTAAAAATGGCGCTGTAAGCAGTCAAAACTTGGTATAGTTACAGGAAAAACACTATAAATCGCAGAAAACAATACTCTTTGTAATAAAATATCGCTACAATTTCACTATTCGAATTACATGAACATTACTAAAGGAAAAAGCAACAAGCGTCACCAACAACAACCAGGGAGCTCACACAATGGTTAGGCAATGTCACCGACTTTGACATCAGAGTTACGGAAAATTCCACGTTTTGACTGCTTACAGCGCCATTTTTGAGATTTGAGTTGAAGCCTAACATATATTAATTTTTAAAGGTTAGAAACAGTAGTGAGATAAATTAAAAAGAAGAAAGAAACAAATACCCTCTCACGATGTTCACTCTCCCTGTGCCTTATTTTTGACTTAAACAAAAATCCCTTCATAGTCTTTTAAGCTGAAATCCTGTTCAGCCTTGCAATGTGGTGAAGGTTATAAGTAGGGCTCCGATAGTTATGCACTAAAAAAGGCAAAATATACATGCAAATATGCACTAAAAAATGTAAAATATGCACATACATATGCACTTTCAAAACCCGTTTAATTTATAAATGCTGTAGGTATATTACAAACTATGAAAGATTACATGCCAGGCAATGAATATGCATTATTCTGAATGCTCATTCGCTACACAGATTTTTTTGAATTATTATTGTTCTGCGTCAAATGAAACACAATACATTACAGATCAAGATCATGATTGTATTTGATAACAACATGATGTCTTAAATTTTCGAACTTGAAACTCCTGTTTTCAGCTAGGATAGTCTTCAGAAAACACAGGTTCCACTTCGCAAGATACAAGTGGACTGTATTTTAGGGCAACAAAGTGAGACACATCAAGTTTCAGATCATCCACACGTTGTCCATTTGTATGCAGAATTTTGCAAACTTTCACCATTGTTACATACCCACCGTTTTTTTGCTTTTTTTCAATACTGCATCCAAATTCTGTCCATACACTGTACACAGGATCTTCAACCTGGGCGAGGGCCTCTCTAACGTCTTCTATAATTTTGATGCTCGTTTGAAGTTGTAACCCTTTGCATGCGGCGTTGCCAGCTTAGTCGATTGTTGAGGTGAGAATGACGTACTTGCCACATTTCATACAATCCAGGAAAAAGGAAAGAAGAAAGTCAGAGAAAAGATAAAGAGAAGAGAAGCGAGGAGAAGAAAAATAAATACAGTATATGCTCGGTGTTGGTTGTGGGTACAAAAATATGCACAATATCAACTTATTTTCATACCAATATGCACCTGCATATGAAATATGCATTTTTAGTTAAAAATCCTTAAATATGCATTTGCATATGCAATATGCAAAATGCATATTTATCCTAGCCCTAGTTATAAGTAAGTCAAAACTGAATTGCTTATGAAAATTTCTTTTCTGTTCACGGAACAAAATTTTCTCTCGACAATGACAAGCAGCCTACGGCTAATTTACTGAGTAGTCACTTAATTTACTATTCATCGCCGATCTCCGTGACTGAGTGGTTAGCACAGTGCACAGACGCCAAGGGTGAATGGTTCGAATCCCCGCCTGAGCATTGTGAATGTTCCTTCACCATGTTTTCACTCATCCCCATCATGGTCATTAACCAAAAGTGGCAGAAAAACAAACTAATTCAATTCAAGCAAGCAATATTCTTCCTGACATTTACTCTGGGGTAATTGCAAATGTATCCCCATCGCAGAAATTCACCTCTACAACCTGATTAAACTAAAGCTTGTCAAAGTTTATTTTATGTCGTACCAAGAAGACAAAGACAGCGACCAACTCGCCACCTTAAGTGTCTTCCTCTATCAGCCACAGCGGACGAAAATGTTTCCTTTGGCTTGCGACCGAGTACCCCGTGTTGCTTTATTTATAACTTCCCCTCCCTCGCATTTTCAAAAATTGAACGCAGTTAAATATTACGTGTCTGCTTTTGCTTGTTATCCCTTCATTAAAACTCAAACACTTCACTTGGAACTGAATAAATGTGGCGAGCAGCTGATTGCATCTTCGCTCGCTTCGGGTTCAAAAGTTGACGACGACAACAGAGAGTTTTCTCTAAGTATACTTATTCTCAGACTGGCAAGTCGGGACTTTATCTAGATTTTAAAGTGGGATCCGCACTGCTGTGCAATTTGCCGCTTCCACCTGGGATCGAATCCTGGGACTGATTAAACTATACAGAGTGTCGCAAAACTCATTCAACAACGCTTGAGTGCTGGTAGATATCATAAAAACAAGTAACTTTTCCCTACAAAGTTTACCTCGAAAGCGCTTAGTTTCTGCGCTATAAGCGCTTAAAACCTATCCTGTACGTATGCAACCCAACACAGCAAACGCTTGCTCTGACATAACTACCAGGGCCGCGTGGCAGGGTTGCCACTAGCGTTTTCGTTAAGAGAGACGACTTCAAAACAACAACTTGGGAGTCTTGCCTGAGCAGAATACAAAACATTAATGATACTTACGATGTTGTAAGAAGCAGTGACAGTATTTATAAACTGATCAAGACAAATAATGGGCAGACTGAAATTCAAGATTACTCATTCCAAAATATCTCCATAATTGATTGATTTGGTTTATTTTAATTCACATTTCTGCCACCTTTGGTTAATCGCGAAGATGAAGATGATATGATGAAATAACAAATGACACCAATGTCCAGGCCAGGATTTAAACCCGAGATACCGGCGTCGTAGCGAGCTGTGCTAACCACATCACCACGGAGTGTTTCTTCGTGTATCATGCGATATCAACAATTGCAAGGGACACGTGAGATAGGGGAAATCCACGAAGGAGCAAATGTAAACATGATGTGCTTTCTGCCTGGTTTCGAACATTTGACATTCATACAAAAGCTGCTGGCTGCTAGTGCATTACACAATGACTCTGCCATCGTGGTTGCAATCACACTAGCAGCAAAATATGCCTTTACTGCAGAAATGAACTTTCCTTGTCAGTATATTCGTACTTGATTTTTCTAACGCTACTATTATTCCAAGAGTCAAAATAATTCGTTAAGAGCAGAGAAGTAACAGACGTTATAAATTCAGTTTTCTTACAGTGTTCTTTTTACGTTAAGTTCAATGCACCAATAGGTGTAGTGGTGCAGTACCTGCTCCCTTTTCAGAAAAATTGGAACCTACGAAGACGAATGATCCAGTGACATATTTCTCAAGGCCGGAACTCTTATCAAAATCCTTCGATAGAGATCATGTGTCGATCACTAAACGTACTCGATCTCCAAGGCAACTCAATAGACTTTTGTTGTTCGCAAAATTGTTTTTTGTCATTGTGAAATACGAGTGACCTTTACAGTTCAGCGCTTGATATAAGTATGCATTTCTTGACTTTGGCTTTTAATAAGCACTAATTTTAATGTGTGAATTTATTCATTTCTAAACGACGTGTTTCATTAAATTAAAAGCAGACCCCCGTGGCGGAGTGGTTAGAACATCGCACTACGATGCCAGTGGTCTTGGGTTTGAATCCTGGCTTGGACATGGATGTTTGTGAGTGTCCATTCATCAATTTCATCATATCATCACCCATCCCCATATTCGCAAGTTAGCCAAAAGTGGCACAAAAAGCGAAGTAAAATAAATCAAATCAATCAATCAAACATTAAATTAAAATAACCTTGCAATTACTTCCTTATGAGACGAACACGATTAGCAATAACGCTAGCACAGATAGGAATAATTTTCAAGTAAATTGTAATAAAATTACAGTGTGCGTGTTCGAAACGAGGCAGCAATTACATCATGTTTACATTTGCTCCTTCGTGGATTTCCCCTATCTCACGTGTCCCTTGCAATTGTTGATATCGCATGATACACGAAGAAACACTCCATGGTGATGTGATTAGCACAGCTCGTTACGGCGCCGGTATCTCGGGTATAAATCCTGACCTAGACATTGGTGTCATTTGTTATTTCATCATATCATCCTCATCTTCGGGATTAAACAAAGGTGGCAGAAAAGTGAATTAAAATAAACCAAATCAATCAATTATGGAGATATTTTGGAATGAGTAATCTTGAATTTCAGTCTGCCCAATATTTGTCTTGGTCAGTTTATAAATACTGTCACTGCTTCTTACAACATCGTAAGTATCATTAATGTTTTGTATTCTGCTCAGGCAAGACTCCCAAGTTGTTGTTTTGAAGTCGTCTCTCTTAACGAAAACGCTAGTGGCAACCCTGCCACGCGGCCCTGGTAGTTATGTCAGAGCAAGCGTTTGCTGTGTTGGGTTGCATACGTACAGGATAGGTTTTAAGCGCTTATAGCGCAGAAACTAAGCGCTTTCGAGGTAAACTTTATAGGGAAAAGTTACTTGTTTTTATGATATCTACCAGCACCCAAGCGTTGTTGAAAGAGTTTTGCGACACCCTGTATACGTATATTTCACGTATATCGCACACAAAGTTCAAGGTGTGACTGTTATAAAGGCACTCCAATGAATCCTGTCTTCCTTCCCTGGAAACTGCATTGTTGAAGGCTAACGAAGCTTTGGTGCCTGGAACTACATAAAATGATTGTGGGATTGTGTGTATTCTTTTACTTATGTGTGAAGGGCAGTGCTTATTAAGTGTTTTCGGTCAATAGACGGATCGCCAACCGTAAATGATTGATTGATTGATTGATTTTGTGGTTTATGTCCACTTTGTGCACAGTAAGACTATTAGGGACTGGACCTATAGTTCAAAGTGAGATCCGAACCACTTTGTGCCTCCACCGGGTATCGAACCCGGGACCGCTTGATTACAAGGCGACGACGCCATAAATGAATAGACACAAGAAGTTGTAGTAGTAATATATGCATATTAAAATAACTATTTATTATTACTATTATCATTATTAATATCATCATCGTGGGAGCTTATTTTGTTGGAAGAAAACTTTCGATACTGTTCAAGTTGGTTTGTTGTTATTATCTATTTGTTATTGTGTTCATCATAAGAACTACCCTAAATATTGTGGTAGCTATGTTCATAAATGATCATGCATTCATCTAGACACACATACAAAAATAGATTGTTTTAATCTCACCCATAAAATATGCCTGTTTGGCATGCCGTTGCGTACGACCAGAAAAAAGCATTGATTATTATTATTAGTAGTATTGCATCCAAAGTAAATATATGAACATAAGATTTATCATGTATGTTATTTCAGGAAATTAGGATCACATTTACATCTAAACGAATAGCAGTGACAAAAAATATTTTTTTTCTTCTAAATTTCTGAACCACCCAGGGACCGGAAACACATTTAGTACAAGAACTTTTCCTTTTCCTCTTCATCTATTGTTTACAAGAATTAATGTAATATAGGATGGGCTTTGTTTGGTTGTATTAAATTTTAAAAATGGATTCCCAATGTTACAGCAGGAACTGAGTTCCGGCACCAAACTGACTTGCCGGAACGGAGTTCCGGTGTGTTCCGGCTCACTTCAAGCTCTGGTGAAGGGTACACCTCTACAATAGTGGGTATGAAGATTGTAATCCTCAGATGTACACTGCACTGCTTTGAATTCTTAACTTTTGTTGTATATTTGTTTGTTCATAAAGGGTTTCTTCTTGCATCATGTATTACACATGGGTAACTGGACTTAAGGCTTGGCATGCAAATGGGCGAAGTTTTCAAATTTTCCTCTCCATCGAAAAACTTCTTAGATATTTCAAAATATGAAACATTACATCAGCTTAGAATTCCTTCTAGAGCATTGACGTGAATTTTCTTGTAGTTTTCTTTCATTGTTGTCTAGATATTATCAATAGTTTAATAGACTTATGTAATCACAAAACTATTGATAATATCTAGACAACAGTGAAAGAAAACTACACGAAATTTCACGTCAATGCTCTAGAAGGAATTCTAAGCTGATGTAATGTTTCATATTTTGGAATATCACAGCTGTTTTTCGAATGGAGAGGAAAATTTGAAAAAAATCGCCCATTTGCATGCTAAAGGTCCAGCCGAGCCTTAACCGACTGCGGGACGGCATAGGTTCGAGGCCGCCTGGGTTCAGTCTCTGGGTTTTCGGCCTGTGTATAGGACCGGTGGTAACCCACCAGCGTGAGGCAATGGATATTTCCACTCTAACCTAAAATATGATTTTAACTGTATTACTGCATGCCATTCATTTTATATTAACGTTGTGCAAGATAGTTTGAGTTAATTCGAAATAGTTTGCGAAAAATTGGCCTTGGAAGTTGTGCTAAATCGATGCTATACGTCATGAAAACCGAACGGCCTCTGATTGGATATTCCAGTTATGACGTTCTCGTTCGGCAGTGCACTCTGTCGTCTGCTTAGCGCTCTAGAAATCCATGCACGAAGGCTTTCGTTGCTCCTCGTGTTTGTAACGCTGAATATTGAAGAGGATTCTCGGTGATTTTGTTACGCGCTAAATTAACTCAACTGAACTAAGCAACGCAACAACGCAGAATCTCTCCCCGTGACACCTGTCACGCGGATTAAACATTACATGAATTATAATACGGTCAGGATAAGTGCCTACAGTCGGAGTTGCCGAGAATAAACCTAGGAGGATTTGATTTATTTGATTTTAAGTACCTGAAATGACGTTACATAATACTACGGTGGTTCTGAATATACACATATATTAAAGCACAGATAAATACACAGTACATCTTGCCCTCTTTCACTCGATCTCTCATTCATACACTCATTCCATGGCATATTGCGACAATATGACAATTACAAAGATAAAGGTAAAGTGTTCCCCTGTGCTTACCACCACGCCATGAAGGCGTATAGGGAGTGTGGGGGTAACGCCCCACAAAGGTTAGATTAATTAATACTTTGACTATACTCATGCTATTTCTTGGCTACATTGCCGTTTACAATTTACCGTTTATGGTTTTAAGTATAACGTGAATAATTGTTCCTTTTGCGAACCCTACTATCTTTTCTGAAGGTATAAATATATTTCAATGAACTTTTGTTTGCTGTTAACATAAACTCTGATCTATAACGTTATTAGTCCGCCGGAATAACGATGTCTAGGTATGCCATAGCACTGATTTAAGTTATGCAATGATTTGATTTACGCAGATTCGCGGTAGATTGGCGTCATCTCTCTCAAACACGCACATGGTTGGATCTTACCTTCTCTGCATTCCCTTTGACCTGGGTAGGGTGAAAGTGGTCCTACAGTTTTGGAAGACATCCACACTCCAGCGTTGTACTTCGCTGTTATCCTGGTTGGCGAAAATGGATCCTGGCTTCACTCGTTCACTTCGCAGGGACGTCCACGACGATACACGTACACTGTCGACTCCATACAACTAGCGCAGTAATAAGTCAGTCCTTCGCGGTCACTCATACGTAGAAATACGTGGCTTGGGCGATGAGCCGAACATACGTAATGAGCCGTTCGCGGTTTTACAAGGACACACATGGATATTAAATGTTATTAACTTCTGCTAACTTAGGACGTTGTTTCGGACGATTGACACAGGTTGACGTGTTTGACGTTATTCTCACATACCACACGTATGTGCACGAATGCGTTGACGGCGAGGGGGAAACGACCCCCCTGGCTCTACTCTGTTCTACTCCATGGCTCTAAACACTCACGCGAGTAAAAGACAAATCCAGACCTCGGGTCCGATTGCGACTCGCAGCTAGGTTGCACGTAGCTCACACTCCGGTGTCGATTCTAGGCAAACTGTTTTCTCGCTATTCCGAATCATCCCTTTTATTCCAGATTTGAACGAGGTGACGCTCTAGTCTCTGTGTTTAGGTATTCATTTATTGTTTCTGGTGCTTTCACCGTTGTCCTCCTATCCTGGTCAACGCTCAGTCCGGTCTTTAACCTCTGGTAGCAGCCCCTCGTGCAGAGATTAGGCTAAATCCTCCGCTATTGTGTCAGTCACGGACAGAGAGCGCTATCTCAGTAGGGTATCGTCTTCATTGTATCCAGCGATAGATCTTTAATAATTCATAACTCCCGTAGTTCTGTTCTGATTAGGATCAAATCTTGGAATCAGTACTTTCATGATGTGGTCTTCCGCTGGTTAAAATCTCATCCAATTCGGTCCATTGGTCTATAAGTTGCTCTTTTCCTGCTATTCACCATATGAATGCATGTAAATCCGAATTCGGGCGAAAAACGGTGGTTGAGCAAGTTAGTGTTAGCTAAGGCAGTCGCTAGACACCTTTATTCGCGACGGATTTTAATATTACCAATTGTAATTAATTCTTAATAACGGGCAATTAGATTAATTACCTGTTACTCAATATTTGACCGTTATAATTTTCAAAATTAAAGTTTCGATTATGACATGCGAGAGATGTACGAAAGCCAATTCCGGCAATATAACATGTGCAGATGCATTCACGGTAGCTCCACATTTTGCACAACTGATATTGGATGGACCAGAGATAAGAGGAGCGAAAGTAGAGAGATAAGTTTTGCAAGGGAAATTTGGCATGGTGTTCACTTTCATCGACAGCTTATTCACGATCATTTAATATTATTCTGTTGAAAGATTTTTCTCAGTAGCAATCATTCCTAATTTTCAGTTATTATTAGTAGTGCTGGTATTACTGCAGTGCAACAAGTTTACCTGGAGAAAAACGTCAGTGTCTTTTTTGCACGACGGTATAAACCAGCGTTTTTTTCTTATTTCTTGAGTAGCTGGAAATAAATGTATGTAATGCAATGCGTCGTGAAGGGCGGGGGTTCGAACAGGTCCGTTGACCAGCTCCTAGAAGTTGGCATCGTTCATTTCAAGTTTCAAAATACAGAAAGTATATTATTTTTATTGTAAATATTTAATAATAACAGAAATAAATTTCAGTTAGATATTATTCCAACCATGGGCGTTGCCAGAATTTTTTGCTGGAGCTCGGGGAATGATAAAACTTGAATAGTAGAAATAATAACAATAATAAAAATTGATAATAAAAAAGTGTTATTTTACAATGATAAATATTATATACTAATAAAAATAAACAGATGAGTGTTATATCTAGTACAAAGTTATTTCATACATTTTTGTTAGCATTTCACTCAGTGTATTGAAATTCACAGTTATTGTATTTGTTATTAACGTTTGCATACATCATTCGCGAAAAGGCTGTGAAAGGGGAAAATTTTACTCATAAGGTTTATGTTGTGACCTCTCCCATAAAACTATATTTTTTGGAATATTGAAAACTGTGGAACCATTTATTTCTTGGATTAAATGGTACAACATGGAGATACAATTTGGTTCCTATATTATCCTTTATTTTTTTGATCGAACACACTTCCTATTGTCGCTATATTCCATTCAAATACTAACTAAATGATCTTTATTTCTACTATTAACAATAAAAATAACAAGCTTTCTTCTCTTTTTGTAACTTGAAATAAAGGATGCCAATTTCCAAAGAGGGGAAACGTCCGACGCCCATGATTCCAACAGAAAAATCAAAGTAAAAAAGGTGCAAGATCGAAAAAGTTGAGTGTAAAATGCAGGAACCATATTTTTATTATTTAATCAAAGGAATAGGTGGTTCAAGTTTTCAAAATTTCAAAAATTAGATTTCTTATGTGAGAGGTCGCACTATATGACCAAAATTTACTCCTAACTTACTTTTTACTTGAACAAGGCGTGTGAATGTAAATAACAAAATATTGTACTTGCAATTTCAGTACATTAACAGTATTTGAAATGTAAAAAAAATTAAATAAAAAATTAAATAAAATAATTGCGCTGCATATTCGCTCGTCTGGTGGACCGAATACAACAGCCTACCCAAGGAAGGATGTAATAAGTTGTTATGGAAATACAAACTTTTATTTTATTAGTTGATAATAGTTATTGTTGTGCAATAACAATCATAACCATTATTATTATTATTTTTAATGTTTTAACTTTTATCTGAGCCTGAACCCCCTCCTCCGTACAAAAATGTCTGGCTACGCCCATGGTAATGCACTACAATGCAATCAAATAGAACAGTATTTTCAGTAACTTGTACTTTTACATAGCTTTCACACACCAATTTCATTGTTCTTGTGGCTTATCATTCATGTGCCCTCGCCATGTAAATCGCACACAAACAAGTCGTTTTTTTTTTCCATTCGTGGGTACATTGAGAAATACGTATCATATTGGAGCATCTGGTACTCGTATTTGTGCATAATGGTGAATTTTTTATTATCCACTGTGATATCCACAACACTGACCAGCTATAAAATTCGAGCCGCTCTGCTCTTGTAACTCACAAGATGGAAACTTGTTTCGGCACAAGGCAATAAAAAATCTTATTTGTAATGTTAACTCAGCAGAGAAAACTGTGGTAAAGCACTGACTTAGTGCTTGCTTAGTGGTAACGACCATTTCCTGTTCTAGTAGTTACGTATCTTTTCCAATCCATTATCTCATAACAAACACAGACACGTCCTAACACCAAATGCAGCCAACGCGAAGTGAAGACGACAGAACAAGCCGAACGACGACGTCACAACATGGCGCAGGTGTGTTTTGCGCGCAACGCTGGGCTCGAAAATTAGAAACTCGTTTTTTTTACCTAAAAATGAACGCACATGAACGTGGCAAATTGCAGGGGTTATTTGTCGATGGTGTGGATTTTAAAAATGATCTTTAAAAAAGTAGTGGAAATGTCCATTGGGGAGCTACGAGTGAGTAGCGTAACCCGGACACGGATATCTCCTATAACGACTGGGGTTTCGACGTGCTGACCCCACGTCACCCCATTACCGATTGAAAATCTCCACACCTCTAGGTAGAACTGTGTAATGGCGAAGTGTGAACTGACAGTAGACAGGTTTGCAGACACTCAAGTTGATTTCACGCTCCGCTTTTCAATGCACCATGTGGCCAAACCTAAAAGCTAAGAGCATAAAATGTGAATTTCCTAACGTACTCACGTAAACATAAAAAAAAAAAAAAAAAAAACAGGAATATACGTCGGTAGGTGAGGCAGGATAAATTTGGTGCGAGCGTGTCAGGTTTGGTTGGGTACTCTTGAAGTGCACAGCAGAGCAGATAAGTATGTGACGTACACGGCTGGGCACTTGCACAGACCGATATTGGCAAATTTATTTAAAATAAATCAAACGAAGTAACTTCGTTAGGAATGGCTCCCCGAGAACTAAAACCCGTCATGGCCATTCGTCCCGAAAGGCCAGTACTACCTAGAGCACGCTGGTGCTACTTTGTATACTGTGTACGCTATTGTAGTGAGAAAATGAGCAGGAGAAGTGAAGAGAAGCTTGTTTATAGAAGGCAGAAAGAGATCCGATTCCTGTAAGACGCCCCTGATCAAAGTTCTATCATCTTCAAAACGACGTGCATCAAATATCTGTTTTCCTTTGTGGCGTTCCCGTTCTTATTCCTCTGCAAGCTCTACCATAAAATCCTTTTGTGATGAACCATCCAACCGTTAGCTACTTCAGTGCCATGCCGACCGTTCATATGTCATAAAACTTCGAAATTTCAAAGTTCATTATGAAACATCCTGTATAGCGTAGGCATATTGATGCATACAACCTTTTTTCAGTTTTTGATGTATAATGAAGATAAAAAATAACCCATGGCTGTGAAAATAGAACATCGGTGGAATTAATAATGAAAGTTTAAAACTGTTCGTAAAAGGTAGTGTAAAAATATAGCCCTTACTAAAGCGGGTCATAAAGAAAGAAGTTCAGGCGTGTAAAAAATGCATAAAAATGTTCTCCGAGCAACAAATCTACGGACTTTGCACAGACTAACAACTGAAACTTGCCGGAGCCCCAACAGGCGACAAAAACAAGCGTTGAAAATCCTCTGCAAGGAAGGTAACCCTTTCTTCGCGATGAAATATGACTCCCGGGAGATTTTATTACCCTGTTGCACAGGATTTCCTCGCTATTAGCGCCGCCTAGCTAGGCTCTCTGGTCAGACTTTGTCAGTTCTGTAGAAAATGGCGGAAATTAATGTTTGCGTTACCTTCGCAAGGGAATGACTATGAAGTTTTTCGCGTCGTGGCTCTTCTAGTATGTGAACAAAGAATCGTCACAAAATTTGGACCGTAATTACTTCAGTTTGCATCAGAGGAAGGCCATTTGACTGGTTACAAATCTCTTTCAAGTTGTGTAACTACGAACCATGGCTGAATTGGAAGAATGGCTAATGTGGTGTTACGTAAGTGAATATGTTGATGCAATGATAATATACTCTTGGTTAGTTTGAAATTGCATTTATTTTCCTCACCATCAACATCATTAATTTCATCTTCAATGTTAATGCGCTCTACAAATTTGTATTTCAAAATGCAAAAACAAGAGAATTTCAAGGTTGCAAAGTACATAATGTTTTAGAAGTGGATTTTGCAATGTCGTGACGGTAAAAGGTAACCACTCTGCCCTGGAGACTGACAAAAACAAACATTTAATTGTTCACGAATACTGGGATTCGGATTTGAATTGTTATTTAAAGTCCACTTTATGCACAGGTAGGCTAATCGGGATTGAATCTACAGTTTAAAATGGGATAGGAACCAGTGTGCAATGTGCCTCCACCGAGTATCGAACCCGGGGCCCCTTTATTACAAGCCGAGTTTACGAATACTTATGTATAAATTTGCTTGTATTTGACACCGTCCAACACCGACAAAATTTCACAATGTTTATTGTTTATTGACTTGGTGTTTTAAGTCCACTTTATGCACAGTAAGGCTAATCGGGACTGGACCTACAGTATAAAGTGGGATGTATGTACCACTATGTACTACCTCCACAGGGTATCGAACCCGGTTTTCACAATGTATAGAGAGCCGTACCCTTTGGCAGAGTGGTTAGCACATCGCTCTGCGACGCCAAGGGTCCCGCTCGGTCTTGGTTGTTTGTGAATGTCCATTCATCAATTTCATCATTTCATCCTTCATCCCCATCTTCGGAAATTAGCCAAGAGGTACAAAACGCGAAGTAAAATAAATTAAATCAATCACTCAATCAAAACAATATTAAGAACAACTACGAGTTCGCAAAAGAACTATAAATTTACTAACACAGTCATTTGTTTTGTGGTGAACTTCCTGCTGAAAATATTTTTTGTCGCAAGACCCATAGGCGTAATTTGTCGGGGGCAAGGGGGGAATTTTCAGGCTACTAATTTTTAGAGTTAATGAATGATACTTTTGTAAACCTCTTGGTATCTGAGTATAGCAAAGTATTGAAGTGTATTTTCTTATGATTGTGCACATGTAAGCTATTCAGCGAAATAGTTCTGGACGCTAATTTTATGGGATGGAAAACTTATTTATTCTGCCCCATTTAAGTGCCAAGTTTGATTCTGCCCCCCCAATTGAGTCCTAACTTTGATTCTGCCCCCCCAAGTGAAGTCCCAAGTTTGATTCTGCTCCCAATTAAGTCCTAAGTTTGATTCTGCCCCCCACACCTCGAAGGCAAGTCTCTAGTTTGATTCAGCCCCTTCCTCCCAAAGCTAAGCCCCAAGTTCGATTTTGCCCCCCCCCCTCCCCCACCAAAGTTAGGTCGCAAGTTACGCTCATGGCCAGACCCATTCAAATTTGGAAAGAGAGGAGCTACTTTGTCCCAAATATTTGAATTTCATATAACATGTGTTTGAAGGGTCTGGACTGTTTCCCTTGAACGGGACCTACCTAAGAGCGGAAGATCTGTCAAAAAGAGTAACGTCCAAAATTAAGGAAAGTTCGAAAGAGTTCTGCTCGAGGTTGATTTTTTGGCCTCCTATTTAGTGTTATCACTGCATGTTACACCTTCCCTGTTTACTCCTGGTGAAACTAACAAGGCCAGTGACATACTGTACCTGACATAGGCTTTTACCCAAGATCGAATAGTAGTCGATGTCAAGCTACTGAACGAAGATTTTTTTATATATATCAGAATTTCTTATTACTCAATGTGTTGAAAAATGACTACAACAAAATATACACTCAAATGTTTGCAGCTTTAAAAAACGAGGTCCTCTGCTTGAATTCTTCAGCCTCAAGCTGTCCCCGTTCTAAAAAAACATTAAACTTGTATGAGAGATTTTGAATTTTAAATTTTTCATTATTCACAATAGAAGACGTTAATATTTATACCCTATTATTTTTAATACTTTTTAACGTGCCTTCTTTAAAAATTTTAGCAAAGTTTTATCTGATTATTTGGGCTCTCCATATAAAGGATATTCGAATTGAAGGAGAGGCTAGCAACATTGGCTAGCATTCTCACTCATTTGGTCTCAAACTATTATTTCTTCTACATTCGGCCATTCCAACCTCTCCCCACCTTCCCTTCCCTTCGAAGATGCACCTCTTCTTATTTGTCAAGTACATCAATTCAGGAGAAAGTTTAGTTTCAGACCAAGTGAGTGGCCAACCCTGTACTATACGTTAGTTAGTCCCCTCTCTCTGTTGCTCTTTCCTTTTCTCTACCTCTTTTCCCCCGTCTCTCCTTACCTCTCTCTCTCTCATTCTCTCTCTCTCTCCTTCTCACTCTCTCACTCTCTCCTTCTCTCTATTTCTCTCACTCACTCTCTCTTGCTCTTTCTCTTTCTCTCTCACTGACTCTCTCTCTCTCTCTCTCACACTGACTCTCTCTTTCTCACTGACTCTCTCTCTCTCTCTCTCTCTCACTGACTCTCTCTCTCTCACTCACTTTCTTTCTCTCTCTCTCTTTCTCTCTCTCACTCACTCTCTTTCTCTCTCTCGTTTTCTCTCTCCCTTTCTCTCTCGCTTTCTCTCTCTCTCTATCTCTCTTTCACACTCTGTCTCTCTCTCTATCTCTCTCTCACACTCTGTCTCTTTCTCTCTCTCTCTCTCACTCTCTCTCTATTTCTCTCTCTCTCTCACTCTCTCTCTATTTCTCTCTCTCTCTCAATCACTCTTTTTCTCTCTCTCATTCTCTCTTTCCTCTCTCACACACTCTCTCTTTCTCTCTATCTATATCTCTCACTCACTCTCTCTTTCTCTATCTCTCTCTCATTCTCTATTTCCCTCTCTCTCTATCTTTCTCTATCTCTCTCTCTTTCTCTCTCTCTATCTTTCTCCCTCTCTCTATCTTTCTCTATCTCTCTCTCTCTTTCTCTATCTCTCTATCTTTCTCTCTCTCTCTCTCTCTCTCTCTCTCTCTCTCTCTCTCTCTATCTACCTCCCTCTCTCTCTCTACCTCCCTCTCTCTGTACTTCGTCCTTGATAGGCATTAATTACCCTAATTGCACGATATGAATTATTGAGGTCGGACATGGAATTTAGTAATTCATCTAATAAATGGTATACCTCAATTACGCAGCCATCATTTACAGATTGTATTCATAACGTCGAACAATGGAGTCTTGAGAACTCTCTAGAACACGTAATGGCGAAATATTTTACCTCTAATCGTAATAATTATGGGTTTTTATCTCATCCTTGCGGTTAAAGTTGACGTGACGTGCCGTGTTGTTGTGTAACTAGCGAGAAATAACAGATTACACGCATGACAAGTTGGGTATGAAGTCCGGAGTTTGCTCCAAACGCCTATTTTATCCTGCGATAAAATTCAGTGTATTTCAGTGCAGTAGTAAGTACAATCATTATACTGCTTTAATTATATTAGTTTAAAAAATTGCCTTTTTTGACTGTTTGGATTTTAATAATGTCCATGAGTACATAAAATTATTTAAAAGATGTCAGAATTTTTCAGAGGTACAGTGAGATCATTAGTATTACCGTGCAAATTGTCCATGACTATTTTCATTAATTTCTCGCTTATATCCTATGTGTTTTTAAGCGATGGATTTTTATGTATGTTAGTGCAGAAGTTGTAAACAGCTTGTTTTGAGATTTCTTTTAATTCTTGAAGCTCTTATTGGGTCAAATAAAGTGCACGAATATGGTGATGGACAATTTGCACGATCCCACTGTACATTAAAGGGGCGTGCACCGTGGCCGTGCGGTCTAAGGCTCGAAGGGCTGGAGCTACGAGGCGAACGCTGGCTGGAGTCTCCTAGGGAAAGCGTAACAACTATCCTCGTGAGATTTCGGGCAGCGTATAGGACCGGTGGTCACCCTCCATCGCGAGGAAATTGGGGAGCTACGAATGAGTAGCGTAATCCGGTTATAGAAAACTAACAATAACTGGGGTTCGTCGTGCTGACCACACGTCACCCCTTAACTTGTTGGATGATCGCCTACATTTGCTAATGCATGGGAGAGCGAGGTCGGCAGGTAGGCCCTGGTCCTCAAGGGCTGTTGCGCCACGGGGTTATTATTATTATTATATATTAGGGGGTGGGTTACAGAATGTCGATTGATGACTGCAGCTTCTTGATGTCATGTTGAATGTTCATAGAAGGTGACAACTTGGAAAAATCATCGTGGTGCCTGGAGAGAAAGCCGTTTTTGCTGGCCCTACGTTTCGTTCGGTTATGGCTTTCTGGTTACAAGATAAGGAAGTTTGTTAATTGCAGTGGCGTAATAATTGTCTTCTCTTCACCCACTATGCCCATTGAAATTTTATTGTTGTTATACATGTCTCAAAAAGGTGACGTAGTTTAATTTTAGACACTACATGGAACAGCGAGGGAGCGATCGTCATTTATATTTACGTAAATTGACGTAGTTGTCCCCGTTAAAAAAAATATTAAATTTGTATGATTTCGAGTATTATATTTTTGGTTATTCTTAATATGAGACGATAATATTTATATCTTCTTATTTTTTACTGCTTTTTAACGTGCCTTTTTTCGAAACCTTTGCATCGTTTTGCCTGCTTATTTGGTTTCTCCACGTGAAGCATATTCGAATTTAAGGATGGGCTAACAAATATGCACTTTTTTCACAGGCTCCAAAGTTTGCAATGTGCATGGGCTACACATAAAGAAATTTGTATTTGTTTGTGGTTATTCATATTCACTGATTACATCTCCTGCGTCCAGAAATACAAGACATCGGGGATAGAACTGGCGAAGGAGAAAGCATCACAGCTCTGTAACTATTGCCTAAAAATTTACATAATCGGAAAAAGAACTGTAAAACATTTTTATTACCTTTTCATCTGTCATCCACCTTTCCCTCCCTTCTACCTTGTTTCTTCTGCACTGCTTGACCGACACCCAGCCACAAAACACCGTGTGCCTTCTGTGGGAGTCTAAAGCCTTTCTCTTGCACGCGCTTAACCTAGGTTCAATTCCAGTACATCCAGCATAAACATTTAGAGTTTCTTTTGCCAATTATGTAAAATTTGAGGCGCGAGATGCAGTAGTTTCAGAGATGATGTGCTTTCTTTTTCATAATATGATTGCTGATACCTAAACTCCGTACCAGGCAAACGAGAACAAGTCTCTGCGCAAGTAGTGACGCGAGACGGCTCCACCAATGAACAGTGAGAGAAACGGGATTGCGTAATGGGCGACGGGAGTTACCCGATTTCCTCCTTCGCTCTGTAAGCGTCGCGAACTTTTGAGAAGAATAATACCGAACGCACATGGCAAACGGACCGTATTTTTGTCTCCAGGTCCGTTTAAGAATTTCTTAGGGAAATATTAGGGATAAAACTGCAATATCCAAGTTTGACAAGCCGTGCATTTAGCGTACGGACTAAGATCTGGACCGTACGTCCGTACATGTACGGTCAGGACCGTACGGTTGGCAACGCTGCGCTTCCACCACTCCATATTCCTCCTCTTCCTCTGCCGATATGCGCAGCCCTGCTCTACAGTTAGCTGGGACAAGGTATAGGATACAATTCTGTTGTATCCACCTACGTAGTTGTACCGATGTCAGTGTTTGTCGTACACTCATGAACATCAATTTAACTATATTCACTCATCCTATTCACCCTTTAGTGTAGATGTTAAGCACTAAACACTGCACTCGGCCACCAAGACGACGCACTATATTATTCTGTACAGTCGCCCGCAATAAAAATGAGACATCTAGATCCTGAAATACTGAAATACTCGTTGCCAATGAAATATTACTATTAATATCTACTTGTCGCCGTAAAGTTAGGCAACGCACATAGAGCCTTGCAGGGAAGGGAGTATTTCGGGATCTAGGTGTCCCGATTTTATTGCCGGTGACTGTACATCCAAAGAGAAAGATATGTAATAATAGATAAATTGTATATCGCTGTTTTCATTCTTTTCTATTCTACACCCTGTGTTGTTTCAAAGAGCAGATGTTGATCTCTGCTTATTGACGTTTTTATTCAGACTTGTTTAAGGTTCAGGAACCCATAAATTCTAATGGGTTCTATTGGGTTCCGCTGCAGGACATGAACCTTCTATCTCACACTAGTTGCTTGCTGTTTCATTTCAATGCGGTACTTGGACCCTATTTAAACTGATCCGACAAAAATGTTCCTGGACCGAATTTAAATTCATTCGGAAAGAAGGTTCCTGGACCAACTTGTAATACTTTCAACATAAAAACCCAGAACCCAATTACACTTCCTGATTTTCTCTCCTGGACCGGAATTGAATTTATTAAAAATTCCTGAACCTTTAACAACCCTGTTTTTATTTACATTCATGATCATCATATTCTGGAAGAAATGGACGAAAATGGTGATGGACAATTTGCATATCATTTATTTTGGCGTTGAGTGTAGAACACACGGTAAACTCGTAAATGACAGTTATTACGGGGAGGTCAGGACCCCTTGAACTACCCTTCCTGACTGCGGTATGCTCTGATGCGAAACCTTTCTTTTGCAGGTGACCTGTTCGTCCTGGTGTTCAGCGTGGACAGCCGCGAGTCCTTCGAGGAGGTCGTCCGCCTGAGGGAGCAGATCATCGAGACCAAGCTGAGCGCCTCCGTCAACAGCGTCGGCAGCAGGAAGAAGGCCCCGACGCCTCGAGTGCCCATGGTCATCGTCGGGAACAAGTGCGACAAGGAGATGAGGTAAGACTTTTGACAACTGCTCTGGTAAGTTTTTTTATTGGACTACAGTAGATTTGACTTGATTTGATATCAATTTTCAGTCCACACAGAAGGCTAATCAGGACCGGACGTACAGTTTAAAGTGGGTTACGAAACCACTATGTGAATACACCGGGTATCGAACCCGGGACCTCTTGAATCCAAGGCGACGACGCTACCATGCGCCATCGGAAAGGCTCATACATACAGTAGAAAATTGGATCCGAGCCACTGTGCACCGGTTATCGTACTCGGAACCCCTTAATTACAAGGCGTCGGCGTTATCACTACGTCCTCCAGGAGACGCTACGATGATATTGATGACAGGAAACAAATATAACACTCATGTCTTGTCTGCAATTCGAACACAGGACCGCTAGACCTTATGCAACACCTTTGTTACAAAACCCGTCTAACGTTCCCTCTTTTCTCCCTCATGTAAACAAGCAATGCAATGTCGTTTTGTTGTTTAAAAATGTTGGATGTTGTCAACTACACTTAGTTTTACCAAACATTTAGAATGGGAAATAAGTAATATTTTTTGTCTCACTTATCACACACCGTATTGAGCTCCGTCCCATCCTTTGTCTGTTTGATGTAAGAGCTGGTTGCTAGCATTGTTATTTTAGGCATGACAGGTTTAGGGTTCTGCAACTTTTCGGGCCTTGTCCAACAAGGTATTATTTAAACTTAGCATGCCTAACCTAACAACGAGAACATTTATCCTGGCATCAGGAAGCCAAAGGGTAGTTCGGAGCTTAATACGGTGTACGATAAGTGAGACTTTGTGAAAGTACTCTCAGGCACGCACCTGAGTACTGCAGAGCGAGTAGTTTTTGTAGCGTTATAAGGGGCTGGAAAGGAGGCAGGAGACTTCGTTGGTCGCATCCCTGCAGAGGTTCCATGATAAGCAGAGGTTCTTCCCCCATATCATTTTTTAGCTCTTACAGCACGCGGCTCCCCAACTTCGCTGCTAGCTGGCCTTCAGTTGTAGCATGCAGGCGAGCAGCTCCCACAACGTATATTGTATGGTTTATTGTTGCTTATAAGTACGGGTTCTAATGATAATTAATAAACCTTTAATTCATATCTTACATATTCATTGGTTAACCCAATAAGCAGAAAGTTGTGAAGTTACTACGAAATCTCAAACTAGGGTGAGTTGGTGAACGTTATGAAAATTTGGAACGTATTTTACTTCTTTGATATGGCCTTCTTTATATCTATTTTCATAAAAAAAATGATTACATTATTAAGTTATATTGTTTGTCTAAGAAAATGTATTTTTCAATAATTCTCATTCTCACACTGCAGCAAATTTACATTTTTTAACATTTAAACCTATATATGCAAATCATATTTCCACTCCATTAATAAATGTAGAAATAATCATGCACATTTATAATGCATTTTTGGATTAGTGATTTTGATTACATTATAATTGAGAACTTTAATGAAACGCTTTATTAAAACTGATGAATGCTTAATTAAAGATGTCAGTATGTTGTTTTTAATTGGTTCACAGAAGTGGTTCTTTGCAGTCTTAAGATTTTAACTTGGCATTTCCAAAATTTTCTGGATTGCAATAGTCCATTCATTAAGTTTTCGTTTGCACTACGTCCTGAAAGTAACAGTGGGTTGGTCTAACGTTGGGCTGAGCTCTGAATCTACTTTATACTGAGATAAGATCGGACCTACAGTACTCTACGATATTTATGAGTTTGACAGGGAACTTCCACACTGAGATTTCACATAACTTCCCTTCTGAACCTAATTGGTTGATTCATTGATGTGGTTTATTTGACTTCGCCTTTCTGCCACTATTGACTAATCGCGAAGTTGAGGATGAGTGACGGCATGATGAGCCCTGGCGCCGTAGCGCGGTGTGACTGCTAACCACTCCGCCACAGAGGCCGGCTAGGCCTAATTCTCTTTTCTGTAGAAACAAATTATATTAATCAGTTGTCAGTAAGAATATAAATAAATACCTCAGTATCGACAAAAAAAAAATTCGTATTGGCCGAATTGTAACAAGGCGGCGAAAACAATGTTTGCATTTGTTAGTTCGTCGATTTCATCAACGTCCGTCGCACGTGCCTCTCCCGATTATTGAAATTGCATGATACTCCTAACACATTGGAGACATTTTAGAATGAACGGTCTTGAATTTCGGTCCGCATTTATTGAAAAATTCTTGTCTTGGCCAGTTTGTAAATACTGTAAATACTCTCACGACATGACATGGCAAGTATCATTATTCTTTTACATATTTTGCTGAGGTAAGATTCCCATGTTCTTGTTTTTTCAAGTCGTCTCTAGTAAGAAGGGGCCTCCTTGATGACGCAGTGGAAGCGTCGTCGTCTTCTAATCAAGGGGTCCCGGGTTCGATATCCCGTGGAGGCTCATAGTGGTTCGAATCCCAATGGGGCATTCCATGTAATGGTGCTCCTAAAACTCAAGTTTTAAAATTAAATGAAATTCTGTAGCTTTATTCTATCTTTTCAGTGAACAATCTAAAATTGTCATTTTCATACAAATTCAAGTATTACACATAATTAAGTTAGAAAGTAGAAGATATTTTACATATTATTAGTTGATTTTAACTTTTTTATTTACTTGTGTTTTCTGCTGTGTTCCACCCTTGACACCAAAAAAAATCTCCTTTAACTTACATTTCCCCTTCAACTCCACTAGAATATTAAACGGTCAATTACCAATCAATCTTTGTATTAAATAATTTATTTTTCGTCATTTGACAATTCACATAAATTAAGATAAATTTCTTATTAAGTGAAGAGGCAGTGTTTCTTCTGTCCCACCAGTGACACAAAATTCTTCACTTATAGCTACAAATCTGGGAAAGTATTTTAAGATTTCATTGCACAGAAATTCTAAGAAAAATGTTGCTTAACTATCAGTAGAATAGTTACTTTTTTATCAAAAATGTAGTTCGTGTGTCCCACCCGTGATAATGGAATGCCCCCACTCTAAACTGTAGGTCCAGTCCCGATTAGCCTTACTGTACATAAAGTATACTTAAAACACCAAATAAATCAATCAATCTTTTAAGAACGGACGCTAGTGGTAACCCTGCCACGCGTCTCTGGCAGAGCGATTGTTTGCTGTGTTGGGTTGCATACATACAGGTTAGATTTTAAGCACTTACAGGGCTTTCGAGGTAATATTTTCTAGGTAAAGTTACTTGCATTTATGATCTATCAGCACCCGACCGTTGTAGAAGTTGCTTTATGACACCCTGTATTTATATAGAGCGCATGTTTCCCACTTCCTTTTGACATCCCCTTCGCACTGCCTACAAACCACATCGTCATTTTGCTTCATTACCCGTTTGCACCGTTGTTATCGTACTAGTGTTCCTCTGTCCCCTGAGGCGGCTGCTAGAAACACCCGTCACCTTCCCCGAACGCCCGTCTGGAATTATGAATCTCTTACGTAACTTGGTTCGATTCTGCTGTAGCTCATTGCGCTGGGAAGTGGATCAATGGGGGCCGTTCCCGCGGTGCTTAAGCGCGTGTCAGCGACATTCACACGCAGGAACCCAAGGCCGTGAGGAAATCAGGAGGAGTGTTCGCGGGAAAGGAACAGGCGAGAATGTGAGCATTCATATCTGAAAGGAAAGTCTCCTTACATTCTTTAAACACACTAGTGTATAGCATGGCCGTAGGCAGGAAAAAATTTCGGGGGGGGAGTTCATTCATAATTGTTCCCATGGGCGTCGCCAGAAATTTGAATAATAGAAATAATAACAATAATTGTACAATAATAATTAAAATTTCATAATAATAAAACAATTTTATTCCATAATAATAATAATACTAATAATAATAATTATTATATTATTGTTATATCCTTGAGGGGGCTTACTCAATCCAGCAGATGAGTGAATAACCAGCACAAGTTTCTTTTTGTTTTTTTACGTTTTGTGTACTGAAATGCACAATTATTATACTTCATCATTAAACTTTAGATACCTTCAAGAGAAAAGCTTTAAAAGTTAGATGGAAATTTTAGTCATAAAGCTTTTGTTGTTTGACTTTAAAACTAAATTTTTGGAATTTTGAAAAGTGTGGAAGCAGTTATTCTTTTTAAAAACTTAGCCTGGTGCATGGATTGTAACCTCAATCGCGAACGTAATGCGCTACGAAACTGGAGGTACTAGGTTTGAACTCCTATCAAGGGGGATTTTCGACTTTATCGGACAGGGAATTTAAAAGCTGGAAAGGGAATTTTGGGACAATCATAAGGGAATCTTCAGTCTATATTCCTTGTGACGCAGGAGCAACACTGGAAAGATGACAGCAGAAGTGATAATGGAGGGGTCGCGGGTGGGCGTCGATTCTGAGAATAAATCCTGTTTCACTCAAGTTTCAGAATTCCAAATGTATGAAAATTCTAGCTCGATCGTTCCAACATTGTCTACTTGTATTTTTTGTGATGCTTCGAAAAAAAAAAAATGAAAATTTGTTACAGATTTTGGTTTCTGAACATCCATTAATCCAACATGTCAGAAGTTTCGGGGGGGTTTGAACCCTAGAAACCCCCCCTCTAAATACGGCCATGGTGTATAGTAATCCGGCATTACAAAAATTCAACACGCAAGTCCGATGGTAACGCTGTTGCGTTCGATATGCGGTGGATGAATAAGGTTGGCTTGAAACAACCCTACCTTTATATATGTATGCATGTGTGTGTATATATACACACACTCCTCACAAAACGTTTGGAATATAGTTATATTAGACAATAGGTGATAGACACGGCCTTGGAATGCAACAACGCATGGTATCTGCCTGGTGGACGTTCTGGTCTTTTCGACAACATATGCCACTGTGCCTATCACCTATTGCCTAATATAATAATATTCCAAACAAACTTGTTGTCCTAGTATAACAATATTCCGAACTTTTTGTGAGAATTGTGTGTGTGATGGTGTGTGTGGGTGTGTGTGTGTGTGGGGGGGGGGTGTGTGATGGTGTGTGTGTGTGTGTGTGTATACTGTATATCACATGACAGTGGTTTGGATTCCACTTTAAACTGTACGTCCAGTCCCGATTAGCCTTTCTATGCATAAAGTAGATTTAAAACAACAAATCAAACATACATGTATATCTACTATTTAATATTTACATATAAGTTAATTATTGGTTAACGTTGTTAAAACTGTAGTACGAAATGTTCTATAAAAATAGCATTTTACTGAGGTCTAATTCTTTTACAACACATATTCTTCCCGATGGCGTAGTGATAGTTCAGTGACGCAATTAAAGGTCTTGGGTTCGATGTCCGGCGAGTTCACATTGCACACTATACAGCACAACATGGTTTCAGATATGTTACCGATACGTAACTCGTGAAACATTGTAACATTGCAGCAATATTGCGAAACATTACTGTGATGTTTCAGGTATGTTTCAGCAATATAAAAATGTCCGCGAATCTAACATAACATTCGTAATGTTACAGAAACATGGCAGTGCAACATTACAGAAACGTGTCAGTGTAACATTACAGATACATTTCCGTAAGTTTTTGTGATATTTCAGCTATATTACAGTGATATTATTTTACATTACGGTTATATTGAATGGAATCAGTACGGATCGCATCTTAAATTGTTAGCGCTCTTGCCTTTGGTGGGAACGGTCCCGTGTTCGATCCTCGGTGGCAGCTCCAAAATGTCTGCGTTGTCTCAATATCGAGGTGACAACTGGAAAGCTACATGAAATCAACCAGGCGACTGCGGACTCGAATGGCAGAATACAGTGTCGACGGGGGTCGACACGTGTCAACCAATGAAAAGCCTCCTGGCAGTCCTTGCCTCCGAAAGGGCATTGCACCACGGAGTTTTCTTGGATGCTGATGCTCTGTGTTACACAGATGCCGGCAATTCTAGTCACCCAATAATGAACATTAATGGACTTTTTGTCATAACACAGCATGCAACGTCACAGCAGAATCCAATTTTGACGCGTTCTGCGAGACAGCAGGAATGGATTCTCCCTTTCAGGTTTTATGAAAATAAATTCCCATCGTTTGTCTTCGGACGTAACTAACGAACTCCTAAGTCCACTGCAGGACAATGCAAGCTCTTCATCTGTCTTTATCAGGCTGAAGTAAAACCCATCCTTCACATTTTCCCTGTCCATTTTAACACCAGGCATACACCGTTTTGATCTTGCGAAGGCTTTTGTTACTGATGCCTCATAAAGGATAGGCTGCATCTGTGCATATCAGGATGTGCCGTACACGTTATCATACATGAAGTTTACATAAGATTGTGAAGTTCGTTATGGTGTTCCTAAAGTCGTTTTCCACGCAATGGTACAGTTTGTACATGTGTGAAACGCACGCTTTCCTTGTTCTTACAATGGTATTGTCAGATTTATTTTAAATTCCGTAACAAAGTATAATTTTAATTTCAAATAATTATGCGTCATAAATATAGATATTATATATTATGAAAGTAAAGGAAGGATATAGATCCAGAATTCTTCAAATAATTGTAGTGTAAAAAAACTGGGATCTTCCATTTCACGTGTAGCGGCCATTAACAAAATATATTTCTTATTAGCGTCATTTTTAAACGTGGCAGGAGCTGAGAAGTAAATTTTTAGAACATATAAAAATACATTTATTAACATATGGTAGAAAATTAATATTGAATGAAAAGTGCAATTTTCATTACCAGCTGACTTACAGCTGAAAGAAATACTTAATTTTCCTCACCATGAACTACTAAAAAAAAATAGTTCAAAGCCGGTGGGACCCGGCCTGCAGGTCATATGAGTAACTATATATCGTAGGTCACCTATCAATGGGTAATCCCTTTATTGTTATTTTCTTACTGCTCTATTTTTCATACTCTTAAATTATTCTACTGAATTTTCGGAAATTTTAAGTGCATATCTTCTTACATTTTCAATATATTTTAAATCATGAAACTCACATACTTTCTGAATACTATTCAAACATTTACTAAAGCAGTGACTGGCTAAACATTTACTAGAACTTGGTTACAAATTATTTTTCAGAGGAGTTGATATATGTTGTGCTTGCTGCATTCTGCTGCGATAGTTAAATATTTATATGTAATATAATGCACATCCTTTAATTCTATAGAGGCCAAGCGGCTCCAAAATATTATTATGGATTAGCAGAAAACTAAAGCCGCCTAGTAAGAAATCCATTAGATTAGAGTTGGCTACTTTTTTTGTTCCTTACTGCAAAGTCCTCAATTATTCAAATGGACAAAAACCTACATACATACACGCCTACGTGCAGATCCATTGGCAACTCCCGGAAGATTTTCAAAGGTGGTCAATATCGAGCAGTACTGTCCTGTCCGTAAGAGGTGTTTGAATTTTGTTTTAAATAATATTTATATCAAAATATAATGGGGGCTGAGCCTACAGTTTAAAGCGTATCCGAACTCCTATGTGCCTCCACCGTGTATCGAACCAATGACGCCCTGATTACGAAGCAACGACTTTAGCACTATGCCATCGGAGAGGTCTATCCTTACGTGGAATGTAAGGATAGGATCCTTTCATGTATATGTGTCACCGAAGAAATGTTTTAATGGAGGCAAGATAAGAGAAAAGCAATTGAAAAGTAGAGAAAGGGAAAGAAATAAAAAGTAGAAATGAGATGAGAGAGAAAAAGGAAAGACGAAAACAGAAAAACAAAGAGAAGCGATGAATAAGAAGCGAGACACATGGAGAGAAAGAGAGAGAGAATAGCATTGAAAGATGCGAGAGGAAAGAAAGAGAGAGAAATAAAGAAGCGAGAAGAAAGGAAAGAAAATAATAAGACAGTATAGAAAAAATGCACAGAGAAACAGGTAAAGAAAGAAGGACTAAAAACGAGAGAAAGGAGGAGAAATATAGAAACATGACTGAGAGAGAGAGAGGGGAGAAAGAAGAGAGAGAAGGCGATAGTAAAGAAGAAATTGAAAGATAACATGGGTATAAAACAGAAAAATGATCAGAGAGGAGGTAAACATGAACAAGCATACAAAAACTAGAAAAGGCCAAATAGCATAAAGATACAAGCATAGGAAAAAAGAAGGAGCAGGGAAGAATACGTAGCAACTTTTCTCATACGAAGGGGACAAGTGACCCTTCCCATCGAATCTCCCTCGGTGTCCCGACAGAACGTACCAGCGGCAAAACGTACCACTTGGGTTTTCGCAACGAACCGTACCACTCAGATAAATACCTACCTTCAAAATATTTACTCCGCGACAAAACGTACCACTTCAAGGAAAACTAACTTTGGCCTTCTGATCAGTACATTATGCACAGGTAGCTCCACAAACCATTCACGGATAGCCCCACGAACCATTTCCGGTAAAGTTAGGTTAGGCAAGCATAGTTAAAATTGTGTTCGTAAAACAATGCGAAACAGCTCTAAAAAAAAATCAGCTTACATCAGAGACAATATTCTTGCTGCTAACATAACTAAAATGAAAATAAAAAAAATGACGAAAAGATAAAACAAATTAAAAAAATGTGAACGATAGCTTAACCACAGCTGATTTTAACGTCAAAATAGCTATATATACAGTATATAGTAATTTTGCCAGTCCAAAGCCTGGATAAAGTGTGATGGAAAGCAGCAAAACTAGAGAAAATCGTAAAATCGTAATTTCGGTAAATGATTTTTGATGCCGTCCCATCAAGTGGTACGTTTTGTCGCATTGCAAATATTTTAAGACTCATTAGAAGACTCTTCGCAGGTAGCCGGTCAGGTGGTAGGTGAGTTTTGTCGGTGGTACGTTTTGTCGGTGGTACGTTCGGTCGCGTATTCATCTCCCTCAGGCATCGTTCGTATCCACGGAATCAGGAAGATAAAATATTGCATTTATAATTCAGATTTAAATGATCGTATAAATTATCCTCCTTACCAATTGGTTATAAATATATGATTAATAAAGAAGGGGATATGCAAAAGTAGCTGTGAATATCGCAGTTACGTAGCAACTGCAACTCTGAATTTGTTTTCTTTTAAGTGACGGTAACACAGTTACGTTTTGAAAGGAGTAAACTCATTTATACTTGTGGTAAGTAATGACTAGCGTAATGCGAAATGAAGTGTAAAGCCTCAGATCTGTGGTAAATTAATTGATTGATTGATTTGGTGTTTAAGTCCACTTTATGCACAGTAAGGTTAATCGGGACTGGACCTACAGTTTAAAGTAGGATCCGAACCACTATGGGTCTCCACCGAGTATCGAACCCGGGACCCTTTGATTACAAGGCGACGATGCTACCACTACGCCATCGAGGAGGCTGATCTGTGGTAAAACGTAACGATAAAAAGTAAGGGCGTGTTGAGAGGAGAGTTGGGGTTCAACACCTCCACCACCGAAATATTTCGGAAAAAGGTTTGTACTAATAACAAAAACTGAAAAGTCAGCTTTTATGTTAATTTATTCAACCGATATTTTAAAATTATTATAACGGAAATATATTGTTTATTCTAGGTGCAATTACTGCTCTTCTTCGAGGGAGGGGAGGAGCGTGTCGATTGAACAGCAGATAATTTAGTGTGCAGTTTGAGACAGGTTTATGAAGAATTGTCAAAATGTAACTCTTCTGTGTTTAATTGCTTTTCTGTCTTCACAGAAACATATGGTATTCCACCCCCTTCAGAATCAATTAAGAAGTTCATTCTTTCAGCATGTAAGGCGACTTACTTCCAGCTTTAGCTTACGCCATCATGCAAAAAGAGAGTTATATTGGCCAATACTAGTTAGTCCGGAATCTAATCTGGTCTACAGACACGGAGCAGTGTTGTTAATAAAAAAACTGATTGTGTTGATTTGATTTGATTTGAATTTAAAATTTTGGGCGCTTCAGCACATAGGCTAATTTTCACCCGTCACGTTATTCTGTGTCCAGTCCCTTACCATAAGTAAGATAACACAACTGCAATGTTGCTTAACTAAAGTTTTAAAATATTCTGACTCGGGTTAAAATTTGAGGCTGTAAAAGGGCGCTCAGCACAAAGAAGGACAACACACTCACAGTCATACGAGGATTATACTGGCCGTAGGTTCAGGCGCCAGAGCCTCGTTAGTCTGCAAAGTGCAGTGTGGAAGTGAGGTTGACAATTCGGTGTTCTACGTGGAAAGATCACCCCTTACACCCCTGTTGCAAATATGCTTTATGATGTTGCGCAGATAGCGATAGTAGCTCAGGACCTAACAACCACACTCGCGGTTAATCTCCACTCGTTTGGTGTAGAAATCCCACCTTTCGGAACTGTCTTCACTAAGTCTCCCACCTTGTTTGCTCCAAACACCAAGAGGAAGATCAAGGGCAACTTCCCGACAGCTTCCCCGGATGATCAACCTTTCAGAATCCTCGCAAAATGCCCCACAGATTCCAAAACGTGCTCTTACAAAAAATATCCGCTTACAAATCGCCTTGCGTTGACAAAAATTATCTACACATGTCAACGAAAAAAAAACGCTGTTTATCTTAAATTTAAGGTGCTTTTGAAAAGTTACTATATATTCTGTTAATTTTCAAATGAAGTGAAATGATGGAGATACCAGTATAAATTCCATGATTGCATATGTGAGAACATAAATCAATATACGGGTGTATCATTTTTCAACAGAAATGTACGCTCGAGTCGAATCAACTAGGAAGACACAATGTACAGTCACGTGTAATAAAAATTGGATACCTAGATCCTGAAATGCCCGCTTTCTTGCAAAGCGTTATGTGTGTTGTCTAAATCTAGAACGATGAGCCAAGTTCAATATCACCTCATAGTTAGGCAACCCACATAACGAATTGCAGGGAATATTTCAGAATATAGGTGTTCAATTTTTATTGCCGGTGACTGTACATCATGCACATGGGAAGAAAAAAGTTTATTTGTAATAACTTAAATATAAGGTCTGTTAACCAAATGTTTGTTTAAACAAGATACAAATAAATATTTGTCCACCCGCACGAATTTTGTATAGTAGCCACTGCCACTAGCCAAATAATCTAAGTCAAAAATATCATACTTTAGTAATGACCACCATGCACTTTTGCAATCAGATATTTCTTCTTGTTGTTTCGAACAGATTTATTCTTTATCTTTGCATATAATTGACCGGGAAAATCTAGCCAATGGTTACGTAAATTAAATCCTGTCAGTATTTTTCACTCGCGTTTATTTTGTATTTCCCCACATTGCCTTGGCAACGTATGGTTGTTTATTGTAACCTCGGTGGAACGAAAACAGGTTGCACTCACTCGACGTCATGCATCACTAAGCGAATGAGTGCTCGGCATTCCAAAGCCTCTGGTCCAAATTATTGCTTGGATTCGCTCGGTTGTCCCTGCGTATGAATTCACACCTCTTGAATGTCCGCTGTTTACCGGCAGCAAGGATGTGTGAGCCGGGAATTATCCATTAATTATTTATCGCTTTAATGTGTAATTCTCTTTCAAACGTGGATATATCAGTTGATTGCATTAGCTGAATTCTCAACTTAATGGAAATATTTTGTGTGTATTATTACTACGCCTCGGAAGCTTTACACCATTTAAAAAACTTTAAAATTACAAAAAAATATATCTATTTTATAGCTGCCTATAAATTTACTTCAATGACAAACGCCACATACATGTCAAAGTAATTCAAGGAAACAACCGGAGTGGATTTTTTTCACGGTAGAGTGGTTCGTATCCCACTTCAGAATTAGTCAGTCCCGATTACCCTATCCATGCATAAAGTGGATTTAAAACAACAATTCAAACAATCAAACGAACGAGTGTATGTTTCACTGTTCAAAAATTGCCAAATACACATAATATGAAAAATCCAATTATGTATTGGTCTAGGAATTAATTCGTGCGGTTGTTGCGCACACATTGAAGCTGTAGTTCAAACACAAAATACATAAATACCTTAAGAAAAATATTGTCCATCGCGAGCCACCACTTTCGCCTATCTGTCAGGCAAGTTACGGATTCCGTGGCGAAAGAAGTCCTCATCCTTTGAAGCGATCCAGTCAGAGACCCATTTTTCGATATCTTCTGAAGAAGTGAACCGCTGTCCAATTAAATCGTTATTCATGCAATCGAACAAGTAGTAGTCTGAAGGAGCAACGTCTGGTGAATACGGCGGGTGGTAAAACTTCCCATCCGACATTTTCTAAATAGGTTTTGACCGGTTTTGCGACATGTGGGCGAGCGTTATCATGTTGAAAAATAAGTTTATCATGTCTGTTCTCCCATTCTGGTCGTTTCCTGGCCAGAGCTTGCTTCAAACGCATTAATTGTCGTCGATAACGTTCTCCATTAATAGTTTACCCGGTTGCAGCAGCTCATAGTACACCACACCTTTCATATCCCACCATATGCACAGCATAACCTTTGCAAAGTGAATATCTCGTTTCGGTTGTGATGGACCTGGTTCACCTGTCTTCACCCAGGCCTTTTTTCGTTTCGGATTCTCGTAATGGATCCACTTCTCATCGCCAGTAACAATGCGATGCAAAAACCCCTTTCTTTTCTGTCTTTGAAGCAGCAATTCGCAAATGGTTTTTCGTCTTTCAATTCATGTGGAACCCAATGTGACATCTTTTGAATCATTCCCATGGCTTTGAGGCGTTTGGAAACTGTTGGTTGATCAACGCCTAATGCTTCTGCAAGTTCTTCCTGCGTTTGACACGAATCCTGATCGAGCAATGCTCTCAATTCTTCGTCTTCAAATTTTTTTGGCTGTCCAGGTCGCTCTTGGTCTTCCAGGCCGAAATCACCACTTCTAAACCGTGCAAACCACTTCTGACACGTTCGCTCAGTTAGCGCATGGTCACCATACACTTCCACCAAAATACGATGACTTTCGGTAGCACTTTTCTGCATGTTAAAGTAATGAAGCAGAACACCCCGCAAAAACACTTTATCTGGCACGAACTGCGCCATGTTCAGTTGACTACAAAATGCTGTTGTTGTCGCGTCAATCAACTGCCCTATACTACGAACGATGCGCGCTGACAGGAGTTTTCAACGCATGTGTGGATACACGGAACTGTAGGACGATACGCTCGTTACGCCATTTCTTGTCCAGGCGCACGAATTAATTCCTAGACCAATACTATTGAACTTTTTATTTTGAGCTGAATATAATACCCTTCAATTCTTTTCCTGTCTCTGTCAGTGAGTGCGCCAGAAAGGGGTAGGCATGAGGATGAACCACCTCCCCTCATCGATCTGTTCTCCTTACTCTTTACCACGTGGGGGAATGGTTAGCACATCGCGCTACGACGCCAGGGATCCCAAGTTCGAATCCCGGTCTGGGCATGGATTTTTGTGAGTGTCCATTCATCGATTTCATCATATCATCACTCATCCTTAACTTCGCAAATTAGCCAAAAGTGGTGGCACAAAAAGCAAAGTAAAATAAAGCAAATCAATCAATCACTCCTTACTCTTTACACCGTCCAGCAAACATCAAAGAACAGATAATGCTCTTTTAACCTGAATATGTATTTGTAATTAGGCGTATACTGATGAAAGTGTTCCTGCCACTTTCCCACTCATTTTTATCTGTCGCTGCCACTGATCTTTCTGGTTATTTCAACCAGGCACCAAGAAAAAAACAATCTTCGCCCATGAAACACGACCCACGTTAGAAGTCAAGATAAATAAATTCTACTCAAAGCAGGATCGGCCAGACGATAATGTCGTCATATGTGTTCAGAAGTCGGCCATTTTCTCATTCTCAGTATAGTGTTACGGTTATGTGTCTTCTACAGAAAGATGGCAAGAAACCGTTATACTGAATCTAATCTTCGGAACTAGGATAAAAGTTTTGCAGCAAGATTTTCCAGACTGTTATGACCTCTCGCAATCTTAACCTTAGCAGACGCTGTTTCTTCGTCTCCTTTGCAGGTGTTTGTTCACAATCTGGGTCCATCGCAGCCGGCATATGTCACAAAGTATTACTTACAATCTCCTTTACTGCACAATCTTTATACATCCGATGTCTCTGGTCACAGACGATGCTTCCCAGTCATATACGCCGATGACACAATATTTTTGCAGACAGCTAAACCTATGTTATGTTTCACGGTCAAATCGTTCGGGAGCGGCGACAAGCGCACCTGGCAGCGAGAGTTCGTCTGCCGGCAAACTTGATGCAACATCCGCGTAACTGGAAAAGCTAACTTTGTAATGAAATAAGCTCGTACAATTAGATGGACAGTTACAATTACAATAAACACGTACGTTGTTACAAGAGGCGTTGGAAATGTTCTCCTCCTGCATTCACACATTTACGGGTTTTCACTACACAATTTCCTCTTCCAAAATTGCTTCAATTTCTCTCCTGATATTTTCCTTCAATTCTTCTAATGTATGGCTTCAGGTTTAAAAGCTTGGTAGCTCGCCACGCAGACGACTTAAAAATGTCTGTTGCTTGTGCAAGGCGCCGGAGGGATTTTTGAGGAGTGTGTTCCAATAATACTTCAACGTCGTCGACTCTCTCCTCAGTAAACACACCCTTCACCTTCTTATCAAGAACAAACCCTGTTTCCCTAAATTTGTTCACAAGTTTTCGAACTCTGTTTCTGTGTGAAACAGCAACATCTGGAAATTCTGCTGCGAAACGCCTTATAACTTCCTTCCCTACAAGAATTCGTAATGACTTAAGAGTTGTACATAAAAATTCGTTGTTTAAAATTGTACGGATAGCGTGGCATTATTAGACTGCAGAAAAGTACCAGTAATACGTAAACTAAAACAAAACAAAACAATATAAAACACTTGTTAACACCTTAACACTTCACAAACACGTGAAAACTGAACACCAGCTATCTGGATACTGAAGCACTGATGCGTCCAGTGCCAAGGTCAGCGTACAGCTGTGGATCTAAATGCCGGCAGACGCGCTTCCACCTGCCCGGAGAGCTGGCCGTCGACCGTGAAAGCCACTGTACCTTCGACAACAGTTTAAACATAGGCTCGTGAATAGAGACCAAATGGGCGTAAATAGTGACTGCAAGAGGACAAACTAATTTGTACCTGGAATTTTTACTAACTTTTCATATATTAGAGTCCAGACGCAACCCCTACCTCACAAAATCCTTGGTACACTACTGCCTGCTCCCCTTCCGAACTCACATTGTTACATTGCATTATGTCTCCCAAAATATTGGATTGATGTCATTCTTACTCACAAAGTAAGTGCTATCTGTGTCGAATTTATGAATAAAATTTGACTTTGAAAGTTCGGTTTATAAGCAAGTCTTTGTTAATACGAGTACTCAGATCCTTAATTAAGATTTTTTTTTTCTGTTTTTTCAGAACGGTGTCAACGGATGAAGTGGTTCAGTACGTCACAACCCAAGACTGCTGCGTCTTTCTAGAAACCTCAGCAAAGAGGAATTTGCGAGTAGACGACCTGTTCTACGAGCTCTTCGTCCTGGCCAACCTACCGTTGGAGATGGCACCGAACCTCCACAAGCGCATCCACCCCAACCAGTGCACCCTGGCGGTGCCGGGGAGAAGCAAGAAATGCATTTCCATCAAACGGCGACTGAGTGATGCGTGCGGCATGGTGGCACCCAATGTTAGGAGACCTAGCATTAGGACAGATCTGATGATTATGCGAACCAAGACGACGCTAAGTAATGGAAGCCGAGACAGTAGTACTCGAGCTAGAGACAGGCGGTGTGTGATTCAGTGACGTGTGTTGCTTTTTGTGCGTGGTTTGTTGTGAGTGGTGCTAGGCAAAAGGATCGGCGTGGTCTGGTGTCCAAGGATCAGGAAGTGACAATTACTTTGTTGTTTGCATGACGTAATGTGGGCATTAGCTTGTCAACGAATAGTGAAACAACAGTGTTGCAGTAATCAGACATTAAACGTCTGCATACATAAGTACATCTGTTATATCGAAGCACATATGTAATGCAGAACACAATGTTACTTTAAGTGAGAAACTGTAAATGAATTCATAACATATAACGAAAAAAGTAACTGACATCAGAAAATGAGCATTGCTAATGTGATTTCGTACAGTGCATGGTGCAACACTGCCGCACGACTTTTCGTATTGGTTTTCGTGGATAAGTTCACCTTGCGCCCAGATTGTCCCTTCAGACCACAACACGCTCGTTGATACCTCCCGGTGGCATGCAGTTGTTATGGGGGGAAAAGTTTTGTGAAGAATTCTGGTTTGATTCATGCTTCTTCGGTGAGTGATTCGTCCAGTTGAAACGAAGTCAGAACTGGTAGATTCCTTCTTCAAACAAAACAGTTGTTGACTTATTTCAAATAATTCTACATTCCAATCATGGTTTGCAGAAAAACCTGGATGAGCAGAATTTCTAAAATACAAATCGGAACATGGGTAAAAAATAACCTAAATCATAATGTAATTTTAATTGTACTTCTTTCTCATTTCTCTTCATCATTGTAACTTTATTTTCTGTCCTAGTTAGGAGTCATTAATACAAATATAGCGGCTAAACAAAGCGACTCTTGCTTTGATTATCTGCACTATAGTACTAGATTTCTTTTGTTTTCTGATAGACAAAATAAATATCAATGGCAATGTTAAACCTGTGACACGTGGTGCATATTTGCAGGATAATAAGGCCGTTATCTAATGACTTGTAGCGTCGTAACAACACGTTAACAAGCAAAACATTATTAAGAAAAGTTCACCTTGGGATATGCATGCTGTGAAAGACTGATAGTGTTGTACGGTGACATATGAACAAAATATAGTCTATTCGGATAACTTTTCTTAGTTCTGTTCTTGCAGTGCTGCCAAAATATACAGAGTATTTGCGTGATAAGTATCCAAATATGAAACCATAATATAAATTTGATTCAGTCTTTAAAAAGATATATCCTTTCAATAAAAATTAAAGCATTCCACCGAATAACGCTGTATGGCACTTTTGGGAATGTGCTGAGTTACCAGTGAAATCATGCTGCCCTGTTTCTACAGGCTACAAGCTGGCCAGTCATAAGATCGTATGTTGCCCAAAGATTGCTACTGTGTTTGCATAAGGTTTTATGTTGTTTCTACTGTAGTCCAGTAACATACAACAGTTTTTTCCGTTGTTCTTGCATTCACTTAAATGTGCCATACAGCGTTATTCGGTGGAATGCTTCAATTCTCAAAAACTTTTCTCCTTACTTTTCCACACAGTGGATTCAAGATGGAATCCCTTAGTCTCAGTGGCGTTGCCATCCAGTTTCAGCCACCATCTGCCCACCAAAATGCATGGAAGTTTACGTGGGAAATTTTCACTCATTTATTTTATAGGAGAGCAATAATGGCACACACAGAGTGAGAGAGAGCGAGAGAGGCATAGATAGAGAAATTGAAAGACAAATATGCATAAATAGAGGAAAACAGAAAGAGAGAGAAAGGAGAAGGATGAGAAAAATAGAGAAAGAGAATGAAAGAGAGTTATCAAAAATAGAAGGAGAATTAGCGAGCGTAGAAGAGAGAAAGAAAGAAAGAGATGGAGAAATCGAGGACGAAAAAGAAAGAAATAGAGAAGAGAAAAGAGACGGTGAGAAATAAAGGAGATGATACAAAGGTAGAGAAAATGAAAAAAGGAAAAAAACTAAAAAAAAAGCAGAGCCCACTTGATTCAGGAAATAATAATTTTGTCGCAAAAAATAGAAAATATAAGACTTTTTGTTTTCCACAGAATATGCGTAAACATGTGGCGACATTCGCGAGAATCAATAAATTTTACGCAATATACTAAATTTTATTATTTACAATGTAGTATGAGTGAAAAATATATTTGGCATATCATTTTATCCACTTATAAGCAACTTGTTGAAATGATGAACGTTTTTTGTTGTTTTCGCAATTGTGTCCGAGTGATGCCCGCTGAGCAAAGTTTTTCCGTTTGTTCAGAGCAAGGACTTTAGCGTATTTCGCTCATTGATCAACTAATGGTAACTCACATCTTTTACACCAATCGGAGCCTATCCATAACAAATGGAAGCCGGCCTGAGTGGCTAAGTAAGCGTAACCCACTAACAAGCCAGAGTTCCCAGTTTCGAATTCTGGATGTACCATTTTGTTTGTCTCTCATGATATAATTCATCATTCATCCTCGTCGTCGCAAGTAACTGAACAGGTAGAAAAGGATCTAAAGTAAACGAAAGAGCAACAAACACACAACAAGTGAAAATATGTATTAGTCCTATTAGTGAAATTCCTTCAGAAATCACGCTGAATTTCATGCCGTGAAGAACAATTCAGGTATGCTTCTAGAGCAAGTGAGCGATGCTCGCCGAGGAGACCTTACTTAATTGTCAAGTACATGAGCATCACTTTGCTCTTTAACTACTCAAATTCTGTACGCGCACCTGAAAGCATCTCTGTGCTGCCAATTTCAAAAACGTCTTGTAGAAATTGAGCAACTCTGTATTTACGTTGAAATCTTGAAGTGTTCGACACTCCAGTGTTAACACTCACATTAGTTTCTGTAGGGCTCAAACATGAGTACGGTGCAGCACACGATTTCAGAGTATTGAGTTTATCACTTAGCGTTTAAGTGCACATGCACATACGCGGTATGAACAGTTCCAAATACCAACTATCTCTTAACCATCTGACAAACCTGGAAAAAGAACTGGAAGAACAGATTTGGAATTAGTTTCTACGTTCCGAATACATTCAGACTTCTGGTATACAAGGATTTCAGTTATTACCTTTCTTATTAGTGCCCAATGTTGTAGATCGCATGACCTCAAGCAAAAAATGAACTGTAAAGTATTTAAGTGTGCAGACTATGGTTGACAGACGTTTTACCATGTGTGAAAAACAAACAGCAAGTATTCGTGGACAAACTGCTTTAAGTTGTGAAAAATGGACGACATAAAGAGGCTGAGTGCAGAAGGACTGAAAATGTAAATTTAAACTGGAATTTCCTAGTCACACTAACGACATAGATATTCATATGAACATTGCATCCCTTATTGTTTTGATAACCCACATCAACATTAAACAATGACCGCATAAAGGATAAAAAAGCAAACTTTTTACGAATCAACTTGTGTTACTAGTTCAACAAACATGAATCACTGGAAGTCATTGTAAAAGGCTTCGTACAATTGAACGAATCATTGTAATGATTTGCTGGAAGGAATCGACTTATTCCTGAAAAACACAATACTTGTCTGCAAGCCGAAAGAAACATGACAGTTCTGATTTCAAGTAGCCTTGTGGCAGCCATTTTACCGAAGTCTGTAGCTAGTGTTTCTTTGCTGATCCTCGTGCCGATTGTTAGTCCAGGATAATTTGCTGAGATTTCTCTAAATTATCCAAATATATTACATCTCAAGAACATGTTGTAAGGCTTGTTTTTATTTGTAAATAAAATAACTGTTCTAGTCTTAGAATTGACAAGCATGTCGATGCATATGTGATAAATATAAGCCTACTTTGTTGTGTAACCGTTGATTGTAATCATTTTGTTTTTCCTTTTCAAATTTGGTTGTATCTTTGTGATAATTTACATTTGTTAATATGTAGTACTCTATAGCGAAACTAAAAGTTGAATTACGTGTACCTACGTGGGGCCAATTTGTTTTCAAAATGGCAATGTTTTTGTTTCAAATAGTTATTACTGTTGATAATGGGACATGTAAATCCATCTTTAAATGTGAAATGTTGCTAGAAGTGTTGCAATATTTAATTTATTGTTGTTTATTGTCTATACTGAGTTAATTCAGCCCAACCAAATGATATTAAAATAATAATTTGTTTATTTTGAATGAATCGTAGTATGTCATACCTGGCTCTGTGAGTTGATCAGACACACAAACCAGCATGCTATAGAGCGACCACGAACAAAAGACACTTCGGCCAGAATCCTTCGTGCAACTTCTCCTCCATCCATTGAACTCAGGATATGTGATGTGGAAGCATGATCAGGTCTACTCTTTCCCTCCACGCGGGAGTAGGATGCACAGAAGTGGCGGGTTTGCGCAAGTTCTTTTGCCTAATTAAACAAAACTGACACACTGTGCGAGAACTATAATCAATCATTGCGATCAAAGTTGCCACATTAGAGGGGATATTCTCAGGTGCAGATTTTTGGTGAAAAGGGAAGTAAGAATCTTAATATGGAAAATATCGATATGACATTGGTAATTTGAATATGTTAGACTTAAATATTGTGATCTAGGTTATTTGAAGTATGAAGAACACTTTATTTGGAAATGCAAATTAGTTAATGGAGCAAACGTCATTATCTACTTTTCGGTGCTTTTCATTCAAATCTTAAGCCTCGCCATACGAGAAAAACGAATGACCTCTATGATGGACACTGCCTCCTATTAATCTTTTCTAGTGATAATGCATATGTAATTCTTTTGCATGTTTGAACGTGCTTTTTATTTGTTAAAATTTGATTTTAATTTATTTAAAGCACATTGCTATTTGAAAATTAATTTGAGCAATATATTTTGAACCTTAAAAATTTAAAATATGCAGCTCTAAATAACATAATTTTATTGTAACTAACAAGTAATTACGCAATAGCCAAGTATCATTTCATGCAGTTGATGAAACTATAATATAGTACTACAAATATTTCGTTTCGAAAGTAGACTCTACAATTTTTATTTCTGAATCACATTGCTCACTCCCAGTCCTTTAAAGTTTGCCAGTATTCAAGTTACACCTTTATAATAATAAAATAACAAAATTAATATGACCATTATATATGTGTGTGATATCATATCCTGATATCAGTCAGGAATTCTACCATTAGAATATTACTTATAAAAGCATAGATAAATAGTTCTTCTGTGTATACACAAAAATTGTTTAAACCGTATTTATGTGTTTAAATTAAATGTAAACATTAACACGTAAGTAGTATAAATAGCTATTAATATTATATTCAATGTATAATAATTGTACTTTCTAGTTTAATTTTTATTATTGCATAAGCTTTCTGCCAGTTAATCAAATACATTCTTTCATTTTCTTCAGTAAATTCAAAACTCCATACTTTTAAATTAATTTCAAATACATTGAAATTATCAGAATGTCTTCTGTTAAATTTTTAAAGTTATTGCAAAGTATTCCTAAGTAGTTATTTTTTTATTCTACATACAGATTGATTGATTGATTGATTTGGTGTTTTAAGTCCACTTTATGCACAGTAAGGCTAAGCGGGACTGGACCTACAGTTTAAAGTGGGATCCGAACCACTATGTTCCCTCACCGAGTATCGAACCCGGGATCCCTTGACTACAAGACCACTGCACCATCGGGGAGGCCGACTATTCTACATACAGAATACTCCATTGACATGTACTGCTTTTTTAGCTGTAAACACAACAATGTATATTCACGTATTGCAAATGGAGAATTATTGTCAACAACTAAGTTATAAGTAAAAACTAAATTGTGTTTCATATATAGAAACATGGAAATATGGAAATATTTCAACTTTACACTGTTGTAGTTGACAACAAATATTTACATTTTTTTGTCGGGATATACATGATCTCAAACAAACGCAAATTTATTTTTAATTGCTTCTATTTAGTTTGTAATATAATCTAATTAAAGTATGTTGCTTAGTCTACCATTACTGACTATGAATCGATACAAATTAGGGAATAATTATTACAAGGTAGGTTTCACAGTGTGAGAGTTTTACTTGTTCTGGTCTTGTCTGTTCTGGAACACTTTCTGTCAATAAAATATGAAAAACTACTGACTATAAAAATATATAGCTCTACACAGGTTCAGTTTCTTTCAATTATTATTATTATTATTATTATTCATAATAGTCAGGGAAATATCGTTAAGTCACTATAAAATGAAGAAAAAACTTTATCAGAGCTTGTTTGGTTATTGTTACCAAAAGTTTACCATAGAAGAATTCTCGGAAGACTAAACCTTCGCACATAATAAGTCACCCCTTGATATTAGGAACGTATGTAAGGATAAAACATATGGTTCTTCGAGGTTCCATCAATAACACGACTGAAAATAATAATACAGTAAAACCTCGTTAATCCGGACCCCGATTAGCCGGACTTCGCTTAATCCGGACAGGCAAAAGGCAACAAAAAAAGCAGAATGCAAGGTTTTAAATGTGGCTAGAAGTCAACAAGAGAACTCCCCAAACAAAAGGCAGTCAACCACTGATGAAATTCTGTTTCCCGCAGACTTTGTACTGTACAGTGTATTTAGGCCTATGCACTTTAAATACACCATAATAAACATGTTTTGTTGCTATAAACGGAGTTTTAATGCACTTTCTACTGTTCTTTTAGGTTATTTTAGTTAATCCGGACTTTCGTTAAACAGGTCAACTTATCCCCCCATTAGTCCGGATTATCGAGGTTTTACTGTAATATATTTTCCTTTCATCCTGGTTTCTTTAGAGTTTCTTTGAGAGCATGTTTTGACTTCAGTAAATATGAAAAGAGTACACTTTCGATATCACTGGTGTCATCATTTTAGGAATACGATATGAGCATAACTTGCAGAGAAAGTTCGGGAGGAAGCGTGTACATGTCCCCATCATAAAAGCAGGAGGTACGGCATCCGTTTGCTATTTAATAGTCTGTTTCGAATCCCGAAGTGGGCGTGGGTAGTCTTTTGTTTTCCTACCTTCATCAATTTCGTCTCATCGTCATTCAGCCTGATAGTCGTGAACAAAAATACCGATACTAATACGGGCTGTCATCTTGCATCCCTGTCCATTTAACCATCTCTATAGGTCATATTTTCATAGGCGTTTTTCTCCTTGGTGGGTACTACATCCGGTAGAGGCGAACACAAAAATATTTTGTTTTAGAATCTTTTAGGTTGAATGCTATGATGACTTCATTAATGATCACTCATAGTCAACTACCATGTATAAAAATAGTCTAATTTTATTATTGTTCCAGTCACAAAATTTGATAAACGTTTAGTAAGTTATACCACAAAAGTGTAAGAAAAGATAAAGGAAGTTTTGGTTGCTTGTATTGTTTCCATAGATTTTCTGTACTATAAAATTTAATTTTTAAATTTTAACATACACAAATGATAACATGTAATTAAACCAATATTAAATGGATTTAGCTTCAAAATATATTCCTTGTAAAGTGTATCAATAATTGCTATTTATCGTATGTGCTCAATTTCTATTTCAGCTTGTGTGTCTATTAAAAGTAAAATGTTATTACTAAAGCATACTTCGTAGTGAATATGAAAAGAGCAACGTTTTATCTATTATTATTATGTACAGTGGGATCCATGAGTATTACCGTGCAAATTGTCCATGACTATTTTCATTAATTTTTTTCTCTTACATCCTATGTGTTTTAAGCCATGGATTTTTATGTATGCAGGTGCAGAAGTTGTTAACAGCTTGTTTTGAGTTTTCTTTTAATTCTTGAAGCTCTTATTGGGTCAAATAAAGTGCATGAACATGGTGATGGACAATTTGCACGGTAATACTCATGGATCCCACTGTACGATCTTCTCTTCAGGAATTGTTGTAGTATTTATTGCTACAGTAGAATTATTTAGAATTCTCAGAGAGATTGTAAACGCAGTCCCGACGTAAAAACTAAAATCGTCTAATATATGTATATGCATTATGTGCGAAATTGTTCGTGTAATTTAAATATGTAATCCTCTCCGAGAAAGTTTAACAATGTTCATAATTATAACTATTGTTTAACTCGAGAAAGTATCCTGCAAAATATTTTGCTGTGTTTGTTTATATTTTATATTGAGAAGCAGAACGTTGTGTGTTGTGTACAAGTTAGCTAGCGATGTTAGTTGTGCTTTGAGCACCATGGTGTACCTTTATCCAATATGGTACACTCGGTGTTATGTTTAAATGTTTAGAACCGGACGTTTATTTGTAAATTGTATACTCTATTTTTATACGCTCTGCAAAAAAAGGAAGCGTTCTTTTGTATCAATTCATGTAAATTATGTTGTGGGATTGGGTGGGAGGGAAATTTGCAAGTGCTTGTTCAATGTAAATTTGGGGAAATATTATATTGTAAAAAAAAACTTTATACTGTTGACACATTGCGTTACATGTATGTACTGTATTTATTACCAGAAGTACGGCATCGTATTTTTGTGTGGAAGAATGTGTATGTGAATAAATAGTGTTGATACGTAATTGTGAGAAAATTAACATTGACAAGAACAAGTGAGAAAGAAATTAATCGTATGTGTAGATATTTCTTCTACTTTTATATTCTGATAATTTGAGTAAAATTACCTGTGACAATAACATTCATAAAAATGTCCAAGGTTTTGTTCATTTTAGAATTTGGATGTTTTGTAGTTTCATTATAATCGAAGAGATAAATCAACATTATTTTTAAGTCAGCTTTCTAGATGTTGTATGTAGGGTGAGTTGTATATAAGATCTGTTATAACATGTGTGTGTGTGATTTACTATTCTAATTTGAAAAGTAATTATACAGGACGAAGCTGTAAAATCGACGGATCATTCATTCTAAAATATTCATATGAAGACATTGGCGTACGTAGAGGGGGAGCTGATGTGACTACAACCCCCTCCGAAATTTTGAAAAATCAACATATTCAAATAAAAGCACCGAAGAAGTAGGGAAAACCCAGAGTGACAAATACATACCTCTCTTAAAATGACCCACGATTGCCATTTTTGAGAGTGGAAAGTTCTAAAAATACGAAATATCATACTGTGTATGCGACCCCCTCCCCCTGAAAAGCATCTATGTATTATCCACCTGTTCAATTCCAGCCCCTACCAAAAAAATCCTGGGTATGCCAGTGTATGAAGATATTAAAATAGCTTATTAATTTTTTTCGACATGAAAGAAAGTAGGTATAATTGAAGTACCTTGAATATATATCTTTCAACTTGTAATCCAAAGTCATTGGTATAGTTATTAGAATTTGCTAGTCTTCATGTAGACTGTTAATGTTAATTCCTAAAATGTTTGCTGTATTCTTTGTAAGACATAAAGACTCATATTTTTCTGTGTATAAATATTTGTGCAGTTTATAATGATGTTTGTTACTGTATTGCGAGATTATGTATAACAAATATAACCACATGTAGTGATATGTTGAATCATGGAAAGTAAACTATGAAATCGAATATAACTTATACCATTTTGTCTTCTTGTTTCTTTCATCCTCACGACGTTAAATACCATCAGCACTTACTCCTAATATAGGCTACATAAAACAATTTCAGACTCCTTTTCATTCAACAATGATTCACACAGAAACAATAACTGTTAATATTAAACATTATTGTTCTAATAAAATTGCAATACAAGAATACTGAAACATTTGGAAAACGCCAACTAAGAATGGAAATTACTTTCAAAGAACAAAAGCTTGTAAAAGAATTTGTTTTCTAAACAATACAATGAAACAACATTGCTTATAAGCAATTAATATACACATGGATAGAGTGTTAAAGAAATCTCGAATTAGCATAGGGGCAGTCTTCACCATGATTCAAGTTAAAACCAAATAATTCAATTCTGGATATAATGGAGGCAAACGTACACGCTCGTTTCTAGACATTTCGTGTTTTGTTGTGGACCATTTTACAATCAGGTTGTAATTGCAGAGTATATAAAGAGGGAAAAAAACCTTAAATATTTCCATTTCGCAAGTGAGTACAATCTATTTTAAATTAATTGATGCAAATAAGACACTGAGGTGAATTTGTTTGTCTCCTTTAATTTCAGTCAGGCTAAACGTGGCTGGACCTACATTTAAAGTGGAATCCGAAGAAACCAGAGATCGTACCCGACTCCTTGATTATAAGGCCTTATTAAATTGTGTTCATTCAAGGCAAATCTTGGTTGCATGATTTAAAGGAACTTTAAAATTCCATTATATGCACTTACAGTAACAAGACTGTTTAGTTTATACAATAAATATGAAGTAAAAATTTAAATTTTGAATATTTGAGGATAAAATTACATTTAACTTAAACGGGTAGGTCATGAATAAGAATAAATATTACTAAATTCTATACTATTTTAAAACCTATTTTCAATAACTTTGTTTGAACATTTGTTTCATTGTTATTGTTGGTAGAATATTACAAGGAAAAGAATCGGACGTTACAACGAAAGCTCTGTTTATTACGAGTACAAAGAGACGAAATCTTACAATCCTTCACACACCGACAGCGCCACTGCGGATTTCATTTGTTTCGGGAACCATAGGAAAGTTGACTTTCCATACCACGACTTGAACTGCCTGTAACATTACTGAAAACTAAAGGTTAAAAATACGTAGTTAGTCGGCTAATAGTCAAGTAAAAATAATGTTATCTGGGGAACCAATTGCAGATGAAACTAAGCCATCTTACTCAGTAGAAAAAAATTCAACGAGTCCGATTCTGAAGTCTACCACTTCAAAAATGAACCTTTGAACAAAACATCATATCCTTAGCCTAATATTTTGCAAATGGTGCCTTGCACAGAGAAACTGAAAATAACCCAAATGAAAGAACACAAAATTCAAAATTTGGTAATTGATGGTTTCCACATATTTTTCATGAATATTTATCGAATTCGAAAGTTTCAATTATTTAGTTTTAGTTTTTAGATATTGTAAAAGAATATTTGCAGATAAGATATGGAAAACAATACTATACATCCTAAAGCTACCGAAAAAGAATTGTAGAACATGATTTTCTATATAGAAAAGTTTTTGTTTCATGTCTGTTGTGTGAGGAGTTCATGACATGTAATTTTGAATGAAAAACATATTCATTGTCATTTCCGTTATAGTAGGATATTTTATGGAAAAATCGTTGCACACCGAATTAAAGCACCAAACTATGAAAATTTATATCACTCATATGTTTGCCATGATCAGCAGCCATCTTGCAGCACAATATTCCCAAAACCAACTTTGTAAGTGTATAATATTGTTTAATAACGTCGATAAAGATTTCTTTGAACTAAATTTCTGAGTGAAAGTATTAGGGGGGCAATTGCCAAAGTTGTTAAAGGTCCGGGAATTTTAAATAAATTAGATTCCGGTCCAGGAGAGAAAATCAGGAAGCGTAAATGGGTTCTGGACAGTAAAGAACCTTTTTATGTTTAATGTACGTATTTCAATTCGGTCCATGAACCTCTTTTTTCAGGTCCAGGAATCTTTCTTCCGAATGTATTTAAATACGGTCCAGGATCCTTTTTTGCGGATCAATTTGAATCCGGTCCAAGTCCTGTATTTAAATGAAACAATACATAGCTTGGACAGAATTTCAATTGTGCGAGAAAAAATTTCCGGTCCTGTTAAGGAATCCAACAGAACCTATTAGAATGTATGGGTTCCTGGATCTTTACCAATCCCAGCAAATTAGCCAAAAGTGGCAAAAAAAACAAAGTAAAATAAAACAATTCAATCAATCGTCCGGGAGAGAAAATCTGCACAACAGACCACTCTATGAGAATATGTAATGCACGTGCCGCAATTTTGAAAAATAAACGTAAATTACGGCTTTCGGAAATTTTGCGTAAGTACGGAAAAATTCGAACTTTTGGCCTTTCCCCCGTTTCCTCCCTGGACCCTTAATTGTCGGATGTTACTTAAAATGTGATTTTTACTCATTCTTACAATTCGGATTATTTTTTTTAAAACGATTCAGTGGTTAAGCATTTATAGCTTTTTATTTTCAATTCATCCCATAGTAAAAAAAGGGAAACAAAGGGCTCTTTCAAATGGCGCTTCTTAATAATAATAAAATTGGATATATTGTTTTGTAATTCGGTATACTAATGAACAAAAAGACAGAACTGAAACATAGTTTATTGCGCCAGGAAATGGCGCTTAAATTGCTGCCGTGCGCTACCACGTGGTCCGGGCAAATTTCCACAATCGGGTCTTTGCCCCGGCGTCCCCCCTGGATCCAGAATTGTCGGACGATGCTTAAAATGTTTCTTTTTACTCATTATTCCTTGTAGAAATTAAAACAAATAAGTACAGCCCGTAAGGGCCTTGGCCTATCTCCCGACTGCCAGTCTCCTTCCCACAATCCTACCTAGAGGTGTGGAGATCTTCAAGCAGTAATGGGTTGATGTGGGGTCAGCACGTCGAACCCCCAGCCGTTATAGGATATATCCGTGACTACGTTACGCTACTCGCTCGTAGCTCCCCAATTGACTCACGCTGGTCCTATACACAGGCCGAGAACCCAGAGATTGAACCCAGGCGGACTCGATCTCATGCTGTCCCGCAGTCAGAGCCCAAAGCACAGCGTCTCAGACCGCACGGCCAGGGAGGACGACGCTTATTGAATTTAAATTTTGCAAAAAGATGCAGTAGATTAGAAGTTAGAGTCATTTTTATAAATCTATCCCATAATAATACGGGGCTAACAAAGGGTAAATATGGACTTTTTCAAACTTCGCTTGTTAATAACAGTAACAATGGATATATTGTTATGTAATTCGAGTATGTCATGCCTTCATATGCAACTAAAGAAATGGCACGTTAATTCCTGCCGTGCGCTGCTCGCCGAAATATCCATCATCAACGGAAATACATGGCATTGTTTCAAAATCGGCCATCCGTGGGCTAAACATTACAATGTTCACATGAAATAATTTTTGAAGATCTGGCTATCAATTTAAAGGCTTAACTTCCTTATTTTCCAAGCATATGTAATACTCCATACCTCAAATTAAAGTTTATGTAATACTACAGGGTGTTCACACGAAACCTCCCTGATTTCAAATTATAATTGTGAGGAAACTATTCGACATAGAGCCTTGCTGTTTTCGACATCATGTAAAGCAACTCAATAAGAAACGAAATCGCCAATTTCAGTCCAAAGACATTTCGGACGTGCGTTTGAACGGGAGTCATCAGACGTAAAGACAATTAAGGCTTGATGTGACAGGTTCCTTAGACACCTGACATGCTACTGTGAACATGAGTCGAGGTCTAGTGTCCGCTAGACATTTCGAGGGTTACGAAAGGAGCGCACGTAGAAGTGAGAGAAAAAGAAAAATTGAGTTGCCTGACATGATGCCGCAAGCCAGAAGGCTCTATATCGAATAGTTTCCTCACAATTATAATTTGAAATCAGGGAGGTTTTATGTGGACGCCCTGTTTTTACAAATTTATTGAAGATAATTTTCGATATAACGATTGGATTTAGATTGATCGACTAATTGATTCGTTTTATTTTGCTTCGCTTTTCTGCTACTTGTATCTAATCGCAAAGATGAGGATGAGTGATAATAACATGAAATGGATGAAAGGACAAACACAAACACACGACGGCAGCACAAGGATTATCCCACAGTATATGTTTATGTGTGATAATACTGGCCATGAGTCCAGACGCCAGAGCTTCGCTAGTCAGCAATATGCAGTCCAGGGTGTACTAGTGGAAGGGAGGTTGACATTTGGGTGTCTTTGGAAAGGATCACCCCTTACACCCCAATGCAATATAGAGTAAATATCATTAATTTATTTTAATTTCACCCTTTAGATTCAAAAACACAAATCAGTATTTAAATCTTTACATGTTTTCCTAATATATTTATAAACCTTTTTATCTTCACACCAAACCCAAAACTTTTTAAAGGAAAATAAGTATTTTCAAGGCAATGGAAGTTCCAAGCTACTATAATAATAATAATAATAATAATAATAATAATAATAATAATAAAATGGTCTTTATTAGAGCGGGCGCGTTTCGGCCTCGAGGGCCGCTCTTACAACAAACCCTTGTCTGGGTGTTTAATAGAAATTAAAGTCAAAGAAAAGTACAAATGGAATATATGAACATATCCTGATTACATGTAAGATGGATGAACATTGATTACATTACAAAAATACAAATTGAATAAAAATAAGACAGAAAAAAAGTATTATATATATAAATTAATGGGCATGCATAATACAAAATACAAAAATGCAACTTCAATAAAAATAAAAAATAAAAAAGGGTTATATGTATAAACTAATGGACATGTTCGTCGCTTTCATCTTTAGTGCATATACATGTATAAAGTCAGCTGGAACAATGAATGAAACAGCAATAGCAATAATAATAATAATAATAATAATAAATTTAAAAGACAAAAGAAAAATTATGAAATTTAGAATGCTAATAGTTATAACAAGTTAAATGAACAGAGTTGCCAATTATTAAAATGGATCTGTATATATTTATAACAGAAAAGTTGCTCGTGATTATGAGCTTAGCTGCCTTGCTAGTAGATGATTTTTTACTTTCTTTTTAAACTTCTTATGACACTGGATGGATGTTAGAGAGGTTGGAAGGGAATCCCATTCTTTGGTGGCAGACACGGTGTACGATCTTCCGTAGGTTGTTGTATTATGAACTGGGACTGACAATACATTTTTCCGTCGCGTTACATGTTGATGCCTGCTCGAATTTGTATTCAGTTGCTCAAAAAGATATCCAGGTTGTTTTCTGCTTAGTACTTTATGTGTTAAAGTTAGTAACTGATATTTAGCGAAATTCTTTGTGTTAAGCCAATTCAAACGGTGTAAGTATTTTGAAATGTGGTCGCTTTTTTAGAGCTTGTATATGAATCTCATGCATGCATTCTGTAGTTTTTGTAGTTTATTAGATATGGAGCTGCTTGCATTGAAAGCAACTATGGCTCCATAGATTAACCGTGATAATACTAGGTTTTCGCACAATTTTTTCTTAACCTCAGTGCCTACAATATTCTTTAAGTGGTACAAGGCTCGAAGAGATTTGTTGGCTTTCTTTTTCTGCGTTGAGATATGATCTGACCATTCTATGTGGGAATCCACGACAAAGCCTAGGTTATTAACGATCTTTTCTAAAGTTTATGTGTAGTTATTCAATTTAGGAAGTATCATGTGATCTGTGCTTTCGCTTAGCTTTTTCACAATAAATTTGGATCAGTTGGGTTTAATTTTAACAGGTTAAATTGTGCCCAGTTACTAATGACGTCGAGGTCTTTTTGTAGTTGGTATATCGTACTTGAGTATTTTTTTTTCCTCCTGTATGTATGTAAATCTAAGTATCATCAGCATATCGTCGAGGGTGCATTATTTCCTACCTAAGTGGACTATCCCACTTCGTTCTCTAGCAAATTTATTGTTATTAACACTCGACATACTTTATACACTAGTCGTGTTGTCTCTATGTTGCTGCAGAATAAATTGCTCAAAATGCAGCCAGTGCTGTCATTCCAAAGACACCGGCCAGGTAACTAATAAGATGTCGGACCTCCTTTCGCTATTATTACAGCATTACTCTTCGGGGCAGGCTTTCCACTAAGTTCTGGTATATTGCTAGTGGATTTTTTCTTCCATTAGTCCTGTAGCCTCGTGGTGGTTTTCGGGCGAGTGAGTCTGGCACGCAACCGACGCTCCAGTTCGTCCCAAAGATGTTCTGTGGGGTTCCAGTCGGGGCTTTGAGCGGGCCAGCTAAGCACATCCACCTGACTGTCCTCAAACCACGATGCAATGGACCCTGCTTTTTATATATATAATCGTGCTGATAGATAAAACTAAAACTAAAACATTTCAAACTGTTGCCAGTGTGTAGGCAGCATGGTATTTTCTTATATGTCTTCATAAACACCACTGTTCATGTTGCAATTGACCAAAACTAATGGCACGAGCCCAAACCAGTAAAAACAGTCCCAGACCATGACACTACCGCCACGGTCACTTGCGTGTCCGGTGACTTTTGGCTATATAGTGTATATATACATTAAATTCATACATTTATTCATAATCCTTACACTGAAACCTGATGAAGAAGATCCCAGGCTTATTTCTGCTCGTTTCAGTGTGTCCGATATTGTGGAAGTCTAATTTCTTCTCAACAGGTCTGGAAGTGAAAATCGGCTTCCTGGAATGGATTGCGTGCTTCTGATATTACCTGAACTGCAGCTTTTTTTGTAAAGTGCTGAAGATGTTTTATGTTCTTCCTGTGACATAAGTTGTTCGTGTTGAAGAGTTTTCTCTTAGATGGAGCGAATAAAATCTAAATTGCGATCAACAACCTCAGATACCCGTTTAAATTATATCTGATGTTGCCTTACGTTGAACAAAATCTTGCCGCGCAGGGTTAAAGATGTTTAAAACTGAAGTGTAGGATATTTTCGTTAGACTGGAGGAGTTCATTTTAATGTTAAACGAACAGTGTCTACGCTATCAAATACTTGTAAATATATGTGTAAATAAGTGTGTGCGCCTTTAATTTGAAAGGGTGTGCGTGAGTATAGTGAAAGTTTTAGTTTAAGAAGAGTCATGAACTTCGTTTAGATTCGGCTTTCCTATATAATTAGGCCTAAAATTACACTACTTGGTTTTTCGGTGGGCCTGGATACACTACATAAATTATACGCCCTCAGTGGCAGCGATTAGCGAGGGCGAGAGGAGGCAGTTGCCTCACCTCCTACTCTTTTGCCAGTTTTGGCCCTGCAGTAGAGCATCTTAATGCTAAGCCTTGTCTACCAAGAGAAAGTAAACTATCCTTGCCAACCCCACCCAGTTTTGGCACACAATCACTATACGCCCCTGCTTTATACATATCAATACAATAGAACAGTGTGGTGCAATAAGATTTTTCTTTCCAACATGCTTATGGTTGGTATATAAAAAAACGAGCATGGCCGTGTTAAGTACTTGTAAGAGGAGATAAATTAGTTGAAATAATGTATGGTAGCAGTGGCATAACTGCCGCCCCCGCAACCCCCGCAATGCGGGGTGGTCCCGAGGTATAGGGGCCCCGCAATGTGCTCCTTAAATTTTATATAATAGCAGAAATTTCACAGTTAGTGTCGCTCACAATAGAAAAAAAAGATTGATTTGCGAAACAGAAATCTGGTTCCCAGTAACATCATGTGACAACGTCTGCGATAATAAGCAGTGGTGCATTATCTCAGCAGAACGGCCCCGGGTAATTTGTCATATGGGTTCCCTCCGAAATGCAGAATTAACTTATTTTCTCCACAGATAGTAATCGATAGGGAAATATCCCTCATCTCATACCGTTATAGCTACGCAGTTTGTCGAAAACGTATAGTGTAGTGAGATTCAGTTGCTCAACCAGTCGATTCCTTATTGCTACACAATAAACATCAAACTTGGTAATACATGACCTTTTACTGCTAATATTTGTGTTGCACGTGATATTTAAAATGTAACTTCACATTAAATATTTTCAAGGGGGCCCCAATCCTTTTCATATTGAAATACTAGTTGAAATGAATTTCCCGCATTGTCTAGCTACACTTGTTACGTTTTACTTCAAAGGGGCCCAAAAACCCAGTAGGAGGTGGGGTCCAGGGGCAATCTGTAGAAAAAATTAAATGCATATTTTTACTAGATACTTAAAAAATTGACATTTTAGGGAAACTTGCAAACTTGAAATGCATAATTGCAAATTCAATGAAATTGCAAGAAACTGTTGATATAATGCATTTGATCAAATTCCAGAAGTTTGGCGTGTGTACCTGAAACATGGTTCCAGATATTAATTATTCTTTCGCACTCCTAATATGGTAAACGGGTGCATGACGTATTATGCACTGATGATCTATTAACAAAAGGGTTATTGTTTCTTTAAAAAGTTTTTAAGAAATATATGGTTTATCGAAAAGAAGTGGCAGCGTTAAAATTATGAATAAAGATATTGAGGTCCAACCTTCCAGCGTTGCCGCTTCGCTGCGAGAATCGCGAAAGTTCGTTCCTTCGAGCCGATCCAAAGTATTGTCGCAGTGTAAAATAATGAATTAAATATTTCTCATATTGGAAATGGAGTACTGCTGTACTGCAGTTTTTCTTTTCATTTTTTTCTAGCTTTTATCTTCATATGAACGTCTTCTTTTTCGAAACCCGGCGAAGGTACATAGTGGTTCTGATCCCACTTTAAACTGTAAGTCCAGTCCCGATTAGCCTACCTGTGCATAAAGTGGACTTAAGGAGAGAAAACAACTCAACTCTGCTTTATATGAACATTATTTTCCCAGTATTATTTTATGTCGCATATTTAAACACATATATTGAGTGTAACGATGTTCGATGAGGACTATTTGAATGAAGTCGATGAGAGATCATCTTGTATACAATAATAACGCACCTGCTATGTACAGCGATTTCATAACAAAGGGAAACAGAGAGAGGTGCGTACCAGCAATAGCAAAGCATAAAAATTTAAATTTAAAAAATTGCGCATTTGAAGCCTTCACGCCAACTAACATTTTAAAATATATTTCGAGCAAAGACGCATGTAAATTGTATTTATCTTGCAAAATTAACTTAATCATCGTGTCGAGTAGTGGTGGGGGTTTCAACATTTAACGTGTTGCTATACATGCCACCTGAAATATTGATTTCATGTTAAGGTTTGTTTCACAGCTGCAACTCTTGTAATAAGCAGGGAATTGCGGGTTCATTGAGAGAGACAGAAGGATCAAAAATATTAATAAATTTTCAATATACTATATAATGAGTGAAAGGTAAAAGTATAAAATGCTGTTCATAATAGATTCTGTTGAACTGGATAACTAAAATAAAAGAAGTGTATCTCGCCCAATAAAATATTGCGATGCAAGATTTTGTTGTTCCCTTCTTCTTTGCATACCTTTTTCACTGTGCTGACGTAACCCACAAACACTCCGCCGTGCACTTGACACCTTGGTTTATGTCGTGAGATGCGCCCATTCGTTTGTCCTGGTCGAAATTTCTCTTGGCACTGACTATAATTTCTTTTGCACCACTATGATATTACCGTCTTGCCTTTTTCATGCAACAAGAAAATCACTTCACAGAACCGCCATCCCTCAGCGTACGAACAAACACGCGAACTTGTGAGATAGAATGCACGTAAGAATTATTATGGCTATGTGGGAGTTCAGGCAATAATTCATGGCAGGAATGTAAACACAGAAGTGACAAAAGAAAATTTCGGCATCTCTACAATGCTTTCTTTTGCGCAACACATTGCTTCGGCTCATTTCCCGTGTCAAAGCCAAAGTGGACACGGAGTTTAAAGGGCAATCTTGGTAAGAGAGCTCAAGCGCTCTACGTGCGTTCTTAGCAACGATGTGAATTTCGCGGAAACCAATTGCCAAGAAAAACAATTATCTCTGTTGTTTTCAATTCGCACAGTGTGCAAAAATGAGATATGGAAATTTGATTTTTATTCCACGGCCATCATTTTGATATGCATTTCATGACCATTGGGCTGACCATTACCGATTGCAACATCATAATTAATCATTAATTGCGGCTGTTCCATAGATGATAGTACCATTATATTTGGCTGATATATTTCCACATAAACAAGCTTCAACCACAAAAAAATCATATTTTTACGGCGGTTTTACAGGAAGCTACACTTCGACTTATGTAAATAAAAAACACCAAAAAACTACACTTTTACGAACATTTTTGTCTGAATAGAAAACAGACAGAGTTAAAATCACTTTGTCTTGCTTTTGTCTAAAAGCAGACACTTGTAGCTTTCCAATGAGGTATATTTGACATTTTTCCTCCCACAGAGTACAATTTTACAAGCACGCAAACCGGGGGCTCAATATTTTTGTCACGGACAGTAGTCCCAAAAGTGGGCCTAGAAGTTGCGAGACGTGAAACAGAACATATTATTTTTCATTAACAGCCATTCTTTTCCATACATTTGCACACAAATAGCCATTCACTACCCATGATAAAAAGTGCAATATTGTGTAAAAAAAAATAAGTATTACCAAAATTATTAAAATGAAAGTAAAGCTGTATGGAATTGTCATGTATTATTCTTTAACGCACCAACTCACAACAATAAAGCATTGAAATTATGAAAATTGCAAGTTACGCAAAAATACTATGCAAATTTTAGAGATTCCAATATATTTCTTCTTGTGACGGTACTGTTTTCTAAATCCTGGTTTTTAATGTGTTGGTTAGTCACCTTTCGTGTTCAGACATAAATTTTCAGGTTATAATCAAAGTATAGCATACAATTTAATATTAGTAACAGTACGTCTAGAATCGAATTCCGCATATATTTAAATGGGAGAACAGTTGCATGTCTGAAGCACAAGGACACAAATATTGTGCTGCCACATACAATTAGTTTTGCTGACCAACAGCAAATCAGTCAATCCCTCTGTAGTAGTTACTCTAAGCAGTTGACAAAAATAAATAAATACATAATAATAGCTAATAATAATAATAGCATTGCTTGGGCGCTCTTCATCCCTTCTATTAGCCCAGTGAAGTTCACTGCACTTTTATGCAGCTGTAGTGTAGGTGCATTCCAGTGTCAGGTTAGGACAAAGAAATCGTTTACAACCACGTAGGCGCTGTACACAAGAATAACGGTGTTCAAGTTAAGAAGATTCAGCCATGGCCGTAACTTGGGATATAATTTAATCGAACTTGGGGCTTAACTTTAAGGAGCAGAATCGAAAAGCTTTCCATCCCATAAGTAAAGCGTCCGTGATTATTTGCTAAATAACTGTTACATTTGTGACATCTCAATCATTAGTATTACTCTTTATTTCTTTGCACCTTATGTCTCAGGAACTTCTTAAAAGTACCATTAACTTATAAATTTTAATAAACCTGAAATTTTGTGGAGGCAAGTGCCCCCCGACCCCCACCAAGTTACTCCTATAGATTCAACAAATTCCTACCTGCTGCTTTCCACATTCATTCGATTGGCTAGCAGCACTCATCACGTGAACATACACCACACTGAAGCCGTGTACATCGCTCCAGAACGTAGTGCAAACGGTACAGACATGAAATAGATCACGTGACAACAAAGCAACTAAATATAAGACTCAGTGTTGCTTTCTGTAACAAACAATACACAGTGGCGGCGATTGGGTTCCAAAACTGGGAGGGGGGGCAAGGACAGTCTACTTTCCCTTGGTAGATAAGGTATAGCATACAGCTCTGGCGCCAGGATTTATCATCTAGAGGTGCTGAGGGGGTGCGATATTGAAAATATAGAAAACATCAAACATGTATGGAAGGGCGCCCGCAGAGTAAGACTTCATATCTTTCCACGAACTTTCATTATTATTGTTATTATACAAATTATAAAATTGAAATTGAACTGAAAATACTTTGGCGTTTTTGTCAAGTTCAGGCTTGAGTCCACTTTCCATAAAAATCTAACATTTTGTTTATATACAGTTCTTTGTCTTTTTGGATTTTTCGCGATGCGCAGATATCAGAGACTACTGCTGAGTGTTCAATTTGTGTGCGTTTGGTAAAAGAAAATCGCTATGCAACTTGAAGTTCTACTATTTGCAAATAAAATCACACGTACAAAAAATACGAAATCATGTAGTCAGTTTCTTCATTTCATGTAGTGACGGCGATTGGGTTCCAAAACTGGGGGGAGAGGCAAAAACAGTTTATTTCCCTTTGTAGATAAGGTTTAGCAAAAAGTGGGGGGATCTGGCCCCCACACCCCTCTAATCGCCGCCACTGGTTTCATGTAATTATTAAATTGCTAACCTTACATAGAAGTGTGCATAAACAACAAGAACAACAGTAACGAAAAATCTACCAGCTAGATATAACTCTCGTTAAATAATTTCCCGGTCAACCCGATAATCTATTGACGGTGTTAAAGGCGGAGCTACTGCGGAGCATGCGCACTCGTCTGGTCCCCCTCGAACATCCGGCTACGCTTATGGTGCTATGGACGTTAATATGAAAGGGCAAAGTGAAGATTGTTTTACAAGGAAATTGTGTGTCAGATGTGTAACATGGTTGCACAGTTCGATCAGAAACAAATTTATTGAGTCTTCGTAGGTTTCCGAAGGACGTAGAGAGAAGAAACCTGTTGATACAAGCAGAACGAAGAATGGATTGGTACCCGGAAAGGATTTGTATGCAAGCATTTTTTGCAAGCATGTTGATAGTTTATCTGCATATTGTGTTGTGGTGAGGTTTCAAACCGAAGCGACACACGACAGCAGTGGTTCGTACCGAAGTGACAAGGCCCATTTAGTCTATAAATAAACATTTACCGCTCATGGGAAATCAAGTCTCAGGCGGCACAATACACGCCATTGGGAATCTGAGAGACACGTGCAGCTTGTCGTATTGCTTCGGTTAGAAAAAAAAATCATTGATCACTGAGGACTCACTTTTAAGTGGCACGGAGATTACACACCGAAACGACAAGCAACAGCCCCTTTACTCTCAAGGAAACAATTCACCTTGAATACGAGTACAACAGACCGAGGCGACACGATGCATGGTACTGAGAAAACAACAGTCCAGTCCAAGCGACACGTACATTTTCTCGTGGTGAATTGGTTCGAAAGGAAGCTTTCAGACTGCAGCAATACTTGTCTCTTGGAAACCAACATTCAAAAATAAACAACACCTTCCGAATTAAAGCGACACGACAAATTGCATGTGTCGCTTGTCGCTCGGACTGGGCCGTTTTATTAATACTGTGCATTGTGTTGCCCCGGCTTGTTATTTGCTCAAACGTGACTGTTGATTGATATGCTTTAGATCGAATGTTTCTGTGCGAAATTCCGATATCGCTTGTCGCTTCAGTCTGAAAACTCCATTGTTGTTTGAAGTAAATTCGTGTAAGTGAAAGTGGCATGCCATATTATAGGTTTTCCCTAAATCCCTCAGGCGGAAAGGCTACGTTGAAAGCACATATATTTACTAACATTTGATATGTGTCATTACTTCTGCAGATTTGTTGGGAAAGATTAACTTAAGCATACTTTATAATATAATAATATCACTAGTTTTATAGAATTATCTTTCCTCTCTCACTTTTCAATTTACAAAATAATTGAATATATCTAAACTTTCGTACGCTTTGAATTCGTCGTGCGTGTACATGAGATACTTGTATGTAGTATGCTATACAACTGGCGGCCGCAGAGACACGTCATATTTTAATAATCTGCTCTGCGGTTGATCATCCGACGGATTCTAGACGTCCAGTCCTTCATAGTAGAACTTTAACAATTACCTTTCTTGACTATCGTCGCACAACTGATGAAAACAAGCGCTCATTTCTTACTTCGTATGATGGTGAATCTGCACTGGCAACAACGGGGACTGGCCTAAACCGGAAGTTCTGGGGGGATCGGGCAAGACCTCACCAATGTTTATGTTTACATTTTTAACACAGTCCATTAAAGCAACTAAAATTTTTGTTGCAGTTCGATTTTGAGAATAGAGGAAGAACAAGTAGGCGAAAAAAAACTGTTCTTATCAAGAATGCTAAAAAGAAAAAAAAGAATATGAAACAACTCACACTGAGCTGCAATTATCGAAAACGCCACCGGGATAAACAAAAGTACAAAGAATTCTTACCAACAGTGGTGATGAAAGAAAGACAACAGCCGCTGATATTTGTATGATCGCCGCCACTACAGGAAAGTAAATGCGTTTTCTCTTTCAGGAAAAACTGTTGAATACAATAATAGTGATATCACTTCAATACCTAACAAAGTGACAACATTGTTTTAATAGCATAACGTAATATAAATCAGTTTTGAAAAGGGCGCCGCCCCTGGTAGCATAGTGCGGGACAAAAGTGCCACCCCGCCACTGACTACATACCACACGTGACGTGATTCCAAACAAAAAAAAGACTGCAGGGAACTGTGCAGGGGGGCTACCAACTACGGATGAATTTTCGAACGCGTCATAACAAGTGAAAATCGTTTTATGTTAGGGAACTTTACACATTGTGATTAGTTTTTAACCTTAGTTATTATAACGTTTTATCGAATGTATTATGCAAAAAATTATAACATATTTCAGTTATATTTAACTTTCATTGTATAAATCTACACAGTTTTTCTTTATAATATTTAGGAGTTCAATTATGCTGTATACAGAAGCTGATTCTATACCGTGTGTCGTCTGCATTGTCCAACATTGGACAGTCATTGCTGTGGTCATTCTTTTTGATCATATGTTTTTTATCAGTTATTGACGTATATGTTTGTGTATGACATGTCAGGTGATCCTTAATAATATTGGAAGTGAGTGTTCTACGCCACTCGTCTTGTGTTTCATTGGGTGCATGGAAGTGTATGTTTAATTTCATAAGCCTAATAATATTTTTCCATTTGTTCATAATTTGGATAAATTCAGTATTCATCACACAGTGTAAAAAGATACTGAACAGGGAGTGCAAAGGATAATTTCTAACTTTTGTTTCCTAAGTATGTTGGAACTTGGAATCGAGTTTTTTTAAGGAGCTGTGAACATACATTTAACACCATAATAACCTCAATTGAAACATTTGTGAAAAATGTTAAGTGGTTGTCTTAAGGAAATTTGGGAGGGTGTATAAATTCACTGTGGAGTAAGGGTGCTATTATTTTAAGATACATCTAATTCAAGGCAGAATTAATTCTCTCTAAAGTTTGACAAATTTCTCAAATAGCAGAAATCCCCAGATCTAGAAGTTTTGTTTAATTTTTAATGATCTTGATTTATTTTTCAGACTTAATATACAGCCATCATGGTGAAGAATACATGTGCACGCAACCTTTTCTCATATGAAACGCTTACTCATGCAATTGCAGGATCAACCGTAAGTAAATTCAATTTCTGAAAAATGTTATGGGTACTACGTTACTATACCGGAGACACCTATCAATGATATATTTCGCAATTTTTTACATTGCTAATGTACTATTCTGCATTGCGGAACATTTCTTTAGGTGAAATAATGAATTTCTAACTAAAATAATGTATATTTCTTACATTAACGAGTACTTACTGTTGTTCCTTATTTCCCACAAGCCATCCACGGGTAGCCCCAAAAACCATTTACGTTAGCCCAAAAATTCACGATAGCCCCACGAACCATCATGGGGACGAGGTATGCCTACTAGGTTAGGTTAAGCCTGTTAGGTTAGGTTCCATTAGCACTCCTTTCATTCAATTTAGCATATACGGACAACATCGGCTTGTAGCAGCAGCAATAGTGTGTATTGTGCTCTCGTGCAGAAAGCAAATGGCGGCAGCAGCAGTAGCGCGTCGGAAATAGATTTTTGTAGAAAACCACATGCATTCGCATTAAAATGTATCAAAACTACATTCCCGAACATCAACAACGCTACAGAAAATGATTTACGTAAGTACTTTCTCCTGTAAATTTGAAGAAATCCGTCTCCGGTATAGTAAAGTGTTACCAATGTTATGTTTATCTGAAATGTTGAGATTATTAGTTTCTTTTTTATGTAGGCTAATATTAATTTTCAGTAAAATATATTTATCAAAATTTTGAAAACAAAAACTCTTAAACAATACCCTTGTAACATAGTGTATTCACCTATACCATTCTTACTAAATATATTAAATAATATCAAACCACATGAATATTATGTTGCTTCACGATGTCCTCTTAACAGAATACACGTATGTTGACAATTAAAAAAAACTGTAACAGTTCGTTATATCGGAGACACATTTCTTCATTTTTACAGAAGAAACTACTTACGGAAATGAGTTTCTCTAAGGTTTCCAACGTTCGTCGAGGTATTTTATTTCATTGTGGAATCTATTTGACCAGGAAATCATGTATTTTTCAAGAGAAGTATCTCCCCGACGCACAAGTGCAATTGCTTTCGCTACGTGAACCGGATGCTGCATACGTTTGATGACGTAACCCCCTGTCAGTGTTTCCAACCCCCCTTTTTTTAACTATGCTTGCCTAACCTAACCTTATCGGAAATGGTTTGTGGTGCTCTCCATCAGCTACCCATGCATAACAATTTGCACACGTGACGAACTCGATAGTAGGTATTTTTTTGGTGAAGAAGGTTGGAAACACTGCATACCTACAACACTAGTCAACCTCTGCCCGCCATATTGTGTGTTACGGAAGCGAAAAAAGGAATAACAAAAACTACTCTCTATGTGAAAAATTGTGTTTGTTTTCGTGTAAAAAGCATAGTGGCACCTTGAACTATGTTCCGCAATACACAATTGGTAAGTACAAACCATGCAAAACACAAAATATCCGATGTTAATGTGTCTCCGATATAACGAACTGTTACCAAAAACTCTTTGCCTGAATCATATTCAGATGTTCATAGTTTATATTTTCTGACAATTTCTTTCCAACCAATAAAAAACCTTCAGCCTACCAAGCACAAGGAGTTTACATATCTGTGAAGTATCTATGTTTATAATACTGAAAATGAGAGTGGAAGTAAGATCGAAGTTTGGAGAAACTATTTTGATATTTTAAATTTGCAGAAATATATTTTTTGCAACAATTTCAAGCCACATAGAAAGTATTTGGATATTGTGTATTGGAAGATTCTTTGTGAATTTTAGACTGGGGTAGATTTTGAAGTGTTGATGGTGTAATGTTTCATGAGTGCATTAAACAGGCTTAGCATTATAATTAGGTATAATTTAACAATACAGGGAATTTCTCCAATTTGTTTGAATTTTCGGTTACTTACTAATTTGGGTCTCCTAATCACGAATCTGCACTTAAAATTTGGCGCTCACGTATAAATTTGGCGCTTATTTGGGGGCAGGTGAATCCGGCCACTTTCTAACATGCCCTTAACAGGGAGTCTATAGATATAGGCGGGGCCGCGATAGCGGTTGGGGGCGGTAGGTCGATTACCCCAGGGGCGGAGCCTGGAACCGGCGGGAAATTCGGAAATCGAGGGTGTGGAAATAAGAACTTAATTTCGATTATTTTGCTATTTCCACGTGTGAGCGCCAAATTTTGACTGCAGATTCGTGATTAGGGGGTCAAAATTAGTGAGTATGCCGAATTTCAAACAAAATGGAGAAATTCCCTGTATTGTAAAATCGCTCCTTATAATTATACCTTGTCCTCCTTAAACATTTTGATTAGGTTTGGTTTTCTTACTCATATGTGTGGAAGTCCCATATCTTCAGAATAGACTGAAAAATTTTATGACAAGTCAACAAATCATTTTTATTTGAGAATAACTTTTTATGGAGCTAGGGGCAAACTGTATGCCTTCAAATAATTCAATGTTATTGATTTAATTGATAGATTCCAGTATTATAGATAATGTAAAATTTATGTCAAAATGCAGAAACCACAAGTAGTGGAAAAATTTAGTTCTGACATATGATCAGAAGACGGATGCCTCTCCGGACAGGAAATTTTCATGAATGTGCTTTTCAAACTTACTGTGATGTACAAAATAAAATTGTTGCAAGAGAATTAGTTGTCATAAAGACAACTTTTTTTTTCTGAATGGGAAAATTCTTAGTGGAGGCAAAATTTATAACATTACCTCCCAATGGATAGGGTGACCAGACACATACATTCAAAAAAGAGGACAGAGCATGGCAAGAAAGGAGGACAAAGTCATAAAAAAGAGGACACCGCAAAAAATGGCTATACATTTGCCATTACTCATAATTTAATCAATATACAAAAATCTTACAAACATTTTGCTCACACATGCTTCTCAGAAGATCTCTTTCAAGAACTTCATCTTACCTTTAAGCAAAGAAAGCAATCTCCTAATCTGTTTTTTAACAAATTACAAAGAATATCTATAATTTGAAGCACAGAATTTTACTCCTCTTGTAATTTTTGGATATTAGACTGAAATATCTCCACAAGTGAATGCAAATGTAACAAGTAAGATTCGCTTAAATTATTTCAAAAAGCCAAATTAAAATTTTAGGTAGTTTGGATTGGGTAGAGAAATATGATTTGAATGCCACGAACATTTCTAGCACTCTTTCAACAGCAGGGGAAAGTGGCAACCACCTTGCACTTTACCCCATATTCGTTTCTTCCATCGTTTAAAACTGGATATTTTCTTTCGCTTTGTTATTTCATGAAAGTAAATATTACTTAATAATCAAAATTCTCACTACTCATTTCTGTATCATGTATGTATAACTCGAAAAGGAACTGGCCAACCTCTGTGTTGGAGTGGTTAGCACACCACGCCACAACGCCAGAGGCCTCGGTTTCGAATCCCAGCCTCGACATGTGTGTCCTTCATCAAAATCATCATATCTTCGCGATTAGCCAAAAGTGGCAAAAAAGCTAAGTAAAATAAACCAAATCAATCAACTGAAAAGGAGCTGCACAGACTACGTGCGTTCCAGCAGTATCATCGCTTAATAATGACTGAGGTGGGGAAATTTGCCTATTTGCCTTTTTTATTCCTTTGTAGTAAACCATACACTTTCATGTTTAAACTTTAAAGTTCGTTTCATGGAGTTTCTATTCCGAAAACACGTTTTTATAGTGGCTATAAATTCCTATTCTGATGGTTAGTGCCTATTTTGCTTAAGCGTTCCAAAAAATAGATATTCTGCAATTTTTCCATACTTCAGCTTTTTCTTACGTGCGTTTGGCTTCCCTATATTGGAAGATGTAAGGTTTTGTTGATGTTGTACTGACTGAAATCTGGAATTCGCCAGATTTGATGGTCTGAATTGGAACATTGTTTTAAATATTTTTTTGAAACAATGTTGCAAATTGTTTATTCATCATTTGTTCAAATTCGCAGTCGTTAGCACAAGCTCTTTTTGTGAGAATTACTTTAACAGACGATTTCCGCAAATGTGAATTTCGATCAAAAAGTATTATGGTATGTTACTCGCTAGCGCACATTTATGTATAAACTGAAGTGCTAATACAGTATAACTGTGCATTGTAAGAATAAAATTTAAATAAGTTCACATCCATTGCCTATTTTAATGTCTTTTTATAATTTTAGGGTGCGTTTTAAGTGCCTATTTTTGGGCCTTTTCTTAGTTTATGGTGCTTTTTTAAGAGCCTGTTTTCATCATTTTGGTGCCTATTTGACTGCCTATTTCAGACATTTTTAGTGCCTTAAATACGCGCCCTACTAATGACTCAGTCGGGAAAGTGATCGTATTGAGCTCCCAGATGCTAGGTGAGCATTGCTCAAACATTTAACGTGCCCCAAATGAAGCATTCTGTATGCAGCACATTTGCTATGGTCAATGCTATACTCTTTCCAAAAAGGAGGACATTTACCGATTTCTAAAAAATCCGCCCGGATGCCGGAGAGTCACCTAGAAAGGAGGACATGTCCGGATAAAAGAGGACGTCTGGTCACCCTACCAATGGACCCTAATTGTTACATATTGTAGACAAGTTTTTTTTTTTTTGTGTTCTCATTATTACATGAAAAAGTAAAACAAATCAGCAAAAACCTGTGGTTGAAGGATAATACATGTTATGTTATATAATTTTTTTTTCAGTAGAAGGGAATTCTACATTTCCAAAATGCATTAATTAAAAATAGTATCAATAACTATATTGTTTTGTCATTCCAATATGTTATACCATCATATGTATATAATCGAACCAAAAAGACAGAAGTAAATTATCATTTGTAGTTTTCAATAAAGGACATGTTAATTGGTGCAACTTAATGGTGATTTCATTTGAATCCAGCAATCCTCTAAAGGGTAAATGAAATCTCATTGTATGCACACAAATAAAAAAAAAGTGGAAATTTTTGACAGTTTTAAACTTAACACTTCAAATAATCTTGATGACACCATTAAATCTAACAATCCTAACCAATAAAACAATCTCAATAAAGATATATTATTTTATTATTAAGCGACTCATGTGCTACTTGACACATTTTGCCACTGCAACCACATAGCAGAAAATACATCTTCTCAAGGTATGCATTCCTATGTGTTAAGTTTAAAACTGTCAGAATTTCCACTCTTTTTGTTATATTTGTGTGCATACAATGAGATTTCATTTAACCTTTAGACGATTGCTGGAGTCAAATGTAATCACCACTAAGTTGCACCAATTAACATGTCATTTATTGAAAACTACAGATGATAATTTACTTCTGTCTTTTTGGTTCAATTATACACCTAACCTTTGTCAGTATAATACATGCTTAAAAGATATAATGTTAATGTTATTAATATGATAGGGTAAATGTTGGTACATGGCAGTTTTATGTTCTTAATATGTGTACTATTTGCTTTTCAAACTGGCGCCCACCCAGCGTCGAATAACATGGGTACCCGGAGGAAACCCTGGGGGGTAAAGGCGGTCAGGGGCGTGATGCTGATCACATCACCCCACTCACGACCGGATCAAGAAAGTGTGGGGCGTTACCCCCACACCCCCTATACGCCTTCATGGCGTGGTGCTATGCACAGGGGAACACTTTACCTTTTTTTTTTTTTACTGTTTTCACCCTGATTTTATATTGGATGGTAGTGCATTCCGTGTTTTTAAGGCTAATACTGTGGTTGAATGGTGACGAATATATGTTTCATTATTATGGTGCATTCTGCGTCCATGAATGATATTGCAAGGATGTATTTTTTTCCATAAGTATACTGGTCTATACCACATATAAAGCATAGGCAATGCAGAAGTCTTGTGTTGTCCAGTTAAATGCCATATTTCTTTGAATCTAAAGTGCACCTTCTTTCTGAGATTTTGGATGTTGAAAATTTAGGTGAACTGTGGATTCGGTGGTATCTTGAATCCGAATATAAATTCATTCATATATACCACAGCATTAGTGTAATAAAGAATGGAATATTTACTGATTTCAATAATCAAGCCTGTTCCTTGATGTTTTATCGAAGTACCGGTATTGATGATAATCACCCGTAAAAAAATTTATTTATGGTAGTATTGTTAATGGTAAACGTAACAACAATGTAAATGAAGTAAGTCTTGAAGCTTTCCTGGTGACGAATAATGAATAATTCTCTTGGGTTATTGACCAGGTCAATTCTGGAACAGTTTCCGAACTTTTGAGAGCTAACGTCACTCTCATCTTCAGGGTAGGAATGCAGTGCTGAGCATCAACCTGGCTTACATATATCTGGATATGGATGTTCCCGGATAATGGATAATTCTGTCCCAATAGTTTGATTAATTAGCAGTAATTTCTGTGTTGCTGAAATATTAAATTCAGACACACCAGGAAATCTGGACAATACAGAAGGCCAGAAGATAGCTATCCTGCCATACATCGGAAACCTCTCCGAAATTATAAGCCATATTCTTAAAAAACACAATATAACAACCATCCACAAACCGCTGACAAAAAACAGGAGTCTACTATGCAACCTCAAGGACAATTTAGGACTCAAAACAACTGGAGTTTACCAGATTTGTTGCAACTGCGATGAAGCATACATTGAGCAAATGGGCAGGACAATTGAACAACGCTGCAGAGAACATCAGAGTTAAATCAAGAATTTCCATCCGGAGAAGGGCAGGACCAGCCAACCATTCAATCAACGAGCGCCATAGAATAGATTTCAGTAACACAGAAATTATCGCTAAATCATCAAACTATTGGGGCAGAATTGTCAAAGAAGCAATAGCCATGCACAGGGAAAAGGAGAATTTGAATTGCGACCCAGGGCTCAAACTACATCTGGTTTGGCTAGCGATAGTCTGCCTGTAGCGGGGACACAGCAGACACAGCTTCCGATTGGTCCACCATCTACAGTGGGGACATCCATCCACATCCTGATTCATATAAATCGGGTTGATGCTCAGCACTGCACTTCTATACTGAAGATGAGAGCGATGTTAGCTCTCGAAAGCTCGAAAACTCTTCCAGAATTGACGTAATCGACAGCCTGAGAGAATTTGTTCAACGGTGTAAATGTAATGCTATATGGCAGTGTACTAATAAAGTACCAGTATTATATACGCCTGTGCTTCTTGAATTGAAAGGATTTTTTTCCCCAAAAGTTGAAGCAATAATTAAGGTACATTTGATACCATCTTGGGTTCAAAGAAATATAGTATTTAATGTGGTTGGGATGCTAGATTAAAAGCATATCTGGTACATTTTGTGCAATTTCAGTTTTTTTGTTTTAAATTTATTGGTGAGCACTTCAAACGCTAACCACACACAGGGTATTTTTTAGCAATATGCTGAAGCATATCCATGGATGTGTCACTGTCTATGTGACCAATGCATCAAATTAGTTGCATCCTAGTGCACTTTCTCAGTCTCATTTCTTTTATTATCATTGTATGCTTACACATGGAACCAAAATGCATGTGCAAAATTCTAACCGTATTAAATTCAGTACTCATAAAATGATACAGTAGTAATTGTTTCATATGCATGAAATTTGAATCACTATTTTTCTCTTTTAAGTGTATGTACAGATAACTATCTAATGTGTTATTTTTTTTTTTTTTTTTTTTTTTTCAGGGAAGTGTTGTTGCTTTGTCAGTATTCTACCCTTTGGAGACAGTGAAATCAAGATTGCAACGTAAGATTTTTTTCTGGTTATCTTTTATTGGTGAATAAGCTACCACAGAGAAATGGAGTAATAGTAGCAATAACATCTTTGTTATTGATTCTGCTAGGAGAGTCTGGGAATTTACTTTTTCTGGGAAAAGTCATGAATATGTACTGTATGTCTGGAGAAATCAACATTTTTGTAGTAGTGCACTAAAAATAGGTTTTTGAGCATACAAAGCAGAAAAGTGCAGGCAAGAAATTAAAATTTGTTGTGGACAAACTACTTCAATTTGATGTACTGAGTATTACCAGTAGTTACAGTAGAAATTGTAAATTAAAAATTCTAGGAATAGGTCAGGTTTTAAACTATTTTCATACAGAAATGTATTACAATAAGTGGAAGTTAAAAAAAAATTAAGTGTTTAATGCAGCTTGCCTCGATAATTTGTTTTTGAAGTGAACTTCTCAATAGCAGCTTCATGAAACTGATAGCCATGCTTTGGAGCTTTTCTTGGTTTTCATTCCGTTTCCTTTCCACATCTTTGGAATCGCATATAGTTGTACTACTCTATCATTTGAAATTTCTCCTGAAATAATCTCACCGCAAATTGCTTCACACACGTCTTCTGTTTTATCCAGTTTCTTTCTTATTGTTGTAAACAGATAACCGACACATCATCATCATTCAAATTCACTAAAGCCCTAGCACCCAAACAAATAATGAACTTACAACTTGCCAAAAAGACCAAGCCACCAACCACATACATTCAAAAATTTCATTCTCACCTTCAAATTCCATGTTGCAACGTTCTGTGGTGGAATAATAAACGTATCACACAGCATAGTCATTGTGCTTGTTCCTTGTCTTTTCTATCACTTCACTGTTCATCCTTATCATTGAAATTAATATAGAGGCAGAAAAACAATACAAAGAAACTAAAATAGAAACTTTCTTGTGTCTTTCTCTTTCAAAAATTATTCAGTTCTACGAAAGAAGTACACTTACTGCTTCTGAAGTTTACAGGATATCTAATAAATCACATATTTTTCTTAATACAAAAAATGAAAATGCCAGCAAATAATTAGCTCAATTACTTAATTAATCAGATTTGCTTTATCTTCAATATTTAAGCGTTTATCTAAAAGATTTTACACTTTTTGACACATTGATATTCATAAAGTAGAAATCTGTTGCCTGTAAGTGTTCTTGGCCTGTTTTAATGAACCAACATTGCATGTTGTTGAAATCTTTCACTTTCTTGGTTGTGAGTGTTAGAGGAGAAATAGTACTGAAATAACTACTTACAATATAATATCATCCGTTTTCATAAAATTTTACTTTTGTCAGATTGTTTTAAATACCTCAAAGAGCAGAAAATTTATTATCATGTGAAGTACAAAATTTACATATTTTGTGACATAGTATTAATGAAATATGTGTTTATTCTGTCATTATATCCACTTACATGCAATTTTGGATAATGATTAACGTTTTTCGGTGTTCTTACGATTGTGCAAACAAAGGTGTCTACAAAATTTGTATGTGGTTTCAGTTGTATTTTCTGATACAAAGTGAAAACAGAAGTCAATCAACAAAGGTTAATGACACTTTTTTCAAGTCAGCACCTCAAAATCTATTTCTCAAAATATGGCTACTTTTGTTGGTGTAGAAATTTCATTGTCCAGCAGTGAACGAACGAGTTAAAATTTTGAGGTGCATCAGCACATGTGGAAATTTTCAGAGTATGTGGGGAAATTCGTCTTTTTTAAAATCTGTACTTTAATGTTTAAAAAAGGGATAAAAAGAACTAATGCACTAATGCTGGGTCAGGTAGTTGCGGAGTTTTTGGAAAAGAGGGATGAAGGTCGCTGTGAAATTAGCTTTGTTTTATCTACGTTCAAGCGAGAAAGGGAATCCGCAATTTATACATACTTCACTTCTGTTTTTCATGTGACCGCCGAAAGCCGGCCCCTGTGGCAGAGTGGCACATCGCGCTACGATGCCAGGGGTCCCAGGTTCGAATCCCAGCCTGGAGATGGATGTTTCCCTGAGTGTCCATTCATCAATTTCATCACCTCACTCATCCCCATCTTTGCAAATTAGCCAAAAGTGGCACAAAAAGCGAAGTAAAATAAAGCAAATCAATCAATTATTTCCGCCAAGATTAGATTGGGAACATATGGCTTTGAATGGCAGTATTAAGGAAGATAAGCTAATCGGGACTGGACCTACATTTTAAAGTGGGACCCGAACCACTATGTGCTTCCACTGAGTATCAAACCCGGGATCTATTGATTACAAGGTGACGGCGGTACCACTACACCATCGGGGATGCCCCTCTAAAGATTTATGTACACCACTACTTAGAATAATGTACATAAAATATTTATCAGGAACTTTACTTTTCATTTAATGGACGTACCATCATTCCGTTTATTATTCAGTAAATATTCAATTTTTTTCTTCTTTGACATTAATTTCCTTGCCAGGACAGTTGTTTTTACACAAAATTTAGCGGTCTTAACTACACGTAAGCTAGATGATGAATATTTGCTGTTTTATCTCTGATTTTTATAGCGTCTTTTTAGTATTTATGTAATGACAATATTTTTTAGTCAAGAAATGAAGAACAAAAATAGGTATTAAAGGTGTCTTTCCTCCGTTTCTTAGTCTGTGGTTACATACAACAATACTCCATATGCATTGGAGAAAATAAGTACTAATTAATTAATTTACATATTATTACGAATCAACCAATAATTATATTAACATATTAAATAGAAACACTTTTATTATTATATTTCTGAGAGACTTGGCTCGGACTGGCTCCCTAAATTATGCATTTCTAAATATGTGATGTGACGGGTTAGTATGACTCGGTAACTAGCCTTTGTTATTTTATACTGGAATTATACAAATATCGGTATCGACAAATGGTATTATCGGCTCAGCTCTAGTAAAAACATTTGTTAAAACACTGTCATCATTTCCAAACATAGATGATAAACAGTTGGGAAGATTAGAAGTTTGTCTGAGTAAAGTAAAATTAACACATTCAATAAGAATATGTGGAGCACTATAGACAAGACACATTGAGAGTCCAACCCTTGTAGCAGGTAGCCATGGGTGAGACAGCTGTATCCATTCATAAGCAGAGTTAGAATGACTTCTTCTCGATGGGAGGGACGGAACAGGAACGCCATGTACCTATGATGGTCCTGATAGCAGGAAGCTTACCTCATCCCACTCTTCCTGCAAAATGCCAAGAAGGGAGCAACGAAACATTCTGCAGGTCTCTGGCTGGCAGAAATTTAGACAATGCACTGCACTACAGGATGTTCGACCTGAAACACACTGGTCAAATCAGTGCAAGCAAGGACTTTCCTCATGAACAGCAGCAAAGGCCAGTTCCTTTAGGATTGTGTACAGTTATGCCATGTAGATGCAACAGGCAGGATATAAAGAGTAACTGGAGCTTTGAGAGTCCACAACAAAGTCACAAGCAACTGATTTCACCATTTTAGACCCATCCATATGAAATACATTAAAATTCGAGTACATTTGCTAAAATTCTGCGAAGGACCTGGGACCTGTGTGCCCATGCCTGACAACACAAATTCTGCCAGTTACCTTGTTAATATGTTAATATAATTATTGGTTGATTCGTAATAACATTCACTTTTGCCTCGCAATGTTGGTGTACAGCAAATAAAACTCTGCATTTTGCAGAATTTCCAACACATTTATGCTCCGTGAAATTGTTGTGTGTATTTTGCAGACCCTGGAGACAACTGAACCGTGGAAAAGTATTGGTGATGAAACTGGAACTGGTACTTTCTGATACTGACACTGCTGGTATCAACCATACTTTTAGTGAACTGTAAAGTTGGGCAGTGTCCAACATTTGTAATATAATTCTTTCCATTTGCAGTGGAGGAGAATCGAGAGGCAAAAAGTACTTCCAAGGTCCTTCAAGATTTAGTGAAGGAGGAAGGTTTGTAAGTACTTTCACTGTTTACATATATTAATTTAATAGAGCTTGTGCCAATTATTAATATAACTAATTGTATCTCGCACTTTTCTGTTTTATCAGTCTTTCCAGAACATTTTGTTTTAACATAATATTTTAACCGCTTGGAACTGTTTATCAGATGTATAACTCGAAACATGCTTAATTTGGAGTTAAGCTGATCACAGGCTGCTTTTATTGTTACTTCATTTTATTTTCTTCATTTATTGTTTATTGTCGTATTGAGTTTTGAGTTTTTGTTTCAAGTCTACTTCATGCACATATAGGCTAATCAGAACTGGACCTACAGTTTAAAGTGGGATCCAATCCACTAGCTCCACCAGGTATCAAACCTGGGACCTCTTAATTACAAAGTGATAACCACAATACCATCATATTGTAATATCTTGAGTGTAATATTTACATTTCATGTTATAATGATACAAATTTAAATATTACATTTATTATATATTCAGGATCAGCTTTGATCATCGATCATTTGTTTTATGTTCAATTCTATGTTTACCTTTGCTTCACACTATATAAATTTACCTTTTTATTTTTTTTGTAGCAGGTTTTCAGAAGTGCATTGGGTCCCTAATGAGCAATCTCATCTCCGAAAGTTCCAGGTTCAAATCTCAGCTTAGCGTAAATGCTCCATGCTGTTTGTTTTTTCACTTAATAATAATTTACTCATTATCACAATTACCTTACAGGAACAGAAAAGCAACATTAAATAACTATAGTTATTATAAATAGTGATTTTAATATTGAAACCCAGTAGTTATTGTTACATCCTTCTGTTCAGCTTTATAAATTGTGCAGATTTATATACTGAAAAGAAACACTGCAAACTCCTTATAGTTTTATAATAGAGGATATTAACCATTTATTGAAACATAAATTTTTAACTAAGCAGCTTTCATCTAATAATGATAGTGATAAGTCAGTTGCCTACTTGGTATTTTGTTATCTTTATTAGCTGTTCTGTACTTCACTGCCTCGTATGCCTCTCCTGCGCTTTCCAACTTTACCATAATCAGAGTGTTTTAAGACTGACTTCAGTAAAGAAGATGTTTTCTTGGGATATCAACGAAGTAATTTCCGGATAGGCGTCCAAGATTTAGAGAGCTAATGCCACTCTCATATTCAGGGATTGGTAGCTTGGAAGCCTATCTGGAAATAACCTGTTTGATATTCCAAGAAAAACCTCTTCATCATTCGTCATCAGGAAAGCTTCAAGAATTATTTGACTTTAGTAAGTTTTCATACTGAAATAACTAGTGACATGTGGTTTGACACTGAACTGACAAGTGGTATGGACCCTTCCAGTGTGTACAAATGGATTCACTGCACATGTATGACCAACTAAGGTGGCATGGGGCACACTATAGAGAAAATGGCCGACATGTACAGCTTGTTGTGTTACTCCACTATGAAAGAGTTGCATTCATTTCATTATCAAGTTACTACCACATCAGGTCTTTTCATGTTTTAAGTTAAATTTTCATTCAAAAGTTTACATTTAATTTGCAATTGTTTCAACGAATATACATTTTTTGTTTGTGTGTTACGAGCATGTAACAAGAAACTTTCAGACAAATAGTGTTTCCAATATTTATTTATTTATTTATTTAATTATTCGTTTGCTTCCTACAGAGAGAATCTCCAATTACAGGAAAGCTTACATGATTCAAATAATAAACATATAAGAGTGTAGATTACATATAAACACACACATACACACAAACGAATATGTTAATATATATCTTATTTGCTTCTAAAATTCATATCCTTTAACTATAAATTACCAACATATGCACTATTTTTGCACCTAAAATATGTGCTTATTATTTTTTTTACAGGAGCCTTGAAGCTAAAAAAATATCACACCACATGACACAGTCATGATATTTGTGTACAGTAATGATTTTTTTATACCTTTTTTAAATTCGAATATTTTAGAAAATATTGCACTTTGACATGTTGCAATATTGATCTCTACTCTACATTCTTGAGCTTAACTCCGCAAAGTAGAATATTGAAAAATATATGTGTTTGTTCATTGGATCAAATTCTTCAGTAAGGAATTGAGATTAATGCAATTTTGTTTACAAAAATTAGATTGCAGATGCATATTTTTAACTTCAAGAGTTCAATGCACTGCAAATAGAAGATGATCATTTTTGGTGATGTCTTTCAGTAAACGTATATTTCCATCACTAAGACACTGTATTTATAATGTAGTTAAAAGGCGAGTTGTCTCTGAGAGAATTGTACCATAATGTATTTGTGTTTCTTATTTGTTGCAGCTCAACTTTGTACAGGGGAATCTTTCCCACTTTAGAAAGTATTTGTGCTTCCAATTTCATCTACTTCTACACATTCCATGGACTGAAGTCTCTGCAAGGTGGTAAAAGCCAACAGAGTGCTGGGAGAGATCTGCTGCTGGCTTCTCTAGCAGGTGATGGTTTTCCTCAATGCACTTAGTGTCAATTAATGTTAAAAATGTTAATTGTTTTCTTTATGTCCCTTCGTCAATTACAACTAATCATTTTTTCTTCAGAATTATCTCTGTGAGATAGGAAAGCGATATAAAATTACCAGAGTATAGCTTCTAGAGCATTTGCAATGGAACCATACGTACCGAGAAAAATGAACTTATAAAGGGGGAAATAAAGCATTCCCTCCTGTCCAAACTGTGGCCCACAAAGATCTCTTGATCCAGGATGTTGTAGGTACATCTGTTGTTAATCACCCTGTGTAGGCCACATATTTCTTCAAATGGGATTCGCTTTTAGAGCACTTGCACCAAATTGATACATGTCATAATAGGTTATACAAGGATCATGCTAAATGTGATGTCTAGCGGTTCCCACACTGAATCAGATTTGAAGTGATATGTGGCACATACAGGGTGATAGGGAAAGAAATGTCCTTCTATTTTACAGCGAACCGCAATGTGAGTATCATTCTGCTTTACATATCCTTTATTTCTTTATTATACTTTATCATTTTCTTAAACACAGAATTTTTACACTTGAGAAATTTCACTTCTTTCATAAAATTACATTTTTGGTGCATATTTGTTCTCATTAACAAATTTATAATTATAATTAATTGTTCGTTCATTTTTTTAAAATTTGGGTGAATATTCCTATACTGTACATCTTCATAATATGTGTGAGTTTCCTTTCATGTATCATTGAACTTGATATTGTATATATAAACTGTATTAGAAGATTGTTATCCACATATTTTTTCAAGTTTTCTTAGCCTAGTGGCCTTTCTATGCCACTTCTGGCAACCCTGCGCTTTCATACTTTACGGGTCTGATCACTGCGTTCGTGTTGCTCAGTTCAGATTTTAATTCGCTGCTAACATCACCAATGTACATGTCCAGGCAAAAGATGATATCTGGTAACCCTAGAAGTGGTCAGCGTGGTTGATTTTAATTGGGACAGCCAGTATAGTTATGCCTTCTGCCCTGTAACAAACTGTTAAAGAAACATAGCACAGTAGCAAGTATTCTCTACGTATCACATAAAATATTATCATACCATCCAACATTGCAAAGTTTGCTTTAATCTATCAAAAACAAAATTGTACATTATATCGGAGATAATACAATCTTTTATAGTTCATGACTTTGTGAAATTAAATTTTATTTGTTTGTAGCTGCAATGAAAATTTGGTTTGTTCTATGATGAAGTTTTTTTTTTTCTCCAGGTATTGTGAATGTGATAACGACAACTCCACTATGGGTTGTGAATACCCGTCTAAAGATGAAAGGTATTCCATCAGGCCATGGTAGAAGTGCAGCAGAGATACAATATAGTGGACTCTCTGGTAAATAACAATTTTTGCATGTATTCATCATTGATGAAGAAGTGATTTTCCAATCTAGCATTTTAGGTGGAACTAACAAATAAAAGATGCTAGATTTTGGAAAGGATTGAAGCAGAAATATGTTTTTTTTAATATATATATATATATATATATATATTTATATATAGCATGTGCATGTGTGTGTGTTTAGAAAATGCTTTGAATGATTGTGCAAAATTGGTATTGTGTATTTTCCACCAGTGGATTTTGTATGATTCTAAAATCCATAAGCTTAGCAGTCATTGTCAGCCTAAGCAATCTGATAAAAGTCTCTCCTCTCCTCAGTACTCATACATGAAGTTGGTTTGCATGCTGTTAATATGTTACTTAATTAACACACTGGACAACTTACTTAATTAACACAGTGGACAACACTGTACAAAAGAACAAGTTACATAATCATTTTATCTATTGTTGTCCTTTTCAAATATATCTGATATGTTGATTGTCGGCTAAATTGAAAAAGTTTTGTTTAAGTCCACTGTGCTAATAGAAGCTAATCAAAACTGGACCCACAGTTTAAAAGTTGGATCCAAACCACAGCACAGTGACCCACAATGCCAAAAAAATCGGCAAATATCAGCAGTTCACTATTTGACCTCTAAATCAATACAAATGTGTTAGATTAGCATTTTTGAGGAAAAATTGACACTTTGGGTCCACAGAATTCACGTGACATTGATTATTTAGATTTTTATACAAAAAGTATAATATTTGACCTATTTCAAAACACACTTGGGGCCACTGTAATAATAAACAATACACTTGGAAAACTGAAGTACATTCCCAGAAATAGAATAAATAAAAAAAAAAAATAATGATAGTAACGATGATGATAATAATAATAGTGAACGTATCGTTAAAATGAATTTTTGCACAAAAATGTTTAACGCCAGGAAAACAGGCTTCATATCAAATCACTTTCAAGAAAAAATAATGTCTTTTAAGGCATTAAATAATAATTATTCACTATTTCCGATGTCTTTCCTTATCCTTCCTCCTTTAAATGTACTTTGGTTCCGAATGTGAGTTCCTTGGATGATTTTCCCGGTGAAGGTCTTCAGTTTATCACTTTTTATTTTTGTCGCTACTTTCTTCAAAACTAACAATCTGCTTTTGTGAGTGCATTGAGTAGAAGAAAAAGCAACTACAAACACCTCATTTTTTAAAACCAACTGAAATTATTTTTAAGAAATTTATTTTCTACTCCGCTGTAGAACTGCGACACATCAACACTTCAACGATATTATCAATATTTACAGAATCTAACACGAATGAAACAAACGCTTAATTTGACCATTCCTACCTTCAACAATTTTTTCATGAAGAATGTTTTGTGGATTACTATGACGCACCAAAACCATTAACCCATAAGGACATGTGAATGGGTAATAACGACGCAAGAGATTTTAAAATATTTTTTCATCTTGAACAATAAGTGCCTGAGCTGACCCTTCTCAGTACCTTTCCAGTGAACCCTTCCAAATCTCATGACATTGAATCAGCTATGGGGCTTTGTTAGTTCCCCTCACAGGGCTGTAGAAATTTACAGCCTGTGCAAATTTCACCATACGTGTACCCCTGCATTTCAGTTTGGTATTTAAACATGATCTTATTTTCTCATTTTTATCAATTGAGAAATACAGGGTGTCCGAAAAGACCCGCACCTTATGCTGGATTACAATATTTGTTCAATGTGTTGCTCATCATTGTCAAAACACAAATGTGCCCGACCCTGTGGCCGAGTGGTTAGCACATCGCGCTGCGACGCCAAGGGTCCCGGGTTCGAATCCCGGTCGGGCTTGGTTGTTTGTGAATGTCCATTCATCAATTTCATCATTTCACCACTCATCCCCATCTTCGCAAATTAGCCAAGAGGCACAAAACGCGAAGTAAAATAAACTAAATCAATCAATCAAAACACAAATGTAGGAGGTCACCCCTCGCTCACAGGATGTGGGTCCTCATTTCCGGTGAAATAGCACAGCACTCAGAATCAATTTGCTCACAAGGATGCTGTTCGTCCCTGATTTTCACACTGTACACCTTTGCCTTTAGGTAGCCCCAAGCTTGTTCGGTGTGTCAATTTCTTCGGGCTTGAATAACCTTCCTCCACCAATGCTGATGTTGTTGGTCGTCTTGCTCAGGTTGCAACCACCACACCATCATATGTTTATGGTGCGGGATTTTTTGACCACCCTGTAAAGATGTTCAAAATTAATACAGTTAGTTTAACCAATAAAGGTATTGTTAATCAAATGCTTTAATGTAATTATAATTTGGACTTACGAACTAATTTTGCTTGTGGGTAATATTTACACAGCCGAGTCTTTGAGGAAAATTTTAGGGGAGGTGTTATGAAAGTTTTGTGGATGTTTGGGGCTTTTGGGGGTGTTTCAATAAATAGCTATGCACTATTGCTGCATGTATTTAGCATCAGCTGATAGTGAAATCGGAGACTTCCCATTCCACGGCGTGCACACACACCTGTTCACGTTTCATTCATTAACACCAGAGCACACATTCACAAATAACCTAAATTTGTTCAAATGTAGCAAAACTTTTCTCCCATACTGTTTTCACAATACTTGACAGTATCCTTTGCTTTAGAAATTGTCGCAGGAAATAGCAGTGAAAGCTATGTTAACTCAAGATAACTTTTATATTTTCAAGCCAAAAATGAAAACAGTATATTTTATTTTTATTCAAATGTGTGTTCTTTTTCTGTACATTACTGAGAAGTTATGAGTCTACCTAGCACATTGTTATTATCTGGCAAAAAAAATATTTCTACAAGTCTTGAAGATAAGTACAAAATATTGTCCGAAAATTACATTTTCACGAACCGCCATTTTGTGGCCCGAAAACAAGAATAAATAATAGATTTAGAAAATTTTTTCGAGCAGTTCAGTGACCCATTTATTGCTGTTTAGGGAACTGTTCATGTTTTAACCCCTTGCCGAAAAGTGAAAATTTTTGTCATTTCTGCACTGTTCAAAAGTACCTCCACTAGGAATCAAACTGAGAACTGCATGATTACAAGCTTATCGTACTACCACTATCCCATAAAAGAATTTACAGTGTGGATCCTCACTAAACACACGGCCATGAAATTAGGCATGTGGCAGAAGTTCACGCTGTTACCATGTGGGAGCACAACCCTGTGTGCTCAGAGGTTTAAGAGAATGAAAGATCTTGTAGATTTTGTCTTTGTAATCCATGTGATTCAAACTGACAGTATTTGCTTGAAAGGTCGGGGATGACAGAACAGTGCCTAGGGAGAGCTCTGTCTGATGCTCAAACTTGGCAACGCAGTCTGGTTGTCAATGCCACACAGTGTGTGGGAACCAGCGACTTTTGTCCTGTTCTCGCTTTTATTTTCCCCACATGTGGTACCAGCACAATTCTGCCCAGTCGCATATTTTTAGTGATGACCTTTTAAATGAAACATGATATTTGCTGCCTACTTGCATGACTATGTGACGACCATGGATTCATAGATTTTTAGGACTGAGCTGATATCACTCTGAACCACTACCAACATCAGTGTGGACACTCTTTAATGATTCACACTGATACAGAGATTGACACTTGAAAATTGTAAGAATTCAAAGTACGGGGTGTGGCAGAAAAGCCTGATGATTTTTAAAATGATGTAACACAGTAAATAGAAAGAGTTTGTCTTTATTCTTGTGCTAGCATGTATGCTAGCACATGTGTGTCAATATTATTTAAAAAATATACAAGGGGAAGTCAATATATAAGTCTCAAAATGAAATGTCTTCGAATTGCTGCAATGTGAAATTGTTTTATGAATATCAGTCATTCCACTGATCCTTTCCGCAAGTATTGGTGTAGGTGCCAGCACCACCGTGTATCGTATACGGCGCTAGTAGTTACGTTCTCGTGCGGCGGTGAGTCATTCAGGTGCCGAGTGTGTAAGATGGCAGGGTCATTCCATGCCAAACCATCCAATGGTGGTTGCACGACCATTTTAGAAAATTTTCGTTTTTAGTACATAGGTTTGTACATGTTTCTAGATATCAAAGCCAATGTTCAATATATATATATATATATATATATATATATATATATATATATATATATATATATATATATATATATATATATATATATATTGTCTTTAGTTCTCCTGGGGCAGCCATTTTTCCAACATGGCGCATGGCTTTTTTTGCTCATGTAGCAGTTTACAGAAACCTTAATATCTAAAAAACCATTAGAGCTAGATACCTGAAAGAAAATTCATTTTGTAGCTATTGAAGCATACTTTCTAAGATATTCAAGTATGTTTTGCTAAAAATTGCATCCTAAGTACGAAACTTATGGTGGAAATTTGGGTAACTAGTTAAAAATTTGGATTTTTAAGCCCGATTTTTTTTAATGAAGGGATTTAGTCTGATTGAATTTATTTTCATGTGTAGACCTACCTGCAGGGTGTCTGCAAATAAAGTATCAGTGCTTAGAAATGCAAACTTTTTTTTACAGCATAAGCTCAAACATGGTCGTTCATTGAATTTTGACAGTTTTTGGGGTTAAATATCTCAGATGGGTCCTCTTGAAAAATTCTGAAATTTCGCATGAATGAAGCCCTTCATGAACCTAACTCACAGTAAAAATCCCAACTTTTAGATTCAACTAGTTTTGGTCAATATGAGGTAATGTATTTAATCTAATTTCTGACGTTGCAAAGTAAAGTTAAACTATATCCCATACTTAAAATAATGAAGTCTTTTCTTTTTTAAATTTGAGTTAAAAAAGCCTCAGAAAATATATTAACAAAGTTTTAATACACTTACCAGAAATTAAATTACAAGGTATGATAATTGAAAATCTGCGAAATCTCATTGCAAAAGGTTAGGTATCCACATCCAGTTGGTATTATGGAATACTGGGCTAAAGGTAGGGGGTTATGACCCCCACCAACCCCTCCTTGGGCACCCCACTGAAATTAGGCTATTTATTTTGGAGGGTTAAAGCTGGTAGGAGATATTATTTTTGTGTTTCCTTTATTTTCCCCCCTCAAGAAAATACATTCCTGGAAGTGGATAGGAGTCCTGCACAGCAGAAGATTCAGAAACATGATTTGATATGATGTAAGGCAAGCCTGGAATTGATCTATGCGTGGACAATCTCTGCCGTCATTCTTCCTTTGCCTAATGTGCCAAGAGTAGTGACTTGCGAATGTTTGTTATCTGAGACTTGAAATGGAGTGTTCTGTAGGATTTTTAACTGGAGAGGACTGTCATAAATATGTACACTTTTGGTAAGGTTCCCAAAGATCTAATTAGTCTTAATGAACTCAGTGAAAATGATAAAACACTTCTTAGGTCAAGACTATAGGCGGATGGCTTAGAGACAATATGCAAATACCATTGAAAATAGTTTTTTATATGGTAAAGTATGTTGTGATCTTCAGAAGTACGATGTAAAGAAAAATTGTAGTAAGGGAATTTTTAAAATCAATTTGCATCATATGGTAAAACCAAAAAAGTGTCAAGTAAGCCTTATACCAGTTAAATCAATATGCCTGACATGTTGGAGTAAAATTTTCATATGTAGAGAAAGTGACTCGCTTAAATGCCAGAATGGAAATGATGTATTTGTGCCAACCCAAGAAAAACTAAAGGAAATGTCTGTTCTGTTTTTGATGTATCTCCTGTTTCAAAACTGAGGAGGCTGATGGCAGAAAAACAATAAAGTGCTCTTGCTCGAAAAACTATTCACATCATACAAGGAGTGCAAAAGAAACTGGAAAGTTGCTTTTCACAAAGTATTAGAACTGAAGAAAAGGAAGGCAAGTGTGACAATCCCTTGCATGGCCAGTACAATCATATAATTGAAATTTTAAGAAGAAAAATGTAAATTAGCGAAAACTAATTTTGAAAAGGTTTGATTGCTACTTCCACTTGGTCAAGAAAAAATATATGTGATGAACTGAAGGTTTCTTGAACCTAATGGTTTTTTTTAGATATTAAGGTTTCTGTAAACTGCTACATGAGCAAAAAAAAAGCCGTGCGCCATGTTGGAAAAATGGCTGACCCAGGAGAACTAAAGACAATATTTTTTTTTGAACATTGGTTTTGATATCTAGAAACATGTACAAACTTATGTACTAAAAATGAAATTTTTCTAAAATGGTCATGCAACCAATTATTTTAAAATTGGTTGATTTGACATAGAATGACCCGGCAGGTTTTCAAGGTCACCCAGGCAGCAGGGAAGGTGATGGTGACCGTGTTTTGGGACAGTAAAAGCATCATACTCGTGGAATTTCTGCTCCAGGGTCACACTGTCACTACAGCCACGTATTCCAGAACCCTGACAAAGTTACGTCAGCCATTCACAGGGAACGTCCAGGTGCTTTGAGTGATGGAGATCTTCTGTTGGATGACAACACTCGTCTACACAGTGCCAATACCACAGTGGCTCACATACAGTCCCTAGGTTGGGAATGACTAGAACATCCAACCTACAGTCTGAATTTGGCACCATCCGACTTTCATCTCTTCGGCCTACTGAAAAATCACCTGGGTGGTCACATGTTCCAGGATATGGAGGAGGTCCATCGGGAGGTTACTAGCTGACTACGACACCAACCACAAACCTTCTTCGCTGCTGGCTTTGAGGGACTCGTGAAACACTGGGACAAGTGCCTAAATGTTCATGGAGATTACGTTGAAAAATAAACCACATTTCATCACGTAACTATTTCAACTTTTCTTTCTATTCCATTTTGTGACTTATATATTGACTTACCCTCGCATATATATATATATAAAGTGAAAGAGGAGAGAGGAAACGCTCACCGGACACACCGGTGAGTGTTTCCTCTCTCCTCTTTCACTTTTTATTTAGCCCTTGTGACCCTCCTTCCTTTTATCCTATCTATTTCTCCTCACACCGATGATGCTATGAAATTAGCGAAAATTTTGAATTTTTCTACTGTCTGGTGAGTGTTTCCTTTTACCTTCTTTGATTTTTACTTAGCCCTTTTGGCCCTCCTTGCTTTTATCCATTATATATATATATATATAATTTACACCAACATTAAGTGTGAAATATAACATCTTGATAATAAAATGTCCATTCCAGAAATCCTGCATCAAATTGGATTGGTAGTTCAGTGGTACAGCATTAGAATAGCAAAGACCCAAAATTGATACTGGATTTAACTTCAAATTTCTTTATTTTTTTAATGAATTAATTAGCAGTAGTAATTGATGTAAACCGTAATGACTTCTGGATTTCAGGAACTGGAAACAGTGTCCGCTTCATTGTGCCGACATCTTTTTTGTCCCCCCTTGTTGCATGTTCTTAATCCTTCTCTGTTTCCATCCATCCTTGATAGTGCTGGTGAGTAACCCTTCAGAGTTTCAATGCGTTACAATGTGCTATGTTTTTTTTATTCTTCCCCTGCTTTTTAACCCTTTCCAAATGACCGAAAGGCATAGCCCATCCTATAATTTACTGTCCAATGATGAGCGATGGGCCTAGCCCGTCATTCTCCATAAAAACCCGTTGTGAATGAACGTCTCTTGTCTTGTTCATGTATGTTGCAACCACCTGTTTCAACCACTCTGACATGTTTCTTCATTGCTGTACTTTACTTGTACTCGTGTTTCATTAAATTGCGCTTTGTTTAGTTTTTACCCTTGAGAATAGCATTTAATAATTTATATCCACATCCACATTGAAAAGAAATTTTAAATATTAACATGCTTAACAACATACTTATTATGATTTTTTTAAAAACAGTAAAAAAAAAAAAAAAAAGGATCTCCAGGGGGAAACTTAGGGTTAAGAGATGAAAACATGTTCCATCCAGAATGTTGTGTGAGAAAATATTTAAGGAACTTCTAGTGATTCAGTCATAAACCCTGGGGAATTTTCCTTGTTCATAACTGCATTTGTTTTATATTTCTGACTATCTAATTTACCCTCTTTTTTGCAACAACAAATCAGATGGCTTGATGAAAATTGCTAAGCAACAAGGCATCACAAAGTTGTGGAGTGGGATGATACCTTCCCTGATATTGGTGTCGAATCCAGCCATCCAGTTCATGACATACGAAGCAATCAAGAGATGGCTTGCGAAGACATATGGCACCGATGCATTCGGAAGTTTGGTGTACTTCTTGGTAGGAGCAGTTTCCAAAGCAATATCAACTGTCATCACTTATCCCTTGCAGCTGCTTCAGTCAAAGCTGAGGGTAGGTCAATTCACATTTCTAGAATGCACATATAATCTATCAATTGCTCTGGCATGTGTAAAAATTGTTGTATTTTTGGGGTGGTTATCAGAGAGTTAGATGTAAATCTATAATCTCTAGGCATGGATTGACATGAAATCTTTACTGATAATGATATAAAATTTAATTGCATAGAAGATTACAGATGCTACATGAAGAACCTAAATGCTTCATTCACCTCTCTGTGTTTCAAAGTTCTTCACTAATCATCATTTATGAGAAAAAATGACAATACATTTGAGTAATTATTTCAGTTTAGACACACATAAGTGATGCGTTATGTAGAAATATATACATTGCAGTTCTCCTATGTGTACATAAACCAAAGGTAAAAATTCATCCCATGCTGGGAGATACCTGGTACCAACCAACCCCATTCGTAGTTCAAAGACAATCTTGTTCCAGGATCACTGATCAATACTATTTCCACACAGGTAAAACAGATGCGAGAAATCAGGTAAACACAGGGCTGGCTCAGTTGCTCAGTGTAATGACATGGTAAGCCAGAGACCCAGCTAAAAAAGAGTTGAAAATCTCCAATGTTAATTATTGTCCCTATTCCATTGAAAAATTATAAAATGTGAAATATCTATTCTTGTTTGTAATCAAAAAGGATTTTCAAAAAAAAATAATCCTATGATTCATTGTTTCATGATAGTTGCTGCTTACGAGGTGCTGGATATGAACTGAAAAGCAACACTGATGTTATCTGCTACCTAAAAAGTAAATTAACATTTTTTTTTGCCCAGAATATGTAGCATATAACATTTACGGATGTAATGAATGTGACTGCACCCCATTTCTTTATTTTGGCCAATGATGCCTTTTCTTGGTAGTGTAAGTCAAACACTGACCTACAATGCAATGTTTTAAAGAAGTAAAGTAAAATCCGTATGATCAAAATATTTAGCGAAGAGTGCTTTATTTTTTCAAGTCATATGTTCAATACTTTTCAAATCTGAAGTGCGAAAAATTAACATCTTTGAAACTTAGTAGAAAAGTTGAGGTTACATTTTCAATCAAGTCCTACTTTTCCCCTTAAAAACTCTACTTTTTGTACAAAGAAACAGAGTATCAGGCCTCGAGGTATAAATATGTTACAGTGATTATTCATCTCTCATTTTCTTTTCTAGCATGGCCACAACTATGAAGGATTATCTTCCAATGCGGGGATGATACAGTTGGCATATTATATACTTAGGTATGTTTCTTTTTCTTCTTTTTCAAATAATGATAGCCCATGCTGTGTCATTAACATTGTAACATTAAACTTGATGAAGGTCATAACATGTACCTTATTGTTAGATTTGAAATTTTTGAATCCACCTGAATCCTTCTTCAGCTAGGGAAAAGACTTGTTAGCAAGATCTTAAATATAGTTGCAACATTATTAAAAGGTAAGGAAAGATACACCATGGATAAACTTCCAGGTGAAAATGTATGGATGGAGTGCAGATAGCCAGACTTTTCTTGAGTGTTCATCTGCATTGCCAACCTCTGTAGCAGTCAGCTCAGCACGATACGATGCCAGGAGTTCCGGGTTCGAATCCTCACCTGAGCATGGGGTGTTCTTTTTGAATGTACCTTCATGAATTTCTTCCTATCATCACTCATCCACAGTGGTGCCAACTTTTGAAAAACATAAACGCGGAGATTTGTTGTATAATTTTGTGCAGTAATACATGTCATAACTAGGCAGAGGATTTGCCCTAAACTGCTTTTTTCTTCCTTGGCCAGAAAATGTAGGCTTTTATGTTTAAAAAACCTCAGGCCAATTCTGAGAGGAATATATGCAATTTATAGTGCCTGTTTTTGCCTGTAATTCGAAATAAAAGAGTCCACTGTATTTGGTAACAACCAGTCAGCAAGTAAATTTTTGGTGGGTTTGAGCTCCACAGGAAAACAATAAGTTGGTGCCACTGCTCATCCTCATCTTTTTGATTAGACAAAATAGGCGGAAAAGGGAAGCAAAATGAACCAAATAAAAAAAATCTGCAATGCATCTTTCTTTGCCTTTTTACCAGGTATCAACCTTATTTAACATCAAGCAAGCAAGGCTTTTTCCATCCTCAAGGAAGGATCCAAATATATAGATCTGAAAACATGGAAATATAAATAAGGCATGTGTGAAGTTTAATGTAAGTTTATTTTGTCATACTTTGGATTAGTTTGTTTATATAGTAAAACCCTGCTGTCAATAAATGAAAAAAGGAAAAACTGAAGGGTAAGGGAGGGATGAAACTCAAGTGCAGAGAAGAAACAATTACACAATTGACTTTTTTTGGTCATATAATAAAAAGAATTTTACATCAGTAAGAAATAATAATACGAATCTCCCCCAAATGCAAGACATTAGTGAAAATTCGTCCCTTGACCGTGGGAAGGGGTGGCTGACTTTAACTGCAGCCTAATAGGCCCAATATAGATGTCTGATTGAGTGGTATCTTCATTTACTTTGTTAATTGACAATTTGCTGCTAGTTTTAGAAATACAGTAAAACCTCATTAATCCAGACTAATGGGGGGATACGTTGACTGGTTTAACGAAAGTCCAGATTAACTGAAATAACCTAAAAGAACAGTAGAAAGTGCATTAAAACTCTGTTCATGGCAAGGAAACCTGTTCATTTTGGTGTATTTAAAGGACATGGACCTAAATACACTATACAGTACAGTGCAGTACAAAGTCTGCAGGAAACAGAATTTCATCAGTGGTTGACTGCCTTTTCTTTGGGAAGTTCTCTTGTTGACTTCTGGCCACATTTTAAACCTTGCATTCTGCATTTTTTTTCTTTGTGTTTGGATTAAGTGAAGTCTGGCTTATCGGGGTCTGGATTAACGAGGTTCTACTGTACAGTGGAATCCTGATTTTACATTCCCAAATTTTACATTTTCCTCCATTATGCATTCAATCTTGATGGTCCAAACATAGTAAAATATTAATAAATGTTCCTCGATTTTACAATTTCCGGTATTTTCTTTTCTTCAGCTTGGTCCCCTGAAAAACGTAAAATCCATGTTCCACTGCATTTTGATGTCAAGGGGGGATTCATCTTTATATACTGTAATCAAAGTGTCATGGATTCAGTTCACATTAAGAGAATGAATGTTTTGGATCCCACTTTAAACTGCACATCCAATCCTGATTAACCCATCAGCAAAAAGTTAACTCAAAACAAGCTTTCTCAAACTTGTGCATTTTTAGACATCAAAACAGGAAGATCGTAATTTAATCTTACATTAATCGATGATTTATTGTTGGATTTAGTAGTCTTGCAGAGTGCAAACACCCCTTCCACGGTCAGTTTCCCTGTAAATAAGTTTCCATCATCTCAGAAGTGGAGCCCCTGAGACATCTGAAAATTTATCAAAATAGTACTGACACAAAGGTTTTCTTTCTGCAATGTATTTTTAGTTGAGTGCATGGTCTAAACCAGCGGTTCTCAAATTTTTTCTCATTGTACTCTTTAGTCGTAACTAAATGTTACATTTTCTCTGAATAGTTGGTGTTTTTTTGGGCTGCCTGACTGGTGGGGCATTTTTGGTACGTTGGAGGCATGTATCTGCAATAAGTGAAATGGCATTCGAGCTGTATGTTGAAAATGGTAAACAAATAAACATTAGAATCCTATGTTTATTATTTTATTAGGTGTTCCTACATTTACAATCTTTATGATTAGTTACAAAAATAAAAATGTGGAACATATATATGCTAAGAAGTACATAAAATACTTTAATTTTTTTTTCCAGAACTATGTATTGAAAAAAAAGTAAATACCTTACTCAAATGTTGCCTGCTCGCATATATATTAACTTCACACAATCTAACAATGCACATGCAAGTTTGGTGCCAATAGATATTATCAGTAGGTAGGAGGTACCAACTGTATTATTGCATCATGCTTATAAACCACCAACAATGTGCCTAGTTGTACTTGTGACGTTTTTTTCACTTTAACAAATGTTTGTGGGTTTTTTAGTTGAAGAATGAAATGGGTAGAGATTTCGAACGTGTATTTTATTTCAAAACATATGAAACAAAGATAAGAGTATCAGTGACAGAATCAGCCTTATTTTCCTGCACAAAACTGGGGAGGCAGGGGTAGTTTACTTTCCCTTGGTACATAAGGTTTAGCATAATGCAAGGGCAAACGTGGGGCAAACCCTAATCTCCGCCACTGCACCTGCAGCAAAAATTTTGTCATGTGGGTATTCTCGACATTTCTCTTCCGAGCTGATCGCATATCCCCTTCAAGTGTCTATGTACCCTTGTACCACAGTTTGAGAATCACTGGTCTAAATCATGAAAGTATATTGGATACAGATACTTATTGTTATAAACATGAGTAAACCCACACCATGAAAATTTATTATTTTTTATTGCAGGAAAAATGGGCCCAAAGGATTGTTCAAGGGAATGGAAGCAAAAATTCTTCAAACTGTCTTAACATCAGCACTCATGTTCATGGCATATGAAAAAATTGCCAGTGTAGTTTTCAAAATAATGTTAGCTCAGAAAATGGTAGCAAAGAATGTAAAATAGACAAGATTGTGTCAAAGAAAAAGAGGAAAATATATCAAAACTAGAGCTGAGCCAATACCATTGTCTCTTATGGACACCAGTACTTGAGCAATGTAACAAGTATTGAATTAGAACAATACCATATCAATTTCCCAAAGCTTTGCTTTAAAATATTCATAAGTTCACATGTGAGGTAATGAGATTATAAAAATGGATGCTTTTAATCACAAAATTAACTCTTTTTTTTTTTCCATACGATACTGGACCACCTAAATTGGTAGGTACAGTGGTATCGGCTTAGCCCTAATCAGAACATATGAATATTGACAAGGAGGTTTTTGAAAGCAATGAACACAACACCATGACCATATTTCCTGAGAGAATTTATTAATAGGCATAGGAGAACACCAAAAGTTTCCAGATTGAAAGACTAATTTAAGACAAATTAATATTATGCAAGGAGTATAATATAATATGTTGCCTTAACATTTCAGAAAATATTCGCCATAACCAGTGTAATTAATAGAAATTCTAAGATTTTTTTTAATGTAATAAGTTTCCGAGTGCATGTTTAATAGTGCATTTGTCTTTTGTAACTGCTATTCATTTCACTATAGCGTGAAAAAACAACAACTTGATTCCCATATTGCCTCTTGATTTTTACCATTATCTGCCTTCCATAACAATCGGTGCGTTCCAAAAGTCTTAACAAAACTAACGAATTCAACGAAGATAACTGGGCTCGTGAACCTGGTGAAACCAGTTATTTTACAGACTTGTGGGATGCTTTAGGCGAAAGTGCAGGTGCACCATTTTGTTCATAGAAAGTTTCTGCATGGCATCCAGTGAAAGTATGTCCTGGCAGAAATACTGCTGATACTGTGACTACGGTAATCACATTGTAAGAACAGTTAAAGCACACTCATCTTGTGCATGTTGCTTCATATCACTGTCTGTTAAAATTATAATACATTTTCCGAACTAGTGCAGTTCGAAGCCATCATGCACGTGCATTGTCTGCAAGCAGCAAATGATTCTCATTGAACAAACCAGCCTCCTGGCCCATGCGTTTCGCGCAAGAACGAAGTTCACGGATCGCATGAAAACTTGGGACAGCATAATGAACCTCACGAAAGCACTTATGGGGCAGCCAGTTGGCATAACTTGTTTAACCCATTAAACTTGTTCGACTTTTCAAAGGCACCCAATGACAGATATCTCCTGACTTTACATGTTATCAGACTAATTTGGGACTTCTTTTCTACAAAATGGAAGAAGCTTTTGGTGTGTGTGTGTGTGAGATAGAGAGAGAGGATGTATTGTATAGCATTGTTCAATGTACTGTGGGGTAGCTGTTAGTCATTATGTACTGAAAAGCATAAAACTGTGATTTTTAGATAGACTTTACTTCATTTCATATGAGAATAGCACAATCAATTATTAATAACTGATTTGTAAATTACTAAGGAAATAGTGTTTTGAGTATTGTTATAGCAATTTAAGGATCTATGAGTTCCTAAAGCAGATTTGAAATTGAAATAACTTAAATCTAATAACATTTCTGCCATGTTAATAACTTGTCTGTTACAAATGTACAACCGTTGAATTGACGACTATGTAACAGTTTTTTGTTTTTTTTATCTAGCCCAACAATTCAATATTTTTTTCTTTTTGTTTATGTAATCAGTTCTACAGTAAACTCTTTCAAAATTCAAATTCATAACTTTTGAAAAAGTTTAAAATGTGTACAGCATAGCAAGGAGCGTGTCTTGAACTATAATTCAGGATGTCTACTCAACAGGAATTCCTTGAATTCTTATAATTCTACATGAATTTTCTTTACAAATGTGAGAGATCATGTCATATAGTACTCAAGGATGCAAATGATATAGAATTCAAAGATTTATTAGTATTTATGTCAATTGGTGGGGGAGGAGGGGCTATAACCTTATTTTTGTCAACTTCTCTTCAAATTAATGCAGTTTAAGTTTCAAACTCACGTTTTTGCATTTAAGATCACCTTTTTTATTATTTTTTCACAGTTCAGTTGAAATTTAACAAGGTAATTTAATTATGTCCATGTTCAGTGCATGTGCAACCTGTGGTAAACTTAAATTACAGAAATTTTAAGCCATGCAAGAATTTCAAATAGGGCACCTAGTCTGGTCATAAATACTGTTACACACTATTTTGTGAATAAATTTAATATGGTTTCAGATTTTTAAATGTTCTTTTAGTATTACATACATTACACACAAATAGCACCAATCAGTTTTCAAAATGTACACTTTTCACCCTCACACAGGCTCGAAGTCCCCCTGGCCAGGCATCTATTGCAGCACGGATGGTCTTGATGGAAAAGTCTGCCCCTGCTGCTATCAAGGAGCACTCTTAACTTTCAATTAAAGGGTGCCTCTTCTTGCAGATACTCCCCTCTAGCTCTGGGCACAGTTTGTAGTCCAAGGTACTGAGATCATGGCTATCAGATGGCCAATCAAAAGTGGAGATGAAATCAAGTACACTGGTCTCCAGTCACCGTCGCGTCATCCTTGCCTTATGAGCTGGGGCAGAATATTTCTTGAACATCCAGGATTCATTGTGAAACATTGTTTGGTTCAACAGTGTCACAAGAAGGTCCAGGACACTTTCCACGTACACTTTCGCACGGCTTTTAAGCCCTTTTCTCAAAAATGAGGCCTGGTGGAACTCTCATAGCTCACCCCCCCCCTCACCAAACCATGACTGAGGAGGGCTGGTGGCATCTCTGATTTTTTGGAACTCTCTCACAAACTTCTCGAGAGTTTGAAGCATACACCCTTTCATTTTGGGGGTTAAAACTTTATTCAGTGGTGAACAATTTCTTATCAGTGAAGAGAATCCTGCAATGCCCATTGGCAACGTACTGCTGCAGGAGCTGTCTCGATTTCAATTCCCTCTGCTGCTTCACTTGTATCGTCAGGAAATTCCCAGTGCTCCACCGGTAAGCTCCAATTCCAAGGTCTTCATTAAGTACCCTGAACATTGATTGTTGTGAAAATGTTCAGCTCCTGTGCCATCATCACTTGCTTCAAAAAGAGATTTTGGCGGATGCGAGCCACCACTGCTTTAACAGTTGCAGCTGTTCATACGGTGTGAAGTCGACCAACTCTTGGGCGATCTTTCGTGCTACCAGTATCAGTAAATCTCTGGATTGTCCGTCACACAAACCTTTTGCTGATTTTCGGGATTTTTAGGGGCTGGAAAATCTCAGTGAGTGACTTCCCAACCATATGCAGAGCAATTAAGGCTACTCTGTTTTCATATTCGTCCCACTCCATGCTAAGCACAAGAAGATGCACGCTTGCTCTTTCACAGCTGAACACACAATGGTCAGGAGTGAACTTCAGCACAAGCTTGGTTCATGAGCCTGACTACCGGATGTACAGTCCAAGCCGAAAGTTTGTAACAGTATTTATGGCCAGACTAGGTATATAAGAATATTATAGGCTGATCAAAACTCTTTTGAAGATAAATTAAGTTTCTTCCAAAGAATGACTGGACAGAGTGGAGAGAGATCTTCATGATATTTGAATCTGTTGAACCAAGTTTGTGTTTAGTAATTTTTTTAGCATTACATGTGTAGTGATATATGGCCATCATATCTACTATATTGTTTTCCTAGATAATAACAAGACTAGTGTAATTTTTGAAAGGCAGTTCTTTTCTAAGCATGGGCAGATTAAGGAGGTGCATGGAGAGTGCAGTGAACCTTCCGAAGACATCTAACACAGGGACAGCACCAGAAGAAGAAAGAAATTCTCCCAGAAGGATGAAAATATTTCCTCTAACTACGAAATAAAAAATTCATATGTGGGCAAAGGAGCATTTATTTATCTAGAATTGCTTGCTTTTGGGGGAGAGTCATTTGTGTCACCATCACTGACTAGTTGATCTAAAAATTACTCCTTTACACATATCCCTGAGATGGGTAAGAAAATATCAATTAACAATAGTAAATGGCCATCTCCATTGTTGAAGGTGATCACATCCTCCATGAAACAATCACTGAACCATCAATTAATAAAATGTTATAAATTAATGTAATCAATAGCTATCTCCCAAGTTTTAAATTAGAAAGTTGTGCTCGCCGAGTTACTCCTTTCGAAATCCAAAATTAGATGATTGCTCCAGTTACGTCCTGCTCTTGAAGGACTCTTTGAAGTCTAAAAGTAGGCGATCAACCGAAGATGATATCTAAAACTAAACCTTGGATGAACGTAGCAGTTGAGTTAAAAAACAATGACCAGCCTCCCATTGGAAATAGTCCTTGAACTGCCACTGTTTTTACTTTAACACTCATCACGATCGTACATTAATTACGGAGGTAAATGAATCATTTGGTTCTTCATGAAATTCTCACCACTCAATTGGATTGAAACTTTACCACTATCAGTAAAAATGTCATATTGGCGAATCCCTAATTTCACCTTTGACATACTAGATAATAAAATAAAACCACTCTTTACAGTGTCTGCAAACAGGGTGGCTACTTGCCGAGAATTCTGCTTAAATTATTGGCTCCGGGAATTATGTGTGAATTTTTCTCCGTAGACATGAAAAAATTGCAACTTTTATTAATCCAAAACCCATTCAATTTATACATATTTATAAATGCCCTGGGGCAATTTTTTTTTAGTTTAGCTTTCATTTTTGTTGAGGAAGGAAAATAAAACAATTCTCTCAACCAGTTTATTTTGTTGCAGATATATTGCAGAACAATATATCTTACGGATGGAAGATTATTGCAAGATAGGACACATTGAAGTTGATTACTTAAATTTGAGTTTGAAATTCTTATACAATTAACAATTTTTCGTAGATTAGAATATAAACCGTAACATTTGTGACTTGTGTTTATAGATTTATTTCGAGTCTGAACATGTGAAATGACAAAAGTAAACTCCGCATCTAAAATTTAACGTTTAATTAAATTGAATTAGAATTTTTGGATAAAATTGGAATCGCACAGACCCTTTATATTCTTGATATATTTGTGTGTAAATGTGTGGGTGGTGAGAGGCAGTAATACGTAAGGTTGAAATTTAGAAAACAGTGCTTGTACCCTTGAATATTTGGGCCCCTCTCCTTGAAAACAGGAATTATACTTGAATTTTATCATGGTGCTAGAGGGGCCACCCTGGCAAATCATATCTGACCTGTATATATTTTTACTAAGCATAGACTGAAATGAAATTTTTACTGATACCAATAAAGTAGATAAAATTTAATATAAAATTGCAAACGTTCTGTGGAAACCCTAATTAACATGTGTAACCAGGTGACTGCAAAGCTTCTGTCTTTTAAAAAAAGAATTACGTATTTAGTACATATCCTACAAAAATTTGTAAAAATAACTGCAATTTTGCACTGTATTACAGGATATTCATAGATGTACTGGTCTGTAAACATCATTAGCATTTTCACTGATATACCAGCATGGGCCAATATTAATAAGAGTGGCCCAATGTTTATACCATTAGCAGGGCTTGACTAAGTTTAGTTGAAATTTCCAATTTGGATATCCAGATGATCTGTAGTGCATATGATGGCCAGTTTAAACCCATTTTGTTTGAATGATTTGTAGGGCTGAGCCGATACCGATGCCAGTGGTATACGTATTGGAAAGTTTCGATTGGAATTCATCTACCGATGCCAGCAGATACTTTTCTGACATATTTGTCTTTCACAAGGTCTAAAATGCAAAAATTCTGCACAACACTTTCACAGAGTGTAATTATCCTGGAAATTATGCAAAATTCAATCTTCATTTTTATTTTCACCAATTTTGCATGAAAAACTGGATTTTGTGATTACATAACATCAATTTTAATATTCTGATTTAATTCTTGAATATTATAATGCAACTTTCTTGGTAAAATGATGCATATAATTGTAGAATAATATTTACACACCAGTATTGATCAATACTTTGAACAAATTTTAATTATTCAAATTTTCAAGTGTCTGCATCGGTATCAGTGGGAATCGGTGAGAGTATTGGCATCGGTATCTATATCAGTTCAAAGTGATATCGGCCCAGCTCTAATGATTTGTTTTTGTTATGGTTTAATTTTGTTATTTGTATCATATTGTTCTGTATTCAATATTAAGCATTTAATTGTTTTGTCTTTTCGTTATGTTTAGTTGTTATAAAAGAAACACAACTAGAAAAGCATTACTTTGTTGTTGTTATTCTGTGCATTTTATATTGTGCAATTTTGTTTTTACGTCATTTCTAGAGCCCGGAAGTTCAGGCATTTATTTTCGTTAAAATAGGCAGGCAAAAAGGCATTTATGTGGAAAATAGGCACAAAAAATTAAAAAAGTCAAAATAAACCGAAAAAGGCACATTTGGAAAGTGCCTACTTTTATCTATAATTTCTGTCAAAATGTTAAAATCTACATTGGGAAGAGCATTTCAATTTTCTCCGTCTTGATTGCACATAACTACAAGGTGTTTTTTAAGTTCTCAACATTCATTGAGAGTCGTCTGTCAGAGATAATGTTTTTCATAATAGAAAATGATCTTTCTACTGCGACAGAAGTTATTGGAGCATACATAAAACAAGCTAATGTAGCTGGACTCATTTTGGGTAACAGCATTTTCACCTTTTAGAATATCACAAATTGTTTTCAATTGTTTCAGGTCCTCATTTGCACTCACTACCCGTTAGCACTTTTCCGCAACAGCTGACCCCTTTTCTCTTGGCACTTCCATCATCTGCTGCATAGATTCCTCGTAGATTTTCAGTGATGCTATAATTGTAATTGTCTCTGGCAATGCACCATAATGTGCAAAAATAAACTTGAATAGCACAAGAGTTTTTTCACTTCACGAATAGAAGCCGCTTCATTTTCTGGAAGAGCATCTATCACCTCACTGATTTTTTCAAGGTTGTTAGCATAATATATAGCTGCTGATATCCAGTTTCCCCATCTCGTCAAGACTGGTTGCGGAGGAAAACTAAGCTCAGATGCAACTTCCTTAAATTTTTGGGTTCAAGAGGGAGATTTCAGAAATATCTTCTTTGTGTTCGAAATCAACCTGTCCACTTCAGCAGGCAATCATGCACAAGGAGATGTTAACCGAAAGGCAATATCTTAACTGAGCATGAAATACATTTTTCTCACACTTTTCTCCTTCAGCAATGTTGAAACATGCATGAGTTCAATATTACTTAAATAAGGCGAAAATTATTCACATAATAAACGGAAGAAAAATAAATGCCAACAACGTTTTTTTGGGAGAAAAGTAATTTATATACACATTTTTTTTTAAAAAAAATGGTCAAATTTCATTGAAAAAGGCATTATAATTAAAAATAGGCAGTGGGGTGCCAAATAGGCAAAATGAAAAGGCTTCTAAAACATTCGAAACAATATAAGAAACGTATATCCGAAAACATTTTATCAATATATGCAGTAGATAAAAAGAGGCATTTTGCCAAACTTCCGGGCTCTAGTCATTTCCATGTACATCTATATCTAAATATTTCCAGAAGTCCGATATAAAATCGAAGCAGCATTGTGAGAATAATAATATATTTTAAATATTAAATGCACATTCAAAAATACTACAGAATAAGCACTGCATCTGAAAGATGCCCAATATATATATATATATATATGTACAAACTGCAGTTAGTAGTTTCAAAAGGATAGGTTGGTTAGAACATGCCAGATTTTCTTGTGCATGTGCAGCACAATATTGGAAATAATAACTGTGCCTCAGGAATATAAAATCAAAGAGCAACCTGCTGTTGTGTATGTTGGGGGGTAAAAGTACTTCTTGCATAGGATATTCAAAGAAATGCTGCTTGTTTACAGTGAGAAGTGTTTGTATACAATGAAATCTATAATTCCAAGGATACTTAAAAGTTACAATGAAGATTGACTTGCCACTCTTGTTGAGATTGCAACAAAAGATAAATGAGCAAAATAAAATCACATGTACCTTGTTTTGTCCTCCGAACTTTTGGATTAACATTGATCCTTCGGCAATGAGAGAAAAGAATGAGATATGGAAGCATTAAAATAGTTTAAAAAGGGAAAAAAAACTAACTTATTGTCTTGATCATGTCGCTGAACTGACCAGCCATTTCTTGTAGCTACATCAGTACATGTCTGATTTTATTTAAGTTTTTAATATGTTGACACGTGTAATAAAATACCACCAAATTTTTAGCTTAGAAAATACAAAATTGATGAGGTAGGCATTTTGCTTATGGATAAACTATTGTAATTTCTATTTCTTGTAGAACATATTAAACCTTACTGAATTCAGTGTTGGGGGACAGCTAGTTTATAGCACAGGCACTGGATGCTATAGTCTCCTCAACATACAATGAAACCTGGATTTTATATTTTTCAGGGGACCAAGCTGAAAAAACTTAAATGCAGGAAAATGTAAAATTGAGAAAAATTGTAAAATACTTTGCTATGTTGGGACCATCAAGGTTGAATTTATAATGTGGGAAACGTAAACGTTCTGTATTGTGAAAATATATGGGACATTCAATTAGCATAGTACTTTGTACTTGAGTATTAAAGCATTTTTATGCAATTTTTTATATTTGCAGAATGTTACTATTATTAATAAAACAAAAATATTCATCCATATATTTGTTATCTGCTAACTCCCCCTCCAAAACAAAAAGTGCAGGGCATTCAGATATGTATGGTATATTTCATGTACAAAAAAAAGGTAAAGTGCTCCCCTGTGCTTAGCACCACGCCATGAAGGCATATAGGGGGTGTGGGGGTAACGCCCCACAATTTCTTGATCCGGTCATGAGTGGGGGTGATGTGATCAGCATCACGCCCCTGACCGCCTTTACCCCCCAGGGTTTCCCCCCAGGTACCCATGTTATTCGACGCTGGGTGGGTGCCGGGGCCGCTTCCGTTAGAAAAGTTCCCGGATTTGAACCAGCCAGGGATCGAACCCGGGACCTTGAGTATGGTAGTCAGACGTGTTACCGACTGAGCCACCGCGGCCACCATATTTCATGTACAGTATGTAATTATTGTATTAGCTTAAATGCAGTTTGACAGTTGAAATGTATATACAGTGGAACCCCGATTTTACATTTTCCCACATTATACATTCAATGTTCATAGTCCAAATAGAGCAAAATGCTTTAAAAAAAAAATACATTTTCCTGTATTTGAAGTTCTTTCAACTTGGTCCACTGAAAAACTTAAAATTGAGGTTTCACTGTATATAATTTATTTTCAGGACACATCAAATTTATTATTCTTAATTTCTGATAATATATTGAAGACTTGTTACTTGAAAAACTAGAGAACATGCAGTTCTGCTATTTTTCAAAGGCAAAGTTACATGTATTTGGTTCTTGCTTCTCTTGATCCTAGACTTTGTTAAGGTTTTATAACAGGGTATTTAACAATTCAGTTCATACTACAAAAATACTCTGTACTTTGAAAAATCTTTTAGCAAGTAATAGTTTAGGTTACTTTGTGAAGTACTGTTTGGGAATATAGTATTTTCTACAAAATAAAAATAATAACATGAAGTTTTTCATAAAATACCGAACAGGCAGCAAATTATCCTAAAAATTTTTAGGACAAGTTTTTTTTTAATGAACAAGGTGTAAAATAGGAATATAGTTATTTCAAGGAATATCATTGGAGTATTAATTACCCAAAATATATTAAACATTAGGGATGGGACAATATGAAATTTTGGCTGATACCGATAGAAGTACAGATACAAAATTTTCCGATCCGATATAAAATTCCGAATGTTCCTTGAAGACCTGAATGGTTCATTGACCTCCTTAATAACTGTGTTTTGAGGTGACTGCAGTGCAAAAGAAGTTTCATATTTTGACATTTACTTTTTAAAAAACCATAACATGGGGATTAATCATAAAAATTATAACAAAATGGTATAATGTTGCACTAAATTACAAGATATTTATAGATATATCGGATCGGTAAAATAATCTAATTTTACCGATACACTGATATGCCTATATCGGCCGATACCGATAGAGTATCGATTAATCTGTCCCATCCCTAGTAAATATTTATAATCAAGAGACACTGAAAGTTAATAGAAATAGGTCAAAATGTAAAAACACCAAACGCATCTTATTTTTACAAAATTTTATTTAAAGATAGATTATCCATAAATCTGCTTTTGAGTCCACCTCCTTACAACCATGTGAATGCTGATTATATTTTCACCATGTGAAGCTTTCGATTCAACTCTTCAAACTTGTGAATCTTACGGATGAAAAAGTCACCGTAGCGGTGAGCAACTTTGGTGTCGGCAATGTGGATCATGTCACGATCAATGTAGAAGTCGACCTGGAAAGGAAAATCAATAAATTAACTACAGTCTCCGCAACGAGTTAGAATATAGGATAGAACAGATGAGGACAATTTCTGTGACATATTCTTTTGTAGCTGAACAATAAAAGGGCTCATGAGAGCAGCAAAGTGGTCATAAAAGAAATTTGCACAACGGTGAAGAATATCTAAATGTTTATTTCTCATCTTTTCTAATTTGAAATATTATACTGTGGACAGTGGCGATCCAATGACTGCTAGACTGATTGGTGGGTACATGTAAATGTTACACCATGTAGGGATTCTAACCCACAATCTCTGACTGGGAAAGACAAGAACTGTACATAAAATCAATTTTAAAATGCAAGCTGCAACACTCGCATACAGCATGTTGACACTTTCTTGGCAGGCATAGGCAAGAGATGGAACTGGAAGTGTTGTATCGAGTACTATGAATCTGTGCCATTATCATTGATTATTGATTGATTGATGATTTGGTGTTTTAAGTCCACTTTATGCAAAGAAAGGTTAATCGGGACCAGACCTACAGTTTAAAGTGGGATCCGAACCACTATGTTATTCCACTTGGTATCAAACCCAAGATCCCTTCATTACAAGGTGATGACACTACCACTGCACCATCGGGGAGGCCATCTAGACTTTTTCAAGATCTTAGTATATGAAAGTGTGTACCAAATGACTTTACTGGATGAGTGGTTAAGGGATGATGAAAAGTACCTTTAATGAGCAACATCCCCATCCCAATTAACCAAATTATAAATATAAAAAGCTAAAACCAAACCTCATGATGCAATAGCCTTTTGAGGGCCAAGGTCTGCCATGCGGCTTTTCATAGTGTGGCACATCAAGTTCCACCACCACAGTTATCTGGCTTTTGAGAACACAGTCCGCAACAATTGCATTCAAGTAACTCCACAATTGTCCTTGCAATACTTGATCAATTCCAATATTTTGTAGCTCCCCACCAAGAGATCAGAACCCAGGACCAAAGACGAGTGTGTTCGGATGTTACATCAATAATCAATTATATATATGTTACACTGCAAGTGGCTTTCGGAGCAACTTGGACTGATAACTGAAATGAACCTATGTACTTACCTGAGATGGCAGAAAAGTTAAGGCCTCACAAATTCTTAGCATAATGTCCATGTTTCCACACTCATCATGAAGAATAAAAACAAAAGAAAAACATACCTGAAGTGGTAAAATGGTTTACGACATCAACATTTCAACCCTTCGACATCAGGGTCATCTTCAGAACCAGAAACTTAAAACACACATAAAACCAATAAAAAGCTTGTGGTCTTGCAGTAAACATATAACTGGTATTATGAACACACAGAAATCACTTTATATCCAAGTTTCTTATTAATTTTTATCAGCAGGTGTGCCCTCATTTTCTTTCTATTCTATATTTTAACTCCTTAGGTTCACGCTTTTTTTATGTAATTCTGGGCAGAAGCCCTAGTAACTCTGAAATTCCACTGGCACAAAACAATATGCAGTCTACTGCACAATAATCTGCTTGTCAAATTCTATAGCCAGTCGTTACAACAGTGGATTTATCCAACACTTAGCCCTCCTTGCCACCAAAGTGCAGAGAATCCATTGAGTTTGATCAAAATTATCATGTTTTGTCAGTGTTACATGTCTAGCTATTACAAAGGTTACTACTGGCTTAAAATAGACACAACGAAAAATTCTGCAAATATGTTTTGAGAGCAAATTTTTGCTAATAATAAATATTTTGAAAGTTGCATGGTTCCTTTCTCACGACTTTGCATGATGGTGACAGTTGAATACTCAGGAAGAAAAAGACTGATAAGTCAGCATTATGAAAAGATACAAGGAAACACTTGCTAGGAGTTTATCAAAATGACAAAGCTGTAATCTGTCCTTAGTAGCATGTGTGTAAATCAAGAAGTGTCATTGAAATCAGTGAGCAAGATATATGAAGTGAAGAATAAGATCGTATAACATATCCAAAGCAAGATTTCCCAGTCTCTTCCTAAAATGTTGCTACTTGGAAGTCCAATATGTATAATCATAATTCTTTGTTAATTTTGTTTCTTATTTGCTCTATGCAGATAGTTGACAAATGACCTGGAATTTTATTTTTTATGATTTTAAGATTGGAGTGATATGCTGGATCTTCTTGCACAAACAATGCATTTTTGATATCTGTTTTGTGCAGTCAGGTAGAGCAGCATGAGCCTGCATGCACTCTTGAGTACACGTGTGTGATAATCTTATAAGACACTTATTTGGCAATGGCGGCATTAACTTTAAAATTGGAAAAGTTAAGCTTCAGCCATTTTGTTGTCAGAAAACAAAAGCAAGCATTACAAGAAATGCCCATCCTGCTTGTTTCACTTAGCTCGAATTTATTAACTTCAAAGTCCACTGCCTTCCTTGTCTGAGGTTTCCCCACCATCATTGCTGCAAAGTGGAAGAAATGCAAACTCGCAGACAATGAAAACCCTTGAAATTATAGACTCCCGAGTGAGTAAAAAAAAGCAACGTGAGCAGTGGTTTTCATGTACGAGGCAAATTGAAAATTCTTTGCCCCTATTTTTTCTTCAGCCAAAATATTAGTGTGATTGAGAAACCGAGATATACATTCAATGCAATAGGTTTTTCTTCGAACAGCCCAGTGTTAACTCTCGGCTGCTCCGCCGCATGGCGCTGCTGTCAGTTTGCAAAGATGGAGTACACGTTGTATGAGCAGCAAAGTGTTATTAGTTTTCTATGGAGCAAGGGACGAATGCTCATTGAAAATGCAGCCGACGTATGGGGACAAGTGTCTCGCTTTGAGAAGTGTGCGGTGGTGGTGTTGAGCGTTCGAAAATGGCCGAGAAGACCTCCATGTCAATGTGGACAATGTGGTTATCCTCCACGATAACGCCAGGCCTCATGTAGCAAACAGGACCATTGACAGACTTCAATCATTCGAATGGGAGATTCTCGAGCGTGCACCATATAGACCTGACCTCACCCCCAGTGATTTCCACGTGTTCTGTCCACTGAAGAAGTTCCTGGCAGGACAGTGGTTCATTTGCGACGACGAAGAGAAGACTTCTGTCTGGCGGTGGTTCCACGATCAACCGGTCGAATTCTGTGACAGAGGCATCTCCAAACTGGTGGTGCGATGGGACAAATATCTGAACCGCTGTGGTGACTAGTACAAGGTACATAGAATAATTCCTGTATTTTGATTTCCCTGCATGTTTATTATTTCGGCTGAAAAAAATAGGGGCAAAGGCTTTTCGATTTGCTCTTGTAATTTTTAACCCTGTTCTCTACAAAACATAAAGGCATGTTGAAAGGTAGAAAACTATGTTGGATCTTGCATAGAATGGGCCACACAATTGTCATGATGCATATGCTGGTTGTGCAACTCCCAGGGGTCCAGTCTGTGTCTATCCAAATCTTGTGTGTGCAGTATCATTTGCCATTAGTAATTTTTTTGACAGTCAACTAAAAACAGCCTAACCATGAACAAAGTGTACACTTTGTCGATAGCATCTGAATACCGTATTTACGCGTGTATAATGTGCGTGCGTGTATAATACGCACCCTCGTTTTTGATGGGGAAAAGCAACAAAAAAATATATCTCGTATATAATGCGCAGTACAATTCAGGTTCCAGAAATGGCTTTCTTAGTGTCGGACTAACATTTACGTATTTCATTTAAAATTAATCAGTAGATCATTACCTTCATAATTGTTACAGTCAACTCTCGATACAACGACCTTTCATAGTTCCCAGGAAAAAGGTAGTTATTTCGAAGGGGTTGTTATTGGAATTTGCACCAAAAACGATTATTAGCAGATAATCGAGCAGAATGAATGTTGGATTTAATACGGGTCTACTAGAGCATTGTCTGTTACAAGATGAACTGGTAAGATAAGATCTCTCGGAAGATCTCACCTTTCTAGGCACCAAAAAAAGGGGCTGTAAATTTCGTTTTGGTTCGGCTGTGTAAAATACGTCGTAAAAATGTCATTTTCCTTCCTTCGACCAACTTCTAATTCACCCCCTCCCCCATTCCAGGGAGCAGTCCTTCCTCTTCCTCGACTTGCATTGTAAGCCAGCCTGAAAAAGGAAACGGGCAACTTGCGATCAACTTGCACCCAATACGTATTCTAAGACACATTGAACAGTGTCGCACTCGATAATAATTTTCGTTTGGAATTAGATTTCACTAAAGTGAAAAACTATATTTAGTCCTGATTAGCCCAAAAGCATAAAATGAACTCAAAACAAGCTTTATGAAAACTGCGCATTTTCAGATATCAAAATGGGAGATCTTTATTTACTCTCACGTTAATCGACGATAATCGGTTTCAGCTTATACATTGAGCATTTTTTAAAAAATCTTTCGCAGCTTACACATTGAGGTTCTGAAGATAAAGGTGCAGAACATGAAGTTGTTTTAACTCTTCTTTTTCTTTCTGAAGATCAAATTTCGTTATCGTCAAATCAAAACAGGCTTTGCGAGATACAAAACAATGACTTGCCTTCATGCTGGATGAGTCATTCCTGTTATCCACAAGCGACAACTTCGCAGACGCTAGACAAAACAGTTGCAGCGTAAAAACAAGGCGATCGGCTGGAAGTTCGAGCAACAGGTGGTCAGGGAAAATCCTCCGTATTTCAAAGATAACGCAACTGTCGAAGGCTGAACTTTTATCAGCTGTGTGAAGAAGAAAGACTAAACCCTTTCTTTACGTTTTACCTTGCAACAGACAATAATACGGGCAATATTTCAATACAATAGCATTAAAAAAGAAAAAAATAGGACCTGAATTCTGCAATTATTACATTGCCGTGCAGACCAGTGGCGGAGAAAGCTGGGTAGGGGGGCATTTTTTATATATTTTTTTTTATACTTTTCCTATGGTTTTTGTTCATTTTCAAGAATGCATCCAGAACTGGTTGACCATTTTAGAAGTCAAAGGAAAGAAAGAGCGGTCCACTTCCACCCTTGCCTGTAATCAGCCTGTGTGCACACATGAGCAAGAAGACAATCGGCATTGCCCCCCCCCCCCCCTAAACGTTTGCTGAGAAGAAAAGAGGGAGAAGTCACTCTGCCAACGGAACACTTTTGGCAAATATTAGGACATTGGCACAGTCATGAAAATGTAGAAAGTGGTAAACGGGAGTTATGATGCAAGTAAGATCGAAGTGAACTTTTGCGGAAACCTGGATGAAAATGCATAAGAGTGTTGACGATCTTTAGGTGGCCTATGTGGCTTTGATTATCTATAACAGTTTCACTTCTTTATGAAGTGTTACAGGGAACAAAGAATACGTTTTGAATGAAAGTGATTACCAGAAGTTGTACGCTACAAAGTCGATTTAAAATATTCGATCTCTTCTCATGTATCCAAGAGCAAACGAAATCACAATGGCAAAACAAGCCTGGCATGTTGGGTAGCAGCTGTTGGCTGCGGGTAACATTGTTACGCTTGGGGGAGGGGAGGGCAGAGGTCAAGTGCTATTGGATATAACTGAAGCGTGGTCTTGTGTTTATTTTTAGATCAGACCCACTTGCGAGCGGTAGAGTGCTTCTGAAGGGAATGAGTGCAAAATACGTATTTTCACCCGATCTCTGTTCATGACCATGTCTAAGGCGAAAACAATTTTTGTGGAAGTTATTTCTCCCGCGAAAAATACCGCTTGATACGTCTCCCGTGTGACGGGAGGTGCGTGCTTGAATGCCGCCAGAACGGGTGCTGCTTTTCTCGATGTCGCAAAACTTTCCATTACTAAGTGACAACTCATGGAAAACGGCCATTTCGCATTAAAAAGTTATTTTTTAAAATTATTATTGCTAAAGAAAGGCAATCTGTAGATATATACATGTTATACGCAGTGACATAGTGAAAAAAAATGCGTGATTTCATTTTGGCTGTCCGAATTATTCCGTGCATAAAACGCACCACAGTTTTGAAGGGCAAAAATTTTGGAAAAAAGTGTGCATTATACACGCGTAAATACGGTATCTGCTTACTGGCACTCTACTGGAATGCTAGTCAGTGTCAACTGAAGTCTGGTCATCTTTAAATCAGTTACATTATTCTTTGATTTCATTTGTACAACCCTAAATCAGCTTTATAAAATGCTTAGTGAATATTAAAAATTGTATTAGCTCCTTAGGTAAGATTTCATAAAAACTTTTGGCAAAACATGATGCAGTAATATTGCTCATGAGGTGAAGATGCACTGAGCTATGCGTAACTTTACTTCTTGGCTAAATTGTTTTTTTTATATATAAGAAGGTTAGTTTGGATACTTTTTGAGCAAATTTTGCATACATGATTGTACTTTGGTTATCCAGTTAGATTTCCCATTAGGCACGGGGCAATTAATAAGACCTGTCGTTCAACATTTCAGTTGTTCCCAACCAATGTGCCACCTGGTGGTCTACTGTTCATTTACAAGGGCTTTGAAACACACATAATTTCAGTGATGTGGAGCAGTTGTACATAATTATACTTCCCTTATAACTTGTGAGCCTCTATTCTCTGATAGGTGTTCAGTCCATATAAGGGGAGGCCAACGCAGCTTTAAAATTTCCTAATTTTTCAACTGTCAAAACTTCCAAGTCATTTCATAACCATACTATGTTACCTATGTATTATAGAGATGATCTTAAAAGAAGTTTGCACATACACTCACCTCAGAGCCTGACTGGAATTTGCCATCCAGACCGGAAGCTCCTTTGGTCCACACGACGTTCTTCATCTTGTGCTTGAAGCAGAGCAGGTAGATGGCCAGGGCATCCTTCTCCTTCTCCAGATCTGCCTTCCCCTCCTCTGGGTGGGGCTGGGACATGAACGTCGCCAACTTAGACATGGGCAGCGTTGTGTATAATTTCAGGTAGCTGAAGAGGGGCAGGAATTATAGCTTTTTTAAACACAAGATATATTAAAAGGATTGAAGCACAAAAAGTTTTTTTAAAATATAATACCTTATACTTACTTCTTTAATACGTATGAATCTTTTTCTATGGTACTGACTACAGATGGCGCACAAAATCTGGATTTCAAATTATCTGTACATGTGAATATCCTTATAATCTGAATAATGGAAATATCTGGGCAATCTTGATATTCAGATGATGAATTTTTTTCATGGCGCAATAGCCCTTGAGGGCCAGGACCAACCTACCAACTTCCAGCCTTATTCCTACATGCCTCAGCAAAGGTGGGGGGACGGTTCATCCAATCAGTTACGGGGTGATATGTGGTCTGCATAATAAACCCCAGTCGTTTTTGGTTTCTTTTTACCTTTTTAGTCCATTTATGCAACGTAAGTTTAATCAGGACTGGACCTACAGTTTAAAGTGGGATTTGAGCCACTGTGTGCCTGCACCTATTGTTGTAGGTTTCCATGACCAGGTTACACTACTCATTCGTAGCTCCCCAATTTCGTTACGGTGGGTTACTCTACTCATTTGTAGCTCCCCAATTTCATTACGGTGGGTTACACTACTCATTCGTAGCTCTCCAATTTTGTTACGGTGGGTTACACTACTCATTAGTTGCTCCCCAATTTTGTCACGATGGTGGGTGGCCACCAATCCCATACACAGGATGAAATCTTAGAATAGTTGTTATACTTTCCCCCAGGAGACTCAAACCTGCACCCAAAGCCTGATGCCTTAGACTGCTCAGCATGGTGCGAGACGGATGATGGATAAATAGACTTGGTAAACCTACTGTTCACCTTATTTTCTTGTAGTTTACGGTTATTACAAGCATAAGAAAACAGTTTTTTGTTGTGACGTTTCAGGAGAACACATGCTTCCTTCATCATTTATGAAACCTCACAACGAAAAACTGTTTTGTTATGCTTGTAATAACCGTAAACTACAAGAAAAAATTCTACAATGTGTACATACAAGAAAAACTACTGTTCACAATTGAATAATTTACTAGCATGGGCATCTGGAAAAGGGGGAGAGGGGTAAAAGGGGGAGGCATGCCTCCCTGGAAAGTAAATGTCATCGAATTTATATATTTCAAACCCATTTCATTTCAATCACAGTTATGTGTTAAATATTATAAGGGACTGATAAGACACAAGTCTTACATATACAAGTAAGACAGGCCATTGCAGGAAAGCGATAACTTCAAACTGAAGGTAGCAGCAGTGTTTTGGGAAAAAATGCTTTGCTTGCTTCTGCTCCTGAATAAATCCTACATATATCCATTATACTAATACTCTCCTTAGTCAATAACTGAGAAGGAAAGTTATCATTTGCTACATAAAAGAAAAAAGGGCACACTTGATTTTAAATAACACACTGGTTTTTAAAAGCTTGTTAATCTGGACCCTGATAAGCCAGACTTCGCTTAATCCGTACAGGCAAAAGGCCACCCCCCCACAAAAAAAGCAGAATGCAAGGTTTTAAATGTGGTTAGAAGTCAACAATCGCATTCGTCATATTGCTCCGTAACAGACTCCATTGTATTGCTTCACATTTTACTGTACTGTATAGTGTACTTAGGCCTATGCCCTTTAAAAACACCATAATAAACATGTTTTGTTGCTATAAACGGAGTTTTAATTCACTTTCTACTGTTCTTTTAGGTTATTTCAGTTAATCCGGAATTTCATTAAACTGGTCAACTTATACCCCCCTCCCCCATTAGTCCAGATTAACAAGGTTTTACTGTACTTGCGGACCACAATCCACGTTGTAACAAAAACATTGACCAAATTGTCATATTATTTATTAGAAGTGGCATAGGTAAATGGTCAGTGGTAGCAGTGTAGGGAAGTATCAGGTGAAATTGAATCACCAATCTGGCTGATAATTTTCAGGAGTCTGGATGTTTTAGAGTCCACGAAAATGCCATTTGACACTTTTGTGTAGTCTAAATGTCCTGGAAATTATGCAAAATGCTGAATTTTTATTATTTTAGCAAAAGAGCAGAACTGGGTTTTACGATTAAACGATTCTCTCTGTGAAATTATGAATATTTTAAAGGAAAACTACGAGAGACTGCCATGACAGTTTCAATGGAAGACACGTCTTTCACTAAGAGTATTGGGAGTGGTAATGGTATCAGTTCAATGTCATACTGGCTCAGCCCTAATTCTTGTGCATAACTTACATCAAGTTATTAATCGATGTCATTTGTAATACAAATTTTCTACTTATAGATTATACTTGTAGTTTTTGTTAAATGTCACCATTAACAACTTACATTTTTTCATCTAAAACATTTCATAACTTGTGTCTGTTTCACATTCAAAAATATGAAATGCTTTATTGCATGCAACGTAAACCAACAAACGCTAACCTTCTTATGGTTGGAAGCATGATCTGCTGCTGTACCTCATCCATGAACACCTGAGTCTGGTGCTTGATGGCTTCTTTCACGTAGTCGTCTGGTGGAGCATTCCCAGGGGGTGGTGAAGGAGATAAGAATTTGGGGCAGGCATATGAGAAGCACTGCTGGAATTCCTGGAATGAAGACATTTAATTTTGTAATAAAAATTCACATTCATTCTGCAAAACCAGATTCCTGATTTTGTCTAATGTCGGAATAAAAATTATAGATACTCAAGTTTGGACTCCAATTAAAAATTAACCAGTAGACCTACATAAAAATTCAATTCTGCGTTAATCTAAGGTAACATTTTTTTTTTCTTTAGTATGCCTTCAATTGCTTTTTATCATGAGGAGAAAAAAAGTGCTGTTTTTTCGAGTTTAGCAAGTGATTTGAAGCTCTTTGCATCTGTTTTTAAAATTCATTATGATTGTCAATTCACATTGCGAAACGGATTTTATAGATATTTTTATTCAACGAAGTATAAACATACATGGAATGTGGCAACACTGTACTTAGAGACAATCGCTGTGTGTGGTGTTGCCACATTCCATGTATGTTTATACTCCGTTGAATAAAAATCTCTATAAAATCGGTTTCGCAATGTGATTATAATGAATTTTAACAACAGATTCAAAGAGCTTCAAAACAAGATCAATATTGTATTTGTATGACTGCCCAATACCAAGAAAAAGTTGTTTCGCAAAATTGAAAATAATGGTCTTTTGACAAATTTTAGAAATCTGAAAATTAAGAATTGTGTTTAAAACCTTTCTGCCTGCACCATACTAAATTTTCATAACGATCAAGACCACCTGTTTTTTTATTTATAGAAGTACAAAGAGAGAGATCGCTTGCAAAAAAAAAAAAAAAAAAAAAAAAAACAGCACTTGTTTTGTTCTCACGACAATAAAATATTGAAGGCACACTAAAATAAAAAAATTGGTTACCTTAGATTAACACAGAATTGAATAAGCTAAATTTTGATTTAACTCGTTTTTATGTAGGTCTACTGGTTAATTTTTCATTGGAGTCCAAACTGAAGTATGTATAATTTTTAATCCGATAGTAGTTACTTTCCAGACCACTTGACAATGATTTAATTCAAATTTTGCATTGTGCGAATTACTCACTTTTAGCAAATGTTAAAATATTTTTATATTAATAAAAATTAGGGATGGGACCGATTAATCGGTACTCTATCGGTATTGGCCGATAGAAAAATGTGGATACTTTAAGAAACACCCACTAAAAGGTATAAAAGTAGTTAAAACTATAAAATCCCAGTCCCTCACACGGCCGTGTGGCCAACAGCTGTTACTTCCTTATAGAATGCAGGAACCTGCCACTACGTTTTATTGGGGGATTCTTAAAGCAAGATGGTAAGGGATAAGGTCAATATATTTGAGTGAAGACGATAAGGTCAATATATTTGAGTGAAGACAAGTTTTATCAAAATTTGCTTTACCACTTCAACCTGCACCCTTTTCCTTGTTTGATACAACTTGATGTGGCATGGTGGTGATTCGTGCCTAAAGAAAGCCTGAAGAAGGGGGTGGTAAGACCCCCGAAACGTTGCATTTTTCGACTGATGATACTCACTGGTCGTAACTAATTTAGGTTTTTATATATTTTTATATTTAATATAAAAATATTTTAACAATGATTTAATATTCTCATAAATACATCCTCAACTCTGCATACGAATCAAACAAATGCAGTAGGGCTAGGTCAATATGAAATTGTAGCTGATACCAATAAAGTACCAATATAAAATTTACTGATACTGATCCGATATAAAATTTTAAATGGTCCTTGAAGAACCTGAATGGATCATTGACCATCTTAATAAATGTGTGTTTAGAGGTGACTGCAAGGCAAAAGAAGCTGCATTTACTTTTTTAAAAAGTAGGACATGGAGATTATCCATAAAAATTGTAACAAATTGGCAGAATTTTCCATTGAATTGTAAGATATTCTTAGATATATCAGATTGGTAAAATAATCGGTAATTTTGATCTCTAAAATGCAGTTTCATTAAAGCTTGGCTCACGTCATATGCCAACATCATATTATAAAAGGTATTCATCTTGGCACATCGTAACGTTATCCAGTATTTTGCCAAGTTCACTAGTATTTCCATATTAACAACACATGGATTCCTACTTTTATACTTTTAATGTTGGGAGTCTCCAACATGTAAGTGTTCCTCTTTTTAAAATTTATCGCTGAAGAAGCAAAGTGGCCTTGATAAAATATAGTGTGCCAAGATGAGTACATTTTATAATATTAAATTAAGTTTATTCAACATAGTTGAAATATAAATGACCAAAAATAAAATAACATTTTTATATGATATATTTGCAAAACAATAACCAGTTGGGAGGAAAAAGTATAATATGTTTTCAGTTTCCAGTACTGGAAGAAACATTGATTTTTTTCAGTTTTTCAATGATCTCACAAAATTCCCTGACCTCAGGCCTAATTTCTTTTCCCTGATTTTCCAATATTCCCAGGGCAATGGGAACCCTCACAATGCTGGTTGATTTGTAGAATTGTAGAAACACTGATTCTGAGTTCTCCAATCCAAATTCCCATTTCCACGATGGCAAATTGTCATTTCCCACACTCTCTTAGATCTTACCTTCAGATCTCCACATTGCATCTTGAACATCTTTTCATGGTAATTCTTCTCTCGGAGGGTCTGATGGATGGACTCATCTATGCATTCTGGGTGCAATACTAAGCAAATAGCTAGCAAGGTGTACATCTTGTCTGTCTGTTTGTTGATCTATAAAATAAACAAAGCAAAAATTACTGTTGTCAAGACAAACCCAGTTTTCCTTAGCAACGACCAAGAAATGGCAGACATTTAATTTGTTCCTGGGTGTCCACAATACACACAACAGTGGAATCCTGATTTTTACATTTTCTCACTTAGTACAGGAAAACCTCGTTAATACGAAGTTCAAGGGACCAAAAAATGTCAACTTCGTATTAAACGACTTCGAGTTATCCAAACTTTTCAAGATGGCGCCTGTTTTCAGGTGTAAATAAAGTAGAGTATAAATTAGCCCCACAAAGGATATTTTATACTTGGTGGTAGCTCAGAAAATAAGCTTTATATGTACTATATAATAATATTGTACGTTTTAAAGGAAGTGTAAAAAATGTTACACAAAATGAGAACACGGAGCTTAACGCGGACACAAAGATTACAAGGAGTCGGTTAACACCATTTATCCTGCCTAGTTATACAACCGGTTATGCACGGGATGCATGTTGTGGCAAAAAGTCTTATAAAAAACTGTATTTTCTTTTAATTGTGCAAAGTTGTTGCTCTTCCACGAAATTCTTAGTTCATAAGAAACCCGTTTGCACGGAGACCTACGGAAAAGAAAACAATCTCGTTTATTGCAAGAAGTGGGTCTTGACAGTAGTCACACGCGAGCAAGAGACGGGAGATAATCAAACAGAATGAATATTGGATTTTATGTACTAGAACATTGTCCGTTACAGGATTAACTGGTAAGAGAAGATTCTCTTGGGAGAATCTTGTACCTTTCCCTGGAACAAAACAAAACAAAAAAATCGGGCCTGTAAATTTCATTCTGGTTCTGCTGTCTAAAACACATCGTAAAAAAAAGTCACGTATTCTTTGCTTCAGTTAACTTCATATTCGCCCCCCTCCCCTTTTTGAGGGAGCAGTCCAAACTCTTCCTCAACTTGCATTGTAATCAACTCTGAAAAAGTAAACACAACTTGCGATGTTTGCACCCAATGTGTATCCTAGGACACATTAAACAGTGCCGCACTCGATAATCACTCTGGTTTGGATCCCACTTTAAACTGTATATTTAGTCCCGCTTAGTTCAGCAGTAAAAAATGAACTAAAAACAAGTTTTACGAAACTTGAAACTTGCGTATTATTCAGATTAATCGACAATTTATTGTAGGATTCAGGAGTATTCTGGAGGTCAAACACTCGTTCCGCCAAAACTTTTCCTCTCGTATTCCTACATTGAGCATTGCGGTTGTTTTTTTTTAACAGCAGCACGCTAATGGTTCTGAAGAAAAGCGGGGATTATATGGCTTTGGGAGATTCAAAACAATGAAACAATGAAGCTTATTCCTTCCCACTGGATGAGTCATTGCAGTTATCAGCAAGCGAGAGCTTTCCAGACGCTAGACTAAACACTGGCGCCAGCTGCAGGGTAAACACAATGAGACCGGCTGGAAGTTAGAGCAGCAGGTGGCAGAAGGTAAATCATCGGCATTTTAAAGATAAGGCAGTTGTCGAAGACCGAACTTCTATCAGCAGTGTGAAAAATCACATTACCATGCACACCAGTGGCGGATAATGAGCTATTGTAGGAAAAGGAAGGGGGTCAGTTTTCTTTTACTTATCATGCGGTTTTTGTTCGTTTTAAAGAAGGTTTTCAGAACTGTTTCCTTTTTATTAGACGCCAAAGGAGCCGGTGTGCGCACACGAGCAAGAATATCGTGGCCGAAACACTTAGCAACGGACCCCCCCCCCCCCAACGTTTGCTGATAGATAAAGGGGAGAAGTCACTCAGACAACAAAACACTGTTTTGGCAAATTTTATGACCGGCACAGTTTGGAAACGTATGAAGCGGGAAACTGGAGTTGCAACATACGTAAGATTGATGTCAACTTTTGCGGGAAACCTAGATGACAACGCATTAAGCGGGTTGACGATCTTTAGTTGGCCCATGCGGCTTTGATTATCTGTAACAGTTTCCCTTTTTTTATGAAGGTCAGGTCTACAGGGCACAAAGAACACGCTTTTAATGAAAGTGGTTACCGGAAGTTGTCTGCTACCAGGCCAAAAGTTGCTCGCTCACGGGAAATTGCTGTATCTCGAGCTCAGAGCTAGACAGATTGGTGAGACTTCCAGGCGCCACGCGTCTTGTATTTTGGAACATTCGTGCGATCTTATCTTGCATTTCTCATCTGGCACTGGTGAATATTTCCAAGGTGGCGCATTCAGCGGGGAAAGAGCTTGACCTCCCATGCACATTGACAAAGAATGTCAATGTCCAGCGGGCATTTCGGGCTGCTTCCCTCGAGTTGTCAGCAGCTCTTAGGACAAGGAAACATGTCAAGGTCAAGTTAAAATAACGTCCAAGCTCTCTCCACATTCGATCTTCTCTTGTCGACTTACGCAGGTGTCTACTTCGAATTAAGCGAAACCAGTTTTGCGGAAGGGTCTTGTAAACAACTTCGTATTAAAAATTATCCGTATTTCGATTTATCCGTACTGAAATACATTATAAATCCTATCTTATCGGCTGGGGAATGGGAAGAACTTCGGATTAAAGGGTACTTCGTATTAACCAATATCGTATTAACGAGGTTTTCCTGTACATCCAGCCAGGCATGTTCCAGAAAAAGACCATCTTAAATAATAGAATGTTGCCGGAACTCCTGTTTCCCACTTTATACGTTTCTGTAGCTCTGCTGATGTCATAAAATTTGTCAGATCATCCTGTTGCCTGTGAAACTTTCTTCTCCTTTTTTCCCTCCTACTTGCTTTTGCAGCAGTTTCACTTGCCAAGCATCATTGAACTTACGGCAGGTTGACACTTCATGCAACAGGCTTTCAAAATGGAGAGGCTAGGATGTTTTGTAAAGGAAATGGAAGTCCATTTTAAAAATAGGTCACCATCACTTTGGAGGTGGCGAGTGAGGCTTGCAATAGGTTTACCACTTCCCTTCCTACTCTGATGGCCAAGGAAAACAGGGAGAGATTTGTTTTGTTTCCTGGGGATGCAGGGCATTTCAATGCCCCTTTGAGTGACATGAAGGAAATAACCATAACCTATTAGAGGTGCATCAAGTAGGAAGGCAGTTGAGCCCTCTGCTTTAAAATTGCAGAACATTTGTATCTTATTTTTTTCTTCTTTTCTTTAAACTTCTTGGATAATCGCATTTTCACCATCAGTAATGACACAAAATGGGCAAGTAAAAAGTGTTAATTCTTTTAAACAGACTTCTTTGGATTGGATTGAGTTGGTGTTTTAAGTTCACTTTATGCACAGTAAGGCTAATCGGGACTGGACCTGCAGTTTAAAGTGGGATCCGAACTAGGGATGGCCAGGTCCCTGATCCTTAAATTTTTCGGATCCGGAATTATCAGATCTGGACCCAGAACTTTCGGATCAGGATCCGTTTTGCCATCCCACATGTGCTTCTTTGGAAAGTAAGAATGTGTTTATAACATATTGGTACCTGCTAATATACATAAATATATAATATACATACATACACACATATATATATAGTGTGTGTGTGTGCGCATGCACGATTTGTAATTAATTAATACACTTACAAGGGAGGTCTAAGTCTCCCCCTCCGATTTCCATGAAACTTGGCAGGTGTATAGAGGGGCCCAAAGGAAGAAATACGTGTTTTTGTGTTTCAGCTAAAAAAAACTGTTTTAGGGGGCAAAACCCTACCTCCAAGGTCAAGATGAAGACAAATTGACATGGGGATCTGACCCCTGTGTGCCACTCCGATTTCCATGAAATTTGGCAGGTGTATGGAGGGGCCCAAAGGAAGAAGTACAGTCAACTCTCGATTCTACGACCCCGGGTATAACGACCCTCTCGAAGTAACGACCCTTTTCCCGGGAACCGTGAAAAATTTAGAAAAAATTAGAAAAATTTGGAAAAAAAAAGTTGAAAAATTGAAGGAAATCGGCCGAAAAATGTGTTGTTTTTTCCACTACTCATTCCCTTTACGAGCGCTCTACCGCTCACAATTAGGTCTCAACTAAAAATAGACACCACCACACCATGCTTGAGTGATATCCAATAGCACTTGACCTCTGCCCTCCCCTCCCTCAAGTGCACCAATGTTACCCCGCACCCGACTGCCGCTACCCAACGTGCCAGGGTTTTGCCACGCTTGCTCTTGGATACGTGAGAAGAGAAAATCGAATGTGCTTGGATGTTATTTTAAATCGACTTGACTTGTTTCCTTGTCCTAAGTGCTGCTGAAAACTAGCAGGGAAGGGTGGGAGCAGCCCGAAATGACTGCAGTCTTTGCAAATGTGTGTGGCAGGTCAAGCTCTTTCATCGATAAATACACCACCTTGAGAGATAAGATCGCAGGAATGTTCGAAAATACAGATGCGTGGCGCCTGGAAGTCTGGCCCATCTGTCCAGCTCTGACCTAGAGTTCAGCAGGTTCCCGTGAGTGATCAACTCTCGACCTTGTAGCCGACAACTTCCGGTAACCGCTTTCATTCAAAACGTGTTCTTTGTTCCCTGCAACACTTCATAAAAAAGCGAAACTCTTAGAGATAATCAAAACCACAAAGGTGAACTAAAGATCGTCAACCCGCTTAATGCGTCGTCATCCAGGTTTCCACAAAAGTTTCCTTCGATCTTACGTGCATCATAACTCCCGTTTCCCACTTCATACGTTTTCCTAATTGTGTCGATGTCGTAATATCTGCCAAAAAAGTGTTCCGTTGGCTGACTGACTTCTCCCTCTTTTCCTGTCAGCAAACGTAGCAGGGGGGGGGGGGGGCGATGCAGATTGTTTCAGCCACGATTTTCTTGCTGATGCGGGTTGATTACAGGCGAGGGTGGAAAAGGAACCACCCCTCATCCTTTCCTTCTAAAATGGGGCAACCAGTTCTGGATATATTCTTGAAAACGAACAAACACCATAGAACAAGTAAAAAAAAAAGTAACCCTCTACCCTTTCCCCAGCTCAATCTCCGCCACTGGTGTGCACGGCAATGTTGATAATTGCAATTTCAGTTTTTTTATTTATTTATTATTATTATTATTTTTTAATGCTGTTGTCTGCATAGGAAATATTGCCCGTATTATTGTCTGTTGCATGGTAAAACGTAAAGCAAGGGTCATTTCTTTCTTCTTTACACTGCTGTTAAAAGTTTCGTCTTCGACAGTTGCGTTATCTTTAAAATGCTGGGACTTTTCTCTTCCGCCACCTGTTGCTCGAACTTCCAGCCGGTCTCCTTGTTTTTACGATGCAGCTGGCGCCAGTGTTTTGTCTAGCGTCTGCAAAGCTCTTGCTTGCCGATAACAGTGATGACTCATCCAGCGCCAAGGAAAAAGTTATTGTTTTGAATCTCGCAAACGCAAATCAGTTTTGATTTGACAATAAGGAAATTTGATCTCCAGAAAGGAAAACAAGAGTTTTTATGCTGATGGGCTAATCGGGACTAAATATACAGTTTAAAGTGAAATTTAATTCCAAACCCGAATGATTATCGACTGCCACGCTGTTTAATGACGTGTCCTAGAATACGCATTAGGTGTCACAGATCGCAAGTTGCGCATTTCCTTTTTCACGCTGGATTACAATGCAAGTCAAGGAAGGAGTTTGGACTGCTCCGTTGAATGGGGAAGGAGGGTGAATGAAGTTGGTTGAAGCAAAGAAAAGTTACTTTTTTTACGATGTATTTTACACAGCCGAACCAGAACGAAAATTACAGCCCTGTATTTTTTTTTGTCTGGTACCTAGAGAGGTTGTGTTGTTTCTCCCAAGAGATCTAATCTTACCAGTTAATCTTGTAACAGACAAAGCTCCAGTAAACCCCTATAAAATCCAACAATTATTCTGCCCGATTATCTCAAGACTTTTGCTGGCATCAGTCTGACTGGTGTCAAAATTCTTCGAGTTTCCCTTGCAATAAGGGAGAGATTGTTTTCCTTTCCATTGGTCTCAGTGCAAACGGGTTTCTCATGAACTAGAATTGTAAGAATTTCCTGGAAACGCAAGGACTGTGCACAATTGAAACAAAGTAACATTATTTTAAATTCTCTTTTGTGAAAACTTTTTCATGTTCTATTTTCCTTCTCACAACACACATCCTGTGCATAACAAGTTGTATAACTACCAGGATAAATGTTGTTACCATCTCCTAGGCATCTATGTTTCCGTTTGAGCTCCCTTTAAGCTGAAAATTGGTGCAAATTCCAATAACGACCCCTTCGAAATAACGACCCTTTTCCCGGGAACTGTGAAAGGTCGTTGAATCGAGAGTTGACTGTACGTGTTTTTGTGTTTCAGCTAAAAAACGGTTTTAGGGGGCAAACCCCCCCCCCCCCTCAAATGTCAAGATGAGGAGAAATTGAAGTGGGGATCTGACCCCGAAACCACCTAAATATGGCATAGGAAGAAACAGGGGGCATAGGGCCTCTCTATACGCCTGCCAAATTTCATGGAAATCGGAGGGGGACACAGGGGTCAGATGATCCCCACGTCAATTTGTCCCCAGCTTGACATTTGAGGTGGGTTTTGTCCCCTAAAACAGTTTTTTAGCCGAAACAAAAAAAAACATGTATTTCTTCCTTTGGGCCCCTCTATACACCTGCTACGTTTCATGGAAATCGGAGGGGAACACAGGGGTCAGATCCCCAATTCAATTTGTCCTCATCTTGACATTTGAGGGGAGGTTGCCCCCTAGAACAGATTTTTAGCCGAAACAAAAAAAAAAAACACGTATTTCTTCCTTTGGGCCCTTCTATAAATCTGCCAAGTTTCATGGAAATCGGAGGGGGACAAGTGTCAAATGCCCACTTAAATTTGTCATCATCTTGACATTTGAGGGGGGGTTGCCCCATAAAACAGTTTTTTATCCGAAACAAAAAAACACGTATTTCTTCCATTGGGCCCCACTATACACCTGCCAAGTTTCATGGAAATCGGAGGGGGACACTTAGATAACCTCCCTTGTTAGTCTTACACTTTGTAATTATATAACACTGCATATAATATAATGTTTTATTTTAATTTGTAAAACTGTAACTAGAAAAATTGTATAATTTTTGTATAACATTTCTACCTTGTTATATGTGTTAAAGGTTTCATCCTGGAATGGAATGTCTCACATTTATGTGTGTTTCCATTTCCAATACATTCGAATGAATACATATTCGTTTCAATGACATTTATAAAATCACCTCTGACATTTTATGTTAAACAAGTAAGATTATTTTTGTGCACGAGTGTGTTAGCCAATGCGTAGCAAATTATTTTAGGAACAACACTTGAAAAAAATGATTGTAAGACTAACTAATGAAAAATTTCTTTGTAATCGAAGATCATAATACCTTTTAAGGTGTGGTAATATTATAATGGGATTGAGATACGAAACTCTCTGATCCAGATCCCGATCCGAAACTATCAAACCCGGATCTGGAATTTTCAGATCCGGATCTTTCGGATCTGGATCCGAACGGATCCAGATCAGTTTGGTCATCCCTAATCCGAACCACTATGTGCCTCCACCGGTTATCAAACCCAGTCTACTTTGGTAAATACAATATATTATGTAATTTTTATCTCCAAGAAAATAATAGTTTTACAATTCTATGGTAATTTTAATGTGGGGAGTAATCGACAATGCAACCTTCACCATTGCATTTCTTGTGAATTTCTAGCCTGATTTGATATATCACATCACCTATTTACCATTTAGAAATTTTGAGTTGAATTCAATTTGGCAGACGTCTGCTTGGAACACACCAATATGGTTCCCCCTAGGCCTAACCCATTTCTATCATGACCAATTGTACCCATTTACATTTTATAGGGGGTGTTAAGGAAAATTTCAATCACCCTGTATGTACATTTACTATGTATAAATAAATATTGTATGGCTAAAATGTAGTATTTATTGCAACAATGAAAAGAAACAGATTACGAACTTAATATTAATTTAGCTATAAAATAAGATGAACCAAGATTCCTCTTTACCTGGTCATTCTGATATGATCTGCTCTGGAACAGCTGTTTGGTCCTCTGGATGTAGAGGAGGATGGAACTGTAAGTCCTGATAGCATCTGAGTAGCGACGCATCATCATGTAAGCAAATCCAACATAATACGATGTAGTGATCTGGCAAGCAGGGACATTCGAATACTGGCTCTGAAAGAAAGAAAGAAAAAAATATTAACTACAGTCAACTCTCGATTCAACGACCTTTCACAGTTCCCGGGAAAAGGGTCGTTATTTCGAAGGGGTCGTTATTGGAATTTGCACCAATTTTCAGCTTAAAGCGATCTGAAACTGACAGAAAGATGCCTAGGAGATGTTAACACCATTTATCCTGGTAGTTATACAACCTGTTATGCACAGGATGCGTGTTGTGAGAAGGAAAATAGAACATGAAAAAGTTTTCACAAACGAGAATTTAAAATAATGTTACTTTGTTTCAATTGTGCACAGTCGTTGCTTTTCCAGGAAATTCTTACAATTTTAGTTCATGAGAAACCCGTTTGCACCGAGACCAATGGAAAGGAAAACAATCTCTCCCTTATTGCAAGGGAAACTCGAAGAATCTTGACACCAGTCAGACTGGTGCCAGCAAAAGTCGGGAGATAATCGGGCAGAATGAATGTTGGATTTTATACAGGTTCACTGGAGCATTGTCTGTTACAAGATTAACTGGTAAGATTAGATCTCTCGGAGAAAACACAACCTCTCTAGGTACCAGACAAAATAAAATAAAGGCAGGGCTGTAATTTTCGTTCTGGTTCGGCTGTGTAAAATACATCGTAAAAAAAGTCACTTTTCTTTGCTTCAACCAACTTCATTCACCCTCCTTCCCAATTAAATGGAGCAGTCCAAACTCCTTCCTTGACTTGCATTGTAATCCAGCGTGAAAAAGGAAATGCGCAACTTGCGATCTGTTTTCACCCGATGGGTATTCTAGGACACATCATTAAACAGCGTGGCAGTCGATAATCATTCGGGTTTGGAATTGAATTTCACTTTAAACTGTATATTTAGTCCCGATTAGCCCATCAGCATAAAATGAACTGAAAACAAGCTTTATGAAACTGCGCATTTTCACATATCAAAATGGTAGATCGTTATTTACTCTCACCTTAATCCACGATTTAATGTTGGATTTAGGAGTATTCTCGATGTCAAACACCCACCCCTCCAAACGTTTTCCCCTTGAATAATGTCTTTTTAATCAGTCTCAGCGACCATTCCTACATTGAACTCTTTTTTTTTTTCCTCCACATGAATGGTTCTGAAAAAAAGTGGATGCAAATTAAATTAAAGATTTGCTTATCAGAAGGCGCAGAACATGAAGTTATTTTAACTCTTGTCTACCTTTCTGGAGATCGAATTTCGTTATCGTCAAATCAAAACAGCTTTGCGAGATTCAAAACAATAACTTTTTCCTTCACACTGGATGAGTCATCGCTGTTATCGGCAAGCAAGAGCTTTGCAGATGCTAGACAAAACACTGGCACCAGCTGCATCGTAAAAACAAGGAGACCGGCTGGAAGTTCGAGCAACAGGTGGCGGAAGAGAAAAGTCCCAGCATTTTAAAGATAACGCAACTGTGAAGACGGAACTTTGAACAGCAGTGTAAAGAAGAAAGAAATGACCCTTGCTTTACGTTTTACCATGCAACAGACAATAAGAGGGGCAATATTTCCTATGCAGACAACAGCATTAAAAAAAAAACAAAAAAAAAAAACAATTCTGCAATTATCAACATTGCCGTGCACACCAGTGGCGGAGAATGAGCTGGGGAAAGGGAGTTGGGTCACTTTTTTTTATTACTTGCACTTTTTTTTATTACTTGTTCTATGGTTTTTGTTTCAAGAATATATCCAGAACTTGTTGCCCCATTTTAGACGTCAAAGGAAAGAAAGAGGGGTGGGTCCTTTTCCACCCTCGCCTGTAATCAGCCCGCATCAGCAAGAAAATCGGGGCTGAAACAATTACATCGCACCTCCCCCCCCCCCTACGTTTGCTGACAGGAAAAGAGGGAGAAGTCAGTCAGCCAACGGAACACTTTTTTTTGGCAGATATTACGACATCGACACAATTAGGAAAACGTATGAAGTGGGAAACGGGAGTTATGATGCACGTAAGATCGAAGTAAACTTTTGTGGAAACCTGGATGACGACGCATTAAGCGGCTTGACGATCTTTAGTTCACCAATGTGGTTTTGATTATCTCTAAAAGTTTCGCTTTTTTATGAAGTGTTGCAGGAAACAAACAACACTTTTTGAATGAAAGCTGTTACCGGAAGTTGTCGTCTACAAGGCCGAGAGTTGCTCACTCACGGGAACCTGCTGAACTCTAGGTCAGAGCTGGACAGATGGGCCAGACTTCCAGGCGCCACGCATCTGTATTTTCGAACATTCCTGCGATCTTATTTCTCAAGGTGGTGTATTTATCGATGAAAGAGCTTGACCTGCCATACACATTGGCAAAGTCTGCAAGTCCAGCAGTCATTTCAGGCTGCTCCCCCCCTCCTCCGCGAGTTTTAAGCAGCACTTAGGACAAGGAAACAAGTCAAGTCGATTTAAAATAACATCCAAGCACATTCGATCTTCTTTTCTCGCGTATCCAAGAGCAAGCCTGGCGCGTTGGGTAGCGGCCGTCGGGTGCGGGGTAACATTGGTGCGCTTGAGGGAAGGGAGGGCAGAGGTCAAGTGCTATTGGATATCACTCAAGCATGGTGTGGTGGTGTCTATTTTTAGTTCAGACCTAATTGTGAGTGGTAGAGCGCTCGTAAAGGGAATGAGTGGAGGAAAAAACAACGCATTTTTCGGCTGATTTCCTTCAATTTTTCAACTTTTTTTTTCCAAATTTTTCTAATTTTTTCTAAATTTTTCACGGTTCCTGGGAAAAGGGTCGTTACTTCGAGAGGGTCGTTATACCCGGGGTCGTAGAATCGAGAGTTGACTGTATTTATGATTCTGTGTTTTATTTTAACTTGTTTGTGAGCTTTGCATCAGATGATGCTCTGGCCAGAACTCAAACTCAGAATCTTTGCCGTCAAGAATATACAAGACATTCAGTCACCTAGACTGGTCATATTAATTCAAATATGTATAAATGTAACTTGACAAACTAAAAGCATTTACATTAAAAATATTCCTAGATTTATTTATTTTTATTTTCAGACAAGTACTTATTTAATAATGCAATGAAAAGTTGTCCACACCATGGCCGTGTGGTCTAAGGTGCAAACTTTGGTCCGGCTACAAGAGACACGCAGGTTCGAGTCTACTTGGGGATGCATTTCAACTTTCCATTAGATTTCGACCTGTGTATGGGACCGGCAGCCACCCACCATTGTGAGGAAATTTGAGAGCTAAGAATGAGTAGTATAACCCAGTCATAAAATGCATACAACAATGACTGGGGGTTCATCATCCTGACCACACATCACCCCATAACTGGTTGGATGAGGAGTGAGATTGGCAGTCGTTGGGTAGGCACTGGCCCCCTTGGGCTGTAACACCACCAGTTATTATTATTATATAATGAAAAGTTACATGACTCAGCCAGAGATCAAACCAGCGTGTATGGCATTCTCTGCCAATCTGGGTGGCTACAGACAAGTAGTAATGTAATTCCCTGACATTCCCAGGACAAATTTTGCATTCTTCCCTGACACTTATAAACTAAATCCATGTTTTTGTATACAAATATCTGACCAGGTTTCCTGTTTTTCACCTGCAAATAAAATACAGTATAAATTACCCCCATGACGAACGTTTTATACTTGGCTCATGAAATATGCTTTATATATACTACATAATAACATCGTAAGTTTTAAAGAAACTATAAAAAAATGTTCCACAAAATGAGGGCACGGAACTTACACGGACAAAAAGATTTCTAGGAGATGGTAACACATTTTATCCTGTGTAGTCATACCACCTGTTATGCACAGGATGGATGTTGTGGGAAGGAAAATAGAATATCAAAATGTTTTCACGAAAAAAGTTTTTTTAAAAAATGGTATTATCTTTCAATTGTGCACAGTCGTTGCTCTTCCATGAAATTCTTACAATTCTAATTCATGAGAAACCAGTTTGCACGGAAAACAATCTCTCGTATATTGCAAGGTGAAGCTCGAAGAATCTTGACAGCAGTCACACTGGCACCAGTAAAAGTGGGGAGATAATTGGACAAAATGAGTTTGATTTTATATGGGTTTAATAGAACATTGTCCCTTACAGGATTAACTGGTAACATAAGATCTCTTGGGGGAAAAAAAACACAACCTTTCTCGGCACCAGACCAAAAAAGAAAAAAAAAAAAAACGTGGCTGTAAATTTCGTTCTGGTTCGGCTGTCTAAAATACATCGTAAGAAAGTCATGTTTTCTTTGCTTCAGCCAACTTCATATTCATCACCCTCTCCCTCCTTCACTCCAGAGAGCAGTCCAAACTCTTCCTTGACTTACATTGTAATCCGCCCTGAAATAGGAACATGCAACTTGTTTGAACCGAATGTGGATCTGAGGACACATTAAACAGCATCGCACTCAATAATCATTCGAGTTTGGAATTGGATTTCACTTTAAACTATATATTTAGTCCCGATTAGCCCATTAGCATAAAATTAAGCCATAACAAGCTTTATCAAACCTGCACATTTTCAGATATCAAAATGGGAGATCGTTATTTATCTTGCGTTAATCAAGGATTTAATGTTGGGTTTATCAGTATTCTCGATCTCAAACAAACGCTCCGCCAGAGGTTTTCTCCTTGAATAACTTTTTTTTTTCATTTTTTCAGCGTTTATTCCTACATTGAGCATTGTGGGATTTATTTTTTTTTAGCACGTGAATGGTTCCGAAGAAAAGCAGCGATCATATTATATCGAACTTTGTGTGCATCATGAAGATGTTTTAACTCTTGTTTTTCTTTCTGGAGATCTAATTTCGTTATCATCAAATCAAAACAACTTTGTGAGATTCAAAACAATGATGTTTTTTTCCTTTGTGCTGGATGAGTCATTGCTGTTATCAGCAAGCAACAGCTTTGCAGATGCTAGACGAAACACTGGTGCCAGCTGCAGCGTAAACACAAGGATACGGAGGTTTGAGCAACAAGTGGCCGGAGAAAATCCTTCCCATTTCAAAGATAACGCAATGGTTGAAGACCAAACTTTTATCAGCAGTGTGAAAAAGAAAGAAAAATGATTCTTGCTTTACATTTTACCATGCAACAAACAATATATGGGCAATATTTCCTATACAGGCAGCTGCGTTCAAACAAGAAAGAGGGACCTGTATTATTATCTCATTGCCGTGCACACCAGTGGCGGAGAATGAGCTGGTGTAGGAGAACGTAGGGGGGGTCACTTTTTCTTTATTTGGTGTTTTGAGTCCAATTTATGGAATGGAGGAGGGATCCACTTCCACCCTTGCCCGGAATCTATTCATGTGCGCACACGAGCAAGAAAATTGTGGCAGAAACAATTAGCATTGATCCCCCTTCCCCCGTTTGCTGACAGGCACTCAGCCAACAGAATACTTTTTTGACAAATTTTATGGTCGGCACAGTTGAGAAACGTATGAAGCGGCAAACGGGAGCTACGACATAGGTAAGATTGAGGTAAAAATTTTGCGTAAACCTAGATGACAATGCATGAAGCGGGTTGACGATCTTTAGTTGGCCTATGTGGCTTTGATTTATCTGTAACAGATTCCCTTTTTTATGAAGTGCTACAGGGAAAAGAACATGCTTTGAATGAAAGTGGTTACTGGAAGTTGTCGGCTACCAGGCTAGAGTTGCTCGCTCACGGGAAACTGCTGGATCTCGAGCTCAGAGTTAGACAGTTGGGCGAGACATCCAGGCGCCATGCATCTTTATTTTGGAACATTCCTGTGATCACATCTCACATTTCTCATCTGGCACTGGTGAATATTTCCAAGGTGGCACATTCAGCGGTGAAAGAGCTTGACCTGCCATGCACATTGGCAAAGAATGCAAGTCCAGCGGGCATTTTGGGCTGCTTCCCTAGAGTTGTCAGCAGCTCTTATGGAAAGGAAGCATGTCAAGGTCAATTTAAAATAACATCCAAGCTCAAGCTCTCTCAACATTCTATCTTCTCTTGTCGACTTATGCAGGTGTCTACTTTGAATTAAGCAAAACAAGTTTTCCCGCAGGGTCTTGTAAACAACCTCATATTAAATATTATCCGTATTTAGATTTATCCTTACCAAAATACTTTAACAATCCTATCTTATCAGCTGGGGAATGGGAAGAACTTCAGATTAAACCAGTATCATATTAACGAGGTTTTCCTGTAGTTCCTTTCCTGGTGATTGTACAGCTTGTAATATAAGGTCCCGCAAATTCAACATAACTGCTACATCACATGCTCTATTTTTTGTCATACACAGTTACCATTGGAACAAGCAATAGCTAGAGGCACATATTTTTGGTAAATAAAAAAGCAAAATTTTGGTACAAAAACAAAGTCAATTTCGGGTTCACAAGCGGTAAATAAAATAAAATTTTGGTGTTATAGCAGTAAAAAATTGGATCAAAAGGTAAAAAAAAGGTAAAGTGCTCCCCTGTGCTTAGCACCACGCCATGAATGCATATAGGGGGTGTGGGGGTAACGCACCACACTTCCTTTATCCGGTCGTGAGTGGGGGTGATGTGATCAGCATCACGCCCCTGACTGCCTTTACCCCCCAGGGTTTCCCCTCAGGTACCCATGTCATTCGACGCTGGGTGGGTGCCGGAGCCGCTTTCAATGCTAGAAAAGTTCTCAGATTTGAACCAGCTGGGGATCGAACCCAGGACCTTGAGCATGGTAGTCAGACACGTTACCGTCTGAGCCACCATGGCCAGATCAAAAGCGGTATACAAAATGACATTTTGTTTTTAAAATTGTGAATTTGATCCTAACTTTGATTTAAAAACTGTACTTATTACACAAAATAAACATATCCCTTCTAACAGCACATTTATGTATTAAGTTTATTACTGTATAAAGGGATCCAATTTGATTCTCAAATATTTACAGTAGAATTAATCAATTTTTCGCGAATTCCATAACTCACAGGATAATTCAAACTTCATAAAGTGTTGCGTCCGTAAATAAACTCTAAATTTAGTGTTTAAGAGTCTACTTCGCATTTTGCAGTTCATTTCGTGAAAAAACAGAACAGGAAAATACACCTCACACCTTTCAGAAACATGAAAAATTAACATTACAGTGTGTTATTTCACATTTAGTGTTTTCGTCAAAAACTAAATATGCATGCCTCTAGCAATAGCATTTCTCAGAAACCAAGTGCATTTGTTGAGACTGGCTACATTCTTACAGAAGACAGAGAATAATAATAATGTTAATGAAAGCCTCATTTACCTTCTTGTGCAGTTCCACATTCTCAAGGACCTTGATGGCCTGGTAATAGTCTCCCAACAGGGAATGGAGCCTCAGAAGCCCCACCAGGCTGAAGTAGCCAAGCATCTTGTACAGAGAATGGCGACCAAATTCACCAGCCACAGAATCCGGTTCTCCACCGCTTGCGTAAACCTACAAGACACACACACGATAATGTAGGATCAGTTTAATAAGCTTCATATGAAACTAAACCTGCTGCGTGCTACAAAAACAATTCTAACATACTTCAAGACATTTGCCCCTAATAGTGATACTGCAAATGGAGAGAGCCCAGCTCAGTGGCCAAGCAAATTAGTGGATGACTTTTGATCTTGTCACCAAAGTATTCCTGGGTTTGGAGTCCCAGAATGGGAATTCTTTGGTTGGTTGATTGATTGATTTGGTTTATTTTACTTTACGTTTTGTGCCTCTTGGCTAATTTGCAAAGATGGGGGATGAGTGATGAAATGATGAAATTGATGAATGGACATTCACAAACAACCAAGCCCGAGCGAGAATCAAACCCGGGACCTTGGCATCGCAGCACGATGTGCTAACCACTCGGCCACAGGGTCCGGCGGCATTCTTTGGGAATGTCTCCTCATCAATTTCACATAATCATCGCTCATCCTCATTTTCACAATTAAGCCAAAAAAGAGGCAGAAAGGTGAAGTAAAGTCAGCAAAATATATGTAGCAACTATAACAAAGTTTTATCTAGCATTATCCTATGGTTTATGTACGACCACTCTGTTAGGCCAATAGTGACATGACTTACCCAGCGTACATCCACCATGGATCAAACTCTGGCGCCCTTAATGGCAAGTTAACAGTGTTACCACTACACCATCAAGGAGGTCCTAAGGAGTAATGGCAGTATTAATTATTATAACAGTGTAGTTACTCCCTGTGTTTTGCACCTCGCCATGAAGTAACACGAAGCTACAGAATATGTACTCAGTACCATTCTCCATGCACCTTCACTTCCCAACATCTGCCTTGAGGAACTGACGAGAAGCTGGATTGAGTCAAGTATCACTAATGAAGGGATACAGAAAGAAATATTTCCTGCATGACATCATCATGCACCTCAGTCAGATGTCGCCAAATCAACCAGTGTGGTTCCATATCTATTTTTTTTAACATAGCATTTGTTGGGATGGAACAATATGAACTGATACAGCACTAGAGGCACATATTTTTGGTAAATAAAAAAGCAAAATTTTGGTACAAAAACAGAGTCAATTTTGAGTTCAAAAGCTGTAAATAAAATAAAATTTTGCTGTTATAGCAGTATATAAAATGACATTTTGGTTTTAAAAATGTGAATATGACCCAAATTTGATTTAAAAATTGCACCTACTACACAAAATAAGCATATCCCTTCTAATAGCACATTTATGTCGTTACCAGAATATTAAGTGTATTCTTGTACAAAGGGGTCCATTTTTGCTTCTCAAATATCTACAGCAGAATTAATCAGTTTTCCGTGAATTCTATAACTTTCGGAAAGTGTCACATCGGTAAATAAACCCTAAATTTGGCTTTAAGAGTCCATTTTGCAGTTCATTTCGCATTATTTTGTGACAAAACAGGGTAGGAAAATGCACCTCACAGCTTTCAGAAACATGAAAAATTAACATTATAATGTGTTATTTCACATTTCGTGTTTTCGTCAAAAACTAAATATGCATGCCTTTACTGATAACCAATGTTCTATCAATGTGGTATAAAATTACAAATGTGCTGTGAAGAACTACCATAAGTAATGTATGTAAAGTTTATTTGGGGGGGAGGGAGCAGTAAAGTTTATTTAAAGTCTGCTTTATTCTCAGATAGGGTATTGTGACTGGAAGTACAGTTACAAGTGAGGTCATAAACACTATACAATGGGACTCCACCATGGGTTGAATCTTGGACCTTAGTAAAAGTAGAACATTGCTCAACACAAAAGAGTGCTTGTCAAAATCACAAAATAAAAATATATTTCACGCAAGATAAATTAAGCACTAACAAAAATAATTGTTTGAATTTACACCAAAGTTGGCTCGAAAATACCACAGGCTATTCATAACAGGATGGTGGGGTTCCTTAAGTGAATACAATAGCTGTTTACTACCTTACACAGGTATGACCTGCACGATTCGGCAAAGCAAATGTCCAAGTTTGAGATGGGTTACCTACCAACAGTTCATTTATGTTCACAGCAGGGCAAGTTTTCCAAAATGGCAACTCGGTAGGAGAAGACATACTGGGTGCTCTGATTCAAGGGATCCAAATCTATTGTCACAGTGCAGGGGGAGTTTTGTGCCATTTCAAAAGGATGGACCAAATGAGAATAACATTCGCAGACAATTTGTAGAAACTTGATGCCTGTGTCTCTGAAAGTCAGTGGCTAAAACAAGCAGGGAACTGAACATGCTAAAAACTAGTGTGGAAGGTGTTGCGTAAGTGGCTGTGTATTAAACTATACAAGCTAGAGTTTGTGCAGGCTCTTACACAAGCAGACAAGATCAAATAAGTACTTCTGCATGGAAATGCAATCAAAGATGGAGGAAGATGGTTTCGTAGAATGGTTCATCTTCAGCAATGAAGCCACATTTCATATCTATGGCTGTCCATATCTGGGAGAACCAAGCCACCACATGCAGTGACCAAGTCCTAGTGTGAATATTTTCTGTGCGATGTCCTTGCACATAATGCCTTCTTCTGCTGAGTGTTAATATTATAAACTGGCCCTGCAGTGAGCATAAACAAGAAAGCCCACAGCTCCTTGCACATAATGCCTTCTTCTGCTGAGTGTTAATATTGTAAACTGGCCCTGCAGTGAGCATAAACAAACTGTAGGCAATGCATCTCAAACTTCAATAGCCGATCTTTCTAATGGTGCAGGTTGCACCTGAAAAGGTAGTAAACAGCAAAACCCCACCATTATTTTATGAATACCCTTTATATCAATGATAGCTATGCTTGACAATAAAACACTAGCTGAATAAATACATTATTTTTGGAGGTTCTCATGTTTCTGTAATTTGAAATACACGTAAAGGTAAATGTCTTCTTTTGGGGCTAGTGTTCAGAATAATAAAAATGGAAAAATAATTTTCCTATTCAATTCTGGCAAAATAAAGGTTTCTTCATTTTTAATAAACATGAGTTATCTTGAGTCAGATTCTGGAAAACATGTACTTCACTGTAATGATTTCTTCTTTGACTTATATAACTTTAGAAGTGCAAAAAAATATAAGTATAAAAAATAAATAAATTGCTGAATTTCAGGCTTGGAATCTTCAGTGATGTGATGATTATACTTAGTTTGCTTGACAACAATTTTTTAAAAAAAACAAGAAACAGCAAATGACTGAATTAGCCAGAAATTTGCTATTTATCCCTTCTATCTCCACCACTAAGGAACTAGGAGGGTTTTACTGCAGAAATATGTCAGTTACTCAGTGGAAAGTGGTAGTTGTCAATGAAATCAATAGATTAATTTTTCATCATGTTTACAGATTACCCAAACATGAATAAAATATGTTACATGCAAGATGAAACACACACAATAAAGCAAAACACATTCCTACCTCTAATTGTAATTTGATGTTTGATTTGTCGACAAATGAATGCAACACATTCAACACACACAGGACATTCCAGATTTTGTTATTTTGGTTCAAATGCTCGAGTTCATCAGGTGACTTCTCCTGCAGACGAGCACGGTACTGTGCAAATGACTGGAACTGGTACACAAATTCATCTATCAGCTCCCACAGCCACTGATCAGGCAGCTCCAAGGGCACCGGAGACTTTGCATCTGAAAGAAAATACAACTTACTTGTAGAGGTTAACCCTACAGATAATAATACAGTGGAACCTCGATTTTATGTTTTTCAGGGAACCAAGCTGAAAAAAAAATTAAAATGCGGGAAAATATAAAATCGAGGAAAATTTTATAGCATTTTGCCATGTTGGGACAATCAAAATTGAATGTATAATGCAGGAACATAAAATCAGGGTTTCACTGTATATATTTTGGCATTGATCATTATGTAATTTTTGCTAATACTAGATTTAAAATTTACTTATAACTAAGCCTGAGACAATACAACAATACCAGTTATATTGGTATCACAAAGTATTACGTCGAATTTAATCACCAACATAGTCGATACTTTTCTTGAGTCTGGAAATCTCATGAGATCCACAAAAATTCCGTGTGACAGTTTAAATATCTTGGAAAATATACCAAATGTACGCATAAGTTTCTCTATTTTTACAACATTGTGATGAGAAATTGTTATTATGACCAAATGATTACTTCATCTGAAATTATAAATAGATACTTTAAAGCAAAAGTTTATCACATTGCTATGGTATAGTTCAAATGAAAAACTAATACATTAAAATTTATAAATATTCTGGAAAACTTCAAATTGTTACAATTTGTAAGTATTGGCACTGGTATCGGTTCAAAATTGTTTCATCTCAGCCCTATTGACTACCTACTGTTAACCAATACTGTGGGCATCCATTATACAGTTGCAAATGTTCCATGAAGAACGTGAATGGTACGTACATTCACTTCCTTAATGAGTGCATTAAAATGTGCATATTTTGACACATTACTAGGGGCATGCATATTTCGTTTTTAACGAAAAAACGAAATTTGAAAAAACACATTGTAGTGTTAATTTTTCATGTTTTTGAAAGCTGTGAGATGCATTTTGTGACCATATTTTGTCACGAAATAATGCGAAATGAACTGCAAAAAGCGAAATTAACTTTTAAACACGAAATTCAGGGTTTATTCACCGACGCGACACCTTCTGAGGTCTGAATTATCCTGAGTGTTATGCAATTCCCGGAAAATTGATTAATTCTGCAGTTAACATTGGAGAAGCAAAAAATGGACTCCTTTACACAGAAATAAACGTAATACTCTGATAACTACATAAATGTGCTATTAGAAGTGAAATGTTAATTCTGTGGAATAAGTGTAGTTTTTAAATCAAATTTAGGATTATATTCACAATTTTAAAACCAATGTGTCTTTTTATATACCACTTTTCATCCATTTTTTCACTACTATAACACCGATATTTTATTTTATTTACCGCTTTTGAACCCAAAATTGACTCAGTTTTTGTACCGAAATTTTGTTTTTTTATTTACCAAAAATATGTGCCTCTACACATTACCTGCCAGACTACAGTACACAAATTATACCATTATATTCATAAAATCATTCTAAAAAAACAAACAACAGAATTCAGCACTAAGCTAGGCTATTTATAAAAAGTGGTAGATCAATAAAATTACTTGCAATCATTATATCACTTTAGAAAGTATACATATAAACTGGGACTGAACATACAGTTTAAAGTGGAATCTAAAACATCTACACAGATGTTTCCAGTGGGGATCAAACCCGTAAATGCTTGGTTAGCATACAACATTGTACTCCATTGGAAGGAAAGTGTAACACTGGATACACACTTACTCAGTTCTTACAATAAATTCTCAAAGAAGTGGAATAAATACTTGATCATTTACACTAAACCAGGGTGTCTACCAAATTAACAAATTCTTGAAGATTGTATGGCTTTTTCTTGACCTCTCTTTCCTTTTTCTTTAACTTTCCATTTTTCTTGACATTTAATTTAATCGCCGCCTACTTAAGTATACAGTAAAACCTCGTTAATCCGGACCCCGATAAGCTGGACTTCGCTTAATCCAAACAGGCAAAAGGAGAAGAAGAAAAAAAGCAGAATACAAGGTTTTAAATGTGGCTAGAAGTCAATAAGAGAACTTCCCAAAGAAAAGGCAGTCAACCACTGATGAAATTCTGTTTCCTGCAGACTTTGTACTGCACTGTATAGTGTATTTAAGCCTATGCCCTTTAAATACACCATAATAAACGTGTTTTGTTGCTATAAACGGAGTTTTAATGTACTTTCTACTGTTTTTTTAAGTTATTTCAGTTAATCTGGACTTTCGTTAAACCGATCAACTTATCCCCCCCCCCATTAGTCTGGATTAACGAGATTTTACTGTAGTTGCAAAATTACGAAAATATATATTTTTATTAAATGAAAAGCCCCTACCATAAGGGAAAACTGAAGCTGTACTTTAACAAGAGATTTAGACTTACTTTAATTATTATAATGCATTAAAAATTAATGCTTCAGACTTCATCCTGGATGGGGAAATGCCACATTACTTTATTTCATATTTTTACAAAACTTCACGCTTTCAAGAATGCAATTCTTAAGAAACAAAGTGAACAAATCTTAAACTACAACTCAATTCAATTTTAGATTTCAAAATATTCAATTTTAACAAATCCTAGTACAGGTATATAACAATGTAAAAAAAAATAGCAAAAGTTCTTGAGCACTAGAATAATTTCTTGACTTTCTTGACATTCTTGACTGCCAGACACCCTATAAACCAATATTTTTTTCTACAACCATGGTTTGAAACAATCCACAAAAATAAAAAAGTGTCAAAATAAAGCTGTGACAGTGCAGTAAGTAATGTGCAAATTTTCAACCATATAGTGGTGCAACACCAAGGCAGGGAAATGGGGATATGGAATAAGCACCAGCAATACCAGAGACAACAGGGATTCTTTTCAAAATATGCAATAAAATGTTGTAGGAGGGATTGGTCAAGGCAAAACACACCCTTCATTTCATGGTTTTAGTGTTAAACATTATTGAACATACATGCCAGAATGAATTGAGACCCTGAAAAACCGAATTTTAAGCCACTCCCACCAACTGTTCATAAAAGCTTGCTAGCCAGACATTATTAATCTTCTTACAGTACAATTGCTATACTTAATGCAATTCTTGTACAAAACAATAATTCATAACTTGCAATCGGCCTCCCCGGTAGTGTAGTGGTAACATCGTTGCCTTGTAATCAAGGGTTCCTGGGTTTGATACCCAGTGGATGCACATAGTGGTTCGGATCCAACTTACATAACAATTTCATTGAAACAAAACATTCTTGAAGATAATTATACACTCACCGACCTCCCTCTAGCAAAAGAAGCACAACACCAAGATCTAGGTGTCCTCATAGATTCAAAACTAAATTTCGATAATCACATCTCAACCATTACAAAAAAGGCAATGCATATGCTAGGCCTACTTTACAGATTCACCGAAATCAATAACCCAAAAGCACTTTCCATTTACTTGCAAACATTTGCCCCCCCCCCCCCCATTCTAGAATACTGTTCACCCATCTGGAACATAGCTGCCCATTCTCATACCTCCAAGATCAACAGTGTTCTCAGCTTTCTCCTCTCCATCGTTCCATATACAGGAAAACCTCGTTAATACGATATTGGTTAATACGAAGTACCCTTTAATCCGAAGTTCTTCCCATTCCCCAGCCGATAAGATAGGATTTATAATGTATTTCAGTACGGATAAATCGAAATACGGATAATTTTTAATACGAAGTTCTTTACAAGACTCTTCGGCAAATATGGTTTAGCTTAATTCGAAGTAGACACCTGCGTAAGTCTACAAGAGAAAATCGAATGTGGAAAGAGCTTGGACATTATTTTAACTTGACCTTGACATGTTTCCTTATCCTAAGAGCTGCTGACAACTCGAGGGAAGCAGCCCGAAGCTAGATGAGAAATGCGAGATAAGATCGCAGAAATGTTCCAAAATACAAGACGCGTGGCACCTGGAAGTCTCACCTATCTGTCTAGCTCTGAGCTCGAGATTCAGCAATTGCCCGTGAGCAAGCAACTTTCGGCCTGGTAGCCGACAACTTCCCGTAACCACTTTCATTAAAAGCGTGATCTTTGTGCCGTGTAGAACTTCATATAGAAATCCATAAATACACCAGGGAAGAACCAACAAGAAGGGAAAAATCTATAATTGACTATTTCATAGTAGAGAGAAATACAATGAGAAAGATAAGAGATGCCAGAGTCAAAAGAGGGGCGGAAATTGGGAGCGACCATAAACTATTAATAATGGAAAGAGTAGTACAAAGAAGTAGAGTGCTAAAAACTAATGGAAAAAGAAGACAGGAAAAGCAAAATAAAATAAGAATAAAGGCATACAAATTAAAAGATACAAAAGTTAAAGAAAAATATCAGCAACTAATAGAAGCAAAGATACAAGAGAAACATGAAAAAGGAAGAAAGAGACGTAGATAAATTGTGGGATGAATTTAAGAAGATTTTGCTACAGTCTGCAGAGGAAAGCTGCGGGACAACATACATTGGAAACAAAATGAAAGGAACGGCATGGTGGACAGATGAGCTGAAAGAAGAAGTCACGCATAAGAAAATACTGTGGAAAAAGTACCTATCAATTAATGATTTAGAAAGCTTCGAAGAGTATAGGAGGCAAAGGGATATAGTTAAAAAGAAAGTGTTAGAGGCTAAAAAGAACTCGTGGAGAAAATTTGGGGAAAGTATGGAAGAGAACAGCCGAGAAAATCAAAAACTATTCTACAAAGTTTTAAAGACCTTGAGAAAAGATAAAGAAAGCCCATTAAAATACATAAAAGGAAAAGATGGTAAACTAAGAACAAAACCAGAAGAAATCATGCAAAGATGGAAGGAATACTTCGAAGAATTGCTGAAGGATGAAACACAAACTAACAGGACGGAGGTTCAAGCAGGAAACGAAAGAACAGAAGATATAGAAATGGAGGATGAAGAAGAGGAAATAAATGATATCAAAGTAGAAGAATTAAAAGCAGCATTAAAGAAAATGAAGTTAGGTAAGGCTAGTGGACATGATGGTTTAACACCAGAAATGCTTAAATACATGGGAAATGCTGGAGAGCAACTGTTTTTGAACTTACTGAATGTTATATGGGAAAAGAAAACTGTACCGAAGGAATGGGAGATATCAGTAATAATCCCAATCTTCAAGAAAGGGGATAATAGAGAATGTAGAAACCATCGGGGAATCTCATTGCTCAGTGTGCCAGGGAAGATATATTCAAGAATCCTGGAGAATAGACTCAGAAAATATGTCGAAGAGCAATTGGAAGAAAGTCAAGCAGGCTTTAGACCAGCAAGAAGTGTACAAGACCATATTTTCACCCTCAAACAAATAACAGATAAGACAATAGAATACAATAAAAAGGCACATGTATGTTTTGTAGATCTACAAAAGGCTTTTGATAGAGTTCCTTGGAATGAGATATGGAAATCCTTAGAGAAGAAAGGAGTGGATAAAAACCTAATAAAAGCAATCCAAAGTTGGTACAAAGGATGCAGATGTTACGTGAGGACGAGAAACCACCAGTCAGAGGAATTTGAAATAACAACAGGAGTTAAACAGGGAGATATACTATCACCATATCTATTTATAATACTATTAGATGAAGTAATAAAGGAATGCCATATGAAAATGAAACAATTTCAGGTAGGATACTGGAATATGAAATCAATTAAACTAACAGAGCTCATATACGCTGATGATATTATACTAATAGCTAATACACAGGCTAGTTTACAATATAATCTAAATATTCTTAATGAAGAATTAAAGAAGAAGAATATGGAAATAAATACGGAGAAAACTAAAACAATGATAATCAGCAGAGAAAAGACAAACCATAAGATAAAACTGAATAACGAACCTTTAGAACAAGTGACAAATTTCAAGTATCTTGGAGTAATTATAAACAGTCAAGGAAAAGAAGAGGAAGAAATAAGAGATAGAATCATGAAGACAGGAAAGCTATATCAAATGATAAACCGAGGATTTATAGGCAAAAAAGAAATATCTACCCAAACAAAATTCACTGTATACAAAACAATTTATATACCAACACTTACATATAGCAGTGAAAATTGGACATTGACTGGAAAACACATGCAAAGTGTACAAACAATGGAAATGAGGTACCTTCGAAGAATAAGTGGGAAAACCAGGAAAGATCGGATAAGGAATCAAACCATTCGGCAATCTTTAAATGCTCAGCCACTACAAGAAACAGTTGAACGTAATCAACTTAGATGGTTCGGCCATTTGAGCAGAATGAGTGAGACGAGACTGCCAAAGCAGATATGGGAAGCACGTCCACAAGGAACAAGACCAAAAGGAAGACCAAGAAAGACATGGAATATGAGTGTCAAAGAGATTTTGGAGAAACGAAGCATAAGATGGAAAGAGGCACAGGAAAAGGCGATGGACAGAAACGTCTGGAGAACTCTCTGTAACCCCTCGACACCGGCAGGTAGAAGAGGACGCGACTAAGTAAGTAAGTAAGAACTTCATATAAAAAGGGAAACTGTTACAGATAATCAAAGCCACATAGGCCAATTAAATATTGTCAACCTGCTTAATGCGTTGTCATCTAGGTTTCCTGCAAAAGTTGACGTCGATCTTACGTATGTTGGAACTCCCGTTTCCCACTTCATACGTTTCCCAACTGTGCCAGTCATAAAATTTGCCTTTTTCTAGGGGGGGGGGGGGGGTTGCTAATTGTTTCGGCCACAATTTTCTTGCTCGTGTGCGCACACGGTCTCCTTTCCATTGGCGTCTAAAAAAAAGCAACCAGTTTTGAATACCTTCTTCAAAACGAACAAAAACTGCAGGATAAGTAAAAGAAAAGTGACACCCTTCCTTCTCCTACAACAGCTCATTATTCGCCACTGGTGTGCATGGTAATGTGATAATTGCAGAATTCAGGTTCCTCTTTCTTGTTTGAATGCAACTGTCTGGATAGGAAATATTGCCCGTATTATTGTCTGTTGCATGGTAAAACATAATGCAAGGATCATTTTTCTTTTTCACACTGCTGATAAAAGTTTAGTCTTCGGCAACTGCGTTATCTTTAAAATGCGGATGATTTCTCTTCTGCCCCCTGCTGCTCTTAACTTCCAGCCAGTCGCATTGTGTTTACACTGCAGCTGGCACCAGTGTTTAGTCTAGCATCTGGAAAGCTGTGGCTCGCCGATAACGGCAATGCCGCATCCAGAGGGAAGGAATAAGCATCATTGTTTTGAATCTCGTAGAGCTGTTTTGATTTGAGGATAACGAAATTCGATCTCCAGAAAGATAAACAAGAGTTAAAACAACTTCATGATGCAAGTAAAGTTCGTATATATTGTCACTTTTCTTTAAAACCATTAGCGTGCTGCTGTTAAAAAAAATGCTCAATGTAGGAATTCGAGAGGAAAAGTTTTGGCGGAGCGAGTGTTTGACCCCCAAAATACTCTTGAATCCTACAATAAATTGTCGATTAATCTGAAATACGCAAGTTTCGTAAAGCTTGTTTTGAGTTCATTTTATGCTGATGAGCTAAGCGGGACTAAATATACAGATTAAAGTGGGATGCAAACCAGAGTGATTATCGAGTGTGGCACTGTTTAATGTGCAGATCGCAAGTTGTGTGTTTACTTTTTCAGAGTGGATTACAATGCAAGTTGAGGAAGAGTTCCCTGTAAAGGGGGAGGGCGGCAAATATGAAGTTAACTGAAGTAAAGAAAACATGACTTTTTTACGATGTGTTTTAAACAGCCGAAGGAGAACAAAATTTACTGCCCAGATTTTTTTTCTTTTTTTTTTGTGCCAGGGAAACGCTGTGTTCTCTCCAATCTTCTCTTACCAGTTAATCCTGTAACGCACAAAGTTCTAGTGAATGCACATAAAATCCGATATTCATTCTGTCCGATTATCTCCCGTCTCTTGCTCGCGCCAATGTGACTACTGTCAAGATTCTTCCGAGTTTCACTTCTTGCAATAAACGAGATTGTTTTCCTTTTCGTAGGTCTCCGTGCAAACAGGTTTCTTATGAACTAAAATTGTAAGAATTTCGTGGAAGAGCAACGACTTTGCACAATTAAAAGAAAATGCAGTTTTTTAAAAGACTTTTGCCACAACATGCTTCCCGTGCATAACCGGTTGTATAACTTGGCAGGATAAATGGTGTTAACCGTCTCCTTGGAATCTTCGTGTCCGCGTAAGCTCTGTGTTCTCATTTTGTGTAACATTTTTTACACTTTCCTTAAAACTTACAATATTATTATATAGTACATATAAAGCTTATTTTCTGAGCTACCACCAAGTATACAACATCCGTTGTGGGGGTAATTTATATTCTACTTTATTTACACCTGAAAACAGCACCATCTTGAAAAGTTTGGATAACTCGAAGTCATTTAATTCTAAGTTGACATTTTTTGGTCCCTTGAACATCGTATTAACGAGGTTTTCCTGTAGAGTGCCTGCCCTGAGACACCTGCCTAAAAGAGATCTGCTTGTAAATCTGCACATTAATACTCCAGAAATTCATAGATACATTGCAGATATGAAATTGCTATAAAAGATCATAAATGGAAACTTAAGGTGCAGCATCCCACTCCACGAATTCTCACTCAGAGTGCCTAGACATAAAACACGGAGCATAGAAACTTTCCACACTACAACTCACTCATACAACGATCACTATTCCATAGGCTACCGAATCAGTTCAATATCATCTCAAACTAAATAAATATATTCAGTTCATATTCATCTTTTATCACCAACATAGAAAAAATTGTAAATAAGTAATGCTTTTGTGAAACTGATCTGTTTACCTTGGTACTGTTTTGGCTTGTTTATTTTATGTTATCCTTCTTCGTGTGTTTTTAATCTAAGTCTATTGTTTTACTGTTGTTTCTTTCCGGTTTAAAATGGCTTCTGATGTACTGGAAATTACAATAAATAAATACACCCAGCCGCGATTAGCATTTCTGTGTAAAAATTGGACTTAAAAGTTAACTTAAACAAACAAATTCATTACCTTCAAGGATTCACTAACACTATGCAATTAATTTACACAAGCAGCGAGTTCCCAGTGTGTGTACCATTAATATTGAAATGACTTACTCAGGATGTAGTTGAAGAGCTCACAGTAGTTGAAGTAGGAGCTAAATCTCTGTTCCAGAGTTGGTCCACCAGTAACATTTGCATAAATGTGACGATAATACAGCTCTTTATACAGAATAAGAAACACCTGCAAGAAAAACGAACAATAATTACATGTGTGCATTCATATGTCCTTCTTGTAAAATAGCAAATAAATACAGAGTAACCCCAATTTACACTTCCCACATTATCTTGATGGTCCCGACATAGCAAAATGTTATAAATTTTTCCTCGATTTTACATATTCCTGCATTTAAAGTTTTTTCAGCTTGGTCCCCTGAAAAATGTAAAATTGAGGTTCCACTGTATAATACTATACTACAAGCATTACTTACGATTTGGTACACACAGATGTTCTATGTAGAATTTTTAGCAAAAAGTGCAGGCTTGACAAGGACTCGAACCTGGGTCTGTGGTATACCATGCCAGTGTTCTACCAACAGCTACCGAGCCAGCCCTGGTTTTGTGTGTTTTTTCGCTGTCCACTGATGGCACTGTCAATGTCATCAGTGTTACAAAGATTCCATTACGTTAGCAATGACTAGAGGCATGCATATTTCATTTTTGACGAAAAAACGGAATTTGAAAAAACACATTGTAGTGTTAATTTGTCATGTTTTTGAAAGGTGTGAGATGCATTTTGTGACCATGTTTTGTCACGAAATAATGCGAAATGAACTGCAAAGAGCAAAATTAACTCTTAAACATGAAATTCAGGGTTTATTCACCGACGCGACACCTTCCAAGGTCTAAAATATCCTGAGAGTTATGCAATTCCCAGAAAATTGATTAATTCTGCTATTAATATTGGAGAAGCAAAAATGGACTCCTTCACACTTAATACTCTTATAACTACATAAATGTGCTATTAGAAGTGAAATGTTAATTCTGTGGAATAAGTGATGTTTTTAAATCAAATTTAGGATTATATTCACAATTTTAAAACCAAAATGTCTTTTTATATACCACTTTTCATCCAATTTCTCACTGCTATAACACCGATATTTCATTTTATTTACCGCTTTTGAACCCGAAATTGACTCCGTTCTTGTATCAAAATTTTGCTTTTTTTAAAGCCAGGGCTGATTCAGAAGCTGTTGGTTGAGCAATGGCATGTTATGAAATATCAGTCTATTTTTATAACCAGGATTCCCACTTATTTTGTGAAGACAATGACTCCAGTTACATACGAGGTGTGACACAAAAAAAAAATTGATTGCATAAGTGAAAAACAAAAAGGAGTTGGCAAAAACAATTTTGGTGACGTCATGTGACACCCCTAGTCTATCTGTGCTGCAAGTTTGGACTCACCCGGTCTCGCCAGTTGGGAGTATTACGTCGTTGAGTGAACACTTGCAACCGTGTTCTGCCGAAAAAATGTTGTGTGAAAAGTGAACAAAGAATCAACATCAAATTCCTTGTGAAACTTAAGAAATCGGCAACAGAAACATTCCAAATGTTAAGTGAGGCTTATGGGGATGATACTTTGTCTAGGACACGCGTGTTTGAATGGTATGAATGGTTTTCAGAGGGAACAGACAGTGTTGATGACAATGAATGTACAGGGTGCCCACAAACTGTGTTAACGGAACAAAACATTGCAAGAGTTCTTGAAGTGATACAAGGTGACCAAAGACTGAGTGTTCGTGCAGTGGCTGAGATGGTTAACTTGGATATGGAAGCTGTTCGATGCATTTTAACAGAGGAATTGAACATGCGAAAGATTTGTGCGAAGGTTGTACCAAAAGTTCTGTCAGATGACCAAAAACTGTCGTAAAGACTTGAGTGAGGACATGTTACAACGCCTTAGAAATGAGCCAAGTTTGTAGGAATCTGTTGTTACTTGCAATGAGACATGGATTTTTACCTATGACCCTGAAAGTAAGTTTCACAGGGAATTTGATGTTGATTCTTTGTTCACTTTTCACACTAGACATTTTTTCGGCAGAACATGGTTGCAGGTGTTCACTCAATGATGTAATACTCTCAACTGGCGAGACCGGGTGAGTCCAAACTTGCAGCACAGATAGACTAGGGGTGTCGCATGACGTCACCAAAACTGTTGTTGCCAACTCCTTTTTGTTTTTCACTTATGCAATCAATCCAGTTTTTTTTGTGTCACACCTCGTAGACACATATTATAGCAAATTAGTTGTTACATGTAAAAGGGGAAGGGGTTCACAGTTACAGAAATACAGGATGTCTGGGAAAGGACTTGTTTAAAAGAAAACATCAAATCTCTGAAACTGCTGCAATTAATGCCACAAAGTTTACAATATCAGAAAAAGAAACTCTAAAAGTGTAATGCATGCACTGGAAGAAAGGGTGACTGCATGGTGTGTGTCTATTTTCACTGGGTAAGGTTGAGTGAGTCACTGAGAGAGTGTCAGTGCGTGGGGAAGATGAAGGTGGATTATGTTTCATGATTGGCTGAATTGTAGTTGATCACTTTGGTGGTATGTCATTTTCATATGTACCGAGGTACAACTCATATATTGCGACCAGTGATTTCAAGATCTAATCAGTATTGAGAGAAAATAAATCCCCCAGTTGATAGTGACTGGAAACAGGGATCATGCACAAAATAAGGTAGCATAAACTTTCTTTCCATTTATGTAAATTTTGAGCTCATAAATGTAGTATTCAGAACTGTGATGTTTTCATTTTTATTAGTTCCTTTCCAAACACCCTATATTTCTTTCCTTGTCCATGGCACTTTCAGACATGCTAGATTTTCCAGACTCTTGCAGAATTTCCTGAACAGTGGTAAACCTGATGTAACTCCAACTTACTTTTCTTCATAGATTTTTCTATTAATACTTTCCGCTGATTCACCTCAAACACTGACAAGTGCATAAATGATTTAACCTTCTATGTGTCTTATCCAGGGTGTCTTACCAAAATAAAAAATCCAACATTCTTTCCTTTCTCTTAACATTGATACCTACTTGCATATAGTTGCAAAATTAAGAAAATATATATTTTCATTCAATAAAAAACCCTACCATATGTCCAGTTAAGATGAAAACTGAAGCTGTACTTTAACAAGAGATTTAGACTTACTTTAATTATTATAATGCATGTAAAAATTAATGCTTCAGACTTCATCCTGGATGGGGAATGGCCAAGTAACTTTTTTTAATATTTTTACAAAGCTTCACGCATACAAGAACGTATCTCTTAAGAAACAAAGTGAACAAATTGTAACCACAATTCAAAACAATTTTAGATTTCCAAATATTCAATTTTATCAAATTCAAATCACAGTACAGGCATGTAACAATATACACTCACTATACTGTAAAAAAAATATATGACCACAAGCATAATTTCTTGACTTTTGCTAGACATGCCTGTTGATTTCTTGACATTCTTGACTGGTAGACACCAAGTTAACATTATCAACTTCAATACTTACCGAATCATTATCCACTACATAGGCAATTTCTGCTTCATCTGGCCATGGCCTCTTCTCATAGTACTGCTCGGTCAGTTTTGGCCACCTACAAAGGTAAACAATTTTGAATAACATGGTTTTCGAACATGGAATCAAAATAAATAAGGTTCCTTGTAATTGTCCATGTTACCATATTAATAACTAATTTTTAAAATTGATAATTAATAGAGGCATGCATACTTCGTTTTTGACAAAAACATGAAATGTGAAATAACATGCTGTAATGTTCCATTTCTCATGTTTCTGAAAGGTGTGAAGTGCATTTTCTTGCAGTTTTGTCACAAAATGATGCGAAATAAGACTCTAATACACAAAATTTAGAGTTTACTAGCTGATTGCACAGGTATTTATTTATCCCAATCTTCTATTAGACAGGAAAATAATGAATTCTAACTATTTTATTTCATCATGAATGTCACCAATTAGCTTAGCCACTCCGAAAACTATGGATTCGACACTAATGTAGATCATTTTTCACCCCCTGTCAGCCCCCCATGCCGATAGGTGATGAATTTTGGAGTTTAACAGCATTTACATAGCAATTTCGCACCTTCTGTGTAGGCAATGTAATTCACCATGCTGTGTAGCAGGAAGAATAACTTGCAGGATCTGACATGAAAAATGCAAAGCAACAGAATACTATTTTATGTCCCCTTCCCAGCCCCAGGGGTGTCTTACCCCCACAGTATTTCTCTCCAGATTGCAAGTGATATGTGTACCAAGTTTGGTTGAAATCGCTCCAGGCGTTCGAGGGTTATGCCGGAACAAACTCACATATACACACACATCCATTTTTATATAAAAATAGATACATACATTTACTAATACAACACTTTCTGAGCTTTGAATTATCCAGTGAGTTATGCAATTCACAGAAAAATTATCTGCTGTAAATATCTGAGAAGCCAAAGTGGATTCCTATACACAGGGATAAACTTAATACTCTGGTAACTACATAAATGTGCTATTAGAAGGGATATGTTTATTTGTGTAATAAGTGCAGTTTTTAAATCAAATTTAGGATTATAGTCACAATTTTAAAACAAAAATGTATTTTTATATACAACTTTTGATCCATTTTTCACCGCCATAACACTGAAATTTTACTTTATTTACAGCTTTTGAACCTGAAATTGACTTGTTTTTGTAACAAAATTTTGCTCTTATATTTACCAAAAATATGTGCCTCTAATAATTAAATACCATGCTTTATAGTACCTTTAACCAGGTGGACAGAAATCATGTTTTTTATTTCAAAAATCAATTTTGATGATTTCCTTTATTTACCGTAAATCAATTTTCAAAAATAAAAACATGCTTAAAATTGCTTGCATGGTTTTGGCCTCATAGCAGTTTAATACACTTGTTTATAAATTGTTGGAGCACTGAATACAACATAAAATTTGTCTTACGTGAAGGTTTCAAAATGGAATATTGACATAATGTTAATCTTACGCCATGGTTAAAAACTTCACTGATCTGACAACACTAGAAGGGAGGCAGTATGACCACCTATAGCTTGACCACAAGGAAAAAGCGTTCGCGGAACTTCCCCGCCGTTCGGTGTTCGGGGCAGTGTTGCCAGGTCAGATTTGAAAAATTTGGGAGATTGTTCCTTGGGAAACCAGAAGATCTGCTACAAAATCCAATGATCATATAGTAGCGGATGAACGACGTTCTTGGGGGCGGAGGGGCAGCATAGTCGTGCTCACTGGGAGGGGGGGGGGGTGCTCATTGTTTATGGTGTAAATGTCTCAGATACTTTTGTAACAATGGTGCTAAACCCAGCACCTTGTGTTTGGCGAAAATATACCGAAGATCTCCATTTCAGGAGTGGACATGTTTCAAACAAAAAAAGTAAACCGCCCGAGGGAACCGACCAACATCTTTCATCTCTTCTGCATTTTCTGGTTAGAGGGTGCGTGGAAAACACCCTCAAATTTACCCTTTCTCAGCAACGACACAAGGGGTTTGCGATGCCTCTATTATCGTTTTTCTTGTATGTACGCATTGCTTGCATGATAGAATTATTTTCCTGTAGTTTACGGTTATTACAAGCATAAGAAAACAGTTTTTTCTTTGTGACGTTTCAGGAGAACACACGCTCCTTTCATCAGACATTTATTTTCATTTTGACTAAAGATACAGTTATAACAATGGTTAGTAATTTTTAAACAAAAAGAATCTGTTATATAATGGATGTTGTCAATGTTACATTGTTGTAATATAGCAACTTAACTGTGAAAAAAGCAGTCTATTTTATTTTTATTTTAGATTTTTTTTTTTTTTTTTTAATTATGAATCCCAAATATCATCAGGTAATTCAAATTCATCATTGTTTTCACAAAGTCTCTTGATGTTTTCTGTTACATTAAATTTTAAAGATGGTGGCTTACTCCATTTGTGAAAAAGAAAACTCCACACTGGATCTATGTTACCATTTTCATTATTTAATTTATTCCAGTGTTCTTCTGCAATGAACGAGGCTTCCCAGACATTCAACTCTGTGTTTCCCGTTAATCTTTTTAAAACCCTTCTCTTTTTAATCAAATGCTTCTCTTCGATGATATGAGTTGACAAACCTGTTCTTGGGTTTAGATTTATAATGTCCAAATCATGTTCGTGCCATCTTATTGCCATTTTCCTTGCTGTTTGTCCCACATAATCTTTTGAACATGAACAACTTATATTATACATTCCTGTGGTTTCCACATCTGGTAGCGAGTTTCTCATTTTGAATTCATTAAATGTACATTCCAAACTTCTTGGTGATTTAAAAACTATTTTGAAATTAAAACTTCTAAAAATTTTTGCAATTTTATGTGAGAATCCCTTGTGGAATGGAATGCACACAAATTTCTTTTCAACAGATTTTTCATCTTTGTCTGTATTTCTCTTTTCCTTTAGTTTTCTTGCAACTTGTTTTTTGATTTGGTTTATTCTGTTAGTGTGAAAGCCATTTTCTTTTGCTATATTAAAGAGCCTTTCTTCTTGATTATGTGGGACAAACAGCAAGGAAAATGGCAATAAGATGGCACGAACATGATTTGGACATTATAAATCTAAACCCAAGAACAGGTTTGTCAACTCATATCATCGAAGAGAAGCATTTGATTAAAAAGAGAAGGGTTTTAAAAAGATTAACGGGAAACACAGAGTTGAATGTCTGGGAAGCCTCGTTCATTGCAGAAGAACACTGGAATAAATTAAATAATGAAAATGGTAACATAGATCCAGTGTGGAGTTTTCTTTTTCACAAATGGAGTAAGCCACCATCTTTAAAATTTAATGTAACAGAAAACATCAAGAGACTTTGTGAAAACAATGATGAATTTGAATTACCTGATGATATTTGGGATTCATAATTAAAAAAAAAAAAAAAAAAAATCTAAAATAAAAATAAAATAGACTGCTTTTTTCACAGTTAAGTTGCTATATTACAACAATGTAACATTGACAACATCCATTATATAACAGATTCTTTTTGTTTAAAAATTACTAACCATTGTTATAACTGTATCTTTAGTCAAAATGAAAATAAATGTCTGATGAAAGGAGCGAGTGTTCTCCTGAAACGTCACAAAGAAAAAACTGTTTTCTTATGCTTGTAATAACCGTAAACTACAGGAAAATAATTGCCTCTATTATCGCGAGGAATTTTTAAGACAGGAAATAGTAGAAAGTTGTGTTCACAGATTTCGTTGTCAGCGATTTTCCACAATCTTTCAAGTCGAATGCTAACAATAACAAATCAATTTGCCTTCTGCTGGTGTTCGGTGTACAGTTATCGATAGGGGGTGGGCACGCGTCCTGCACCATAATGAGAAAATGCATTACGTATGTGAAATATATTTGGTGAATTAGACAGCATGTCTTCCTCAATAATTCAAGATAGCAACGCTTATGCTAGGGTGCCAGCCATCCTCCCCATCTGCTAAAAATACACACACACACAAACACATACATGTATAACATAATTTGCCCACGCTACGAAGTCAGTGTTTCTACCTCGTAAGGCAAGGATGTTTCACTGTGTTTGTGTCACATCATCCATTTCATCAGTTTTTCATTCATTAATATTGTCGTACTTACCCATAGAGGCACAAAAGCGACGTAAAATAAGTAAAATAGAAATAGAGTTTAGGGTGGGATAAAATACAGCCATCTAAAAATAGTAATGTAGTAAAAGTAATAAAATAATGTCCTAGCACAATTGAGTAGCGTTTGACATAATTTCACAGTTCAAACAGCACTTTTCACGGCTGAGTGGAGTTCCACTCCACATCTCCCCTCCATATTCAAGTAAGATGACCAGGAAACGTGTTTTTAAGCTGGCCGTTGGAGGTTCCATAGCAATAGCTTATTAAGGAATTCTCCCGAGAAATCAATAGGCCTAGCAATGCTGACGTGAGCCAGCGCGAATGTTGCTTTCCCCTGCCCTTTCCCGCACCCGCCGGCACGATGTGCTTCTGCGCAGGTTTTTTTTTTGCTTGTGGTTCCACTATACACCTCCCCAGGCCAGCGGATAGCTATTCCCTGACAAGAAAATGGTAATTCAACGATTTTTTGTCCTGAATATGGAATTCACATTCTGTCAAGTAAATACCAGGAATTGTTCATTTATGAAGCCCATGTAACAGGTATGAAAAAAATTATTTTGCTGTAAGTTGGTAGCAATGTACCTAATTGCCACGTAGAGTTTTGGCAAATCTGTTGACCAGCTTGTTTACAGCTGTTGGTTAAGTTAGTCGACCCCAAGTGTGCTCTGAGATTTTTAATATGGTTATAATTTTCGAACAAAGAGTTAGACTCAAATTTTGTGTTGCCAACGAAATTTCTTGTGCTGAATCATTGAAAATGTTGGAGGTCTACAGTGAGTCAGCTTTATCGAAAACACAAGCATACGAGTGGTACAAAGCATTCAAAGAAGGACAAGAAATTATTGAGGACTTGCCTTGTTCTGGTCGACCTTCAACGTCTTCGACTGACGAAAACATTGACAAAGTGAAGGAAATAGTGATGGAAAATCAGCATCCAATCTTAATGGAGATGGCTCAGGATCTGGACATGTCTCACGAATCTGTTCGCATGTTTGTTCATGTTTTGGGCATGAGATGCTTTGCAGCACAGCTTGATCCGAAGGAGCTCAATTTTCCTTAAAAAGAACACTGCAAACAGGTTGCTGAAAACATGCTTGAATGAGCAAATTCGAACCCTACATCATGACGGGTGACGAGACATGGGTTTACGAGATTGACATGCAAACAGCCAACAAGCTTCGGAATAGCACTTCGATAACGAGCAGAAACCGAATAAATCACGTCAAAGTCACTCGAAAATCAAAGTCTTGTTGACTGCTTTCTTTGTATATCATGGTGTTATCCACTCGGAATTCCTTCCGGACGGGCAAACAGTCAACAAAGAATATCATCTAGGCATTATGAGGTGTTTGAGAGAGAATGTTCGCCGGAAAAGGCCAGATTTGTGGAAGAACAATTCTTGGATTTTGCACTATGAGAATGTACACATGAATATATATAATATATATATAAATAAAATGATTCTGCCTTTCCCTGGAAATCTCTCACTCCCTCCTCCTCCCCAGTCCTTCCTGCTATACTGCATCATTCAAATGCTTTGTTCCTCTTGGGTTCAAAACTTTTTAGTAAAATGTATAATAACTTGTAAAAATTAGGGAAATACTTATAATCACACGAAATAATACAATTTAAGGAAATTAAAACACTTCTGTCTGCAGTTCCTCTTCCCAAGAACATTCACATGAGCATCAACAGACAAAGTGATGGCACTATATTCAGTCAAATTTCGGTCAGAAAAGAAGTCGTAGCTTGAACTTGAAAAAGGTTAGACTTGGCTACAAAAGTTAGGTAGGTTAGTCTTTGTGTACGATAAATTTCAACTCTTTCCATCATCTGGGCATTAATTGAATAACATCGCCAGATGTTGAGCACACCTGGTACTGCCCTCTGACACAAGCAATGTACACCTCGTAATTTCGAAAAGCACAGATTTTTATAAATGTGTTATAATTAACTTCATACACCGCCTGTAAAGCGTAAAATGCAAAAAAAAAAACACTGCTTTATTTTCAATTTGATAAATACACACAAAATTATTGCAAGCAATTACATAGCTGTTTTTATCCATGTTTCTATTTAATTCGTACGAAAACTTTTTTACACACTAGTAACTTCTTATACTGAACGATCATATGTAGAGAATCATTTCCTTGTTTAATCTTTAAAATATATCCACATAGACTAAGTTAATACTGAGTACAAGGTTCATGTCTCCCTTGCTTATTGTACGTAGGTACAAAAGTTGCATTTGTTCAAAGTCTCGGATGCGTACTTTTCGGATACACTGCATTTTGTGTTTCACATAAACATTCTCACAGCTACAACAAGGAAATACTCACATGTTTTCATACAAATTTTGGATTTCATAGATCATGCCCTCGTTGACTACATTTTTAAAATATGAAAGGAACTTCTTCACTTCTTCAGGTGTGTTGTAATACTGCCTTTCATACTCCAAGTCCAAGTGGGGATCCCCAGTGTGTGGTTCGTACTCAGCGTTGGTCGCATAGGCATAATCATATGATGCCTAGAAAGATACATAAAAAAATATAAGAATAAAAAATAGTAGAGTACCTTACTAATATCTTAAAAATGGTTCACAAAGTCAAGTCAACTTCTGTACTTAGTCTATTGCAGTCCTGTAAAAAATGGTTCACTTACAGTCATGGAAGGTATCATTGCTAAGTTATTGTTGAAAAACAAGCTGAAATGCCTATAACTTACACTCTATCCTGGAGAAAAATAAATAAAATCTACATATACTTTCTTCACTTCTCACTTGTTGGCAATTCCATGTCAAATCAACCAAGAAATTATTATTTTTTTGGGGGGGAGGGGGGGGATTTGATGTCATGGATTTGACTAATTTTTGGTATACACGTTTCTTATCTGAAATATAGAAAATATATATTTCTTTATCTTTCACGTTGCCGGTTCTTGACTGATTAAATTTTGAAAATTGACAAAATTGCCCAAAAACCGCTCACTGCTGAAACTTTAAATACAATTTGCAAGAGACCTGTTTCAACTACATGGCTGGGCATGGTCTCATTTTAAAGCTTATGAAGAGGGCTTTCATTTGATATACAACATGCTTTGTTCTTTGCGAAAAACAATTTTTTAAAGTTTTTCCAAATTTTATTTTACAATTTCCAAAAAAAAAAAATTTACACATACTGGTACACAAAATTCAGTCAAAATTTCAAGGTGGTATCTCTTTGGTATCATATGAAAAGTGAATTCCTTTTTCAAGACCATGCAATGATTTCATTTAACATATTTTACATACACAACCATATTATAAATACAGAAGCATACATACCAAGAAACTGCTTAGTGATACAGAAAGTCTTTCTTTGATAAAATGTATGATGCTTGTGCATTCCCCCAAAAAGGTAGAACATCCCCCCCCCTCCGTTTATGCTGAATTAATTACTCAAATTATTTTTGTCAGACAAAATTTGGGGAAAAATATAATACCAGAGGTGCAACCACAAATTTTTGTCTGGGCAGGGAGGGGGGGAAGTACCAGGATAAATGTACCAATAATAATAATGGCTTTATTATTATTATTATTATTATAGTAGTAGACATTATTATCCTCATAAATTACATAAAAAGAGGGGTAGAAGTCTGTGCTAAAGCATTTCTTTGGAACAAATGATTTGAAATATTTTTTCAACAGTCAATTTCACATTAGCTAATTGTATTTTTGAATGGCAGAAAATGAATGATTTGAGTTGGTGTTTAAAGTCCACTTTATGCACAGTAATGCTAATCGGGACTGGACCTACAGTTTAAAGTGGGATCTGAACCACTTGTGCCTCCACTGGGTATCGAACCCGGGACCCCTTGATTACAAGGCAATGACGCTACCACTGCGCCATAGGGGAGGCCCAGAAAATGAATGATAAATGCATTCTGAAGATACATGTGTAACTTTCATGTACAACATATGTTTTACAGATATGCATCATGGAGCGAAATAAAATAGAAAATACATTTGCAACAAGCTAACACTAAGTTCTGTACGTATTCAAAGCTTATTCAATACAAATATACAACACATATTCTTTAAATACATTATATTACAGAAAACGAGCAGAATGCGATCGAAGCGAGAAAGAAAATTTTTAGATCCAATTTTTGCAATTGAAAACAATATTGATTTAATAGGGTGCAAATAATTTCACTGGATACCATGGCATTCTCTCTTTTACAACTTTTTTTTATAGATCATTTGGCACCCATGGCTGACTCCCGCCGCCCCTAGCTACAGCTCTGAACTTGACGAAAACAAGAAAAGCAGATAATGCAAGCGAAGCAAGCAAGAAAATTTTACAAAATGTATTTTTATTTTTTTTAATTGAAGGGGGTAATTGCTCCTCTGTGTCCCCCTGCAGGTGCCCTTCGTCATCAATGTTTGTCCCCCCTTGCTACCCTAGAATTGACTTCCGTGGAAGGTTGGAGGGGAGCAATGACCCCCTGCCCCCCCCCCCCCCCCCGTGGTTGCGTCACTGTATAATACAGACATAGCTATTTAAGCAATATATGTTTACTTTAGATACTTTACGCCCACCCTCCATCCAAACAGATAATAAAGGCATAAGGGGTGGTGTTTCATTTCAACCCTATCGCGCGATCACCCACAGATAGGTAGAAAAACTATACATAATAACCAAAACTAAAAAGCAATAACAAGTCAATCAAACGATACGATCCCCCATTTTTGTGTGAAAATATATAGAATTGGTATAACATGTTGTCCCCCTCCCCCAAAAAAATCACATGATGCAGGCACGTCATGAAACCCCCCCCCCCCCCGTGGGCACCCCTGATCTCCTCTTGCTTCAGCTGGTAAGTTCTACCACTGGCTGTTACAGAGTCCACTTTGCAAAGGACTGCGTGTCTTGGGATTTTAAGAACATCTGGTCACCTTGGATAACTAAATGACTCTGCTGGACCACAAGGATGCAAGAAAGACACCTGCACTTCATGTTCTACATCAGATTTAGAAAGTACACACCCCACCCACCAATTGGCATCATACGCACACACTACAAAACCTGTGATGTGTTCAAAGGGTACATTTTCAACATATGCATTAACTTTAACTCAATGTACCAAAGATGCAGAAAACACTTTAGTCTCCACTTTTTCTATGCTTACTGGTATGAATGCATGAAACCTCCGAGTCCAAATATTCGTCATTTGTCACATGAAAGTAAGTTATTGATGGAATGCTCTCCTTTCCCCACTCAAATAGCTGGAGTGGTGTCATGATTTGGTTTGAAAGAGGTTTCTGAAGACTAGCTTTGGTTGTCAGCCTCTATACTGTACCTCCAACACCATCACACACTCCCTTACCATGTGCTGTTGCATAAAAATGTCACAATGCCATCAAAATCTCTATGATGGTTGCACAAATTTGCAAAGTTTTTGTGGTTCTTATATAGTGCTGCTGATATATTATATTCTACTGAGAACTACTTGACGTATTACAATGTAACGAACGCCATTCTTAATGATTTTTTCCGTACTTTCAAATGAGCTGAAAATAAAATGGGGTTTACATTAAAAGAAAACTAACTTTGTGTTGAAAATCGTACTTCCTTACGTAGTTGAACGTATTGTGTCCACTAATTTCATGAGCCCCTCTCATACCTATACATCTGCAAAAGCAGTTTTTCAATATTTGTTGTTGTTCACAAAATATTTCAGGTAGCAATGTTAGATGTGACACCCTGTATATATACGTATATAATAAACAATAAAAATGTACATAGCAAATTTATTTTCATGCTGAAAATAACGTTCCATTTCTGTTGAATAATCTTATGTATTGGAATCAGTTCAACACCGGGATCAGTTCCAAAAATTATCGGTCAGTGTATCGGCATCGGTAAATTTTCAGCTTCATCACATCACTACTAACAATAGTGTCAAGTGCCCCCACTTCGGATACTTAATTTCAAATTAGATTTTCAGTACCTAAATGTAAACAAAATGAGCCATAAATGTGTTGATAAACATTGAACATATATTTATTAATGTTTCTGAAAGTTATATTAAATATTAACATTTATAAGAAATACTTGGTATATATTATGAAACAAAGAATTGTATGCATATTTTTAGTCTGACAAAAAGGTTGCCTAATGTCGGATAGGGTATTTCCTAATTTCGGATAGGGTTACTAATGACTATTTGGAAAGGGTGCACAATTTCGGATAGTCGAAATTAGGAAACCCAGTCGCATATTCAATATGGCAATTCTGTGTGTTCCCCCTCTGAAATAATGTGACTGAAACTACGTAATAATGTTTGCTGAATCTCTCAAGATTATATAAAATTTAGACAGAAGTGAGTAAATACTAATCTTCTAGTTGTAGGCCTTAAGTTTGGATGGTGAAATATTACATCAAAACTCTGGAAAAGTCAGAAATATCAGCCACTCTCTAAAGAAACATTTCTCAAGGTCACGCACAAGAATGAAACTGGGGGGGACGAAGTAGCATGTTAGTTGGCACTATCTGCACTTCGGCGCTGCCGTTCTAAGGTGGAAATTTCTTGGTACCCGAAATTAGGAACCTATCCGAAATATGGGCACTTGACCCTATTATGTGTACTCATCTTAGTGGTAATTTGTGAGTGTTTTAGGGCCACTTGTCAAAAATATAACTGTGTGCCAGAGGAAACAATGGTTGATACATTGAATACTGAAACCTGTGATATTTTATTTTTATCATGACCAATATTACCTTATTGATTTTTTAATATTATGTTGAACATATATTAATTATGCAGTGTACTGGGATTCCCTATCAAACAGTTATCCAAAGTATAGTGTCTTTCTCATCACAACATATTACTTTCCCTAAAGCTTTCTCTACTTTCTGAGCAGGTAAGAGTGGTAACACAGTTGTTACTTTCTGTTAGGATTGTCCTTCTCCTCTCCAAGAACACCTATTCCTCTGCCCTCATAGGAACCGGTGTCCATTCACAATGCAGAACAGTTCACTCGTTCATTTCGTCTTGTTTGACATTGGTAATTACCTATTATGCATTGCCAAAGATTCTTTAAGGTGGGATTTTTCACATTATGAGTATTTATTGTTCTTCCTTTTTTAGCTTTTGTAAGACACAATAAGGCAGGCACAGCTTGGCGCATCGTGGATCATCAGTGGGTGTGCAGTATTTCCAACCTTCTTAACCGAAAAATGCCCCAGAAACCATTTACGGATAGCCCCAGAAACCATTCATGGTAAGGTTAGGTTAGGTTAGGCAAAAGTTAAAATTTGGGGTCTTAACTAAAAAATGACCCACAAACCATTCACTCAAGGTTAGGTTAGGCAAACAGTTAAAATTTGGGGTCGTATTGGTTTTTCATCATCTTGCAACACAACGGCGTGGTTGGAAACATGGGGGGTTACGTCATCAAACGTACGCAACAGAAGCAAGTAAAAGCAACGGCAATTGTGCGTCGGAGATACATTTCTCTTCAAAAATATATGAATTCCCGGTCCAATAGATTCAACGATGAAAGAAAATACCTGCACAGACTTTGAAAATAAAACAGAAACTAATTTCCGTAAATAGTTTGTTCTGTAAAATTGAAGAAAAGCGTTTTCCCCATATCAAACAGTTACCTGAGGGCTTTTATGTTGCCACTTCTTGCCCAAGGAATAGGCCTAATTGGTTGTTTGACCACAAGTTCAAAGATGGCAACAGAGGGTCATTGCCATATCGATGATCTCCACACCGGATCCTAGGCCAACCCGGCTATAAATCATGATTCATTCATTCGTCCACCCAATTTCCAAAATCCAACACATTTGTTGGGCAAGTCTAATATTGCATATTTGTCATATTGGACCATGCATCTATCAGTAAAAAAAATGAAAGAAAATCCATGAATATGAAGCAAATCTAATTGTGATTCACATGTATTGGGATTTATCTTTTTAAAAACTATTCTCCTCTCACCATCCCCATGGACAGCCATTGCTCATTTTTTTGGTAACATTATAGTATAAGGGAAACGGATTTCTTCAAATTTACAGGAGAAAGTACTTACGGAAATCATTTTCTGTAGCGTTGTGGAAGTTCGTGAATGTCATTTTGATCCATTTTAATGTGAAAACATGTCGTTTTATGCGAAAATCTCTGTCCGACACTCTGTTTCTGCTGCCGCCATGTTCCGTGTGTTAAGATGATGCAACCCCATAGTCAGTGTTTCAGCCTCGCCGTGTTTTCACTAGAACATGACTTTTCGAGTTTTTTTTTTTTTTTTACTATGTTTGCCTAACCTAACTTAACCTAACCTTACGGAAAATGGTTTTTGGGGCTAACATCAATGGTTTGTGGGGCTAACGTCAATGGTTTGTGAAGCTAACATCAATGGTTTGCGACGTATTAGCATAACTTTAAATCCGGGCACGAAAGTAGGTATTTTCCGTTGAACGAGGTTGCAACACTGCATAAATCGACAAAAATAACAAGTAACAGTAAGTACTCGGAAATGTAAGAAATAAACATTTTCTTAGTTAGAAATTAATTATTTCACCTTAGGAAATGTTCCGCATTCCAAAATAGGGTAACAGTAGTATAAGCCGGAGACACATTAAACTAGTTTGTTTTCAAATAAAAATCATTGCTACTTACCTCATATGCATAGCGGAAGATTTTTCAAGCTGGAAATCACTTTTTTTCCATGAAAAAAGCGTTATTTTTTAACATTATAATCATTTATTGATCGTTGCTAATTCGGCGGGCAAATTTTGACTCACGTTGTCTATCATCAGCTGATATGCAGTATCGTCAGCAGATGTGCAGTGTTTCAAAACTTATGAACCGATAAATGCCGCACAAACTATTCACAAAAGGTTTTTAAGCAAAAATTGAGGCTAGACTCTACTTTACGTCCTTATATGCATGGTGATTGCTTCTTTGTGTTCGCGGTGCGGCACCCGGCATCTTTTCGGGTAAGTACCATTTTCTTTTTACACTTTCTGTTCACGATAGCCCCACTATCCATTTACGGGGTCGAGGTATGCCTACGAGGTTAGGTTAGGCCTGTTAGGTTAGGTTCCATTAGCACTCATTTCACCCCTAAATATGTGCTTCATCATCTAAAAAATTCCTCAGTACGTTCAATTGCGCATATCCGGAAAACATAGGTTTTTCTCGATTTACTCCTTCAGGAAATTTTTGCTTGCTTTGAGATTTACGTTGTTGAATTCCTTATAAAATAAGCTTTCCAACGATATATGACACGTATTCCTTATGAAAAGGACGTAAACTAGAGTATTACCTTACATTGGAAAAAAAAACTGCTCACACGTCATCTTGTCAAACTTCCGCGTGGTTGCTACACTGTGAGGGGGTTACATAACCGAACGCACGGAACATTTGATTCACGTAGTCGACGGTAATGGCGGCACGAGCTATCGTACAACATAGATGCATGATTGACGAAAAACACCTTATTTACAGGCAAAATATGTTGCACGATTCTAAAGAACAATTTCCCCGGCTTCAGAAAGTCCTCAAGAACGCAATTCCGTAAGTACTTTCTCGTCTTTTCTCCTGTAAATTTTAAGAAATCCGTCTCCGACTTATACTACTGTTACCCAAAATAGTACGTTAGCAATGTAAAAAAGTGAGAAATATATGATTTATAGGTGTTTCCCTTATACTATAATAGTACCATTTTTTTTTAAAATAAGCCAATAATTTCACATTGTTGCACAAGATTAGGTAAGGCACTAAAATAATCCTTTTACGAAACTTACAATGTAATCTTTCCCTCAATATGTATTCGGTATGACTCGAGATGACCGGACCCCTCTCCGATTTTCTTCATATTTGACATAGTCACTAACTGAGGCCTCCTAATCACGAACCTGGAGTTACAATTTGTCGGAAACGTCTAGAAATTGTGAACCATCGATCCTAGCCTCACAAACTATTGGTGCTAGCCCCACGAACCATTGGCGCGTGGTTAGGTTAGGCAAACATAGTTAAAATTTGGTGTCGTGGTAGTATCAGGAATATATATATTTGCTTGTGAAACAAAAAAGTTGGTGAAAATCGACGGTTTCCATTCCGAAAACTAACCGCCTTATTTTAGCTTATTTTGCAATTTCTGGCTAGAGTCTAGTTTACGTCCTTCTTGCCCGTTTATCCAGTGATAATTCAGTGCATTGTTCAAAACCGTGCTAGCAGACAGCCGGCGCTCCGGCATCTCTTAGGGTAAGTAAGTTTTTCTTTTTACACTTTCTGTCACTAACCATTCACGGGAACGAGGTATGCCTACGAGGTTAGGTTAGGCCTGTTAGGTTAGGTTCCATTAGCACTCATTTCACCCCTAAATATGTGCTTCATCATCGAAGAATGTCCTCAGTACGATCAGTCACGCATATCCGGACAACATCGGTTTTTCTCAATTTTCTCCTCCAGGAAATTTTTCCTCGCCTTGGAAATTAGTTTGTTGAATTCCTTATAAAATAACCTTTCCAACGATATATGACATGTGTTCCTTATGAAAAGGACGTAAACTAGACTCTTACCCAATTTCTAGACGATATCGCATATTTACCGTTTCCGACAAATTTTAACTTCAGATACGTGATTAGGAGGCCTCAATTAGCGAGTATGCCAAATATGAAGAAATCGGAGAGGGGTCCGGTCATCTCAAGTCGTTCCATGTACTCATTCCACTATGGCCAAAGCAAAATATACTTTTCTACTAATGTTGAGGAACAGGGTCATCCTAGTGTTTAGACCAGGTGCTTCCCATATGGTGCAGTACTTAACTTGTGTTAACATGTTAGTCAAGTATTTCTACACTTATAGTACACAATTATACAAACCTGATAAGTCTCCTCTTCTGGCCCATACATTTTTTAACCCCAACAAAGTGACAAAATGAGCACCACGTATAATTAAACAATATATTTCACTGCTGGAGTATGCACAATCAAGTCCACAGATTACTGCGATCGGGTCGTTACTCGTTACACAAATCGTAGGTATATCGCAAACATTACATGATCAAAATGCAAGACAACAATGGGCCACGGATTAATCTCGCTTTTTCATTCTAACGAAAAACATATTGTAGTAAACATTGTCATCAATGGCATCCTATTAACATGTTTGAAACTATCATGACCAAAATATTAGAATTGTTGAAAATGTGATGCATTTGTGTACAATTCGTTGTAATCCATAGTGCAATTACCGTCAAAAACGTCCCCGACTGGGACAACCAGTCAAGAAAACGAAAAATTAGAAAACCATGAGGTTCGAGCCTGGAAATATGTCTGAATTTCTTGACACTGAAAATTTCCAATTCTCAAGTCTAACCGGCCAAACAATAAACTTCACGAAGCCCAAACTTTTCGACTCCAGTTGTGGGAGTGCCTCCGGCGTGGACCAGTGAACAGAAGAAGAAGAAAGAAGCTCGTGTTACATTTTTGTTATTTGTAATTTAAGTAGTTGTTGAAGAAACACTTGCTGAGTGAATTTGTGGAATTTCGAGAAAACTTAGTTTGGAATGTACGGACGGTCTGCGTTTGAAAAATGAGACCAAAATTATCACTACAATATGAACAAATTGGGGAAGATTACCAAGCATTATGTAGACTATGCTTGGAGAAGACGAACTTGAAAATCGATGTCTATCAAGAAGAAGGATTAAAAAGAGACATTAAGAAGAAAATATTAAATTGTTTATCGCTTATTGTAAGTAATATTGGAATTAATTTATTCTTTCAAAAAACTACACGGATTCCACACGCACGCACACAACAAAGCTAAAAATACGTGCGGTACAAGTTCCGATTATTTATTTCCCAACTAACCGTGATATACACACACTTTTATTGTGGATCGATATCGATGTCTTTGTGCACATACTTAACTGGCATGCTTTGCTCTTGGGGGTGGTGATTAACCCTATATCCTCGAAAATTTGAGATTTTGGTAACAGTATGGGATCGGGTACCCTATTCTACACCCTCGAATTTTCAATTTTTTTTCTTTCTTTCTGAAGATTATTTGATCCTAATTGTGAATAATAAAAAAAAAATGGAGCGCGGAATTAAGTATTTACGACTGTACAGCCGTTTAAAGTTGAGATTTTGTCGTTCGAAATTGTTGAGTCCAAATTTCCCACCGATTCCGGGCTCCGCCCCTGGGGTAATTGGCTTACCGCCCCCTATCGCTACCGCGGCCCGCCTTTATCTATAGAATCCCTTTTTAAAGGCATGTTCGAAATTGGCTGGAGTCACCTGCCCCCAACACTATTTCTCACTGTTTTCCGCATTGACACATGAAGAAACAAAAATTTAAGGCTAAAAGTAAAGCTAAGAAGGTAACTTACCTCTTTTCCCGAAGGACAGGCATTGCAGGTCGAAGTTGTAAGTGAAAGTCAGAAAGTGAAGTCAGTCGTATGTAATAAGTCGTGTTTGTTGTCCTTTTGCACAGAATACTACCCTACCCCTTCGATCCACCACAAATATTGCTTCATATTCTCGAAGAATGTTCTTGATGTCATGGAACGATCAAACCTACACTTTGGTTAACGCCACCAAGCCAACTCAGAATCACCTCTGCCATACCGTAATCTCATGAACACATACCTACGATACCTTCTGGAACACCGTGCACATTTCCTCGGAGCAGCCAGCAGACCATCTCCCTGTAAGTCAAATAAAATGTCCCGTACGTCTCGTCAAACAAAGTCCTCTATGTCCTTCATCCATTGAACGTCTGTCAATCTCATCTTTAGTCCTTCTGTTTTAATTTGATGTCACTCAAATCAATCCGAATGTCTGAAGTCGCACAAAACAATTGCAATGTTCAAATGTCCAATCCGCCAATAAATTACATAAATAATATATTGAAATTGCAATTTATCCCATTGCACTAGTCAAAGATAAGAAGAAAAAGAAAATGTTCAGACGTGAGCCTGTGACATGAATCCAAGATTCACCATGATGAAATCGCTGCAAAACCGTTTTGACATTACATAAGGAATGGAAATATAGAAAAACGTAAGTTTCCTAGCACGTAGATCTAAAAAAATTACTTTCCGCACTATTAAGAAACATCGTTTCTTATTAAGAACTAATTTTTGTAACGAAAACATTCGAAGAGTGCGGAAAATCGAGGGTGTAGAAAAGGGTAGCAGAGCCCCTGAAACCCCTAACCATACAACATAACATTACTAACAGCATTAAATCTAGTATTCCTAACTAACTAAAACCGATCACATCTAAAAGAAAATCATTGTCAAGAAATATATAAATTTACCATAAAAAAATTTTCTGCCTGTAGTTGCAGATACTAAAAGTATATTCATGAACATATCAGTGTCTGTATAACCAGCATTCATCCAATTTGTCATATCCTGAAGCACTTGCACTAGTTATTTAAGTCAAAAAAGTCATTCACAAACAGAAATCCAAGGAACATGTGAAACGGTAACAGTATTAAAGCCAATAATCCTAACGTATAAAAGATTTAACATTACTATCAGCAAAGGCATTATGGTGTGGTAATTATACCATCTAAATATAAAACCATCCATGACTTTGCTATAACACATCTCTGCAAGCTAAAAAGTACAGAAAACATTCTCCGTCACCTAGCTCTTTGCTAATATGGCCTTTCGTTTGCTGTTGTCTTGGATACAGAATGATACTGTTTCTATGTACTGTTATGTGGACTGCAATTGGATTTTAGTTTTATAAATGCTTATGTTGTTAGGTTAGGCATGTCAAGTGTGGGACTCTTAGCATTAAAATAACGTCTGCACATGCATTTTTGCAACTTATAAGCAGCAAAGCCATTTTTTTTAATATTTATTATTATTGTTGATATGAAGCATGTATATTCCTTAGAACATCTTATGGGTAAGTAACCTGATTTTGCTCATTATTTAAATACAGCATTTTAATATATTTATTTATTTTTAATTTATTTGTGGTATTTGTATATATAATTAGACAGTGGTATTGGTGCATCAACACTGAGGCTATTTGCACCTATGTAACAGTATGGTGAGGCATCCCTATAAGAATGGGGACAATATTTGCATTTGTTGCCTTCACACTATTTTCACCAATTATGTGAAATATGTGTTTCATTTTTTTTTAATATTTTTTTTTATAATATGCACCAACTTACAGGATAATCTTTAGCATACATTTTAAATATGTATTCATACAATTGCATATATTTTGGGAACATAGGAAAAAATATAATATAGCACATACAGTACATAATATTCATATTTTTGTAAAAGAAATGAGTTACACTACTGCATTGCAAATGTTTTCACAAAAGTTTCGAAAAGTTTCAGTCAGCACTTGAAAATTGTGATCACTCCACGTGAACTTTATTGAACACATATGTGGTTTACCTTCACACCCTTCAAAAAAGGGTGTGAAGGTAAACCTTCTTCACTTTATTCGCTGCTGTTTTTTGGCCTTCTTTTTCAGAGACCAATTTATAGCAGTACTTGCAATATTTGCGCACTTTGTGAACTGGCCCTTCCTTCGTTTATATTGTGTGATGGGATCGTTTTTTCAGAGGTGTTCCTTCACCAGGTGAACCTGTTGTAGTTCCTTCCTCTTTTGTCAGCCAAAGGACCACTTTCTCTCTGAAAGACACAATGTTTATGGAGTCACCCGTAACTTCTTTGTACAAAATAAAAGCATTTACCATTGCGGTGTTCAGGAGAAGTTCCATAGCTACTTTGCGATACCATTTCACAGTTTTTCGCAGTGGGGGATAAGTACGCAGCCATCTGATCAGAGAGATCAACTGGTGATTTACCTTTATTATAATCACACACCATTTCAGGCTTTTGTGTTGTGCCACCCCTTGTTTGAATTTCCATCATGTTATGAGAATGTTTTGTAGAGAGCATAAGCACGTTCCTCTTATCTTTCCACTTCAATATGGTGATTCCCTGCTCATTTGTAGTGGTTATCACCTCACCTTTCTTTTTTTCAACAATATCCTTGGGACCTCTATTTTGCACGCAGTGTTCCTACGAGATGTGTATCTACATCCAAAAGTTTATTTGCCAAATCTACACTTATGTACCAATTGTCTGTATAGACAGTACGGCCTGAATTTAGTAGTTTGTCACACAGTGACAATTACAATATCAGCTGGTTTAGTTGTTGTTCCGTCAATTTTTTTCCCACAATAGTTTTCACATTGTAAGTGTAACCATTGCCAGTACATACTTTGAATAATTTAATACCGTACTTGTGTCTCTTCTGTTTCAGGTATTGACGGATAATTACTTTTCCATGGAAGGGTTTCATCAACACTGACAAACTCACCGGTACTTCCTGAAACTTATCATTGAGAAGATCAACCAAACATTGAACTTTGTGTAATCTATCTCTAGGGGCACATTTTTCATTATCAGAAAAATGTAGCATTCGCAGAATTAGCTCAAATCTATTTCTTCCCATAACCAATGCTGCGAAAGTGTTCTTGTATAAACAATTTTGACTCCAGTAGTCAGACAACTGCGGCATTTGTACTATAGCCATCCAAACTACTAATCAAAAAAACTTCATCTCATTAGCAGTCACTGGAACCCATTCATGTAGTCTAGAAGATGGTGGGACATCACTTTCGCCTCTCATTAGACACTGTGTTGCATGCAAATTTGTTCCTTCTGCAATACTACTGAAAACAGTGTCATCAACTATCATTGAGTAAAAATCTTCTGGCTTTCCTAGGGCAAGCATCCCTGCGGTGTTATAGTCAATTCCACATGAAATCACGAACTGTCTGATGTTTGGTGGATTTCCATTTGGACCCTGGCTAGAAGAAACATCTTGTGGCTGAATATCAGATTCATCAGAAGTAGTAAGATCATCTTCTGTATTGTTTGGAGAGAATATTGGATCATCTTCCGAGTCCTCAAACTCTTCTTCTGACATATTAAGATATTGGCAAATCTCCCTTTCATCCAAGCGTCTGGACGCCATTGTAGCTATCAGTCAAGTGGCAAAGTAAAGTCGACAGCAAAACATTCCAAACAAACACACTGAACTGAAAATGAAAATAAATCTTTCCTTATTTGTTGTCGGAAAGAGAAACATTCCCATAAAGAAAAGATGAAAGTGGCCGATTATTGAAAATTCTTTTATGTTTATAGTGCATTGTGTTGGGCAGTATTGTTTAGAATAGTTCTAACTAAGCAGGTCAAATATAAAGCTCAAAGTAAAGAATGCATTTTCACGAAATTGATTGTTGCTTTTCAATCGCCGGTGGAGCACTGAATGAATGTTTTCCTGTTGGCACCGTGTTGGTCCCATGGGACCGACACACTATAATTTCGATTTAATGATATAATAAAAACACACTATAATTTCGATTTAATGATATAATAAAAACCTAACTCGAAATTTGATAACTTGAAGTTATTTTACAACAGAAACACTACCTAATGGCATTAACGGTGCTGTCAGTGAATATTGAAAATTTCATCCGGCAGTTAACATGTTAAGGACTTTCTGTGTGAATGCAAGCAGTTTCAGAATAGTTCCTGTGGGCCAGTGGTTCCCAAAGTGTGCCCTGTGGTTGGCTTACTGGGGCAAAAGTTTCCAATATTTTCACTGAAATTCAGTCAATGATATGATTGTTCTAAATGTGTACTTATTTATTCTGTTTACATATAAAATGTTTCTGAATTTAAAATACAGGGATGGGCTGATATGAAATTTTTGTTGATACCAATAAAGTACCGATATAAAATATACCGATAACCGATATTCTACCGATCTGATGTAAAATTTCAAACGGTCCTTGAAGAACCTGAATGGATCATTGACCTCCTTGATAAATGTTTGTTTCCAGGTGATTGCAGTGCAAAGGAAGTTGCATATTTAGACATTTAGTTTTCTGAAAAGTAGGGCATGGAGATTATCCATAAAAATTATAACAAAATGGCAGAATTTTGCACTAAATTATAAGATATTTATAGATATATTGAATCTGAAAATAATTGGTAATTTTTTCGATACAGGGTCGTTCCATATCTATTTATATCAATTTTAAAATAATTGGTTGCATGACCATTTTAGAAAAATTTCATTTTTAGTACATACATTTGTACATGTTTCTAGATATCAGAACCAATGTTCGAAAAAAAATTTTGTGTTTAGTTCTTCTGAGGCAACCATTTTTTCAACATGGCACATGGCGTTTTATGCTCATGTAGCAGTTTATGGAAACCTTAATATCTCAAAAACCATTAGAGCTTGAGATCTGAAACAAAATTCATTTTTTAGCTAATAAAGCATACTTTCTGTGATATTCAAGTATGTTTGCTTAAAATTGCATCCTAAGTGAAAATTTGGGTAACAATAGTTAAAAACTTTGATTTTTATGCCGGATTTTTTTAATGAAGGAGTTTAGTGTAAGGATTGAATTTTTATTAACGTGTAGACCTACCTGCAGGGTGTCTGTAAATAAAATATCAATGCTTAGAAATGTACCCCTTTTTTACAGCATGGGTTCAAACATGGCCGTTAATGGAATTTTGACTGTTTTTGGGGTTAAATATCTCAGATGGGTCCTCTTTAAGAATTCTGAAATTTGGCACAAAGGAAGCCTTTGTCTTGTCCAAATTTTCACCAAGCCCTTGATCTCCAACCATGTCTTCTCTTGTTGCAGCAGCTCCTGCTTAATTGTCCTTCTCCATGTACATCTGGGGCATCCTCTCCTCCTTTCTCCCTGGAGATTCCAATCCATTGTTATTTGTTATATGATTGGTTTCTAATTTGTGATATCCCAAAGTTTCTCATTTGTAATTTTATCAGGCCACTTTATATTCATGATCCTCATTAAGCACCTATTCACAAATGTTTGTACAGGGTGGCACATATTGTATCTACCAATATAAGTTGGCAACCCTGTCGAAATGCAGGTGCGGATGTGCAGAAGTTTCCCATGCTTAGGCAGATGCAAGTCTGGCAGTTAGTCTGCCATGGAACGCTGACCGTTTCATATGCGAATCGTGGCAGTATTGGTGTTCATCCGAATGGGTTTCATTCAGGAGAAGCAGCAGGCACTGCGACGACGGTCCAATGAGGGGTCGCCATCAACCCGTGCCAGAGCGTCACAGCATGATACAGGTCAGACGACAGAATGCCAATGTCAGCGTGCAGAAACAAACAAAAGTCTCCAGGTCGGAGGAGGAGTATTATCTGGCGTCCTGGTGCTTCTCAGTGTAGTGCCTGCTGCGTTTCCTAAATGGAACCCCTTTGGATGAATACCTCCACTGCCACGATTCATGTCTGAACTGGCCAACGTTCCCTGGCAGACTAATTGCCAGACTTGCATCTGTCTAACCATGGGAAACATCCACACCTGCATTTTGACAGGGTTGCCAACTTATATTGGTAGATACAATATGCGCCACCCTATATATAGTTGGTGTCCTATTTTATTTGTTTGCTTCCAAGTAGAGTGTTGCATCGAGGTTTTTTTGCTCGATCGTCTATAGTTCGCACGGATGACACTAGATGGCTTACGGAATCAACTGTTTCTTTGCTCAAGAACACTTGAACAGGCAAACGATAGGTATATGCTCAAGGCCCAGTAGTTCACATACAACAGTAATTTGTCTGTAGTAGTGGTCCTTCAAATATGCTTCGTGAAATTGAAACTCAAGTGAACATAGTCATCATCTCCATGTTAAATTGTAATTTAGTCTATCTTACCAATACATAGCAAAGATTCCAAGCTTTCAGGAGCTAATGTCACTCTCATCTTCAGGGTAGAAGTGCTGTTCTGAGCATTAACCCAGTGTATATACGTTTGTGGAGGGGGATCCCGGTGAAGAGACGGACCAATCGGGTGGCATGTGCTACGTGCATGTTTCTGGTTAACTAACGCTAATCAGTTCAAGCCCAATGTTGCGATTAAGATTGTATTTTTTTTCATGAATGGCTATTGCTTCCTTGATAATGCGGTCCCAGTAGTTTGAAGTTTTGGCTATGATTTCTGTGTTGCTGAAATCTGGTCTATGTCCTACGTTGATTGAATGTTCTGTTAGTCCTGACTTTTCAGGATGGAAATACTTGATGGAGCTTTGATGTTCTTTACAGTGCCGTTCTATTATCCTACCCATTTGTTCAATGTATGCTGTCCCACAGTTGCAGATGATACGGTAGACTCCCGGTGTTTTGAGTCGTAACTTGTCCTTGGGGTTGCGTAGTAGGCTTCTGATCTTTGGAGGTGGTTTGTGAATGGTTTTTATGTTATGTTTCTTTAGAATTTGGCTGATAACTCTGGAGAGATTTCCGGTGTAAGGAAGGATGGCTATCTTCTGGTCAGCTTTGCCTATGTCCCCTGGTGTGTTCGGATTCCCTGATGTGTCTGGATTCCCCGGCATGTCTGGTCGATAGCCCGAGAGAATCTGTTCATGGTATTTGATATTTTATATATTCGAGCGAATCATGCTTGAGCATGGGAGATTCGATCGAGTTTGAGCGAGTACTCTATTTCCAAGTTTCACAGCCATAGAGTAAAACTGACTTAAAATTTGTTTGAAATATCCTAGCTTTGTTCTTAATCCAATTTGTTTACTTTTCCATATTGGATACAGTTGAATAAAAGCTATATTGGCTTTGCTTGTTCTGTTTTTGACATCTTCTTCTGCTCCTCTATTTTTGGTTACAGTCACATTTATCCTTCCACGTTGTGATTCCAACTTTCTTTGATCTTTATTCACACATTTATTGATCGAAGCCTCCACGTTGGTCGCCAAATTTATCTGGAATGTTCCTTTTGATGGAAGCCACAGAACATATACTCTTTAAAATTAAACAAGACTTAGCACAATGTAATGCACCATCTATTTGTATCATAGAGAAATATATATATACATACTTCTTTGCCATATGGTTGCTGGATTGAAATATTTCAAGTCATAGATGAACAATCCAACACATGTAGAATATAAAATACACACAGCCCAGTAATTTGAAGCAAAATAATAATGCCAAATCATGTGGAAGCTATTCTACTTTAGATCAGGGATACCCAAACTTTTTCATATGTAGGGGCATGAAACTGTGTAAGTACTTTGTTGTGGGCCACATTGAATTTTACTTTGCATTAAAGATAATGCTTATAATTATATATAAAGAGGTTTTGCAAGTACTAAGGCAGGCCTCAAATAAAAGCACTTATGGTGTGCCCTGAGAGCCATACTTTGGGCATCCCTCCTTTTTCTGTAAAATAAAGTAAAGAGTGTGATGATGTTCATACTACAAGTATGACCAATCAGTAATTCTATATCCACCTCATAATAAAGGCATCCTAATTCGATCTCTGGTTCAAGTTTTTGATGTGATTTAACTTGTTTCAAATTTCTAAACAATATTAATAAGCCATTGGCATAACTGCATTGCCTACATGTCAGTATTGATGTAATTGAAATTTTCTTCTAAACCAGTCCTTGAAGTGAGGTACGATTCATGGCGATATCTATCAATCTAGCAAAATTGTGGCAAAGCGTCCCATCAGCTGTCTCACTGTTACATTACACCATGTGAATATCCCCATATTAGTCCGCATCCCCCATATAACAATTTCCACTTCAATTGCTGTTTTGAACCAAAGAATCCGTAAAATGCAGGCTCGGCCAGGACTTGAACGTGGGTGTCTGGCATACCATGCCATTGCTCTCCCACTGAGCTACTGAGCCTGATTTTTCGCTCTCGCTGTTTTACCTGCATGGAATCGTCTCTTCTAGTGCTACCGCAACGGGATCTGTTGCCTTTGAAACACTGTAGAAATAGACGTTGGCTAGTTCCTCCCAGCGTAGAGATGTCAATTCCTTAAATTAGGCACACACAGGAGATGTACTACGTAGATTTTTCAGCGAAGATTTTTCACACACTGGTGTCTCAGGTCAAGCCTGCATTTTTCGCTGAAAAATCTATGTACTACATCTCCTGTGTGTGCCTAATGTAAGGCAAAGAAACGTGTTATATTTGAATTACCTTGGAGCCAGAGTTTAAAAATCAGCAAATATTCATACATTTTGACCTCTTCTGAGGATTATCATCAGGGAGAAGGATTTACATGTTGGAAGAATTGCTGGGGGATTTTGCACCATCTGCTGGATATTTTGTTGATTATATCGAGATGTGTCCTTGCGATCGCAGAGCATGCAATGGAAGAACTAAAATTTTAATTTGTTGTATGCTGTGTTTAACAGTATTGTCCTAGCATCTGAAGTAAGAATTGTTTTAAAATTGAAATTCGTTTAAACCATTTTTTTAACAACCATGGTTTAAATCATGTTGCACTCAAGGATGCAAAAATGTTGTACATATTTGATACACTGGTGTCTCATAAGCATGGAGTCCGATGTTTGATTCCCAGTGTGGCCGGCCACCTATGGCTAGTAAAGGTCCAGTTTTTTAATAATTTATCTGTGCTTAAAGAACACATTTTGTGGTGCAAAGGCAAAGTACTTTTACTGAATTCTGCTTCAAGAATATTTTTTGTCTTATTTTGTGTATAGTGTATGTATATCTTCTCTTGTTAGCACTGATAGCATTAACATTAATATTCTATGTACAGATTGCTCAAGATGACAACCTACCAAAGTTTGTGTGCATTGGATGCGTGGACAAATTGGAGAACTTCCAGACATTCAGAGACATGTGCCATGAGTCAAAGAATCTTCTCACTACCTACATCTCAAAAATGGAAAAGTGCAATTGGAACAACCAGGGCTACAAGGTGAGTACTGTTATTCTGTCATTTAAGAAGTATGGAGTAGGGCATTAACCTTTAGCAGACGGCTAAGGGTTAATGACCTACGTCTCTCATGAGTGTACCATCTCAGGGTGGGACTTTTCAAATGTGCATCTTTCAAACTTGCCATGATGTACCAAAAAATCATACCTCGAGAATTAATTGCCCCAGCGAGATGAAATCAGTTTTTTGGGGGATTGATTTTTATCAAGGTGAAATTTATACATTGTACCTCACAATAATGAAAGTTAAACAGAGAAGAAGAAAAACAGATTTTACAAGAAAAAGTTGACCACCACAATAGACGAATGTGAATGAAAAAGGTATGTAACAGTGATACATTCGTGCAACCGTGCAAAGTTGCATTGAAAATAGGCTGATATTTCTTGCGGAAATAAATAACAACAATGTGTAAGAGCAGCAGTGTTGCCAGATTATGGGGAAAGTTCCGGAAAATTGCTTTTAGCATCAGCCCTGTTGATCCATAGAATCTCTGTCTCCATGGTGAATTTGAAGTTCTGGTGCTGGTTGTTAAGGTGATCCAGGAACATATGTAGCGCTGCTTCAACATGCGGCCAAGATACAAAGGTATCGTCTATTTATCTGTACACTGCAGAAGGTTTCTGTGGAGCTGAATGGAGTGCCTCGTGTTCCAAGTTATCCATGAAGAAATTGGCTATTGCTGGTGAGAGCGGGGATCCCATTCCTGTTCGTAGTACCTGTAGCTGAAGTAGGTTGAAATCAGGGTATGTTTGTAGAGGTTAATGATGTCTGGTGCGAAATGTTGCTCCAACAGTGTTAAGTAATCTTGAATTGGCATTTTGGCGAAGAGTGATACTATATCATAGCTGACATTTTGGTGAAAAGCGATACTACGTCAAAGCTGACTAGAAGGTCTCGGGGAGATGTTCTGATGGGTCTTGACGAAGTCCGATGAGTTTTTGACATGGCGTTGGCACCAGGGAGTCGTAACGTACCCAATTTGCGTTACACGTTACGTTCCATTTTGTAGGAGGAAGAGTATGGTTCAGCTGCTGGTACCCATGTAACGTAACGAAATGCAATATGTTACAGACTGACGTTACAGAGAACGTAACAAAATGTATTATGGTAGATATTAACGTTATAAAGGAACGGAACGAAATGAGCACATTGGAACATAACGTAATATGCAATATGGTATATACTACCGTTACAAGGATACAAGGAACGTAGTAACGAAATGCATTGTGGTATATACTAGCGTTACAAAAAAACGTAACGAAATGCAACATGGTAGTAAATAACGGTACATAGGAACGTAATGAATGCAATCCTCCGTAACGGAACGAAGTGAAAGGCAATATGGTTAATTAACGTTACATAGGAATGTAACAAAATGTAAACCACTGTAGCGGAACGGAACAAAATGCAGTTGGGTACATACCATCTGCATAAGGAACGTAAATAAATTCAGTATGGTAGATGTTAACGTTACAAGGAAAGAACAATTCACAAATGTTTGCTAGTAACGTTATAGGTGCGTGACAAATATAATCTATTAAACATCAAGGAAGAAAAAGGAATAGCCCAAATCTCTTGCCATTCATTGGAACATTGCGAAAAATAACTCAGTATATTGTGTGGGATTAATGTTTCGTTAAAAATATGGTTGTTTGTAAATTAATGAATTTCCACCAGGGTTGTTAAAGGATCAGGAATTTTAAATCAATTCAATTCAGGTTCAGCAGGGAATATTAGCAAGCATAAATGGATCTGGACCGTAAAGAGCCTTTTTATGTTTAAGGTATTTAAATAAGTTCCAGGAACCTTTTTTCTGGATCAATTGAAATACGGCACAGGGTCCTTCGTTCCGGATCAATTTAAAGACGGTCTAAGTTCCATATTTGAAATGAAACAATACGCAACTTGGACCGAATTTACACTGTGATAGAACAGGTTCCGGTATTGTTGCGGAACCCAATAGAACCCATTAGTTGATGGGTTCGTGGACGTTTAAAAACCCTGATTTGAAAATTACACTTTTGGCTCGAAATTGAATAAACCTTCCATGTAGTGTAGAAATGAGTAGCCATAGGCGTGCGCACGAAGTCCAAAGGGGGGGTTAATGCCCCGCCCTAATCATGGACGTCTGCAGATATTTTCGACGGAGGGAGAAGCGAGGTATTTTTCCATGGGGCATATTACCCCGATAATAGTGTTGCCCCCTCAAGAAACACCACTTGAATTCGAAATTATCGCATTCCTGCATACCCATTATAATAATTAATGTAAATTACTATGACTGGAATCAAATTATACGTGTGAAATATATACTTTTAGCTGACATTCGTTTTCTAAAGGAGAGAGGTGGCCATCCTCACCCCCCTTTCAGATTTCCATGCCCCTATATTATTATACTTTAATCCAGAAAGTTAGGGGAGAGGAATTTTATCGCCGGTTATTAAACTATATTATGCTCTTGAAGAAAATGAAGTATTTTTAAGCCAATGAAAGTTCACAAAACAACTACGGCTAAAGAAGGTGCAGTGGCGCAACCACAGGGGGGGGGGGAGATTGGGCCTCAACCTTGGACGGAAATCAATTCTAAGGGGTAAGGTTGCAAACATTGAACTATGGAAAGAAAGGTTGCAGAATCTAAGAGTTGCAGGACAAAACGATACTAAAGACGGATTTAGTTTTCACGTCTTTCGTGCATTATTTCTTCCAGACGGTCAAGAGCATCTGCAAGGAGGCACAGAAGGGCAATTGCCCCCTTTCGATTTATATCTTTATACAAATGTAAATAAAGTTATATAAAATTGTCTAGCTCGTTTCGCTCGCAATATCTGCTTTTCTTACAGTCTTGTCAATTTCAAACCCTTAGCTATAGTGGAACCATGAGCAAAACAACCTGCGCAGACCCACGACTCCTGTACACCATACTCCCTCTTGTAGGGGAGGGGGAGAGTGGACCATGCTTCCTTATGGCCCGAGGTGGAGGGAAGAAGGGAAAGCTGCGCGGGGACTTTTCGTCCCAAGGTTTTTTTCCTTGTGGTCGATGTATAGGGGACGGCGGCAGTCAGCCCTGGACGCCGAACGATGTAAATAGAAAAAAAAATGTAAAAGAGAATGTCATGGGCCTCCATGATTTTTTTGCGCCATATTAAATCAATATTGTTTTCAGTTTGCAAAAATTTGGATCTAAAAGTTTTCTTGATCGCTTCGCTAGCAATTTATTTTCTGTAATGCATTGTAAATTACCAGAGGGAGAAGTAACAAGAAGTAAGTACGTCAGACTATTACAAACAGTTGAGTCTTAAATGTATGAACAATTGTTTGGGGGAGAAGAAGCGCACACATTTCAGAGGCATATTTTTTGTTGTTTGTTGTGGGGCGAATGAATTCATTATGTAATGTATTAATATAGGCTATATAAATTGTGTACGTATAATAATAGTGCCATTATTACTACTATTATTAATAGTTTATCCAAGTACTCCCCCCGCAGACAAGAATTTGTGGTTACTCCTCTGAGGGGGTGCATCATTTTCTATGTAATTGAAAACTATCGCGCTTCGTTCTCTGGCAAATTTCTTAAAAATAAAAGTAAGGACATTTTGAACAGGACACTTAATAACATAATGGCGATGTCTTCCATTCCTAACTCCCAGGTGTGGGCAGACGTTGTAACATGCACTTTTAGTGACCATTGATTTCTACCATAAATTGCTACTACTAGATAGTGAACATAGAAGTGCATGTTTGGACACACGCCAGAGATTGTGCTTATGGCAATGGTCATCGTTAGTGCTCGAAAGTTGATGTGTGTGTGTGTTCAGTAGACTTTCAGCTATGCAATTGCGGGCGCTCACTTATGTGTGTGTAACAAATTTACTTTGTTTTTATATAGTCTTGTGCAACGTACGCATACTGTACTTTAGCGAGGACAAGAATTTACATGACCCCAACTCAGCCATGCAAAAATTAAACTTTGATAGTTATTGGAGCCCATTTTAATATTACAATTGTGGGTTCAGTATTTTTGAGGTATCGATAAGACATGTGGAACGACTGATTCTAACAAAATGAGTCAAGTTCAAAAGATATGTGGATGCTATTTGTCATCTCCATTTACATTCCATGCTGTTACACGGGATGATTTGGTAGTAGAGTGATTGACTATTCGGTTTCCATTCTTCAAAAACTCATTGTCCAGAACATTAGAAAGTAACATGCTGATTTGGATACACACACAGGCAGACACGTGCGTCCATCAAGGTAATTAATGTACATTAATTTGCATTTGCGTGCGTCTTTTGATAATTTATCAGATGCCATGCAATAATTACTTAGACAAGATAATGACAATGATGTTGCCATTTTTTGATATTTTATTAAGAGAATTTTATAACAAGAGAACTAAACTTAACCTTAGGAAGTAGCGTGTTTGAAAAACAAGAATTGATTTTAGGTTACATATTAGGAGGCTAACAGTAACGTCTGTTATTGAGTGGTGTTCCTGAGTAATGTGCTCTAAATGTTACATTTTGAGGTACATTCTAAAATGGCTGTCAAATTTATCATAAAAAATCTAAAAATTTACACTAATCTCTCACAAAGAAACAGATATCATGGGAATTAATACAATAAAAAAAAATTAGGATTTGTTCACCAACCAAGGAATAACAATATTTGCCATATATTCAACTCCCTACAACATCGAAGCTCAATTTTTTTTAAAAAAATGTAAATATACATATATTTAAAGTATGCATTCGTACTGTATAAGCATAAGAATAGAACGGAGGTTCTGAAAAGTATATATTGAAACAGTTTTTAAAATTTTGTTGAATATCTTTATTATTCTCTTAATCATTCCAAGGTAAATTCTAAAACAAGGAAAAAAAGACCTTATTACTTAAAAAACTAGAGAAATTTTGTATCTTTCAAAACAAAGCAAATACACTGTCATTTCCTTCAGGTGTCAATTTAAAACTAAACAGAATTCCACAAATTTGACATGAATAAAAATATATTTCATACTCTTGTATAACATCAGTATATCTGTGCAATTTTGTGAACAGGTAAGACAGCTACTCAAAACTAAATTTATTAATTACTAGGAAACATTAAACAAGTACGAGCAAAATTGTTCTTTTAATTAAATTACTTCTTATGGAACCTCTGAAAAGATTTTCTTTGGTTACAGCTACTTATGTATAATGAACTATAAGATCACAAAAAAAATCAAGTAATTATATACATTATTAATCTAAACAGTAATATTCCCCACATTTTCAACATGTTGTACAAGATCTTTCTGTGGTGTATCATTGGATTCCACAAAGTTTGCTACAATGTTTGTAGTCAATTCTGTGCTGCTATTTCTGAGATTGCTTTTTAATGAAGATTTAGTTAGATTTTTTTTCATGAAAATATAATTATTTCTAATAACAAGTATGTCATCAATAATTTCGGTTGCCATATTACACCTGAGTGGGTTTAGTATGAATTTCAGAGATGAAAAGAGTCTCTCGACACTAACTTGTGTTGCAGGAGTAGAGAGAACAATACAAGCCAAAATGTACAATTCGGGACAACTTGATTTTCTAATTTCCCAGAAATTTAGAACATTTTCAGTCCTTTTCAGTCTTCGAGTTGAAACAAAGTAAGTGTCCAATAATGACGCAATATTAAACTTTGGTGCAGATATGGTATTCCGCCGCAATAAATCTTGTTTCTTTAAGTAGTTTGTGACATGGTCACTGTCATCATCTTCAGTGCTGGAATCTTCTTGTTTCTTTACCTCTCCACACACTGATAAGGATTTCATGTGTTCAAGTCTTAACCACAACTTCTGGAGATACACCTTCGCCACATGGATGTTTTCTTCACTTAAAACAGAAAAGTACCTGGGATCCATGTAAATAGAAGCAAGAAATCCTGGATACTCAAATAATGATGGAAGTCTCTCTTCGTTATTGACATATAATGCTTGTTTTTCTCGTTTGTCCATGCCCTCTACTATGTGGCGTGCAAGGTCTGTGTTGATTGTTGATGTTTTAAGGCGACACTCCAGCCATATCCCGTAGAAGTCGCCAAGTAGAATCTGTTCTTCTTGCAGCCTCTTTGTGGCTACTTTGGCTGGTTCCAGTGACGTCAAAATAGCCTCAATGTATATCCAGTCTTCTTGCTTTATTTTAACTTGCTCTTGATAGTAATCCCCTATGAACTTTTTAAGTGTAAAAAGTGACTGGAGCATATCATTTGTGCTGTTCCATCTTGTCGGGACATCAAGGGATGGTACCGGCAGTGATTCTGCATTCAATTGACGCCGTGCTGTAGGCGATCGTAAGACACGGCATGCTGCTTGACATGTCACAATAATATCCTTAACTTCAGGAATGGAATTGAGAGCATCATTTACGACTAAATGAAGAGTATGCGACGCGCAACGAACGGATTGGAGACGATAATCTTTACTCGTCAATTCCATTTCAATATCTTCATCTTCGTAAGTGTCTTGAGAAATATTAGACATCTGTGTTTCTTGATCTTCCCCAATAAGTTTCCCGGCTTTAATCATGTTTGCTCCAGTGTCTGTAGTTAAACTATATATATTCTCCACGGGCACATTATACTTATCCAGAATGTTCAACAATTCGTAACGCAAATTGCTACCTGTTTGAGACACAAATAACTCTTGAACTGACAAAGTACGCAATTGGAGAGCCCCATTTACAACAAACTGAACGTTGACACCAAAGAATGATCGTCCATTTTTCGAAGTAGAATCAACTTTTAGATGTATCAATTTTCCCTCCATTTCGCCGCGTATTGTTTCTCTGATCTGCTGGGCCTGACTGAATAGCATGTTCCGTACACCTTCCTTGTTCACGATAAACCTGCAGAGAATAAAATTTGCTTTCATCCTTAATTGATAAGTTGTTTCTTGATTTTTGAAATTTTCAAGACATTTGTTTCAAACCCAAAATAGAATTAAAATTCTTAAAAATATTTTTCAAATAGTATGAATTAATTATATTATCAAGCTTTCATCAACTAGGCAAATGCTACAAATATGAGAAAGCAGAACACTTTTTTGGTGAAAGTGAAAAAGATTGTTATTTAAAACCATAATAGGTTAACCTCTATCAGTGTGTCTAGAAACTAACGCAGCTTGCATGCAATAAACAGTGTTATTTGATGCAATCAACGCTCTTTAGTAAAGTTTGAACTAATGAGGAAGTTATAACACCACCCTCCCTGGTCACAGCACTGGGCTTTGGCAATAGGTCTTTTTGCTTCATTCAGATATACCTAAGGCTGTGAAAAGGATATATGTGACACCTATATTTTTTTTATTTTCTAAAATATATTAACAATAGTATATAGGGGATATCTAAATAAGTTGTACTGCATGCTCAGTTCCATCCAGCACTGGAAAGCTACAGAATGTTAGCATAACCTGTCTCTAGGCATATGGAGTACAGTGAGTTTGTTTTGTCTCTGCGCAGAGTTAGCACGTGATATGGGACAGATGCCGGCACTTTCGTCCCGTAACGTCTAGCATGCAGACAATTATACAGTATTTATATTACATATTCCGACCTAACCTGTGTTATAAGAGTTTAAAACGAACGCACTGTATATGTAACAACTTTGTAAAATTGAGGAAAATTTGACATAATATTTGAAAACTTTATATTAATTAGTTTTGTTTGAGTGTACAAAAGTGTGTTAAATATCATTTGATGAAAAAATGTGTCTCATACATATCAGTCTTCAGAAAATTACTTTTCCAGACAGTTATACTTAGTTTACTTATTCAAAGAGTAACTGTTGCAGTTGAAATTACTCATGATTATGTCAGTGAGTAACTAGTTTTACAGTTATTTGAAAAACTAACTTAACGTAATTGCATTCCTTCTAAACATTGTAAGGATATACAGAACTCTCTACCTTCATTACATGAGGCTGGATCAATAAAATCAATGTATTTGAAGTAACCTGAAATGAATTTCTAAGGAATTCTAACTAAAGAAGGTAGCTGTAACCGTAGCAGAGTTTCATTTTTGCAATAGATGTAACTTTATGACGTTACTTTTACTATTCTTTAAGACAAATTTTTAACTTTAAAATTTGTAGCGTTGGGGGAAAAAGTTAAATTTCGCAACACTGTTTCAACTATGGGCTCCCGCGTAGCCAAATTATTAGTGATTTAACATTTGGCGCTAGCGGTCCAGGGTTAAATTCCTGGTGGGAGCCCTCCAAAATTTCAGTCCTGCCCAGCTACGCGAGGACAGTAGTTGAGCTAGTTAAGGAGTGGGTTCTGTCTTGAAAGCCAGAAATAGCTGCGATGGACTATGCGCGGACCAAGCGTCATCCTTTGAAAAATCAGCTTAGAGTTGTTGGCATTTGAATAATTAGTCTTGTTTGTATACGTCAAATTGATTTAAGGGCCTTTCTCTTAGAGGGGTAGTTTAGCTTCCAACTATTTCTTTTCTGGACGCTTTTGTTTCCTTTTTTTTTTCGGAATCTCCTACTAAGGCAAGAAAGCTGGGCTTCGTTCCATTTTGAATTTAGGACATCCACGCTTTGTTGCAATTCGTCATTTCTAGTTGCTCATTAAAACTTCAGTGTTTGGTTTAATCTTGATTGTTGTCATAATATTACAATGCGATGACATACCACAGACATAAAATCCAAAATAAAATTTCTTAAATATTTATTTTCTTGTAATTAATGATCATTGGGTGTGTTCAATTTTTCGCAATAAAATATCCAACAGAAAGTAACTGCAAAAGTAAGTTATTCTTAAATTGAGTAGCTGCACCGAACCTACTTTTTGAACCAAGCAACTGACTCTTGTAACTTTCCGAACACTGATTAAGACTGTCCGTTACTAACAATGAAAATAATTTCATTCGTATACAATGTGAACATACTAAGGAATACATGTAAAGGACAATCTGACGACATTGATGAAAATACGCACCTGTCAGAAGCTGGCATCGCTTCCAAAAGAGGATTCACTATATCTTGAAATGCTTGGTCATTCATCAGTGAAAAAGGACGTCCGTGCTCCGAGATGAGTCGGATGCAAGACTGCCTGAGGATGTCTGCGGTCATCTTTACATTTAGGAGAATATTGGCTTTCGGATTACTAGAGATAGCATTTCTCATTTTCTTCTTCTGCAGAAATGACAGCTTATCTTGATGCCTCCGCTTGATATGTTTCTCTAGGTTACCACTATGATCTCCCTATAAAGAAAATAGTTTTATTCATACTGAAAGAATTAATATCAAAGTAAAATCTATGTGCGAGTTTGTGTATTCGTACAATATACCCATATACGTAAATATATGGAGACCACTAACTGTCATTATATAACAATATGCTTAATGTATGGAGATTAGTCACAAATTGGAATCCCAGCACTTTTTACGCCTGATTAAAATACTATAGAATACCCTACACATAGTGGATGGTAGTGAGCTCGCCCTGTTGAATAGGATGGGATTTCTGAGTGGAATGTTCAATGCAGCATATTGATCAAGATACAACAACTGAATTACGGCGAAGTAGGTTAGAAACCCTGCGTGCTCAAGAGCAGCTTCGATAAGGCACCTGAATTGTCTAGAGCTGAACAAGGAAATGGGCGATCTTTATTTCCCAAGGCCATTCCGCAAAACTAATGCCACAAGAAGTTTCCTGTGTGGATTTGTGAGCATGAAATTGTAGGTTGATGATAGTACTACAAGACGTCAAGTGGATTTTTTCCGTTTCGTTATTTTATATCGCTTTGCTACCTATAGAGTTTGAATAACTAATTAATCATTTGATGAGCAGACAAACACAAAGTAGCCGATCCCGTGGCAAATTAATTAGCGTAATACAATGCGAAGTCTAAAGTCTGATTAGAACCTGGACTAGAAGATATTGTCTTTATACCACTTCCATCATCTATCGCATCCTTTATCATCGCGATTAACAGTGGTAGACGCGAAATAAAAATAGAACCTTTGCAAGGACGTCCGAAAGAGGGGCAAGGGGTGGACGACCCCCCTGGAAAATGAAAGTCAACCAAAAATTATATATATATATATATATATATATATATATATATATATATATATATCACATATAATGTCATTTCAGCTACAATAATATATGTTAATTATTGCATGAACATAACTTCAAATTAAAGTAATGTTTTTTTTTAAAAGACAACACTTATGGTGTAGGACATGCACCTTGTTTCCCCCCCTGGAAAAAACTACCTTGCTTGCCCTTCCCTGAAAAAAAATGCGGGCGTCCATGAACCATTGGTATCTACTTCGGAGTATAAAGCGTTGTTTCTTCAATGTATAGCGCGGAAGTAGACCGCAACAGCCTCTTATTTGACAGGAAATAGCAACACGAGAATAGGGATTCCTCGTATTTTAGATTTTCTCAAACTAATTTCAAGTATGTGGTGGAAATTCCTTCTATATAGTATGCAAATCGAGGTTTGCAGTTTGAATGGGCGTATTCCTTTTCTCGGTTTTTCCTGGAGACGATATTTTCAATTACTTTGAAGCATTTTGTACCATTTTTTATTTTTATAAGCAATTTCATTAATTATACATATGATAGAATGATCTAAACATGAAACTCATTGTCTCTTCCAATGATTAACAGTTTTCCTTGCCTTTCATTACGCTAGGCCTCTCAGTCGCTATCTTTGTTGTGAACCTAGATTAAGTGTGGGGCTTATCCTCTATGCTTTCATCATACAGCATGGCTGTGGGCTACATGCTTGACATCTTAACACAACTCCTTTCAAATATTTCTCGGGAAACGTATTTCACCTATCGTCCTACGGGAATCAGACGAACGTAACTACAAAAATGCGGTTTTCAGTTTTGTTAAAAAAAAAATCCTCTGAAGGGTATTTGAAGTAAATCGACATTTTTCCACTTCTAATTCTTATCTGTAAGACTGAGTCACGTTTAACAGTCAGACTTTATGCACAGTAAGGCTAATCGGAACTGAACCTACAGTTTATAAAATTGGATCCGAACCACTGTGTGCCTCCACCGGGTATCGAACCCGGGACCCCTGGAATACAAGGCGACGACGCTACCACTGCGACATCGGGGAAGCCGACCTTCACTTCAAGTATCGCTATCACTTTTTAGTAGTCAAGGAGTATTGCATTCATTTCAATTTGGAGTAAGAGTTCAGCATTCACGTAAATCAGCAAACTTTGAGTTTTAGATACAATGTTCAATAACAACTTATATCGTCACGGCCAACAAAATAATGGCCATGAAAAAATTAGTATCAAGACACCATACTAAAATTGCTGCTTGAAGAACACCGTAAAGACTAAAGTCGTTGCCTGCTCCGTGACTGATCAGCTAAGCTGCTATTTGAAACCCTGGCTAAGGTATGGACGTACCATTGAGTTTGTCCCAATATCTATTCAACCTCAACATAGTAAATAACTGAAGAGGTAGGAAAGCTACGTAAAATTGCCGAAATAGGAAATAAAATACTCCTCTACCCCCCACACATGCATATGGAGCCGAGTTTTGAAATGCCGAAGCAACTATTGCCCACGGTCAGACTATATCAGTTGCTTTCAAACGTTAACATGATGAAATGAACGTTTCTATATGCACCTCCATGCAAATAATTTCATAGAATCCCAAATAAAGTTAAATTAATTAATGTATTGAAACTAGGCATTTGAATTTTCCCAAGGCAAACCTGCAGACATGAAAAGATCTGCCCATAGTCTTCAAGCACCTTTAAATACGCTGGCTCATAGCAGAATGTGATGTGTGAGCAAGAGTGCACTCGTGCACAATCCTACGTGTAATTTACAAACGTTAATTATTTTCCATTTCCTTTCGCCTGCATCCTAACATTTTTTTAATCCACGACAATCAGAGCAAAAAGTTTAGTTAGTTTTTTATGATAAGATTGAATTCCTGCAGAAATGAACAGAAACTACTGTGGGACCACAAGGATATAAACCTGAGCAGACTCGCGGCTCGCGTGCACCGTACTCTCGCGTGGAGGAGAGGGGCACAGTAAAGCATGCTTTCTTATGGCCAGAGCTGAATGGAAGAAGGAAAATCTGTGCGTACACTTTTCGGCGTTTTTTTTCCCCTTGTGGTCGCTCTATACGACGTATAACCCCATTGCACTCTAAACTAAGGCTCTCCGACATTTAGACGAGCTGTTTTCAGTTTCCTTTTTCGAGACCACGTTCTCTACGTTGACCCTCACTGGTAGAACAATTGAGAGGAAGAATGTAACTTATAAGATAGAAAACACTTATGATGTTTAAATAGTAATAACACGATCAAGGTGGCTTCGGTCTAGGACGGCTATGAGATTCGACAAGTTAAGATAAGTCCCATCCTGAAATCCTAAATAACGGAATTTACGGCGAGAACTGAAACATTTCAACCTGCCCGAAGATTGCACTTACCGCAACTTTCTTTCCGCAGCCCGGAATAAGACAGTGAGATTCTCGTCGTATGTCATCAAAGGAGAAAAACATGCGAACGGGATTTTTTCTCTTTCTTCCCTTGGATAGCGAAGAACCTTCTCCTTCCATTGTAACCAATCGTAAAAGACCGAGATTCCCATTCACGCTAGTTTTAAGGATCCCAATTTCTTCATCTACCTCCGCTGTAAAATGTAGTTCTAACCTCCTACCCCTCCCTTAAATCGAACACTGCGAATCTGATTGGCTCCATGTAGAAGCAGCTTGTGGCGTATTTGTACACTGCTGAAAAATGCAGAAGCAGAAATAGTTATTTCCGTGGGTTAAAGCAAGATATATATATATATATATATATATATATATATATATATATATATATATATATATATATATATATATATATATCTTGCTTTAGTATATATATATACTAAAATGACAAAAAGGTAAGTAAAATAACCTAATTCAATTAATCATATACATATACACACCTGAACGATTATCGCCTGCACCATATTACTGAACAAATCCAAAATAAAACTTTATAATCACTCATTCCACTAAATGCCCTTGAGAACTGGAGATAGGTTGTCGTCGTCTTCTTTGTTTGGCACACACCGCCTATTAGCGATTTCTTGCCAGAGGTCCTATTTGGTAGTATTACACTTCTCTTAAGAAAAACACTTGAGGTGTTTTATCAAACTTTCTAGGGTGCACGCAGTGATTCTAATCCATTTCACCAAAAATATACTTTTGTCCCTATGGATTCATGTCTCACCATATGTACGCTTAGATTTATTTATTGATTTATTTATTTCAGATGTTACCCCTAATGAAGTTAAGGAGTTTTCATTTAATGCCCTTGCATTTTCTTTCTTGTGTCCCTCTGCTTTGATACCGAAATGCTCTTTTGTTGTAAAACACACCTACAAATACTTAAAAAAATAATAATTCTAAAACGTATTAGCTAAAAAATACATTTTTCTTGGACTTCTTTATTAGGCACAAATGTGTACACTAAATACATATTCAACAAATACAAAGTGAGATCACTTACCTTTAAGAAGCCGGGTTCGCATCCAGGATAAAACGTTCAATAAATGTTAGTATTAATATCTCCATTTCCTCTCTTCTTTTTCACTTAGAATTCCATCAAATAAACAGGCGTAATTCTGCAATTCCCCATCATTTGACATTTACAATCAGTGAATATGATAACAAAAGTGCTCACATGTCTACAAATGTCTTTATACTTCACTACCTTCGAGACGTTACGTTGTTCACGTCGCAAACAACAGAAAAACGCTTCGCTAAATAGGTAGACTCTCGAATATTTGGCCAGATAAGACGTTTTCATTTTAAGGCATGTCAGACACATTTTAAATGAAGGAACGTTAGAATTTTTTTTAAAAAAATATCTTCGGTATCGTAGATGTGTGATACAAAGTGGAACAATTTTGAAAAAATACAATTTAGTCAGATATTAAATTATGAACGTTGGACTTTACATAGCAGCAACATTAATATTCGGATACACTTAATAAAATAAGGAACAAAGGAAGTAGCTAAAAATGAGTACATAAAAAATATTACGTGGTAGAGTGGCACAGCACGCTACGACGCCAGGGGTTCCGGTTTCGAATCCCGACCTGTGCAGGAGTGTTCTTTGTGATTGTCCCTTCATCAGTTTCACCATTTCGTCGCTCATACTCATCGTTGCTTTCTTAACCGCCAGATTACCATTTCGGATGTACAGACGGGATAAAATGAAATGTACTTCCGTTTTCCTACCAACTCAGAAGCGAGTTGGAAACTCTTCATTGCTCCTGTATAGATAAGAAAGTGGGGGAGGGCAATAGCAGACAAGGCCAGCACGCAAACTTGTTTCCGGCAAAGCATCTTGTTGGAGTCTTGGCAGTTTGTGGAAGGATTTTGTGTTCCTCCCCCACCCCAACCCCGCCTTTCTCTCTCTCCTTGAGTTTGTGTTTGTGTGTGTGTGTGTGTGTGTGCGCGCGCCGACACCTGTTTCATTTTAAGTTTGACGTATTTTTATTGCATCGACTAATTGCTGTCATGACTGGAAATGAAACAGGTTAGCAATGGAGACATAATGAGGGATCAAAAATACAAAAATTCCGGGCATGAGTACTTAGTAGTAGTAAAGGTAAGGTAAAGTTCGTCGTGCGTATAGAACCGTGCCATGAAGGCACATTTAAGGGTTTGTGGCAGTAGGGTGTCGCATATTCTCGAGTTCGGACATTTTGGAGGTCATATGACCAGCACCACGCTCCAGCCGTCTTTACTCCCCAAGGATGTAGAAGAAACGAGAAAATAAAAATGTTTTACATTCTGCGTATGTGACAAGTAATTTTTTGGATATTGTCTTTGAAGTATCTGTTAACATCCTAACCCGCAATTTTGTTTAAGGATAAAACTGGTTGAAGGCCGCGAGTGTTCCTGAGAAGTAATGAACATATCACAGAACGCGCAATAGTTTAGCTCGCGTTTTTCTGAAAAAAAGAAAGAATGATATACAAATCAATTCTACGAATGCTTACGTCATTGTGACCATGGAGTGCATTTTGCACACTAACGAGGATCTGGCGTCATGACATAAGGTCAGTATAATGGTCTGTGGGGTTTGGACTGTGTCCTATCCATTTACGTTTGTAGTTGTCCTTTCACAAATTTCATCTTAACACACCTTTCATACTTATCTTTGTGATTACCCAAAAGTGGAAGAAAAGCGAAATAAAATAAATAAACACATCGATTATTGTGTCCCTGCGTTTTTCAATCTTTCTTCATGACCGAAAATTTATGTTTCACTGATGTAATGCATCACTTTAATCATGTGAATTATTTTCCGTCATCGTTGTGTGCTTAATCATTCCTTAAAGCATAGACTCTAATGCTGTTGTCCTTAGTGTAATTGATCTTATTGTGTGGAAGTTTTGATGTGGACAAAATAATGGTGAAGAATAAATCTCAATTGATTGTTCGAAATTTAAAATATAATAACTCCGAGGTGACGCATATTAACTGTTCTTAGTTCGATGTCAAAGAACGATTTCTCCTATACATTAAGAAGGATTCCGGCCTCCGTGGTAGAGTGGTTAACACAGCTTGCTTAAACACCGGCTTTGGCATTGTGTTCATTCGGTGTTCATTGTGAGTGTCCCTTCATTAATTTCATCATTTCATCGACCATCCTCATCGTCGCGTTTAGCCAAAAGTGGCACAAGAAGCGAATTAAAATAAAGCAAATCAATCAATCAATCGATCATAGGGTCTCCGGTTTCATAGAGCAGTATGCAAAGCACTTCGTCATGGATGCCCTCAAAATTCAAATAATAATTTGCAACAGAAAACCTGCTATTAGAGTATTTTAATAGTTTAGGCATATTAACAATTCACGTCAACCAACAATAAACAATTTATTGATTGATTTTCTTTTATTATACTTCGCTTTTTGTGCCACTTTTGGCTAATTTGCAAAGATCAAACATTCATGGCCAGGCCAGGATTCGAACCCGGAACCCCTGGTTCTGAGATTTCGGCCTGTGTATGGGGTTGGTGGCCATCCACCGTCGTGAGGAAATTGAGGAGCTACAAATTAGTAGCGTGACGCGGCCATGGAAACCTGCAAAGACTGAAGACCACAGATTAGCTGAAGACTTGTCTTGTTAACCACGCGTCACCCCATAATTCCAACCTCGGCAGGTGGAAGTGAAGCCGGCAGTCGGTAGGTAGGACGTGGCCCTCACGGACCGTTGCGTCACGGGTTATTATTATTATTATTATTATTATCATCATCTTCAATCAAATAAAGCTTTATCGTTATATATTACCGTATTTCATCGCATAATCGTCGCACCCTGTTTTTCAATCCAAAGAGAGAGAGGAGGGGGGGAAGGCAGAACACAAAATCCTTCCACAAACTGCCAAGACTCCAACATAAAGCTTGCTGGAAACAAGTTTCCGTGGTGGCCTTGTCTGCTACTGCCCTCCCCCACTTTCTTATCTATACAGGAGCAATGAAGAGTTTCCAACTCGCTTCTGAGTTGGTAGGAAAACGGAAGTACATTTCATTTTATCCCGTCTGTAAAGCAGTCCCAATGTCTGCTCCAAGTTGCACAGCTGCTTTCAGAGCCCTTGGTTTGAGAGGGGGGTGGGGGTGAGGAAAGGGTCTTGATTTTTCATACCGAAGCTCCTTCATTTCTTTCTCCCATTTATCTTGGTTGAATTTTCTGAGATACGGAATTTACCTCATTTTGCTTTTCATTACGTTTTATTGCGTTACCCACGGTACGCTTACATGTACTTAACATTTTCAATTTTCTTGCACGTACCGACACCCTTTGGTTAGATACGGCAAATATAAATAGCTGTCGTTCGTCAAATGTTGTTTTTTTGTTTTGTTACCCATTTTTCTCGTACTTCAGTCAGGGATCAATGCAGTTACTCATAACAGATGTAGTCAGGAAGTAGCATGAATTGTTCTTTCCCCGCATTGTAGTTGACCGGTAAAAAACTATGTAACAGTAACAGAAGGCTTTCAAGATTTGTCTGAATATTAAAGTGATCTTTTTTTTCACACCCAAATATAAATAACTAATTTCAGATTTGAAAACGTAACAGGGGTGTAAGGGGTGACCTTCCACGCAGTACATACACCCAATCGTCAAAATCAGTTCCACGTAGTACACCCTGGGCTGCCTTTTGCTGACTAACAAGTCTCTGGCGACTGGCCAGTATAATTCTGTATGTTCTCCTGCTTTTTGTCATGGGTGCTGAGTGCCCCTTTACAGCCTCAGCTTTTAACCTAAGTCAGAATATTTTCATATTTCAGTTATGCGACCTTACAGTTATGTTATTTGTTGTGGTAAGGGGCTGGACCCAGTATAACGTGGCGGGTGCAAAATAGCCTAAGTGCTGAAACACCCAAAATTAAACAAAAAAAGAAAAACGTAACAGGGAATATAGCTTTAATAAATGCGTATAAATATTTCACAATGGATTATATTTATGTACATGTTGTTAATTGTGAAATATTGTGAAGAAATGAAACAAAATGCTACGTTTCGGTTACTAATGTGAGCCACTGTATATGTAATGTTTTTATTTCATTAACAATGTACAATGGTCAAATACAACTTTGCAGACCTCCGTGGCGGAGCGGTTAGCACATCGCAATACGACGCCACAGGTCCCGAGTTCGTATCCCAGCCTATGCATCATTTTCATTTTTCTTTGTGATGTCCTTTCGTCAATTTTGTAATTTCATCACCCATCCTCGTCTTCGCGATTAGCCAAAAGTGGCAGAAAACCAAAGTTAAATATAACAAATCAAAATCAAACATTACTTGGCATGACAAGAATGGATAGGTTATTTTGAAGCTGCTGTTATTAAAAGCAAATTTTATGTAGCTTTCCTAGACAGAAGTTTCAAACACAGAAACTGATTGATTGGATAACGCCTGTGGATTCCTACTCGAGCAGAAAATGTATATGTTTCCATTTATTACTTACAACAATAGCAGACTGATTTCCCGCTAAATCAAAGAAAACTTGCATTCACAGTTACAAATTGACGTGTTGAATGATTTCTCTCACTCCAATTCTGCTTAATCGAACAGCACACCACAACGTGGGTCATTAAATATTTGCAACTTACTCTCGAGTTCCTCAACTAAAAATAAATTGACTGCGAAACAAGACCTCGTCTGCGATAACTATATACCACGTTATATGAAGAGTATACGCAAGTTGAAATTCCATCATAATAATTTGAATTCTTCTAGTAGCTACAAACATATTTTTTCATACATATTTTCTTAGCAAAATATGAAGTTCCTCACTTCAACAAGGATAACATATACACAGTATTCCACAAGAGTTTTTAGTTCGAGCTAGTCGTAATATGAATATACACGTCACTTCATTACTTAGTTTAAAAAAAGTGCCAGGCAATGTGAATTCGACGGCATGCCTGAAATTATTTGCAGTATCTCATGTATCAAGGGGGCTTTTTAAGTAAAATGAAGGACACATACCACATGCTTGGGTCAATTGAGAGTAGTAGAAACGTAATTATACTGCATGTTGCAACTGAAACAGTATCCTCGAAGCCGAAGTCGTTGAGTGATCCACTCATAAACTCTCTACCAAACATTTCAAGTTCGAGTAGACACCTGGGCATGAGCGTTTTCTTTGGTAACCATCCCTTCATAGATTTAATATGATCATCATTAATGTTCATAGTCGCGATTATCTACAAGTGGCAGAAAAGCGATACAAGAACAATACAAAAGTAGAAGAAACAAAAGAGGATAAAAGGATGAACTTAGTTAATGATAGGAAGTTTTATAAAATTACTGTTTCTTGAAGAATCTTGTCCTTTGTTCCGATTGTATTTCTCAGTCACACGTTGCTCAATGTCCATGTCGACTGTCGTTCTTACATTCTTGAAAATTACTTTAATGTCTGCCTATGCTCTTCTTTCAAACGTGGTAGGCGCTCTGTCTGTTTCTACACCACAAAGTTTAATTCATCTCCTGTCCAAAAAGGCACGAATTACTCAAAGTAATTTTCAAAATTGTAAGCAGATGAGGGCCCTTGTAAAATACGTGTACTGTCCTTTTATTCGCTTAGTTTTGAGAATCACTCTCCATACAATTGTTGCCTACTTCAGAGTCCAAAGGCCCTGTCTAGCTACAGACCAGTTGCGCAAACGCGGTTTCATTTGTTTCGTACACAAATTCCATCCTTTATACGTATTTTCTACTTGCTAAAAGCAGCGGCGGCTCAAGGGGGAGAGCCGCCGTGCCATGGCACTACCCTCAGAAGAAATGCATACCTAGCCCCTAGCCCAAGTATTGTTAAATTAATACATTGATAGTTTACAGACAATGAGATTCGAATCTTTCAATCGGTCAAGCTGACGTGACGACCGCCCCAACCACAGACTAGATATGAACCGCCCCAACCTCCTCACTGCATCGCCAGCTGTTTCGTATCCTCGGCGAGGCAGCGGTCGGCGCCACCCAAGAGCTGGCCTAACCAAGTTGAAACGCGTGCAGAGGGTTGGTGAAGTCTCAGCGAGTAACCTTTGCACCATAAGCCGGGAAGAAGGTGGCAGGGGGTGGTGTTAGCCAATGGGGTTAGCCCATAAGACACCAGCCGTGCCCGTTTAGCACAGCGAGGGAACTTTCTCAGTGTTGACACCGTTGCCATCTTCAGAGATAAGTCGCTAAATACGACGGATTTGTACGACCCGTTGGGGAAGTAATTCGTGAAAAAGGTACTATCTACTTTTCTGCCAACATTTGGAGAAACGAACCTAGTATTTTTCCGAAGTTAAATGAACATTTTGATAATAGATAGATGCGCCTAGAGGGCCATCCAGACTTTTTAAAAATATAAAAGTAAAAATTCCTTTGGCATTTCGACAATTTCTTTTTACATCAAATGTAGAATATTTTCAACGTCCAGTTGGAATACGTGTGCATGGGGGAGGAGAAGGTGAGAAGATTTGCTTTCCCTTCCTCTTGTAATTGTGTTTTTAGTGAAGTGTCCTGTAGTGTTTAAAGATAGGTTAGTGAGTGAAGATGAATCGTATTAGTGTGTTATTACTTAAACACACTGTTTTCCACGTTACCAAACAAGGATATACATCTTGGCCAGTGGGGCAACCTCAAGGAGGGGGGCCAAGGCATTGCGGAGGTTTTTTTTCTTCGATTTCTTGATCACGTTGACAGTACCCGCCGGCCGCCACTGGGTAAAAGTGCCTTTCATATCGCCTCAGGGCGTTGTCTACTCGGATGCTTCGTGATCGAAGGTCACGTGTACAAAGTTTCAGATTTTCCGATTTGCGTGGTGCTGCTGCTATCAGTTCGGTTCGCCTTCTCAAGGTCGCGCAGCAAGCAATTATTTTTCGTCTTCCGATAGGAAAAAGCTTGCCTCTCGCTTATGTGGACGAACGCGTGGCACGGATGACTTTTTGGCTCGACCATGGTTGGTCCTTTATGTTTCGTCCTTCAGCATTTTAATCTAAGAACGAATCATTCTCATCGAAAAACATAATGTATTTTTTTTTAATTGATGTAACACATGTAAACCGAGAGCGAGAGATAGATAGATAGATAGATAGAAACGTTTTCCTTCAACAAACGTTTGTTTTCCTATTGTATAAAGTGAACGCACATGTTAAAATTCATCTTGCATAGATATTCAAATTAGAACAAATTCACGTAAAGTGATTAAGTATGCAGAAAAGAAATATATTTGTGATAAATACATAGTTAGTCAGTAAATTCCGATAACCAGAATTCTGTCACGCCGAATGAAACGTTTTGTTTTACAATTTAATGTTTTCACTGACATCCAAAACGAAAATACGTATTATAACTTAATGACTTTCAAGGTGTCAAAATATTGTAATGTTACTATGCTGCCGATCACAATTATGAGAACGCTACGGGTCCCGGGTCCGAATCCCGGCCTGGGCGTGGATGTTTGTGAGTGTGCATTCATCAATTTCATATTGTTATCACCAATCACCATCTTCGAGAATTAGCCAAAAGTGGCAAAAAAAAAGCGAAGTCAAATACAGCAAATCAAAATCAAACAATTATGAGACTTCTTCGAAAACGCCTTCGATAACGGTATTTGCTATTCGTAACGGATATGTGTATCACTTTTTCGAAACAGACTTTTGTGGAGGAAAAGAACTGTAACGTTACAAAAGTAACGAGCACAATTATACGAGAGACCTATGTTATTCTCTCCGGAACACGGCATCGGACACGGTATTGCACATCGGAACGTCTGTATGATACCAGCTATAAATAACGTTGTTGCTTTGAAAAAAGGAGTGTAACGTTTTTTTCAGTAGTGACCTCAATTAAGTTACTGGTTAATTGTAACGTTACTATCACTTTCCACACACACTAAAGTTACTAGTCAATACGTGACGAACCTCTTTCTTACCCTGTAACGTTACTGGTTGCCGGCAATGGATGTAACGTTAAAGTGTCACGTGAAGACCTACTCCTTTAGAGATCAGTTATGGTTCGGTACCGTTATGCACACCTGTAACGTAATGTTCATATACCTGAGGTAACGTTTCTGTTCACGAAAAAAGTTATTCTGTTTCTGGTTGTAACGTAACGGAAACCGTAATTGAAAATACCGTTCCATTTCGTTACGTTACGACTCCCTGGTTGGCACTTGCCCATCAGATGTTGGAGTGTGCTGTTAGGAATTTGGCAAGTCTGTAGGTAGGGCATCCAATTGCGCTGATGGTAGGGAACATCAATTTTGTGTATTTTGGGAAGGCCGTAGAGTAATGAAGGTTCTGTTCCATTGGGTGTTAACTGGTCCCAGGAATTCTTTCAGCAGTGTGGATTTCTTCAGTAGAACCCTGGTTTTCCTTTCTATTGCAGCTGTGGGGTCTCGGAATAAAGGTCGGTATGTGCTCTCCGTGATTTTGCTGTTGTAGTCTGTGGATTCAAGTATAACAGCAGCATTTTCTTTGTCTGCTGGTAGAATGATGATGTCCAGCTACATCAAGAATTTTCATCTCGAAAAATCAGTGTTAGCAGAACATTCCATCCAGGGCCATGGAATTGACTTCACAGCCACTGAGATGATCAGTAAATCATCAAATTACTGGGACCCTCTCATCAAAGAAGCAATAGCCATTCACAGGGAAAAGGAAAACCTCAACAGGGCCATGGGACTCGAACTGAACCCAGTCTGGTTAGCGGTAGTCGGCTGGGAGCGCGGATATTGGAGAAACACCACCTGATTGGCCCGCCACCTACACCAGACCTCTCCCACACCAAATACATATAACTTCACCCTGACTTATCTCTGCACTTCAATCCATGAAGATGAGAGTGATGTTAGCTCTCGAAAGCTCAGAAGCCTATCCGGAAATCACCTGGCTGATTGCCCAAGAAAACCTCTTCAGTCCTGGGATCAAGTCCTGGCCTTGGCATTGGCTTTGTGTGTTTTTCTTTTTGTCAGTTTTGTCTAGTCATCCACTGAGAATGCAAAGGTTCTATCTCTAATTGTAATACAATTAGAGATAGGACATTTGCATTCTCGGTGGATGTAGTGTGCATCAACAGTTCCAAGTTTATTTCGAAAACAGTGCATAAGTCTTTTATATGACTGCTGATATAGGCTGATACAACAGTGACTTGTGTTTATTGCAAATGGCAGAAAATAAAGGTCAACAGGGAATAAACAGAGCTGACCAGATGAACATTATTTTAATAACTGTATTTATACATATTTTTATGTCATTTTTCTCCCCCTCCATTTTAACCCAAATGACAAGAATGAATAGTGTGTACATGAAATTGAAGAAGAGACAGAATCCAGCGATTGTGTAACTGCAACACTTTAAAATGTCGTGCAACATTTCAAAAACTTATTTAATTGCATCCTCTGGGTCAGACAGAAGTTCACATGAAAGAGAATAATTACATGAAAATAATTTGGGAATTATTTAGTCATTAAAGGAATATGATGTATATGTAGGTAAATATAAGTGATGGATATATTTTATTCTTCCTTTTGTAAAGAAGTGCAGCTTATGCTGATGGCTTCATGAACAGAAGGAAACGGGGAATCGCTGAATGTTTGGGATAAGTTCAAGACAAAATACCATATTTGCCAGCGTATAAGAGGCCCTTTTACCTTTAAAAATAGGTCTGAAAAACAGGGTGCATCTTACACACAATACTCAGTTTTTGATTACATTCATTTCTGGAAACTTTCTCTGATCTGAATTAAATGATTTCTTTCTTGTGGTGTATGACGAAGAAGATTAAAATGTTATTCTTTCGTAGTAAGATTGTTATTTGTTGAAATATTATATTTGAAATACAGTAAATTCATTACAAATTCAGTGATAAAGATTTTTCTCAAAATAGTATATGAAAAATGGGGTGTGTCTTATACACCGGTGCATCTTATATGTTGGCAAATACTGTAATAGTAGTTTGTTATCATCATTGAAAGATTGAGTGTGCCAAGTTTCATTGGTTGAACTGATGTGGAATATGCCAAAAACATTCTTATTTCCATGTCAATATCTTTTCAGTCTTTGCGTGCCTCATCCTCATCAGAGCATATGAATTCAGGAAGTGGAGAGAAGCAAGTTTTTAGTGTGTCCAATTTGTCCCCACCACAAGGGCCAACACCTGACTTTGTGAATTGCTCAGTGAAAACCGAACTCGAAGAAGTTCCTCTTCATGAAGAGGCAGTCGAAAACACTTGGAAGACAGAACCTTCAACCTCTGTTAAACTGGAACTGACGGAGGAACGTATGAAAGTTGATGAGCCAGGTGAGGTTCATGAGAGCTCCACAAGTGATGGAAATGCTCAATTTGGTGCTGATGTGCTCGAAGACAGTGATAATGACATGGTTGAAATAGAACCTCAAGAAGTGACAAAGAATGAGCTGACAATAGAGAGTGAGGGCCTAGCCATCGAGGGAGAATTGTAAGTGCATAATTTTCTTTCCAAAGAATGAAACCGTATTCTATCAATGTTCTTACACCTAGAATCTTGACTAGAGATTGTTTCATTTCCATATGGAGAGAGGCAAGAATATTTTACATGCAGCAATTAAGTGGTTTGTATGTTATTCTCACTGAATGTACAGTATGTCTACTACATTTTGAGACTGGTATATAGAAACTGAGAATAAGAATACATTACAGTTTTTTTCTCCTTAGTCCTCGCCATATGCTCTCCTGGCTGTGTATACTTCTCGCCAGCTGTACAGCTTTAGAATTTCCCTGTGGAACTCTTCTTCTGGTGTACTGTTGGGTTGCCTGGTTACAGCATCATTTATTTCTCATACGGACTGAAAATGGTGCTCCTTGGGATGGGATTTGACTATTGAGAATTGATTTGTCGTTTTACTTTGCCTTTGGGCCACTTTTGGTTAATCACGAAGATGGGAATGAATGATGATATAATGAAATTGATGAGTGGATACTCACAAACATCCATGCCCAGGCCGGGATTCAAACCCGGAATTAACTATTGAGAATAAAATATAATTAGTTTGTACCAAGTCTGGTGACTATGGAAGGTTGTCAATAACAGTCATCTCTTTCTGTGCAAGAAATTGTTGAATAACAATTGCCTTATGGCCGAGGGCATTGTCGTGGAACAGAAAACGCTCACCAGAAACAATAAGTTCTCGTCTCACCGTCACAATCTCTTCAGCGAGTAGTCCAGAATTTATTTTTTCATTGCTGCGGGCACTGTTCGGCCTTATGGGAGGAATTCTTTGCGTACCACAATCACCAGTCAAAGAAAACCACCAACATGGCCTTCACCTTTGATTTGAAGATACAGTTTCTTTGGCCAAGGAGAACCTATGCTGATGATTGCCATTTTTGTCAGAGTTGTAAGTATGGAATAATGATCATCAGTTATTATTAAATATTATTAAATAAATAAATTATTAAATAAAACAAGAATATCAGTTGTAATTTTTTGCATTAGTAACAGTGAGTCCTAATCTAATTTTCGGCATAATCACCACCATTGTTCTGGCATTTGTCGTAGCATGGCACTAAATTTTGTATGCCCATGGTATATGTGTCTGACAGCAAAGACTGGAACTATCTCTACCGCAGTGTAGCTGTGAAATCCTTGACCTGCTAGAAACCTCTCAAGTTAAACAAAGAGATGAAAGTCAGTACATTCAAGGCCAGGGCTGTACAGGGAGTGGTCCAAGATCTCTCACCTGACCGCATGTACTCAGCTGTATGGGGTTGTGCACATTCGATTTTCCTTCCGTGAATTGTCTGTACCATCGTCTGACCATACTATCACTCACGATGTCAGGTCTGCACACCTCTCACGATTGCTGGTGGCTCTGTGCCAAATTCTGAGCGTGCAATGTAGGCTACATCGCAGTCTGTGGGAGACTGTATGAGAGCTGCAATCTTTAACCTAGAACTGTCCTAAAACGGCTGCATTGCAACTGTACCAGATTACAGCTACATGCCACTCCTTCCTGCCTGCATGTGTGTGTGTCTATCTCTGACCACTAGTGCTACGTACAGGCACCATTGGAGCTTTTTTCAGGATGTCCCTCGTATATGAACTTTCAGAAGCTTTTATTATTAGAGTGTTCCTGTTTTAATGTGTGGTTAGCTAAATCAGGTACCCATACAATGCAATTCTATAAATTCCTTGCAGTTAAATTTCTAATACCTACATACCCTTTTCGTCAGCATTAATGGTATAACTGCATGTTGTCAGTTTCACAGTACTTCACTTGGATATACTTTACTGAAGCATAAATCCCATTGATAATGTAAGGAAATATGACACTTGATTTTGTTCTATTCAATTGTTTCACTTATATGCAAGAGTTAAGTTGTTTGCTTTACAGAGAAGAGAGAAGTAGCTTTATGCATTGAAAAATGAGTCCGCACTCATGGTTCTTGCAAGCAGAGGGTTCCAAACCTCAGTGGAAATATCAACATATAATACCGAGAATGTATAAGGAGACTGATAAATTACAAATTGTATTTCTTAATCATTCACTCTTATCTCATTTAGTCGTAACTTTAAAAATAATCAAGTATTTTATTTTAAACTTACTATGTATGACAAAATTCCGTAATCCTTCCCTAGCTTGTGAATTGTAATAATTTTCCAAATTCACTATTTGGCAGTTTGAATTCAAATCATAGAGAACAGAGAAATTAAGTCAATTTCATAGAAGATAATATTGGTACTTAACAAAATCATACGTGGATCTGTACGAGTTTATTATTTCCATTTGCAAAAAGATCGATTTAGTTTATTTTGTAATTGTCAGGGAAAAGTGTAAATTTCGTCCTGGAAAACCTGGAAAAGTCAGGAAATAAAACGAACATGTAACAACAATCAACTAAAATTTTGCCCGCCTCCCTTCAATAATAAAGAGCCCACAGAATAGAAAATAAGCCATCTCATGCTGATAAACAGTGTTCTGAAATTTCATTTGTAGGATTTGCCCTATGGATGCAAAGGGGTTGAAACCTTAGGTAATCACCACGCAAGATTAACTTTGTTCTACATACCATTTCAATAAAATGTACTCAGTTCTCCCTTGTATGTTTTGTACATGCAAAAGAGTTCACAATTATAAGCTCTCTTCAACTAAATAAAAAAAAGAAAAGAAAAGCCCGTACGGCAATAGCCCATGAGGGCCAGGGCTTACCTACCTACTGCAGAGGTTGGAAATCATTCAACTAGTTATGGGGTGACATGTGGTCAGCAGTTGTTGTTTTAGGTTTCCATGAGCAGGTTACACTACATGTTCATAGCTCCCCAATTTGCTCACGATGGTGGGTGGGCACCAGTCCCCTACACTGGCCGAAATCTCAGGAAAAGTTGTTAAGCTTCCCCTCAAACCTTCATGCATCCCGTAGCTGGAGCCCAAAGCATGGCCACGGTGCTGGACTCTTCACTATGAGGCGTGTCAGGAAATTAAAGATACAACTGATATATATCTTAGGGGTTTGACAATACTGACAGTGACCATGATCCGTAATCTTTCCAGTAGCGTTTATTCGCAGTGCTGCGCTGAGTATTGTGTGGGTCACACGTGCTGGAAATGGCTGCAGTGATATAGAATCATTAATGCAAATTCAAAGTGCGGGCTGGGATACGGTTTCCACAGGTTCTTCGTCAAATTGTAGCAGTTTAAGGGAACATTATGAATCGTCATTGGTGTCATGCCTTCAATTCCTTTGAGAAGGTCATCAGAGATCACAGATGGCCTCCCGCTCCTGTATTCATTATGGATATCTGTCCTACTTCGAAGGCATGACACCACTTCGTCACATGATTAGGATTCATATTGTTCTCCAAACTGTCACAATTTAATGAGGAATATGTCCGCTTAGAAACCGTATCAGCCTGCACTTTGCATTTGATGGGATTCTTTATCACCGTAGCCATTTCCAGCATGTGTGACCCTCATAATGCTCGGCGCAGCACTGCGAATGAATGCTACTGGATGGAGTAGGGATCAAGGTTACTGTCACTGTTTTTAACTTGTGCAAACTTGTGCCTTACATGTTTTCCCTAAGATACGTATCAGTTGCATCTTTACTTTCCTGACATGCCTCGTATATTCTGGAAATATGTTTTTTATTATTTCTGTTAAAAATCCAAAGATTCTGGAAATGTCTGTGTATGGTTGTTGCACTTCTAGTGGATATGGATTTTTCACATGTGAAAGTACTAATCTAATGCAGTAGTTTTATCTAAGTAAAATAAATATTTAGAAATGCTTTTTTTTTTCAATTGCATTCAAACATTTCTACCCCTAAATATATGATGCAAACAGTTAACAAAATTTAGTTAACTACAATATGGTGTGGAAATTTATTTTAAAAAACACCTGGACAAGTTCAGGCATTTGTTTCAGGAAAATGATTGTAAACCCTGAGGAAGTTTCCTACAAATGTTAAAATATTTTGTTTTTTGCATTGTATGTAATTACACCAAAAAAGTTACATGGACATACTCAAGTTGAAGACACTGTAGCAATGGTATGGAGGTAGGTCAAACTTATTGTTTTAAGGTTCAAATGCAATGGTAAAGTATCATGTTTTCAAACAATCCCTCACATGCATTAATTATATGTCACGTACCTTCTGACTAATGTTTCTCAACTAATAACGGGGCCTCCCTCATGATGTAATCGGAACACCTTTGGCTTGTAATCAAGGGATCCGGTGGATGCGTATTACACAGTGGTTCAGATTCCATTTTAAACTGTAGGTCCTAGCGGTGTATTCTGAAAATTTGACCTAGTTTACTGCAACAATTCTTGTTTGTTGTCTATATGAATTATATACAGGGTTCCCACACACCTGGAGAACCTGGAATTCTCAGGAAATTTGAAGAAAAGTAAAAACTCAGGGAAAATCATCTAATTATCATTGAGTCCCAATGAAGCACATCTGAAGGACTAAAATATGCTTGTTCTTGTACTAATAATTCCAACTTCACTAATTTGCTTTATATGAACTATTTGAAGGTTTTAGATATGTGTTTATTTTGCATCACAGATTAATTGATATTATAACAGGGTGTCTATCAGTCAAGAAAGTCAATCAAAGTCAAGAAATCAACAGGTAGATCAAGAAATGATGCTATATTTAGAATAGTAATACCCAGTGGTATTGAGTACTCTGGAAAAAAATGTGCTGATTCTGAAAAACTCAGTTAGAGTTTACGTGCGAACCCTGTATATATTAATTAGATATAATAGAAATAAAACACGAATTCAGGCATGCAAATAAGACAAAAACAGAAGCCCGACAACTTCAAATTTTCCAGCAATTTCTATATACACTGAAAAAGTTGGTTTACCAGTGATAAACCACTAAACATGGGAGAATATACCACTGGTATACCTCCGGCACAAGTCCTCCGAAATTTCACGGCACAACTGCACAATAAAGGCCTTGAGTTGCACTACATCTGCAGGCTTCCTTGCGAAAACTTTATCTTTCAAGAAACCCCACAAAAAAAAAGTCACAAGGATTAATATCCAGGCTATGCGGGGGCCACAATCTCCCACCTTCGTGACGTTCAGGAAACCGGTTAGACATTACACGCACATTAAACATCTCATACAGGAAATCAAGAACAATGTTTGCAGTATGTGGGCGGGCTCCATCTTGCATGAACCACTGAGTGTGTAAGTGGAGACCTGTTGCCAAGAGCTGCGGAATAAATGAGTTCTCCAACATTTCCTTGTATCGTTCTTTGGTTACTGTGTCGTCAAAGAAAAACGGTCCAATGATTCCTTGAGTTGAAATTGCTGCCCACACACTCACTTTTTCTCCATAATTCTCACGTTCATGCAGTTTGTGAGGTTGTTCACTTGCCCAGAATCGAACATTTTGCTTATTTACATCACCATTTAAATGAAAGTACGCCTCATCTGTAAACCAAGTGTTGTGCAGAACATGATCTTCTTCCACTAACCACGAAGCAAAATGATGCCTTCGTTCCTTGTCCACTGCCGTTAGTTTCTGGACAACTATCATTTTGTAAGGGAACAAGTGAAGATCAGAGTGGAGAATCCTTTGGATTGACCTACGAGATATTCGTAACTCAGCAGCCGCCCTTCTTGTTGATTTGCTTGGACTTCGTGCCAAAGCCACGCGAACTGCTTCAATGTTCTCAGGTGTTCGGACACTTGACGGGCACCGTCGATTATTCTCCAACACAGAGCCAGTGGTTTCTAATTGTTGGCACAATCTGCGAATGGTCTGTTTACAGGGAGCCCATCTTGTACCAAAGTGTGCACAAAAATGCCTTTGTGTCTCTACCAAACTCTTTGTTTCTGCAAAAAACATTACAACTTTCACCTTCTGTTCGACACTCAACCGGCCGTTATCCGCCATCTTGCAAACTGCTGTTTCGCAACAAAATAGAGTCCGATACTGACTTCTCCTGACATCTACCTGATTTTCCATAAACCAACTCACCCGCATACGTGTTTTGAACATTCAATATATGATATTAAAAATTTTATGAGGTGATTGAATGGTATGACATTTCGTGCGCCACCCTGTATATTCAACTGCGATATGGATGTAATTGTTCAAAGCATAGAATATTGATATTCTCTTCACAAAAAGTTATATCTTAATTTGGAATGCATCTATCCAAGAAAATAGCTCCTCAGGCTTTGAACAAAATTTGTGAACTGGTCCCTAACACTGACAAGAAAAGACTGAAAGAAGAACTCAACGTTTGTCGCTATCTGGCTTCAAATATGCAGACAGTCAGTGGAAAAGGATTACCAGTCTGACAGTGATGACGAGTTAGTGAACATGTGGAATGAAATTTGAAGAAATGGATCAGGTAGAAGGTGAGAGGATGTGTGCGAGTAAAAGTACAAAAGCTCCATCGAGTGTGCATACCATGCTATTCGTTGGTGTAATGTGTATTCCTTGCAATACACTGAACTGTATAAAGTTCATAACAATATAATTTCAATTTCACTCACGGAAGTAAGCTGCGAAAGAGCTTTTTCCAAATTAAAGATAATAAAAAGAAGACTATGTAATTGTTTATCCAGTGATAATCTTGAAGCACTCTTCCTAATGCAGTGTGAACGAGACATTTTCGTTGCAGTTGATAATGACAATATTATCAACAAATTATGTTGTGAAAGTTCTGAAATGAAATGCCTTCTTTCTCTATATAAAGCACATGTATCTCAAATCAACCATGCCGTTACAATCAATGTTGTTTTTTTTTCGGCGGCCTCTAAAGAGAATTGCCACCGCCCTCTTGACAGTTCCAGTCTGACCCTGTTTAGCATCTAACGATTTGAGCGCATACATTGCTCTCATCTTCAAGGTATGTTGAATTGGAGACCAGTTCAAAGTTATATACAGGGTGATTCTAAAGGTATAGTACAAACGAAAACCACAGATACCTCCCATGAAATAGAGACGAAAGTTCCCCTTCCACTTTGCCGAGAGATGCCTCCGTGAGGAGCTAGACAACGCCAAAAACGTGTGAAAATGAACTTCACACCTCTGTACAGCCAGTACCAGTGAAGATAGAAAGGCGGAACAAACAAAGTCAAAAGGAACACCAAAGTCGCCCATCTGAAAAACACTAGGTGGCAGCTGCGCAACGCATGTGCATGGGGTTCCACAAAGGAAATAGGAGTGTCCCGCAAGACAAGTGAAGGGAAAGGGTAGCGATCGACAACGGTAGGGAGAAAAGAAGCTATGCACAGCGGGAAACAAACACCATGACTGAAGCAGTGCAGTCAAGAAAAGTAGTGCGGGGTTACAGAACCACGGGAGGACGACGGACGACGTAGGATGTAAAAACACACCGAGAATGCAAGCAAAGTGGTCCGTGACACTCGACAGGCAACAGACGCGTACATGGTTCGGGGCATAATTGGCGGCGCTGGCGGTGCAGCGCAAGGGGAGTCCACAAAACACAGTGGGGAGACACCACAGCAAGAACAAAGCACGGTGCAACAAAAGAGAAAGAGGACCGGACGGGGAATGGTACCTGCCAAGGAGACAACAAATGCGGGACGAGGGATTCCCCGTAGCAGCACCGAGGGGATGTCACACAGAGGTTGTGTGCCAGCAGGACAAACACAGCAACTACGGGTACAGGAGGTTATTGCTAATGAAAGGTGCACGTACAGATAGGACCACGTACCCCGTACTGACGTTGTAACAAACGTCGTGATGGGGCCCAATCAGCCTCTTAGAAATGAAGCCGGAGGCACATCGCTGGGTGGGAGCGGCCGAAAGGCTGCTGTATTGTCGTACGGACCCCACCACTCCGTACGGTGGACGACACTAATGGACGAGGTCGGAATGTTTCCATCCCGATCACCAGGTCCACCGTTCCCAGACCTGACGCGGCTGCTTGCTTCCGAGTGCAACCCCAGCCGAACAACTCGAGTCCATCCTCGGCCGCAGCCTTCCGCTCCGAAACCAAGCGTGGCCTCACACCACCGCAGCCGCACACTGCCACGTGGGTGTGAGACCGGGCCGAGCAAGACTGGACAGATAAACTGCGTGGGACAATCGTGTAATGAAGCTACGTGGGGGTATGCACGGCTGTTCAACTGTACCCCACATTGGTGTACACAAACACCACACGATCGTACGTAGTGCTCCCCGTCGGCTCGAGCAAGACGGACGAAGTTCGTGTTGTGGGTGAATGGGGCAAGAATGAAGGACGCTACATGTGTTCCACGATGACAAGGCCCCAGAGTACATGGCCCCACCTGACGGCAGTGGTCAGGTAGTGAAGAGCACAGGCACGGGTGGCTCAGGAACGTCAGCTGATTGTACCACAGCGCCGTGCGGACGTGTGGGCTGATTGGAAGTGCAGCGTCAGGGAGCATGTCAGTGAAAGAGCCGGTGCAGTGGTGGTGTGCTTGACGTACGACAATTGAGTACGTTGTTTCGAAGCCGTTGTGACCAGTGTGTGTGTGTGTGCCATCTGTGCACTGCAGTACAGTATTCCATAATTGGCACTATCCTCACCGTACCATGGAACGCTACACATTTGTAGAACTGAGGGACATGCATTTTGTCTACGGCCTTGCAGATGGCAATGGCCGAGCAGCTGCACGCCTTTATCGCGGACGGTATCCAGAGAGGCGACAACCCGAGAGCAGGTTGTTTTCGAACGTGCACCGTACCCTTGGTGTATCGGGTGTGTTACGTGCAGGCCATCATGTCGGTCACCCAAGACATGTGCGCACCGTGGCGGTCGAGGAGGACGTACTTGCTCGCATGGATGACACACCGTCCACTAGCACCCGTAGCATTGCACGTGCAGTGGGAGTATCACAGTCGACAGTGTGGCGTGTCCTTCATGATGATCTGCTGTATCCCTATCATCCACAGCAAGTCCACGTGTTGCAGGCTGGGGATTACCCACGACGTGTGGAATCCTGTCAATGACTGTTGCAGTTTTGTACCGACGATCCCCGTTTTTTGCGCCATGTGCTTTTCACGGACGAGGCAACATTCACCCGTGAGGGCATCTTCAATTGCCGAAACAGCCATGTGTGGGATTATGAAAATCCACATGCAGGAGTCGAGGTGCACCATCAGACCCAGTTTGCAGTGAATATCTGGGCAGGTATCATCGATGAACAGATTATCGGTCCATACCTGTTGCCACCACGTTTAAATGGCCGCCTCTATCGCACCTTTCTTGCATCAGTCCTTCCAGAGCTGCTAGAAGATGTACCCCTCAACGTGCGACATCGTATGTGGTTTCAATTGGATGGAGCGCCTGCACATTTTGATGGCACAGTGCGAACCCTTTTGCACCGTACCTACCCACAGCGCTGGATCGGCAGAGAGGGCCCCGTCCCCTGGCCCGCCCGTTCGCCTGACCTCACACCAATGGATTTCTTCTTGTGGGGCCATGTGAAAACACTCGTCTACGAGACCCCGGTGCCTGACAAGGAAACATTGGTAGCGCGGATACTTGCAGCATCGGCCGAGGTGTGTACCATGCCAGGGATTTTTGATAGGGTTCGCCAGAATTTCCTGCGACGCTGCAATGACTGCATTGAATGTGGTGGTCGTCAATTTGAGCAACTTTTGTTACAACGTCAGTCCGGAGTACGACTACGTACTATGTACTATTTTTATCTGTAAGTGCACCTTTGCGTGGCAATAAACTTCCTGTGCCCGTAGTTGCTGTGTTTGTCCTGCTGGCGCACGACCTCTGTGTGACATCCCCTCGGTGCTGCTACGGGGAATCCCTCGTCCCGCATTTGTTGTCTCCTTGACAGGTACCATTCCCCGTCCGGTCCTCTTTCTCTTTTGTTGAACTGTGCTTTGTTCTTGCTGTGGTGTCTCCCCACTGTGTTTGGGGACTCCCCACGCGCTGCATGTGTTTGTTTCCCGCTGTGCAATTGTTACTTCATGCTTCATTGCTTCTTTTCTCCCTACCGTTGTCGATCGCTACCCTTTCCCTTCACTTGTCTTGCGGGACACTCCTATTTCCTTTGTGGAACCCCATGCGCATGCGTTGCGCAGCTGCCGCCTAGTGTTTTTCGGATGGGCGACTTTGGTGTTCCTTTTGACTTTGTTTGTTCCGCCTTTCTATCTTCACTGGTACTGGCTGTACAGAGGTGTGAAGTTCATTTTCACACGTTTTTGGCGTTGTCTAGCTCCTCCCGGAGGCATCTCTCGGCAAAGTGGAAGGGGAACTTTCGTCTATTTCATGGGAGGTATCTGTGGTTTTCGTTTGTACTATACCTTTAGAATCACCCTGTATGCGAGTGTGGAGGGGGCGGAGCTTAGGTTCCATCCTGTGATTGATTCGTTCTGGATCCTGTTGTTTTATTTATTGGCAGATATCATGCTTTTGCAGAGAAGGCAGTTCCATTCGTGACTAAGCTGGAGTTTCACGTCCCTGTTGAGATTGTTGCTTTCCCATGAAATGACTATGATTTCCTTTATTCATCTGTCCCAGAAACTGACACATTTGGCTATTATCTTGGTGTCTTCAAATAAAATCCTATGACCCTCGTTAATGCTGTGTTCTGCCAATCCTGACTTCTCTAGTTGGAAGAGTCTGATGTAGATTTGATGTTGATTTCGTCTCTGATGAATGGTGGATATCCCCTAAAGGTTAGTAGAAAAATCTTCTCCTGCTAAGTGTAATGGTATCAACATTTGTGTACTTGATAGAAGCACATATACCATTTAAGTCAGTATTTGAGAATTTGTGTAAACAGTTTCAAACTGAAAATTTGTATTTGTATCTAAAATTTTCTTGCAGGTGCTTGGAGGAAAGTGCAACAGTTGAAGATGGCAGTAAAGATGAAGACATGAGTAATAACAAACATTCGCATCTTGCGGAAGCTTGTGAAGTTTCAGTTCCGAACTCGGTAGAAACAAATTTGCCACAGTCAAGAAATGCCTCGAGTACAGTTGTGTCACCAACAGTTAGTTTTAGTATGGAGGATAATACAGCTAATGTAATGCCTTCTAAATCTGACCTTGTGAATAATAAGTCAATTTATATAGGCAAAAAATCATTTTATTGTTCCACATGCAAGATAAGATATATGACAAATAAATCTTTTAAAAATCATTTAAAAATTCATTCAGGAGAAGGTCCATTTATATGTTCAACATGTAGTAAAGTATTTAGTGAAAAAGAAATGCTTAAAAGACATTCAAGAATTCACACTGAACAATTTGTATGTTTAGCATGTCACAAATCATTTCCAACAAGAGAGTTGCTTAATGAACATTATAGGATGGTGACTGTAATCAGTGACAGCACAAATTAATAAAAATGTTTTCTCATCATTCCTTGTAAATTTTATTTGTGATTCATATATAGCTTTAAAATTCAAATGTGTATTTCTTTCTGGAGAAGTTACCTGCAGCCCCGATATACGAGGTTTATTTTTTAATTAGGGGCCGTTTTGAAATAAAACTAAAACATGCAAAGAAAGAAATTTAATTACCTCTGTGGCTGTTCATATGTATATTCAGCTACTTCTCAACGTAATTCCCATAGTTGTTGAGACACTTGTACTAGCGGTAGATGAGCTTTTGTAGACCCTCATCAAAGAAATCTGCCGCCAGGTCAGAAAGCCAATCCGTCACAGTCTGTTTGGTTTCATCGGCGCTGTTGAATCACTTCCCAGCGAGGAAAGTCTTCAAGTGGAGGAATAGGTGATAATCGCTAGGGGCGAGATCCAGACTGTATGGAGGGTGGTCCATCCGCTCCCAGCCAAATGAGTTAATGAGCGACTGTGTGGCTGTGCGTTGTCGTGCAGCATGATGATACCGGAAGACAGCATTCCTCGTCGTTTGTTCTGTATTGTTCAGCGAAGTTTCTTGAGAGTGTTGCAATATATGGCTGCATTAACTGTTTGTCCATTTGGCAGAAACTCAATCCCAAGCACCCTGAACCTGTTTCAGAAGACTGTAAGCATGAGTTTCTTGGTTGAGGTCGCTTGCTTGACCTTCACTATTGTGGTGGATGATGTGTGGTGCCATTCCTTGGATTGTTGTTTTATTGTGTGGTGCCATTCTTTGGATTGTTCTTTTCTTTCAGGGGTGTAGAGGGACTGGCGATAAATATCTGCCGCTTTCACATTTTTTGCGGTCAAAAACCTGATCACTGATCGTATCTCACAATCGGCGGGATTTTCAATAGCCTGCACCACTTCCATTGTCCGCCACAACCACACCAAGCATTTCACAACGTGCAAATGACATTTGTTTACGTGCAATGCATGTCGGTAACTAACGCACATGCACAAAACACCAAGCACGCAGTGTTGCCGACGTGAGTGCAAAATGGCCCCTAATTAAAAAATAAACCTCATTTCTTTAAGTCCAGAAATGGCTAATGTGGCAATATAACATATGAGCTCCAGCTGAGCATACTCAGCTTTAGGATAGGTCTTCCCACCAGAGGAAAGAGAGGATGATTGGAAACTTCCCTTATCGCATGTAGTATGATGTCAGAAATTATACACCAACATTAGAATAAACAATAAAACAGAAAAGTATTAGGAAAATGTAGAATTTTATGATTCTGGGTGTTCAAATTAAAATCGTGAAGAATGCCTCTCTTTTTTCTTTTCTTTACTATTTTTTTAAGACTGGCTGGATTAGTATTTTGCCTGGATGCAATCACCAGATAGTCTTCATTAGTTAATTAACAATGGCTCGCAAAATACTATGCAATTAAAATGTTACCCAAAAATCTGCAGTAAAAATGTGGTAGAAACCTGTGCAGGTGATTACTTGCACATTAATCATCTACATGCTTTGAAAGAGTTTTGTCTGCTGGTGTTGTAGAGCACTGTGTAAACTCTCTAATTCTTAGTTTTCTTTTTTAAAGAATGAGACGTTGTGAGTTAGAGCTTTCTTTTAAACATGCAGTGTTGAGAGTGAAGTATGAATTAAGTTATCCATGGAATATCAATCTTGAAATTTTTTTACAGGTACCTCTCATAGAGTACTCCTTATGCTGTAAATATCAAATTTTTGTTAGGCTCCCCACCAGAGATATTGGGGCTCAACTCTCGAGAGAGAGAGAAAAAAATGAAAGATGAGCATTTTCAAAGAGTTATAACTCAAAGAGGAAATCAGTAACAGAGCTAAAATAGTTTCTGCTAAAACTTTGGATGTACATGTTTCCTCTAAAAAAATATATAGCTTTGATATTACAATACTTCCCCTACTAAAAAGAATTCCAAACTTTGATTTTTCTTCATAATTGAATTTCACTTTTTGCCCTAAATTTCTTTCACTTGCATTCGAGATGCTGAAAAGGAGTACAAAGCATAAAATGTAGCTGGGAATGTACTGAAAGCAATGTTTTTCACAGATTTATATAATTTTTCTTAGCTGAGTTCACTATCGGAACTGTCTGAAAAGGCGAAAAATGCCACAAGTCGTGAACAAAAATGGACCCATTTTCAAAGGAAGTCGAGTTTTAGAAAAATAGTGCCTGTTTTGAACTATCATTGAATAAGGGGTACAACAACAAAATGATTTTTTTTAAAAAATGGTCGAGCAACCAGACTGGACCATTTGAGTGGATTGACCCCTAATAAAGTGACTAATTTTCCTCTTTGAGTTTGAACTTGACTGCGATTTCCTCCAGTTGGATATAAAGGCAGTTCAGTGTTGCAAACCCCACATCAATTTATCTAATATGAAGAAAAATTTGAATATTTTATAACATTAGTCATTAGTGGAGCTAAGCCTATTCCTTTGTACCTCTCCAGGTTATCCTAATCAACAAGAGTGAATAGTGTTTACATTAAATTGAAGAAGAGAGACAATCCACCAACATTTTGGTGTAACTGCAACATTTAAAAAAAAGAAATATTTTCGTCCTCTCGATTTAGAAACAAGTTCACGTGAAAATGGAAAATTACCAAATGTTGTAAGACATATTAAAATGTTATAACGCTACATGAAAACAATGCCAGTGTTATTTAATGTCATTAAAGGAGTGTGATGTGATAGTATAATTTGGTAACTAGCCTTTATTATTTTAAACTGGAATTATGCAAGTATCAGTACTGGCATTGGAATCGGTCAGGGTATCAGTATTGGAAATTGGTGGTATCGGCTCAGCCCCAGTCATTTGTAAATTACCATATTTGCCTGCTTATAAGACACACTTTTTTCCTTTAAAAATAGGACTGAAAAACAGGGTGTGTTCTATACGCTGATAGTCAGTTTTTGATTACCTTCATTTCTGGAAACTTTCTCTGTTCTGAATTAACTATTTTTTTCTTGCTTCCTTGTGGTGTGTGGCGAAGATGATTTAAATGTATTCTTTCCTAGTTAGATTAGGTAACTTATTTGTTGAAAGTAGACCTACATTTTACTTTATATTTGAAATACTGTAAATAAATTATAAATTCAGTGATAAAGGCTTTTTCCTCAAAAATGGTATGATCTTATATGCCGGTGCACCGCAGACACCAGCAAATATGGTACTTTGTGTTTTATTATTATAATGCTGGGTTCTAACTTGATCCGATGTGTACGAATACAGGTGTTTCACCACAATGTCAGCTACTCAGTGTTTCCCCTGAAATAATATTGTGCCAATTTTATAAATTCTGTTGTTCAATCTATTTGAGATGGTCAAGCAACAAGTAGTGAATGAACCAAATTTTGATGTGAGCATTTTTTTAACACCTTGATTAGGTAGACAGAAAATGCTAGAGGATGAATGCTCAATATTTTTGCAACAAATTCTTGTAATATATTTGAAAATTGTGGGTACCCTCTGAACGTTTTATATGTGAAATTTGTTTGTTTGAGGTGCACAGATAAGCTAATCGGGACTTGACCTACAGTGTAAAGTGTGATCCAAAGAATTATTTGCTTCCGCTGGGTAGCAAGTATGTATCATCTTAATTACAAGGCAATGACATCATTGGAGAGGCCTGTGAAATTTTGAGAAACTTCTTCTCGACAATGGGAAATTATACAGTAGAGAAACAGTTTTTGGTCCTTGGACCTTACATTTTTCAACATAATGCAATTAATTTTGTTTCAGATAAAATTAAGGTTTACTATTCCCTACATTCCCTGATTTTTTTATTCAACAAATTATGTTTTTCCCTTTCTTTATGTAAGTATATTCAAAGTTACTCTGTTTTATGTTGTGTCCTGCAGCATTGCATTTTCCAGAGAGTACAAATTCAGAATTTCCTTCCTCAAGTTATATAGACTTCTAATTTGTGGTTCTTTACTTTAAGATAAGAGCACAAAGTTTAAAAAAGGAAAAAATGTGGTTCATCAGACACCAAAATCAGAAAATAGTTTCATTTATTTCTTAACATCAGGTTTTAATAAATTGACTAAAGTATACTTTCGAAAAGTAGAGTAAAACCATACAGAAATGGGCAGCAGCCAATGCATCTCCAGTTTCTTAACATTTCCACTACAATACAAAATTCACAAAGTTTGTTTAAGCCCACTTAGTGGTGAAATGTGTTGATTAAGACTGCAGTTTGAAGAATGATTCTAAACACATGCATGTAATCAAAATCAAGGTCATTTGATAACAAGGCAACATTGTTACCACATGCTATTGGGTGGGGGTCAGGAATGCTTTATTTAAAATGTAAACATATCAGAGCATTTTGTAACATGCCTGATAAAACTGTTCACTAACATTTTGTGATATATTTTATGCATGGATGATGCAGACTGAATTCTGAGACTTTAAGGTTGTTCACCAGTAATTTTTTATTATTATTTATCTTTGAGTTAACATTTAGAAATCCATTATAAATCATTGTAATTAACCTGGTCGTGTTAAAAGTATGACTCAAATAGATAAGTTGTAAGTGCAATCATGTTAAAGTTGAAAAATAAATCAGAATTGAAAATTTTGTAAACATTTTAAATCTTTTTTTAGGTACTCGCCACAAACCCTAGGGTCTGAAGGTGATGTGAACCGTGGATGCAAGAACTCACATGTGTGCTTCATATGCAACAAATCATTTACACAGAAGTACCATCTAAGTAGTCATTTAAAAATCCATACTGGAGAAAGGCCATGTGTGTGTTTAACATGTAAAAAAGCATTCAAAAATGGTAGTGAACTTCGAAGACATTCAAGGATTCATACTGGGGATAAACCATATGCATGTTTGACATGCGACAAAGCATTTGCGCAGAAAGAAAGCCTCACATATCATTCAAGAATTCACACTGGAGAAAGACCATATTTGTGTTTAGAATGCAACAAAGCTTTTATAAAAAAGGGAGATCTTCAGAGGCATTCAAGAATTCATACTGGAGAAAAACCATACAAATGTTTAACATGTAATAAGTCATTTACACAGAAAAGGAGTCTTAAAAAACATTCAGCAACACACACTGCAGGAAAGTCATAACTGTTTTTTATTTGCAGTGTATTATTCAAAGATAGTCTGAATTTTTTCATGTTATCATTCTCTGTTAATCCTTCCTAATGTCATTACCAGCCTGTGTGTGTGTGTGTACGTTCACACACACACAATGTGTATTCTATGAAGGAAAGTAAAAAAAAAAATACTTACCCAGTACATTTTGTCAGAAAAAGAATTTTATGAATGTGATTGGCAACACTGCTCACAGTTCCCTTAAAAAGTTGGAGTAACAGTTGCCCTGTGGCTGATGTTATCAGTGGTGAATATGTCACGTTAGTTCAAAATGGTTAAGGAAGTGTAACACTACTGAGATTCGTCACCAATGAACATTTCCACTAATTTTTTTAAAAAAAACATTTCTAAAATCTACACCACCAGCAAATAACCCCTGAAATTTCTCACCTTTATGTGTGTTCATTTTTAGGGAAAAAATTGGCTTCCCAATTGCACTCAAGACACACCTGCTAGATGTTGCGACATCTTAGTTTGCTTTATCTATGTTATCTGCACCAAATAGAACAGCATTCATCCCTTTTGTTCTATAATACAGGGTGGCTACTCACCGGGAATTCCTTGAATTCTGGGAATTATGCGTGAATTCTACTTGAACTGTTCTCCGTAGACGTGAAAAATTACAACTTTTTAAATCCAAATCCTATTCACATTTTATGCAAATAAAAATTATTTTCGTAAAATTTTCTTAGTCTTATCAAGTTTATAACCATAGCTAGGGGGCGGCGGGAGTCGGCCCTGGGCGCCGAACTATCTCAATGAAAAATGTTGTAAAATTGATTGATTATTTGTAGTTATAAGTCCACTTTATGCACAGAAAGGATAATCAGGGCTGAACCTACAGTTTAAAGTGGGATCCGAACTACTATGCCATGTGTTGAAAAAATAATTGAAATCGTTTCTTCGAACACACATGCTTTAGCACCAACTTCTACCCCCTTTTTTGTATAATTTACGAGGATAATAACGTCTTTGATACTACTACTACTACTAATAATAATAATAACAACAATGTTGGTCCCGGCGGGTTCGAATCCCAGCTTGGGCATGGATGTTTGTGACTGTCCAGTCATCAATTTTATCATATCACTCACCCCATCTTTGCAAATTAGCCAAACGTGGCACAAGAAACAAAGTAAAACAAATCAATAATAATAATAATAATAATAATAATAATAATAATAATAATAATGTTATAATAATAGTAGTAGTAGTAGTAGTAGTAGTAGTATTAATATGTTTATCCTGGAATTTTCTCCTTGCCCTCTCAGACAAAAATTCGTGGTTGCGCCTCTGATTGTAAATAGAAACTCAGCACCTTAAATTAAATATTTTAAGTATATTACGTATATCGTTTAATTGAATTATAATTTTTGGATGTTGGAATCACATAGACCCTTTATATTATGAATATATTCATGTGTGGATGTTGAGAGGCGGTAATACGTAAGGTTGAAATAGAGAAAATATCTGCTTGAATTTTTGGAAAGTTCGCCTTGAAAACCGGGAATTATACTTGAATTTTATTATGGTCCTAGAGTAGCCACCCTGTAATAGAGTGTCTCGCAATAGAAAACATACATCATTAATATAATAGGAAGTAATAAAAAAAGATTTTGATTTTTTGATTTGATTTAGTTTATTTTACTTCGCGTTTTGTGCCTCTTGGCTAATTTGCGAAGATGGGGATGAGTGATGAAATGATGAAATTGATGAATGGACATTCACAAACAACCAAGCCCGACCGGGATTCGAACCCGGGACCCTTGGCGTCGCAGCGCGATGTGCTAACCACTCGGCCACAGGGTCGGGCTAATAATAATAATAATAAAAAAAAAGGATATAAGAACCATTATGCATGGACTTACAAATATATGCAATAGTTAATTTTAGTGTCTTGGATTAGCATGGTGTGATTTCCACAAAAGCCTTTCTTTTGTAAGTCACTATAACTATCCAATTTATGAAGAAATTTTCCAGTTACAAAAAACAGCACATATGTGCATGAGTGATAAGCTACAAGAACAGAATGAAATTGATCTATGTAAACGATGTAAAAGAATGAGCTACTAGAGGTAAAAACACTATGCTATTTTCTTACATTATTCTGCATTATGTACATTTACTTTGAAAAACAAACCCCAATTTAGTATTATGTTTGGCTACGTACAATAAAATAAGATAAAACACTGGTATGTACCATTCTGCTAGAGGACACTACCATTTTTCTGTAGGGGTAAACTCAGTGGAGTAATACTATTACTAATAGCATAAGTGATAGGTGTAACTTGTCAGGTGCAAGGAGATGCTTGCCACCCAAAATTCTCTGTTTATTAACCCCTTCCCTTGGGCGACTTTGAAGGGAAGTGCAACCAAAAAAAAAAAACAATCAACCGAAAATTCATGGAATCGTAAATAATGCAAAGATCTAACTATAAAGAGACTTACCGCAAAATTAAGCTAAGGGAAACAATCTATATATAGACTCTGCTGTACATAAATATTCCATATTAGGTTAAGGTCAAAGATAAGATTCCCCCTGCATACAGCACAATGCCATAAATCCACATTTAAGGGATGTGGGGGTAGGGCCCCATGCTCCGGCCTCCCTCACCCTCCAGGGTTGCCCCAAGGTACACATTGATTTCAGGCTCCCCCCCCCCATGCATTACAAACTCCAAGGGATATCCGGTTACTGGGACCGATGGGTAAAGGAAGCCATAGCCATTTCACAGGAAAGCACCAATCTCAACAGGGATGTGGGACTCCAGCTCAGTAACGCCTGGAACCCACTCCTACGTGAAAACAAGACACCAGCCAATGAGAACACCAGGATCCAGAGCGAGCCAATAGGAAGACAGCACCCAAGCTCCACCACATCATAGTCATATATATAACCTGGTCTCCATTTTTTTACATTCCCTGAAGATGAGAGCAATGTATGCGCTCGAAATGTTGTAAGCTAACTCCAATTTAACCTGGCTGGTAACCAAAGAATACTTGTTCAAATCACATCGCCAGGAAAGCTACAATTTCGATGTCATTCATGTCATGAATATTTGCCAAGTGACCCACGTACACTTTTGAAAACCTTGTCAAAAATTGCAACACAAGTAGTTCCCCAGGAAGATACCATCGTATTGGTATACATAATATGCTAAAACAAATTTTGCATTGCAAACAAATTGACCAAGTGAATTTGCTGTGTGGTATTGATGGTTTGCCTATTTCAAAGAGTTCAGGTAGCCAGTTGTGGTATATTTTGTGCTCTGTAGTGGGCATTAGTGGTCCTTTTCCAATTGGAATCTATCATGGAAATGAGAAAACAAGCTCAGCAGATGAATTTCTGGAAGAATTTGTTAATGAAATTAATTTTTGTCACAAGCAATGAATTGAAATTTGTAACACTCATGTGAATGTAACTTTATCTGCTCTTGTATGTGATGCACCTGCAAGAGCATTTACTACAAACATAAAAGGATACAGTGGCTATTTTGGGTGTCCAAAATGTGTTCAAGAGGGACAATATTTGAATAGTAGAATTTGCTTCCCTGAAGTGAAAAACCTAAAGAGAATAGACATCAGTTTCAGAAATCATGAAGAACATAATCTCGGATGTACCATCCTAGAGAGAATCCCAAATTTTTATTTCATTGATAATATACATTTAGATTATATGCATCTTGATTGTCTGGGTGTAATGCACAAGTTAGTGTACCTTTGGCTGTGGGACAAGCTTCAGTCTCGTCTTGATGGGAGAAGAGTAAAATGTATAACTACTAAACATTTATAACTGAGACCATATGTTCCAAAAGAATTTGCTCGCAGACCTAGGCAACTAACAGAAATAGACAGATGGAAAGCAACTGAATTCTGCCAACTGTTGCTGTATACTGGCCCATTGGTATTTAAGTCCATATTGTCAGGGCAAGTATATGCTAACTTTATGGTGCTGCATGCTGCTATTTCAAATTTATCCAACAATGCATATTGTAGCATTCATAATTCATATGCTTGTTCCTTGCTTGTTCAATTCGTTAAAATGTTTGCTCAATTATATGGCAGAGAATATGTCTCTTACAATGTGCATGGTCTAATTCATTTGGCTGATGATGCAAGTTCATCTGTAGCAATTCATTCCTTAGAAGTGTACAGTGACTAGCCATGTGAGGTTGTTTTGTTGTATGTAAATATTATGTAAATTTTGGTGTAGCTTGAAAAAGTTCTGGGAAACCAGAATGAAATGTCGCAGATAAAATAAAAATCACTAAAAATAACTGTGTTAGATTATTTTGCCTGCTATTACTCTTGGGATTAGCTTTAAACATGAGTTTGGTGACCTTAATTCATTGAATTTAAGACATACAAAGATATAGAAATTGAAGTTGCAGAATGAGAATCCTACAGCAGTTTGTATTATTTGGAATTAGTTACATGTACTTTCTTTCATAATGCATGTACGTATATTGTGTAGTACAATGACTGTGCCTTATATGAGAAGTACCTTCTGTAAGTTGTATATTAACTTGGCCAGATTTAAGAGTGCAGGTACTTTTACAGATATAGATCGGAAACATATGTTAGTTCATTTCATTAAATCAACTTAATAAATTATTAAATACAGGTTTGAAGGAACTAGGGAGAGGAAGAAACGTAGAAGAATCCATTATGAAATCTCCAGTTCGGAGGATGATGATGAATGCAGTACAACTAAAGAAAGTCAAATGCCTATAGAGAAAGTACCATCACGTCCCAAGATATGCAAAGACTCTGCAGATAGATCACAAATGTGTGTGTCACAAGCAAGTGATCAAGGTGAGTTTTTGTTTCCAGTATCTAATAAATCTCCTTTAATTTTCATATGCAATCTTTTAGGGTTTATAATAAAAACAGAGGCATTTTTGCTTTTAATATTAGGAAAATACCATATGTGCAATACAAGTGTTACTATTTTATTAACACTTGCAGTGATTGAAAATTGTGCAACAAATGTCTCTGACTTATTGCTTTGCAGAAGACATTTGAAGTGAAAAATTCATGTTAAATTAATGAATGGTTATTATCCAAATAACCAACTTTAAACAATTACTAATAATTGCCATTTTAATCAGTATATCACTATTGACCTTATGAAATACACATTGCTTTTAGGAATATTGAAATTATTAGGTGCCAGTGTTGGACAATTTTGTGTTGAACAACTCTGCATAGGCGCCGACTCCATGGGGCTTGGGGGGGGGGGCCTCGAGCCCCCCCTCCCCCAATGTTAACGATGGGGGGCAGAGCACCCCCAAATAATTGTGATTAAAAGGATCTAATGTATTATTTTGCTTCTCTTGTAAAGTTTACTCTGAATTGTGCCACATGAACTTAACTTGAAATACACATTTGAAATGTTCTAAGCCCCGCGACAGGTTAACTTTGCAGCAGATGTTATGTATTAATCCACGCTAGAACAGCGCTCAGCATCTCCTGTGCCAGTCTTGCCTTAACCGCCAAGCTGTCATATCACAGACAGTGAGAAAATCGGCAATATTGCAGTGGAACTATATTCTGCATGTACGTTTGGATGTATATATGTGAAAAGTTGCTGCAAACTTAACCTGTCGCTGGGCTTAGACCATCAACTTTGGTTGGCTGAGACTGCTAAACCATCAACTTGGGGGGGGGGGGGGGGGCTATGACCAGAGACAGCAAAACACATGACTTATTACTATATACTAAGTATGTAATTATGAGTATTGTTAAAATTCTTACTAAAAAGAGTTTCAAAAGATGATGTGCATGAACTAGGGTAGGGGATGGGATGCTCGGGCTACAAATGGCTCTCACATGACATTCAGAACGAGATCATTGATATATTAGGGAGATCTGTTTTGTGCTCCGTGGTAGCAATATTAAAAGTCGGGAATATTTTGCTATTATGGTTAACGAAACTTGTGACATATCCATGTATGGACAATTAATATTCTGCATTTGAACTGTGAATAAAAATGTTGATATTTTTGAGGAATTCATGGGCTTTTATGAGATTCCGAACACTGAGGCCAAAACTTAAAAAAAGGGAGAGAGTGAGTCATTCATTAATTTATTTCAGTGATCAGAGCCCCCCAAATAATTTTGACAAGTCGGCGCCTTGGTATTATTAAGGACAAGTACTCAAATAGTATAATCAAAAAGGCAAAGACTTAATTTTATTATATTCAATAATTTTCTATTCTTAAGAATGTTCGGAGGTTGTCATTGTGTTTTAACTGTTAGAATTGCATTAGCTGTAGATTGCTCGTAACTCGTGATGTGTAGAAGTTGAAAGTTATCATGATTCATTTTCATGGCTATTATGCAAACATAGCGATAAGTTCAATTTCAGCCTGTGGCAAGAGGATACACTCTTTTTCATTTTCCAATTAAACCAGCTTATTTTCGTGCTAGTCATTAGGTTTTTGCATTTTGTTGAACTTGTTTCTTTTGGAATGTGTAATATTTTATAGAGTTCAAGAAACATGTCCTGCGGTCACTTTCAATTATTACGGTCTGCCAAAAACAGCAACAAGATATGCTGGATGTGATATTGAAGTCAACTGAAGTCAGAAATAGAATTGCACAACTGCCCTTCCCATTGGACACTGTTGAACAGTTAGAAGAATTTGAAGATAAGTTGATCGATTCAGCTACAAGAAGCAACTTGGTAAGCAATTACCTTTTATATCTAGCTGTTATAGTTTAAATATGCCACACAATAAATTCTCATGGGTAGAAAGTTACAGTATAGAATGTTGTCCACCTAGGCAGTTTGGTGAATAGATTGTTATATCATTGGTTTAGCTAGTCACATTTTCACATAACTTCTAAAGGTATCATATTGTTGATTTATTGGTTTGTTCAAATTTCAGACATTACCTTTTTTGCTGTAATAGGTTAGTGATGGTCCTTGCCACATTCATTGTTAAAAATATTTGAAATATGTTAGGAAGTGCTTTCCTGGTTCCAACTATTAGTGCTTTATACATATAATTCAACTTGCTGTGCTTTACTAAAGGCTAATGTAGAATCCATGCTTATATTGTCCTTATTGTAATAAAGTGCATGTATATTAAACCTAACTCCATGACAAAAGTGTCCTTGAGTGTTAAGGCCACAAGTGGTGTAGCTATTTTTTTTTTTTTTTTTAGAAATGCACCTAAAATTATTCTTACGGACAATAATTTTCTATGGAAACTAAAATTTCAAATGAGTGATTTGTGGAAAACACAGTACACTTAGATGAAATCTTAGTTTCAGAAGAAACTAATGTCTGTAGCATTATTTTTTAATTACGCTCATGAAGAGTTACAAATATTGAGACATGATAGGGTGGTCGGGGGTAAAGGTCCGCGGAGGGCAAAGATCCGCAGGGCTTTTTTGCGAAGCCTTCGAATTGAACTGACACCACTGTTGTTCAGATCACGAGGTATAGTCAAGGAGATAGGACGTACGAAGTGTGGTGTTCCTAGAAGAAAAACTTTTACAGCTATGAGGTAAGTTACGTTTTTGTATAGTTTGATGTAATTTGGAATGAACAAACCACTTCTCAGACAGAGGTGTGGTTATTGGTTCATGTATTACTATGTTTGTGTGTTTATGTATAAAGCTTTATTAATCTTTTAATGGAGGTAGTCCATCAAGCTATGCTGTTATTTGGCGGGAATTGGCAGCGTTTTTCAACATGGCGATATGGGGTACAAATCCGCTGAGAGAGTGGGGCAAACGTCCGCTGGGGACTTTTACCCCATTCGTATAATTTTTCAAATTGTATACTGAATTCCTTATAAAAATTTACTCTACCTTAAATTGTTAATATCTATATAAATAATTATGGTTGTAAAAACATATTTTTCTCTGTAAATAGAGTTTGTATGGTAACAATGTGTATCTAAAACAGAAACTGTGCTATTTTCTTTCTACATGGCTTCATTTATTTAGGTCTACTTGTTTTGTTTAACTGCTGATAGTTTTAACAACCTGGTAAGATTATTGTTGGTATTATACTGTATTAGCAAGGTCTAAAACAAGGCTAACAATTCAAGGCTATAGACCGACCGACTAAATTATTGCCAAGTTTTGTCTTGTGGATAGTGAAACATCTTAAAGACATGGATGCCCGTTTCTATGGACTTACATTGAAGTCTCTACGCTTCCTTGCCTATGGATATGCAGAAAGAAATGGAATCACGTATTCCTTTTCAAAGGAATCGAAGTTAGCTGGCACAGTAGAAAAAGCCACTCAAGGATTTCGAGTGACTGGAATTCATCCATTGGATATCAATATTTTTACTGATGAAGATTTTTTACCAGCCTCAGTAACAGAACAAGAACGTGAAATTGATACTGTTGATCTTGAAGATCCTTGTTGGTCAATATAGTGTCGTTAATATAGTGTACAGAATGTGAATCCACATAACAGCTATATTTAACATACATCATATTATTTTATTCAAATATTCTTCAAAATTTCGGGGTGTAAGGGGTACCTTCCACATAGGCACCCAAAAGTCAACCTCACTTCCACATAGTGCACCCTGGACTAAAGACTAACGAGGCTCTGGCGACTGGCACTATGGCCAGTATAATTTTGTGTGTGTAGTCCTGTTTTTTGTCTTTGTGTGTGCTGAGTGCCCGTTTACAGCCTCAGCTTTTAACAGAAGTCAGAACATTTTAAGATTTTTAATGCAACGTTAGAGTTGTTATATGTAATGGTAAGGGGCTGGCCCCCGTATAATGTGAAGGGAGCAAAATAGCCTCAGCGCTGACGCTCCCAAAATTTTAAATTCAAATTCAAATTCAAAAATTCTTCAAAATTTCTTCCGTGTAGCCAAATGGTTAGCACTTAAAAGTTCGATCACCGGTGGATCTCTAAAATTATGGTGATCACCTAACACCATGTGAAAATTGAAGATCTACATGAAATAAATAACACTGCATTTCAATCTAGAAATACAGATAACAGTGGTGACTGAATTGGATTAATTGATCATGAGTCGTAGATAAATAACCTCTTGACAGACCTTGGCCCTCAATGGGCAGTTGCACCTTAGAGTTCAGCAGCTTAATTATAGTTGGGGAATTATGTGCATGAGCTTCGAGCTTCTTTAAATATTTTATATTCACTAGTAAGCACTATTTTTTATATTACCAGAAGTAATTTCAGACACACACACACACACACAAACATATATCTTCATTTTTATTACAGGTTAATGACTTATGCCACATTGGAGCGAGAGATGTTCCTGAGATGACAAAACGAATTTTAAAGAAAATCTTCACTGACAAGCTGGCAGATAAATACAGCTGGCTAGGGGCAAAGAAGAAGCGAATCTTCTGCACCTTAAGAATTGCAGAAGTAATTAAAAGTAAGTATTAAAATATCTTACAAATGAAGGGTTTTTGAAAGAAATGTTTAAAGTAATAGTTATTTTACCTTTAAGGGGGAAAGCAAATGTTGTTATGTTCTAATAGAGGGACATTTTCAAGGTCATTTTTTTAAATGGAAACTTTTTTTTAACAAAACAACTTTTGTAGAAACCATTTTTCTATTCAATGCATAGTTTCACAGATATTTGACAAGTAAAAAGTGAAAAACAGAAATGCATAATAGCTATTTGTTAAACATTGAAATATTTATTTGGATCACAGGTATATTATATTTATGACCATCACATAATCATGAATGGCTTAGGTGCTGTTATTAAGTGTATCTTTGATGGGTCCATCCACTATGGTGGAGCGGTCTTACTTTTGAATCCTGGGTAAGACATGGATGTGTCATTGTTAGGGCTCGGAAGTTGATGAAAAACCATATTATTTTCTGAGCCTCAAAAACAATGCTAGTCCATTTCCCTTCAGTTAGAACCAGAAAACATTATGCATTTTTGGCCATTTTTGCCTTTTATGCGAGTTTTCAGTGTTTTTGCCATTTTTTTTTTCATTTATCTTCTCCCTTATTGTTTCATGAATTTTAAATGCATTTGCAATAACTTACATATTTAAATTTCCTGACTTGGTTCTTTTAGCAAGTTCATCATTAATTGAAAATACGGTCAATGGAAAAGCACATTATCATGTTCAACTAAAATGTTTGTCAATGCATTAAATAATTAATGCTGGTAAATTTATTTTTCCTTCAGCAAACTTAAAATGCTTTGTGTGAAGCCTACTTTGAAGTTCCCTTGCTGGCTTCTATTATATCTTTAATCTGTGGTTTTAAAAGTAAAATTAGTCACAAAAAAAAAATAATCGAATGTACGCGAAACACAATGGCATTTTGTGATGCTTTCCGACTACTGTATTGTGAAACGTATCCTCTGAAAGGAGGTGAATGTCTTATGTAGAGAAAAACCTTAGGGTGTATTTTATGTAGCCTTGAAGTAAAAATAAATAATACCACGTTAGCACTTAAATGATTTCATCACTTTGCTTCAGTAGTTTAAACATCAAACAACAGTTTTTATCAAATTATTCAATTACTTTCTTGTAATTGATTAAAGAATCAAGCTTTAATTTTCAGAGAAAAATTATTTTTAGATCATTTTTTTAAGAATTTTAAGGTAGTTTTTTGACATTTTTTGGGTCATCAACTTTCGAGCCCTAGTCATTATATTTGTCCCATCATTAACTTCATCAGTTATTATATTAACTTCATTCATCCTTATTGTTACAATTGCTGTAGAGTGATGGAAAATTGTGTAAAGAATGAGAATAGAAGTAATTAGGTCTCCTAAGTAATAATTGTAACTTTTTTAGTAGCCGTGAGAGGAACACACTGTGAATGTTCAGAGAAGGACATTGAAACAGTGGTTAAAAATTGGCTGAGGCATGCAAAGGCACGGTTATCGGCAAATGGGTAAGTGTGAAATTTATACCAATTTTATTTATATACTCGCTTCCCAGCAAACCTGTAATGTTTGAGTTAAGTGAAAAATTAGTTGTCATTTACATTGAGATTTGCTTTCCAGAGTGGCTTTCTTTTCCAATCTGTGGTTGTCTTTAAGTAAATAGATTGTTGACTATCAGTTGAAGATAATGAAGACTTTTGCAATTGACTAATTCTAGAAACTAAATTGGAGCACCAAGCAATATAAATATTTGGTGCAGAATGAGTGATTTCATAACTTACTGTATTTGTATTTTTCTTTTTCTTTTTTATATGCTTTAATTATTTGCTTCTTGGCAAGATGTAGAAGATTATAATGCTGATGTGTGCTTTTCTTTGTAAATAGGTAAACAGTATTTTTCACTTGTGTAATTTGTATAAGCCATGCATATATATATATATATATATATATATATATATATATATATATATATATATATATATATATATATATATATATATATATATATATTAGCTGGTGGTTGAGCATTTAAACCACAAAGGCAAAATTGGATTTTCATTTACATTGTGTGTTCACTAAATTCTTCATTGCCATTATCAGTTCTCTTGAGATACATATTTATTTATTCCTCGTGATTGTGTGTTGAATGAGTTCCAACATACTACGGGGTATCAAAAAATAATGCCTCTTGCCATCCCAAATATTTAATAATGCATCAATCAAGATAAACTATACGTATATCATAGTGAAGCCTGAAGCCTCTTCTACATATGCCTACTGTTCCACATAATAACCGTTCACTTCAATGCATCTATGCCAAGGTTGAACCCAAGTGTCTAATCCATGTTGGCAAAATTCTGGAGTTTGTTGTCTGCACCATGTCATCACTTTCTGCGTTGATCTTGCAGACTTGAATTTTTGGGACGTGGAGAACAACTATGGCGCCGTTGTATCGATTGCTCTTGACTCTCTGGGTCGTACATATACGCCCATGTTTCATCTCCAGTGACCTGATCTTTGAAAAAGTCGTTCTGATGTGCTTCAAGCGCGGCCAGGAACTCTTGCAACACTTCCTCATGCCTAGTGTGCATGTCTGCGGTCAGTTCTTTGGGAACCCACTTAGCACACACTTTGTAGTATCCTAGGTCACAGACTAAGGCATGAGAAGACCCATAAGACACATTAAGTATGGCTGACAACTCCTCGATTGTGATGCGCTGATCTATAATTTCTACAGGGGGGCAACTTTCTTTTGACAAGAACTCAATCACAGCTCTTTGTTTATGCCTCAAATTCATGGCTTCCTTCAGTCAATCTGAAACATAAAGTACACAAGTGTTAGTGAAGCTCTAATATATCACATAGTAATAACACATCAACAACGTGCTACACGTTACAAAAAATATGCGAGGAGGCATTACTTTTTGATTCCTCCACGTATCAATATCTTGTCCAGATAGGTCTGGGTCAATCTTGAGTCTTTGTCGCCAAATTTTAAGCAAATTTGTATCCCAATATAGGAAGGCAATTTCCGTCCTTTCTTTGTAATAACTTCACTTTTTTTCTTTCAGGTCATGGCAAACAACTAGAACCATTGTGGAAAATAATGTGGCACAAGTGTGAGGAACTGATAATATTATTTGCCTGCTCTATATAGATGCATGTGTGTGTGTGTGTGTGCTTGCATGCTTGAGAGAGAGAATAAATATTTTAGATGAAATGTAATTATTTTTTTAATTGAAAACTATTTGTCCCATAAATTAAGCAATGAGTTTGACTACGAGTAATGGGAAATTATTGAACTATATTTAGATTAGTTTAGCTCTATGTGATTATTTTAAGTGTATTATGTTTAAATGATTTTCGTTGCTTCTTGAATGAGGCGATGATGTTGAAATTTTTAGTTAGTTACATAAGTGCAATAGCATGGGCTGCCAAAGATGTAGCCTGAAAGATGTTTTTAGAGTTAGTACGAGGCGCATCCAGAAAGTAAGTTTCCCTATTTTTTTTAAAAAAAACCAACACAGTTTCAGGAAACCATTTATTGGCAACAGGTACAGCAAAGGTTCAGCTATTTTTCAACATAGCAACCACCAGAATTGAGACACTTGTCGTATCGTGGTATCAACTTTTGGATCCCACTGTCGTAGAACTCTGCCGCCTGTGAATGGAACCAGCATGTGACAGACGTCTTCAGCTCTTCGTCGTTGCCAAAACGCTCACCGGAGGACAGGAATTTCTTGAGGTGCAAGAAAACATGAAAATCGCTGGGAGCCAGATCAGGACTGTAAGGTGGATGATCAAACAACTCCCAGCCAAATTCCGTCAAAACAGCTGCTGTGCGCCGAGCCGTATGTGGACGAGCATTGTCAAGGAGGAGCACAACACCTGCAGTAAGCATGCCACGCCTCTTGTTTTGAATGGCATGTCGCAATTTCCTTAGTGTTTCACAGTAATGGTCAGCGTTCACCGTTTCACCTCTGGGGAGGAAGTCAATGAGCAAAATGCCCTTGCTGTCCCAAAACACGGTGCACATCACTTTCTGTACCGACAGCGTCTGTTTGAATTTCTTCTTGACCGGAGATCCACTATGCCGCCAATGCATTGACTGCTGCTTGGTTTCCGGGGTGAAGTGCGAAATCTACGTCTCATCGCCCGTGACGATCTTCGCCGTCATCATGGTACCATTGCAGGAATGTCAGTGCTGCTCCTGAACGTTTCATTTTGTGTTCGGGTGTCAGGTTTTTCGGCACCCACCTGGCACACAATTTTTTGAACAGCAGGCGCTGCGTGACAATCTCATGCAACACGGATCGCGATATCTGCGGAAAAAGGCTACTCAACTCCGTAATCATGAAGCGACGGTTCTCTACGATGCGCTGCCGCACCAGCTCAACCAGATCATCAGTGATGAGGGACGGACGCCCACTGCGCTCTTCAACATGGACACTTTGACGACCTTCCGAAAACTGCCGACACCAGCGACGCACCATCTGCTTACTCATAATGTTCGGCCCATAGAACTCACAGAGCTGACGATGAATGTCAATTGGCGCAATGCTTTGTGCATTCAGGAACTTTATCACCAACCGAACCTCGCATGCGGCGGGAGAAGGAATACAAGCTTCCATTTCAGACCACTGCTGCCTCGCTACTGGCGCCAGGCGGGATCTGTCTGCCTGGCATATGATTAATACATCTTAGCTCTGCTGCGCATGCGCAATTTACATGGCTCATTATGTTTGATTTTGATTTGATTTGATTTAGTTTATTTTACTTCGCGTTTTGTGCCTCTTGGCTAATTTGCGAAGATGGGGATGAGTGATGAAATGATGAAATTGATGAATGGACATTCACAAACAACCAAGCCCGACCGGGATTCGAACCCGGGACCCTTGGCGTCGCAGCGCGATGTGCTAACCACTCGGCCACAGGGTCGGGCGGCTCATTATGTTTACTTTCACGGGAAAAAAAATAGGGAAACTTACTTTCTGGATGCGCCTCGTATATCAGCTGTTAATTTGCCAGTTTTGTGAGAGAAAGGGGGGGGGGAGCATCACAAACACCTTGCACTTTTAAAACTGTGACATTGAAATATGTTGTGGAGTGTTTGAAGTAAATTTCACATTGAGCATTACTCATATAGTAATTATAAAATATTTTTATTCATAATTGGGAGAAGAGAGACGTGGTAGTAGATAAATACTAGTATTCACTTTTTACGCGAAACTGTTATTTTCTTCTTTGTTCTATTAATTTCAGTGGCCACTGCCACCATCCTCGTCGCAACTTGTACTGTTCCCCTACCATTCCACCACATATCCGAAGCCCTTCTCCCCTATGACATCAAAGTAGTGTACAAACCCAATGTCAAAATAGCAGATAAACCCCCGTTGATATCCCAGGTGTATATGACGCAGAGTGCGAGTGACAGGCACATTACATCAGCAGGTTCATCAGATCTGTCAATGAAAGAATCCAACAACACCTAACCACTTTTCACCACTTTTGCCCCCGCACTATGCTAAACCTAATCTACAAAGGGAAATATACTGTCTTTGTCCCCCCCCCCCAGTTTGCGCACCTTGCCCCCCTGGTTTTGGAACCCAATCGCCGCCACTGCACCTAACAGATCCAAAAGAAAGCCCAACCCACTACTGGTCTTGCTAAACACATCAAATACAATAGCCATAAAATTCAAATGGTACAAGTCAAGCACACCGCCCACACACTCGTAGGCACATGCCATAATGCACTTCCAACATGAGCTAACATTGATAGCAGACAGGCACTCCACACATAGATTCCCCTACTACTACAGTTAGCACCAGGAAATAGCAGACGACACGGACGCAGACGTACAGTTAACAACAGTGCACCTAGGGGCAACCGGAGAACTACTAACAACAGAAGAATGCCAAGCAACAGTACAAGTTCCAACAAGGATGGTGGCAGTGGCCACTGAAATTAATAGAACAAAGAAGAAGAAAAAAAGTTTCGCGGATAAATATTTCTAGTTATGAAAACAAGTTTACAATTTCAATGCATAATTAACATGTATATCTTGAGAAAAGAACATATATGTATATACATATATAAATATACATGTATTTTGTGCACTACATGAACACTGTGATATTGATAAATTACTATATTAGTGTGCACGGTAAATTGTAATTTGAAATCATACTGCATGGTCAGGATTACTAGCCATAGCATGATGGGTAACAAATTAATTTGTATCTTGCATCACTAAGTATTTCGGGTGCATGGGGGTCACAATATAATAAAGGCATTTCTCTATAAAAGCCTTTTCTTTGTTCTGCTCTGAGAAAGTCATTGCTAGAAACCATTTTCTCAATTGATTAATGTTAAAAAATATCTTATTGATGAAAATGCATATATATACGAGGTTTGGCTAGAAAAATACCGGATTGATGTTGCTATTGGCAAACAAGGAAAGTTGAGCAATGCATAATTCTATACTACCATACCCTGCCTACAGAATGACTAATTGCCCTGGGTGCAGGCCTCTCAGTTTCGCTGTGGCACTTGGACAAAGCGGAACGTGCGTCTGTGCTCCGTCGGAAAAATGCCGAGTATTAAAATGGAACAGCATGTCAATACGAAGTTCCTTTACAAACTGGGGAAATCCGCAAGAGAAGCGTACGACATGTTAAAATCTGTGTACGGGGATGAGTGTTTATCATGCACACAAGTGTTTGAGTGGTTTAAACGGTTTAAAGTAGGACAGGAAATGATCCAAGACAACCCACGTTCAGGACGACCATGCACGTCGAAAACGGAAACAAACATTCAAAAAGTGAGTGATGTGATTCGAAAAAATCATAGATTGACCATTAGAGCAGTTGCTGAAATCACAGGAATAGACAAAGAAAGTGTTCGACAAATTTTACACGAGAATTTGAACATGAGTAAATTGTGTTCAAAACTCGTGCCAAGGAACCTGACATTGGAACAGAAGGAAGCTCGAGTGAACATTTGTACGGACACTTTGAAGAACATTGAAACAGACCCTACATTCTTAGAGAGAGTGATAACCTGTGATGAATCGTGGTTTTTCACGTACGACCCTGCCACAAAGTGCCAATCAATGCATTGGAAGACCCCGAGTTCGACACGTCACAAGAAAGCTCGCATGAGCAAGTCCAAATTCAAAGCCATGACGATTGTCTTTTTCGACATTCGAGGCATTGTGTACGTTCATTGGGTACCCGAGGGTCAAACTGTAAACCAACATCATTACATTAATGTGCTGAAAACCCTTCGTGAGCGAGTAAGAAGACGATGACCTCATTTGTGGCAACGGAAGTCATGGATTCTGCACCAAGACAATGCTCCTGTCCATACGGCCCTGTCAGTGAAGACATTTTTGGCTAAATATGGCATCCCAATGTTAGAACATCCGCCGTATTTGCCGGACCTTGCTCCCTGTGACTTCTTTTTATTCCCCAGAGTGAAGTCCGCCCTAAAAGGAACCAGATTTGAGACAGTAGAAGCTGTGCAAAGAATAGCGACGGATGTAATGAACATGATCTCCGAAAATGACTGGCAACACTGCTTCCAGCAATGGAAAATTCGTAAGGAGCAGTGTACAGATCATGCAGGGGAGTACTTTGAAGGAGATAAAGTTCCTGTTGTACAAAATGCCGAATAAAAGATTTCATAACATCAGTCCAGTTTTTTTCTAGCGAAACCTCGTATATATATATACATATATTTTTTGCTACATTATTTTTGATGGTATATGCTTCAAAGATTTAATATGTGTACACTTAAATACATGTTTAATTTATAAGCTTTCCGCAGCCAACTTCTGCAAAATTCCTTGTTTTTTTTGTCTGTGCAAGTGATGGATATTCACCGAACCTAAAAAATGACTGGTTGTTAATTGCAGGAAGATTGAGGCCTTGTGTAGGAGGATTATAATTATAATGTGTTATGGAAATTTATATTTTTATATTATTGGTGTGTAAACATATATATATATAGACACACACACACACACACACACACACACACACACACACACCCCTGTTTTCCCACCCTCCATTAAGAGGAAGCTGGACTTTTCACGCCAAAGCGAGGAAGTTTTAAAAGTGCTCTGATTGGACTGAGATTTTTATACGTAATAGAGGTACTCCCGAGGATAGCGGGAATCTGGGTGTGGCTGCTATACACTCCACGGAAGTTGAGATATTGACAATGAATGGGCGGACAAGCACAGCACCCCCAAGAGAGGAAGGTGCAAACTTAAGAGTATTGCGAGGAATCGTTATTCATTTGTTATTTCTTAGGTCACACACTGCGTTGACGAAACGTTATGTAAGAGGAAGCCACAAGCACCAAACCCCGAAGCGAGGAACCAACTAAACACAATAGTGTCCGTAAAACGTGAATAGAGAGGAACTACGTGTCACGTTATGATGAGTGACGGGTGATTCGAAGCGCGCGCTGGTGTTTGACGTTCCTAACTCGGCCCCCATTGGCTGCGCTACCTGTCAGCAATCTGCCGTCGATCACGCGGCAACCCAAGCACCGCCCTCCATACCAAATCATATGGGAATAAATGTTGCAACAATGTGCGAGAGCGTCTCCGTGCCAAAAGGGGTGGAACAAGCTGGTTTCGGATGGCTTAGTAACGGTGCAAGCGGTACGACAGGCGAGGAACGTACGTACGGTGGCCATTTTCTACCTCGCGCAATTAGTCGACGTAAGGTGAAAGGACATAAATGGGGAGATAGACTAAATTGTGGTAGAATGAAAAATTATTCTTATAAAAAGAATATATTTGAATTTTCATCACATGGAATTGTTACTTGTTTGGGTTAGTTCTTAACACCGCTTTATGCACAGAAAAGCTAATCGGGACTGGACCTACAGTTTAAAGTGGAAACCAAACCACCGTGCAATGTGCATCTACTACCACCATTGCATGGCATCAGATAATATTATTTCGATGGATATTGTGATGCGATGGAGGCTGATCGCTGTTAGTATTGTCAGTTGGGATGTCTAGATAAAACTGTTTTTTCTTAACTTCCATTAGAACGCCGTTAAGTCATGTTGAAATTTACTTATATTTATTTATTTAACATAAAATATGTGTACCATCACTTTTGAACTAGAAGATGGTCGGCCCCCGTTGCGGAGTGGTTAGCACATCGCGCTGCAACGCCAGGGGTCCCGGGTTCGAATCCTGGCTTGGGCATGAACGTTTGTGATGTCTATTCATCAATTTCATCATATCATCACTCATCCCCATCTTCGCAAATTAGCCAAAAGTGGCACAAGAAGCGAAGTAAAATAAATTTTGCTTTCTAGTGTCCTTTCGGGAGGCACTCGCTTCACTTTCACCGGCAAATGTTCCACACGTAGGACGCTGCTCCTCAATCCTCGATACTAAGTGGTGGCGATTGGATTCCAAAACTAGGGGTCAAGGTACCAAATCTGGGTGGGGGGGCAAAGACAGTATATTTCCCTTTGTAGATAAGATTTAGCATAGTGTGAGGGCAAAAGTGGCGAGAAGTGGAGGCAAATGCCCCCCCTCGCCTCCTTCCTAATCGTAACCAAATAGCCCTTTCACAAAACAACATCGAAAACTAAATCAACCGCAAACGTACGGTCGCGGACACTTGTCGGTTGTAATGATTTAATTGAAAGTCAATTGTATTGTTATAATCCAGAAGTGTCCCTGACTGTACAACGTGCAAAGTGTCAACTTAACAGCTTAGAACAAGCGAGGCAACCCTAGAGGGCCAGGGGTGTGGAGGAGGCAAGGGGAAACTCCGAAAGCGAGTGACCTTGACTGGAGTATACTTGGCGTCAGTATTGCCAATAACTTGAACGTAAAAGTCGTGAAAAGTCCTTAGAAAATCCGCTAGAATGTCGCTAAATGAAATGTAAAGGCTCTAGAAAAAGTCGCTAAATCAAATGTACTTCTAAAAAATAGCAAAAAGGTGGAAAAAATCGAGTACTTGCCTATAAAAGCTACATTTCCTCGTTACTTTCCTCTTCCTCTGAACACTGCACCTCACACGGATTACCGATGTCAGATACTAAATCATCGAGAAAATGCACTGCAAGAACGTTGTTTATTATTTCTGTGCACTTGGTTTTATGCAGGTGAATGCATGGTGCACTGCAGCTGTCAGTCACCAAACCTTTTCATACATAATTCGGACAAGTGATTCACGGTTAGCAAAGAACAGTGTTCGGCAATGAATAAAGCTAAAATAGCTTCAGCACTAGAAGTATTTAAATTTTCCGGTTTGAACTGTTTTTCTTCTGTTTTGCAGAACAGAAGTAACCAGATCTGACTTTATGTTTCTGTGTTTCGAAAGTTTTTTTCAGATCGGTAGTTTGGGCATACAGATAGTTCTACTTTGCAGTACTTACAATACGCTTTCGCCGTGTCACTATCGACAGGGGTTAACCATTTGTAGTTTTCCCACTCCTTCCGATAATGTTTCTTGTATTGCGGTTTTCCCCACACTGGACACTGCCCTGCCCTGGGCTGACCTGCGCGCAAACACGCACGAACTTTATAATTTACACTAGCACTTCCCTTGTCACCACACACTACCCAAAAAACTCCAATCTGAACCCACGCACGACGCGACCGCGAAGTCGAACGTTCTGTTTTATAATAAGGCAGCCGCAATGGCGCCAGGAGGAGTGTCTGATAACAATGAGCTGCGAACGGTGATGTTTACAAACATCACAAACCATACTGGAAAAGGGGGTACGCTTTGCTTCAGTTTCTCTTTGTGCATCAGAAGTGAATTACGAGGGTATTTCCTTATTTAATAACTATAAAACGGACATTTTTAAGCATTTAGGCGTACCTACGCAGATATTTTGTGAATTCTCCAAATTAGTCGCTAAAGAGCACACGAAGTAGCCAGAAAGTCGCTCGTCACTTTTTCACGTCTTTTGTCGCCAGCTAGCCAGATCCGCCAGATTTAGCGACTTCTCGCTAGAGTTGAAAACACTGCTTGGCGTCAGCTTTAGTAAAGTGTAATATCATTAATTTAGAATTCATGAATACCTTAAAAATTAATTGTTCAAAGAATGATGAAGTAACTTTCTTTGTAAACAAGAATTACACTTACAGGCTGTATTATCGATGTATATAAATGACTGAATTATTGACAATCCATTTGTATTTTGCATGAAAAGTGTTCACAATTTAGATCCCCTGCTGTCAAAAACTCTTCGCCGTAAATCGGCACGACAAAAATGTTAATTAAATGAATTTCACTGTTTTAATGCGACGTAATATCCAGAAAAGAATATTCCCTCTTGTTTCTCTGCACTTGATTTTTATTTCACTAGCTTTGTTGCTGCTTAGGCTATATCAGAGAAGAAGCCTCATGATTTTTTTTTTCAGAATAATACACGAGCTTAATAAATTCCGTGGCGTAACAGTTCTGCACATGGTCTACAAAGATGTCAACGGAAAGTTTAAAGGAAGCGTCAAGAATGATAAATAGAAAAAAAATCGACTTTGGTAGTTTTTGTTCCTTTTGTGCGGTCCTGGAAGACAATATGTGTAGTCATAGTTAAAGCCCGCTTATTCCTCTTTCGGTGGAGCCCTATTTCAAATCCGTGGGTTTAGCTGCTTGCACGTAACATTCATTCCAGTGATAACTTGCACTTCTCCAGCATTCAGCATTCAAAGTTTACCACCGCCTGGAATTTCAGGATGCGGAAAGGGCTGTTGATATGTTGTTTTGACATCAAATAGAACAGATGTGCAAATTTTCAGATTCACACAATTTTTGCAAGATTAAAACCTAAATTGACGGTCTGTAAGTTTAAATGGAAAGTTAGTATCTTTGGCTGCCCCAGTCGTTACAAAGCTATCAAGGCGCGAAAGAAGAATCCCTTTTAATTTTATTTTTTATTTTGTGCGAGACATGAGAGTGTATAGTTGTGTTTGTCCCATTGTACACTCGTAAATGCATTCTCATCGTCACCGCAAGAGATAAAAAACAACGAAAATAACTGAAGAAAAAGAGAGTGAGTGTCGAGAAGTTTCGACCTATACAATCGTTGAGGACGCGGTGCAACCTAAAAAGACCAATACTGTTAATTGTGTGCATTACCTTGTTTTTGCTGATCGCTGATTAAATTGTTTTTTTGCATACTTGTAAAATATGCATTGCACATTGAAAACACTTGTTTTGTAAATATAAAACCAATCGAACGCAGGCTTAGGGTTGTCCGACCTGTCATGATATGCTGGAACTGCTGTTGTCGTCGTGAAGAGATTCCTTCCTAGAGTTTTCTCACTAGCCACTGGATTAACTGTGATCCTATATATTTTATACCCTGAGTCCCTTACCGTTGGAAAGAAGTATGCACAGAAAAATTACAAAGCAATTCGAACTTTCAGGATTCGTGATATTGTTTATTTCCCTTCGCTCTTGTGCCACTTTTGGCTAATCGCGAAGATGAGGATGAGTGGCGATACAATAAAATTGATGAAGGAACACTCCTCACACACCCATGACGAGGCCGCGGGATTCGAACGCCGAGACCCCTGGCGACGTAGCGTGCTGTGCTAACCATCCACCACGAAGGCCAGCCTTTCAGGATTCGTCCATTACAGTGCGGCGAGGGGGTTTAAGCTTTCACGTTTAAACGTACGTTCCTGTCGCCAGGAAAGAGATGAGCAGGCAAGCAATGTTCGTTTTTTTTTTCACCCATCCTACTGGTATAAATCATGGTTGCAGTTTAGTGTTGCTATGCGAAGGTAAACTTCCCTCAGGGCAGGAGAATTGAGACAAAATTTTAGGCGAAAAGCAGTGGCGGCGACAGGGGTGCGTGAGTGAGTGCTTGCGCGCCCTTTAATTTTCTTCCGCATCCCTTCAGCACACCCTACGTTCAACTGAAAACATTAATATGTAATATTATGTCATGTCATATTGAGGGCCGAATGATAGGTTATTATTGTATGCAACAGGCAAGCACTGAAAGAGGTACCAATACTTTTCTGTACTTGCGGCAGCCTCTGTAAAGATCAGCGGCCGTTTTTCTTCTTTCGTCAGCATTGTCGTTATCAATTTTTTCTTCTTTTGTTTCTTCAAGTGGTCTGTTCGTGGTTTTTGATAATTGGCTATAGATTACTGTGAGTTATGTTTTTTTATTTCTTGCATTGTTCATAAACGGTTTGTTTTCCGTCTACTTGTTCTTCCTTACACTGGAGCAAAAAATTCAGGTACTTTTAAGGTATCACCTCATCAGGTCGTGCTCTGGAAATTATTTAATGCGAGTTGTAACATGAAGGGTACTGTTCTTCTTAATACGTTCTATATATTTGTTCCACGTTTAATGTCCAGTAAACGTACCATTTCAAACTTTTTCCAAGACTGTTAGGAAGATGCCCAGTGTTCACGAAGAAATTTTACAGTTCGTTGTTGGGGATAGTGCGGCAGAAGGGATTTTAAAGATGACACAGTTCCTGTACTCTTCGCGTTTTGTCTTGTGGCAGACGGTGCCTTCATTGGTTACGTTGAGAAGGTTCAAAAATTGTCTTTTTAAGGGCAGGATGGTTTTATTTTGTATTTCACTACATAGTTCAATAAGACTGCAACGTGTATCTGAATGTTTACACTGCATGGAATGACCACTTTCTTGTAATACATATCGCACCCCCTAACTTTCTTTCCGCAACCCCTCAGCACCCGTAGATGAATAATTCTGGCGCCGCTGTTGGTGAAAAGAGATCGAAACTGCAGAGATATTTGAAGATACAGTCGTTGCATATTAAAATCAAGCTGGATGGAGGCATGAATTATCCGTTTTTTCATAATTACATATTTCAAACTTCTTACTTGGTAAAACCGTATTTTCTTGATAAAGTTTTGTGATCGTGTTTTAGTTTTTCCTTGGATTAATGGAAATTTTTCATAATGCAAAGGAAAATTATACTTTCCACTTTTTGCAACAGTTGTTTGTTTTCTAAGTAACAATTTACGGAGTTCCGTGATTAATAATGGAACAATGAAATCTGAGTGCTCGTGTTCCCATTATCGCGGTTATCAGCTGAAAATGAGTTTGAGTTTTTGTTTTGAGTCCACTTTATGCACAGAAAGTCTAATCAGGTCTAGTCTTACAGTTTAAAGTGGTATCCGAAACACCATGTATCGAACTCAGAACCCCTTGATTACAAGGCGATGACATTACCACTGCGCCATCGGGGAGAGGTCTTGGCTTAAAAATCGAAAGATTCCTTGGTAAAGAAAACATTCTCTCTTTCAAGTTTTCATGTTCATGCCTATGTGCGAAATTTAAATGTAAGTACAGAGAAGTTCCCAATGTTTCCTTTTCTCTCTCCAAGTTACTCGTGAAGAAAAATATAAAAACCATTAACGTAAATAGTCATTTACAATTTTGAGCAAGCCTTTACATGACAAATTGCATGATATGCTTACAAAATTTCGAGGTTGTTTAAATCAGTTTGATTTAAATTGTGTGATTGACAAAAATCAGTGTTCTTTTAAAATAAAATAAATATACAATAATGCACATAAGTAATTTGTGAATATCAGAATCACTTTTGGTGAAGGTACATCAATTTCTTGATAATTCAATAGTTTTTACTGGGCTTCGGTGTATAAAGTGGGCTTAAAATCAAACTTAAACAAAGAAACAATATCGAAGGAAAATTAAGTGAACAAATTATATGTACTCATGGAGTGAAACTCGTAAGAGTTATGAATGCAGCAGTAGCCCCCCCCTTCCCAACAGATGAATAAAATCAGCTTAAATGTGAACTCCTTGGCGTCGCAAGGCCTTTTTACGTGACACGTCCTCTCGTTAATTAATTAACAGCCATATTAATGCTAAACTTCGTCACACGTTTTGCACTACTCAAATACTCTGGATTTTGAGATATTGAATGAAATGAAAGACGCAAACATATGCACCGCACTACAGTGACAATGATTTATGGATTACTGACAAAGTATATCGGCAGGCTTCCTTTGTAAATAAATTTCTCGGAGACATTAGCTGCCACACAACAATCGTAACATAACCTCCCACCTTTAGTGTCAATTTATAAATTGTAGGTTGAAATTTATTTTCTAGGGTGGCCGTCGCCCCTCCCCACCATTTCAGACTTTCATGCAATTAAATGAATACACGGTCAAACAAACACCCGTAAGAGAATGGAAGAGAGGACACTAAATCTTTGACTACGAAGAATGCATTCGTATTTTTCAAGCTCTCTCCGCCTCCCGGCCCCACTTTTACTTTGAGAAAATGGAAGAGCACGGAAACGGAACATTTGATATGATGATCTTATATCTATCAAGTTCCTTGCAATGCGACTTGCGAAAACATGCCACAAAAAGGATTAAAGGTGAATTAGTTGCCCATCCCTCCCTCATTGTTGAGCTTCTGCAGCATTACTGTAAACAGAGTTGAACGCATAGCTACGCGGAAAACCGCCACTATCAACAATCAGCAACAAAAGAATGGACCTCGCTCTCTCTCTCTCTCTCAGGTTCGTAGGAGTGAGTCATCCAATAGGAGCGTTGGCAACATACAAGCAAAGCTCACGACTTCTGAGGAACTACCACGGGTCATGGCAGTTCCTTTTCGGGAAGCACTTCACCGGAGCTCGCTCACTCAAGCAGCCATTCAAAGGAACGAAGGACCAACTCCTCCCGATGTTGGTTTCGTGCAGCTGAAGTGAAGGGGGTGGGGGAGGACTTTCTGGAGTTAGCTTGAGTGAGTTAGGGGAGAGGGAACTGCGCTTACTACTACTCGACTTCCCACAAGAAAACCAGAGAACATACACGCAAAGCTCACGACTCCTGGAACAAGGAACGGTTTGTTCACGAACTACCCATCACTATTTTATAATTTATTCTTCGTACCTTTAACGCAACGGATAGTTTATATTATCGATGGCAGTATAATTAAATTAAGGACAAAGAAATTAAAAGAAGATGCCGTCTTTTCTTACCAACTAATGCAGAACAATAATATCCCCCCCGATTTTTTTTTATCCCGCAACAGTTGATAGCTGTGCGAACATTATTGAGGAAAGAATGTACTCTGTCATTGTTGTGCATGCACAAGACTCGCAGTAAACAAGTGTCAACTGTTCTCGTTTGTTTACCTTTTTCGCTTCTCACAATAATCAGTCAAAAGCAAAAATAGCATTCTGTACATTACAGCCCCTACTCTATCGGCAATCGAGTACAGGAGTTTCAAGATATCTTGTCGTTGGAGCCAGTGTGTATACTCTGTCCCTCCTTAGAATAATTGCAGTGAACCTCACGACATTTCCTATATTTTCCCACCACATTCTTCGGTTAAAGGAATTCTGTCTTTATTTAATACCCCACCTTAATCCATCTTCCCCGAATAATGAGAAATTTGAAAGTACTGTTGTGCATATATTTAGTTTTACAGGGAATATTTCTGTATTTTCTGACATTTTACATTTTTTATGACATATTTCTAATTTCGTGTGACATATTTTTCAACTTTTATGACATAATAACACATATTTTACAGTTTTATAGGACATAAAGTCCTGGGCCCTACACATAATACATGCCCTAAGCTCTTGTTCTCCCTTATTTGCATGATGACGATATGACCACGAACAGTGTTAATAATATAGAACACTGACAAGTATCAAACTGAAAATCTAACGGATGATTATGAGCAGTAATTAAGTTGTGAGAATTCTTTAAGGGTATGCTGTAATTATGAAAATTTTTGTTTTGTTAAATGCTGGGACTTTATTTCTAAAATATAATAACAATAAGAGACAAATTGCTGAATGGTCTTGAGCTCCACAGTTGGCGCCACAGAGATAAATCGTACCTGGGCAATTCCGTTGAAGATTTTTCACCTATTTCATGTTCTTATGTACGTGGAACACTCCAGTACAAAACGAATTTTCATACACGTACGTTCAAAGGAAATAAAATCAGCTACTCAAAATTCATGGTAATGTAGTAAAAAGTCCTGGAAAATATAAAAACTTTTTTTTTCATCTATCATTTCATATCATATTTAACGGGTAGTTACTTCAAAGACACTGGGGTCACCTATCCAGAGGTAGCTTCTCTCACAGACCCCTTACAAAAGCACTGCACGGATCAATGCTCTTCTTCTTCACATTTTACACATTATTTCCCAATCCCATCTACAAGAAAGCATGCTTTTAATCTTCTAGTGTCAGTAGAGTGCCAAAGCAGGTGTTGGTTGGGCCATACCCCTCATCCCTTTGCCACAGCATTCCTTTAAAGTGAAGGCATCAGCCTCCCTTATGAAAATCCTTGACATACCACTGTATGGGGTACAGAAAAATTTGGACAAGCAAACCCGTGAATTGCTTTAAAGAAAATTGGGGGGGGGGGTTATCGAGATACATGTACATCCGATTCCAAAGTGAAGTTATTTATATTCAGACAGAAACACGTATATTGCTGGGTGGTCTATGCTTGATTGTTGTAATTTGTATTCTTCTGAGTTGCTATTTTCCCTTTTTTAGTTTAATAGCGATGATTGGATAGAATTTATGATGAGGCATGCCGGAATTAGTACTAGACTCCTGTGTAATAGGTCGTGAGTTGATTACTGAAAATACTTCTCCACCAGAAGCGGTAAATCTACTATTGGAAAAGTTGACGTGTCTTCATAAAAATAAATTCGCAGTACCATTTATATGCGATTTGCATGTTATGAAACGAGTGAATTATGGAAAAATAATGATTGCGTATTTAAATCATAGCTTAATCTTATGTACCCGTGGTGGATCTATCGGGAGTGTGTTACGCTGCCACGCGGCGAACACGGATTTGATTTGCAAGGTGGGCGATCTCCACGTCAATATTTGAGTCCGCTATATGCTCAAATAGGTTATTCGAGATGGGGTTACAGTTTAAAGTGCTATCCCAATCACTGTGTGCCTCTATGGAGAATCGAGACGTATTTGTTCTGCTTGCAAGTTGTTTTCTTGCAATTGTTAACCCGGCAGGACGCACGCTGTGTAATTTTAATTGTTTTAAAGCTTGTACTTAGTAATACCTTTATTGATTAATTTAATTTAATTAATTTCGAACATTTGAATGGAATCACACAATTGATAAAAACGAGAAAAAAATAACATGTTGAAACACCAAACTGAAACGTGTGAGCACGCGTTGGTTTAAATTTATCCAGGCAGTTTCTAAGATCCTGCTAACTAACGAACTAAATCAATGGGCCATATTATCGGTTACGTCACTGGCAGACTGCTGAACTTCGCACACTTTTTCTCCTTATGATATACGATTTGAGCTAGATCGCAAGGCAGGGCCGGCTTTAGGGCGATGCAAACGGTGCCACCGCATCAAGGCGCTATAGCTGTGGTGGCACGTCAGTTAAGATTAATTTGATTGTTGTGTTGCCTCTGCACTAAAACCACCCTTTCTGATATATTTCGCGATATGACGGAATACTTCCTAATTTCGCATGTCATATTTGTAAGAGACAGATGCAAGGGGCTGATGGGATTACAGCATCCCCAAATCCATGAACGAAAAATAAAAATGTGTGAAATGTTTGAGAGATCATATTTTTTTTTTTGCTCACCACACTCGCAATACAAATGTTTTGAAAAGGGTCATACCAAGTTTATACTTAGGCCTATTACTTTAAAAATATTGGTGCATTATCAAACTAATGTTGTTTTTGGTTTGCAAATAAACATATTTGCCAAAAAAAATCTTGCTCGCACTCTAAAACATTTTAGGCATCATCAAATGTTTCTGCCTTGGGTCTCGTGTTTGATACGCGGTGGAGGCGCAAAATGGCCCGAATCCCACTTTAAGCTGTAGGTCCAGTACCGATTAGCCATATTGGCATAAAGTGGACTTAAAACACCAACTCAATAAATCAATCAAATGTTTCTTCTCTTAAAACTAATTCCGACAGAACTAAAAGATTTTTCTTCCTAAAATTGATGTGTGGCGCCGAATTCTTTTCTTGATCGGGACCCAGGAGTGCTCACAAGGGGGATTCATGGCGTGCCTGAGTCATGGGAATATTTAGGGGGGACAACAGTTTATAGTTTAGCTACCAATTATACATATCTTCACACAAAAATGTGGGGATCGTTTCGTTTGATTCACTTGTTATTGATTTTTAGTTATGATTGTTATTATGTACAGTTTATCTACCTACCTGTGGTTGATCACGGCGATGGGATAGAAATGAAACACCCCCTCTCATGCCTTTAGAATCGGTTTGGATGGGAGGGGGACATGCTGTTCTCATTAATACAAGGTTAGTCAAGCAAACAAACTGATAATAATAAGGTTCAGTACACTAACAATGGCAGTGAGACTCAGCAGTTTTGTACGTTTTATGTTAGCAAACATGAAAGTGAGCCGTGCCTTTTCTATCTTGTGTCTTTTAATTTCAACTGCAATGAAAGGTTTCGAATGCCATGCGCCTTTCGATTGCTGGCATCTCGACCAGTGGCAAACATTGTCTCTATGCACAACTCCTTAAAAGAGAGTGAAAGTTCAGTTCAGGCACAGGCGACATGAAGGGTTCTGAAGATTATGTACGATCAGCAGAAATGCATTAACCCTTAAGAACCGCTTTTTTAGACCATACGTTGTTGTTGTCCAGTTTTCGACCTTTCCAAATGTGCAGGTATTGTATAAAATTCTGATCACCATACCAGTGACAAGTTGCTCTGCAAAATGCACAAGGAGTGCCATAAGAATCATTAAAAGCAGACTACGTTCGTGAATTGCTGATGAGTGGTTAAAGTCTACCATAATTCCATCCTGTGTGTCCGATATTTCAAAGTGGTACAAAATGAGGAAATTATCGATAGTTTTGCTGCAACAACTTTGTAACGTCAGAAGTTATTATAATTTATCTAATTGTTATTTCACTCAACGTCAAATAGACTGATTGATTTGCTTTATCTTACTTCGCATTTTGTGCCACTTTTGGCTAATTTGTGAAGATGGGATCATGATGAAATTGATGAATGAACACTAACAAACATCCATTCCCAGGCCAGGATTCGAACCCGGGACCCCCAATCAATGTCAAAGTAACATATAATAAACATATAAATGTATATATTGAAAACAATACCTAAAGTAAACATGTAGTGCTTACATTTGTTTATATTGTATTGTTCCGCAAATTTTTTGTGACCAAAATAATTTCAGTAAATAATTCGGCATAAAGATGGGGGTGGGGGAAATATTATATCTTTATGGGGGAAGGAGTGCGTCAAAGGCCTTGGGGAATGGGCATCCCTGCCGGGATGTAGAGATATTTAGCTAAGACTTTCCTTCAAGTTTAGGTTTCCTCAAAAAGGAATGAATATTCCTACAAAATGAACTTACATGTTTTTGAAATGAGACATGCATTTTTCTTTCTATTCTCAAGACACAAAAACAGATTTCGTGACATTGAATCAGAGGAATGAATTTAGCGAAAATGTACTCCCATGTAATTCACAAGATAATCCTTGAAAATGAAGAGGTGGGCGCCAGCTTGTTTCCTCGAACAGGGCGCAGCCAACCCTGAGGCCGGATCTATCGCAAGGAAAGGAACTAGCATTTGGGATGGCTAGATCTGGAACTCGGGTGATACTGGATCCTGATATCCGGTTCTGATTTTCGGTTCCGGATACCCGATTTTTATTTTCATACAAGATCCGAATCTACAGTTCTAGATTCAGATGTAGATAATTAAGCATGTCACAATTTTTGTTGTATTATCTTTATACTACATTACTACTTACGATACTCGTACGTCATGCTTCTAAATTGAGCATAGAAATGAAAAGGTACTGACTGTATCGTATTTTCGTCGATATCTGGTTACTCCAGATTCCCGGAGACACAAGCAATCATAAAGAGAGTTGTCATGTTTTCTCTTTCGTCCTATTGTTCTCAAAGTTAGCATATAATTACCGAGAAAAGTAACTTTAGAAGTAACTAAAAAAACCTGTTACATTTACCTAAAAAGTAACAGAGTTGCAGTTATTCCCTTTGGAAGGTAACTGCGTTACAGTTAGGTACTCGATGAATTTAAGTATTAGTTGCAAACGGCGGCATTATAAGTAACGAATTACTTCGAAGCACTGACCCATCTCCACTATTTACTTAAGTACATAGTCTAATCTTCACCTTCCCGTTGCAAATTTCAAACACTTCTGCCTTATAGTGTAAAAATTATAATAAAATGAACAGTTAAATTGTAAGCAAGAAATGCCATCTTTCCAAACGTGAGATCACACATTCCAGTTTGGTACCTTTCTTGAGGTTACTTTTTGGAAATTGGAAATAAGCGAATATTACACAAGAATGAATCCACCACGACAACTAGCGCCCCCCTCCATCTTATGACCCTTTGCCTCACAGAGGGTGGTATTGATTATTTTGGGCATCACTCCTCGAGCAATATGGTTTACCATTGAATCTGATCCCAACAGATACATGATGCTACTATTGACGGGAGTTGAAAAACACAATGGCTATGCAGTTGAACCTGAGTTATACGTATGTCAAGGTGAAGAGAAAATAATACGTATAACTGAGAATTACTTAGAAATCAGATTTACTTAACACGCCATTATTAAAATAACTGCATCTATTTTGAGTTACAACATACAGTATAATACAGGTCATTTCTGTAATAAAGTGCTAAATTAACGAATTTACAAGTTAAAAGTTTAATTCTTAAGTGCATTACATTTGTCACTTGAATAGTTTTATGTGGATTAGCGTTGACTTCCCGTATACAATTTACTTTCTGACCAAGCAGGTAACTTTTCCTCTCTCATGAATTTAAACTCATACTCATTGTTGCAATTAGCCAAAAGTGACAATAAGACGTGTTAAATAACAAAAATCAAATAAAATCAAGAGGAAAATAGATTAAAGAGAATTATGTAATGTTTCAGGAAACACATAAGCAGCATGACTTTTTCTTTGCCAAAGAGGGGGGCGGGGTGTACTGGACCCTGTGCTCTTTTAGTTATAGCTACAACCCCCCCCCCCCCTGTTAGCATCCATGAATGTCCTAATTTTCTGTTAAGAAAACGTGGCCAACCTAGTGTACGTACAAAAAAAATTCGTATCTTGTTCTCAACAACTGCGTTTAATCTCCTCTGATTTCATGCCGCGTGCCGCCTCTGTTTGTTGTCTTCTCTGTGACACCGCCGCGCCGCACTACCCTTTCTCGCAATTCCAGACCGACCGCCGCCATATCCACCTATCCTGTTGCGTATTTGTGTTTTTGTGTGACATTGTTGTAGCTTGGTTACGTACAAATCAACTGTATTTTATGTTATAGGTTGATTGATTGATTGATTTGTTGTTTAAAGTCCACTTTATGCACAGTAAGGCTAACCGGGACTGGACCTACAGTTTAAAGTGGATGTTATAGGTATAACACAGAATTACCTATAAATGCATTACGTACAAGTAAAGGTTAATTAACACGTTTTAAAATTATATTTTCCCGAGACCTACAGTAATTTACGTATAAAACCGAATTACGCAGAACTGAGTTACGTAGATCGTGACAGCTACGTTCAGATTGGGTTCGATTGTTGGGCCGAGTAAAACAGGCAAACAGACAGGCTGATCTAGAATAGGCATATCATATTGTATCAACTTGATAATTCACAGTTAATTCAAATCACCAAATTTCGTACTTGTAACTAATAGTTGCAAAAATATCGCAACATCAAATATATCATGTGATATCGGTTTGGTGTTCTTTGATTTCTTTTTTTACTTAAACCTATCCAATCATTAATTTTACCTTTACACCATGCACCATTAAAGTGTTTATCGAACCTATTGGCAAACAACTAATAAACACAAGAAACCAACCAACACAATAAACAGCGTCTAAAATAGAGGAGTAGCATAACCAAAATCTCTCTTTTCTGTCCGGTTTAATTCATTGATTTGGTGTGTTAAGTCCACTTTATGCACAGTAAGGCTAATCGGGACTGGACCTACAGTTTAAAGTGGGATCCGAACCACTATGTGCCTCCACCGGGTATCGAACCCGGAACCCCTTGATTACAAGGCGACGACGTTTCTGTCCGGTTTAAGTACTAGGGTATAATAATCGGAGGTTGAAATATACAGCTAATGAAGGGTTTTCTTCTAATCTGGTAATTCGCTTTCTACTTTTCTAGTGATTAACATTTTATGTTTGCAGTTGCAGGTGCATAAAAATACATGTTTGGTTGAAAATATATTTTAACGCCAAAAAGAAAACTTGTGAACTATCAGTCATTCGTAATGCGCCCCCAGGGCCTCCCCGATGGCGCAGTGGTAGCGTCGTCGCCTTGTAATCAAGGGGTTCGGGGTTCGATACCCGGTGGAGGCACATAGTGGTTCGGATTCCACTTTAAACTGTAGGTCCAGTCCCGATTAGCCTTACTGTGCATAAAGTGGACTTAAAAAAACTCCAAATCAACAAAAATTAATGCACCCCCGAAGCTCGGCCCCCTTCCCCCGCACGATGGGGTTGCGGGGGTGTTATTTACGCCACTGGTTATGGCTTATTCTTCTTAGCACACAGTCTAAAATTTTGCCATCATCTCATTTATTCGACTTCTATTTTGTTTTAACCTGGGTCAAATACGGGGCCATAACTCCCATCAACTACATGGGTACGGCAGTGCGAGTTTGGCACAATCAATACTTATCAAAGCTCTCAAACCGTTGAACTATCACAAAAGCCATTGTAGAGCCAGTAATTCAGACGTATGGAAACTGTTAGGCTATTCTTTCACTAAAAACATTTAAATGACTATTATCAGATTTTACGATAATGATACCTTTAAAAAGACACAAACCTCCTCCACAAACCATACCCAGACACTTTCAATTCACTATTCTGTTTATGACAGTATTAAAACACGATTTGTGAAAGTTTTTGATGAATTTACTTACTTTTATAACTCGTAATGCAAGATAGTACAGTTGTTCAAAATTTTCTTGTGAAGTAATACATTTCAAGCCCGATGAGACGCGGCAAGAAATTTCATAAAATTCCAGATTTTTTCTTGCAGACAACAGGAGCCTACTAGGCGTATGTCCACAATTTTGATGCGAAGAAAATCGTAAATTTCAAGAAGTTTTTACTTGCATTTTGCTATTTATGGTCAAAATTATATGTATCCAGGTTAATTGCGGCATGAGGATGAACTATTAAATATGTGATAAATGAAACACAATCTAAAGGCAGCCACACCCTGCCTGACCAGGATGAATATCATGACTCATTGAATTTGCTGTCAGAATTAGTAGGTCACTCCACTAGACACTAAATAACAAAAGGGGAAGTGAGTTACATTTTCCTTCAAAATTCGATTACTTTAAACAAGAAGAGTAAAGTTATATACACCTGTTTCTTCAATCTATTAATATTTCCAATATCAATTTTCAGCATTTTATGGAGTTGATTGTATCAATATATATTTCAATGCATAATAATTAGGATTATTAAAGTATAATGAAAGCATTCATTATAATAGAATTGAATTGTTGTTTTAAGTCGACTTTATGCACAGAAAGACTAATCGGGACTGGAACTACATTTTAAAGTGGAATCTGAACAACTATGTGTTTTCACAGGGTATCGAACCATGGACCCCCGATTACAAGGTGACGACGCTGCCACTGAGCCATCAGGGAGGCCCACACAGACCTATTATAAGTCTCGAAGTAAAAATCATATGTTGCAACAAAAGGAAAGAAATTAATGACGAACTAAGCATGCAAAAACAATAGTAATTTCTCATACACACATTCTTCGTTTGGCAACTTCGCTCATTGCTATACCATTTCTTCCCTCTAATCTCTTCAACGCTGTCACTTACATTGTACTTAATTCCTAGCTATACAAGCGATTTCAGGATTATTGTGTTTCTGCACAGCAAAAACAAGAGAAGAGGGCCTTGGGGAATACTGCACACACTCAAAAAGCCAAAACATAGATATCAACTGAGCAGACGGTCCCACGAATCACAACTGTTGCCACTTTCAGGTGAATGTGGAGGAGGGGATAAAAATTATATACGTATACATACGTATATAAACACAACTGTTTATTATTATTATTTTATTTATTTGCTTACATAAACGTCCTCGTTGTCCCCAACGGAGAGAAAACCACAACCGTAAATCTTGGTGCGTTGCCAGAACTAATTATATACAGAGCATTCCCTTACATTCGCTACGAGACTCGGCGGCAAGCGGCCCGGTAGCAGCGCTCGTCTTTCCCTGTGAACGGGGTCCGCGAGAGTCGCTAGAATCGGCTATTAAAATTACAGTTTTCATATTGTGTACTAACCTTGAGTACAGAAGGTGTTGAAAATGATGTCCCTCTGCTGCAACACATTCCTGGCATCTCCGAAGGTAATTGGCATTTACATGTGCAAGTTCGTCTACTGTAATTCTCCCGATTTCTCGTACAATACTCTCTTTTAACTCACTGATGGTGTGCGGATTGTCTTTGTATACTTTATTTTTTAGATTTCCCCATTTTTCTTTCCACTTTTATTCAGAACTGACCCTGTTACTCTAAACTTTTTTACGAGGTTTAATATAGTGGTTCTATGTGGAACGGGAACACCAGGAAATTTCGTTGCAAAACGTCGTCGCACTTCTCCACAATTCCTCTTTCCGAAGTAATACTCGACAACGTAAATTCTTTGTTGCAATGTAAACTTTTGTTGTGCCATATTAAGCCACAATCTTCAACACACGGACACGACACAACACAACTTCCGAGGGAGGATTATACTGGCGTCAGTCTGCAACGTCAACAGAAAGGGAAAGAGAGCGAAGGCAGGGAGAGCGAAAAAAACAGACTAGCGTGCGACTGTCGCGGACCCGTTCACTGGGAAAGACAAGCGCTGACGCCGGGCCGCTAGCCGCCGAGTATCGTAGCGAATGTCGGGGAATGAATGCTCTGTAGAAGTGCTGAGAGGGTGTGGAATGAAATTTAAGGGGCGCGGTGTTGAAAATAAAGAAAACATGAAACATGCATGCATGTTTTAGCCACTAATTGAAATTCCAATAATATGCCAATGAAAGTGGATAAAACTAGCGAAAGGTGTCCCGGGTTCGATACCCAATGGAGGCACACAGTGGTTCGGATCCCACTTTAAACTATAGGTCCAGACTTACTGTGCATAAAGTGGATTTTAAAACTCCAACTGCTTCACTCTTGCTCGGTTTTAGTACAAGACATGTTTAGAAATTTGATTGATTGATTGATTGAGTTGGTGTTGAAGTACACTTTGTGCACAGTGAGGCTAATCGGGACTGAATCTACAGTTTAAAGTGGGATTCAAACCACTATATGCCTCCACCGGGAATCGAACCCGGAACCCCTTCATTACAAGGCGACGATGCTACCACTGCGCCATCGGAGAGGCCAAAAATTTGAAAAGAACAGCTTGTTGAAGGGAGGCCAATGACGTACATGAAAAATTGGAAGATTTTTTCCAAGGAAATGCAAGCAAGGTATTTTCCCACGGGATGGGAGGGAATATGTTTCAGAAAATTGATAAGACACATTTGACTTTTTACCCAATAAAAAAAATTGAAAATTAAGAATTCTATTTACAACCTTTCTACCTGCATATTTAAATTCGATCACGATCGGACGATTTTTTAAATTTTTTGGATTTCTTGTTTGGAAAACGCAAAAAACGGCACTTTTTTTTATTCTCAAGACGACTAAAAATCGAATCATACTCGAAAAAGAATTGGTTACTATAGCTTAATACAGAATTGAAACAGTCAAATTTTGATGTAACTCGTTTTTATGTAGGTCTACTGATTAATTTTTAATTGGAGTCCAAAACTCGAGTATACATAATTTTTGATCCGACAGTAGGCAGATAACAAAAACGGTGTATCAACAACGCAAAGGATAACACAAAGCACCTGACACTGAGCTATAGGCACTTATCGACAAACACAGACTACGTGAAACATAAGAAGAAACAATTCTTAACAACAATGCTGACAAAAGAAAGAAAATGGCGGCTTGCCTTTATAAACTGCCGACAGTACAGGAAAGAAATCGGCGATCAGTGTTTACCTGTTGTAAACAATAACAGCGGTCTCACTTTAGAACGTAACATTCGGCGGTGAATATGACATGAGATAGCATGGCACTCTAAGAGTTGTTCTTGTTGAGTTGGTATTTTAAGTCCACTTTATGCACAGTAACGCTAATCGGGACTGGAGCTACAGTTTAAAGTGTGCCTCCACCGGAGATGGCACTCTTAAGAGTTGGTGATATTGGTTGAAAAATGAGTGCGGAAGAAAATTAAAAGGTGCGCAAACACTTCTTCGCACCCCCAACCCCGGCACTGACAAAGAAAGGGTAGTTCAGAGTTGCCAAGCGTCTGGTCTGAACGTCTGACCACTCTCTCCCCTTAAACAGGACAGGGAGGGGGAGGCGGGCGGCGTTTTCGTTTGGTTCGTTTTTTTTCAAGGGTAGCAAATAACTCATTGCAGTTCATTCCATCAATACTTGCGTCAGTAACATCTCTATAAGCAAAGGACAATTTGATCAGATCTCAATGTTTTCGTACTTCATTACGTACTCTATTAATTAAAGTAATTATTGTTAATATTATTAATATTAATATACATATTCAAACTTGCAAGCAAAAATGTAATTTCAATCGAGTTCAATGTAAGATTGTTTTTAAGTACACTTTATGCCTAGAAAGGGTAATCGGGATTGAACCTACAGTTTAAAGTGGGATCGGAACCACAATTGCCCATGGGCGTCCGGAAGGGGTGGGGCAAGGGAGGGCCGTGCCCCCCCCCCTGGAAAATGAAAGTCAACTAAAAATATGTATTTCACACATATAATTTCATTTTAGCCGCAATAATATGTGTTAATTATTGTATGAACACCATAAATTCAAATTAAAGCAATGTTTTTTAGGGAACAACACAATTTTTCGGGAAAATTTGCCTTCGTTTGCCCCCCCTGGAAAAAAATACCTTCCTTGCCCCTCCCTGGAAAAAATCCTGCGGACGTCCATGCAATTGCCTCAACCGGGTAACGAACTCTGGACCCCTTGATTACACTAATTCCTGGAGAGAGAGATTCCAAAATGGCAAACCTAGGTTTCTCAATGGGTTAACACTTGTATTGTAACTGTGAATAGTACAGGGTATAGAGAATATGAGAATCGGCTTGTAAACTGGCGATATGCAGTGGAGGTGCACTATACACTGGTTTGGTTTGATTTGGTGTTTTAAGTCCACTTTATGCACAGTAAGGCTAATCGGGACTGGACCTACAGTTTAAAGTGGGATCCGAACCACTATGTGCCTCCACCGGGTATCGAACCCGGGACCCCTTGATTACAAGGCAACGACTGCGCCATCGGGGAGGCCCTATACACTGGTTCGAATATTATATTATATAATATGTAATATATAATATATTACATCTTGTATATTATATTAATAACTTACTTTCTGTCCCCCAAAATCTGGGGGAGAGGTTAGTTCAGTGTAATACGACGCCAGGGTTTCCGGGTTTGAATCCCGGCCTGGGCATGACGTGTCCCTTCCTAAATTTCTTCTAAACAACATACATCCGCACCGTTGCGGTTAAATAAAATGGCAGAAAAGCGCTTCCTAATAAAATTATTGAACACTGTGAAAAAGTAATTCACGGACTGTAACTTCTTTCTTAAAATGTGTCAGTCATATTTCTGTCTAATTTCGTTGATTTTAAAAACAATTTTAAAAATATATATTTTTTAAAATTTATCAAGTGCTTATTTTTATTACAAAGCGAAATGAAATAGAATGTGTATGGATGAATGAGAAAAGAATCTGATTCCAATATTTCAACTGATTTCACAGTCGAATAATCATTACTGACTGAGGGAGCGTAGGGCGGCAGTTGCCCCCCCCCCACTTTTAGCCACTTTTGATCCGATACTTTGCTAAAGCTTATCTATAAAGGAAAAGTAAAGTTCCTTTGCCCAACCCAGTTTTGGAACCCAATCGCCGCCACTGTCGACAGCACGCCTTGCAACACACACCACGATCCTGAGCCCAAAGGAAATTTCCCCTCCTGGCCACCTTTAGTTTTCTTTGTTAGGCTGTGAAGTCAAAATGGAGACTTGCTACTCCTTGCCACAGGCCTGTCTTTCATCCCTCACTCATGTATATGCCAGTGGGCGATGCACTGACCATACGTAGGGGACGATTCGTTGCTGCCACTCGAGAAGAGGGAAAACATGTGCCATATACTAAGTTAAATACAATTGAGTCGCTGTAGTTTTCTGGTTTTCGATATCATAGTCTGCTCCAATTGTTCTCACGGTGCCACTGGCGTAAGCAGGATTTTTGTTCTGGAGGGGCTGAAATTGTAAAGGTGTATAGTATATAGCTTTGTTCTAGAATTGTGGGATACCGAATAAAATATATAGGCTATCGTACATTTTGAACTTTTCACTCTTAAAATTGTACTCGAAGACAGAAATGGTTATCGGGTGTCATTTTAACTTTAAGGGAGGTTTGCGTTTACATCTTTCCTTTCTTTGAGTTCTTAACAAATTTTCATCTAAAAATTCGGATTTTCTTAAAATTTCTGGAGGGCAGTAGCCCCATCAGCTCCCCCCTGCGAACGCCAGTGCAAGGTGCTATGCCCCACAGGAAATCGAAACCTTTATTGCTCGCACAAAATCATGTGTGTCGTGTCGTTTCAGTGTGAAATCCCCCTGTAACGTGCTTGTTGAAAACAAAAATTTTGAACTGAAGTGACACAAGCTGCATTTGTAGCTTGGACTGGACTATGTTCTCAATACGGTGCTAGTGTCACCTGTTTCTGTTGTTCCCGCATACGCAATGAATCTTTTGCATTAGATTGAAGGGTCTCGTGTCGCTTGTCGCTTGGGTGTGAAATCACCATGTCGCTCGGGCCGTGCATCAAATTGACTTGGTCTGTTCACTTGTGCGCGGTGTATGTGTTGCTTTAGTGAGCTTTTACAAGTCTCTCGAACTGGGCTCTTCTCTCATTGAGAGATTTCACACTGAAGAGACATGTGGTGCTTGAGAATCTCACCAGTCGAACTCAGTCTTCTGGGGCTACCGCTAAGGTGTGAAACGTTGATATTGATTGACTAGTTCCGAAGCGACATGTGTTGTGTGTCGCTTTGGTCTGAAAGCTGCTTGGCATCTCCGTGTTGTTTGTCGCCTGTAACTTTCAGACCGAAACGTCAAGCAACACGTGGATTTCACTCCAAACAGCAAGTGTAAATGACATATGTCGATTGGAAACGCGTCAATCCACAGCAACGTTTCATAACGTAGCGGCAGGCATAATAGGGCTCAGAAACTTGCGTTGGATTGGTGAAATCCTCAAGCAACACGTGTCGCCTGTAAGTTCGGTGTGAATTCTACCTTAGTTTAGAGACATGTATTATGAAAAATATTGAAATGTTAGTGAAGAACCTATTCTTATTATTGATTGATTGATTGATTTAGTTTATTTTACTTCGCGTTTTGTGCCTCTTGGCTAATTTGCGAAGATGGGAATGAGTGATGAAATGATGAAATGGATGAAAATGGACATTCACAAACAACCATACCCGACCGGGATTCGAACCCGGGACCCTTGGCGTCGCAGCGCGATGTGCTAACCACTCGGCCACAGGGTCGGGCTCTATTCTTATTAATGTTTAACTACGTATTTTGCCATTTTTGAACATATGCATCTGCATTCTAGTGACGAAAGAAACATTTTAAGGGTGGAAGGTATTTCGGGAAGGAGATTAAAGTCGTACTCTTAAATACGCCACTGTCACCACAGAGGAGGAGCAAACGAGACGGAGAAAACGAATAGTTAGACCATAATTAAGAACGTAAAAATGTATGTTGTTTTTGTACTATATTGTCCTGTATCTGGCTTTTGTGTTTTAGTCAGATTAATCATTTCCAGTATTCTAGCATAGGAACTCTGGTTGAATATTTTGTTAATTAATACAAGAAGAAATCCTACTAGTTTGCTTTCTTGATGAGGAAATACACAAGCATTTCCTACAATATTCTTTGCTCGCTCACACGCGCCCTCCGGCAGATTGCTACAATTCTTCGTTGATATATATATTTTCCGAGAAATACGAGACATAATTGCCCAAGCTCAAACCGATATATTAAATACGGCTACTATCACACAACGAACCCTCTCGGAACGCAATCGTGAAGCGCCGTTAACATTTCCCATGTAGGCAATGATGTAGCAACGCTGCATTCTCCAGCGTTGCAACTTATGCAGCACTGCGAACAATGCAACGTTCACAGCCGTCAGTGAAAAATGCTGAGTCATGTAAGTTGAGGGGGAGATCCGACAACGCTGTTCTCTGCAACCGCAGGCCCCACCCCCTACGATCTTCCTCGCTCCGCCTTGACGTCACCGCTGATGTAGTTCCGCAATTTTTCACACACTGCAGATGTCTCTGGCGTCGCACAAACGACACACACGTTGTGTGTAGGTGATAAGCACAGAGCCCCGTTGAGAGGAACCGATAAACACCTGATACACACGTACAGGCACAATGCCCCGAAAAGAGGAACCAGAAAAATGCACTGTTTTGTAGCATAACTCCGAGTACAATTGTCGGACATTGTTCTATCTTTTATCAAAATATAGATCTTGGTCCCCTTCGTCGATTAATTCCACGACATTAAATTTTCCTTTGCCCGTTCGGCCATAATATTAAATAATGTGCTCTCTCGTTCCGAGGAACCACCAAAATTACCTCGCAATGAAAAAGTCCCTCTTAATGCTGGTAATTTTTCTGATCTTGTTCCTCCTAATGACGGGTATACCAACGCACACACACACACACACACACACACACACACACACACACACACACACACACACACACACACACACACACACACACACACACACACACACACATACATATATATGTACGTACGTACGTACGTATTTATGCACCAAATGTTTGGTAGGTGTATTATAACATATTTCAGTAAGTTCTTCCTCAGTCCTTACTAATATTGAAACAAATAGTTGATGTCTACTGCATGTCCAATTTTATTTTCAGGACTGTTTTTGTGAGTAAAAAACTATCTAAGCAAGGGAGGGTGGGGTAATTGGGTGGGTGCCCAGTTATATGGTCTGCGAGGAAGCTCCCATCGTTTCCTCAATCAGTGATGCCAACTCAAGCATAATGGTTCTAAACCTAGCAAAATTTGAAATTTGTTGGCACCTATCACTGTGTTTGGCATAATGCTAAAGTCCAGCATCATCTCAGAAACAGGTGTCCCTGGGAAACAGAGAAATTGAATGATAATGCAGATATTTTGATTTAAATATTTAATTTTAAAAAAACATCCAGATCTTGTTTGTACTTCTCCAGCGGACTTGTTTCAAACAAAAGGAAGTATGCCGACCAAGGGAAAAGCTTTTACAGGTCCTGATCCATCCTCTTCTTTATATCTTTTCTTTATCGTCCCCGATTTAACAAGTGAGGAACATATCATAAAAGGAAATCGGTAGACAGTTTGAGGTCACAAATGAAACAAACGGATACCGTTACCAGTCATGGAATTTTCTTCAACTTTTTTCAAGCACTATGCTAGACCCATTTTATTGAATGGTTGAAATTCCTAATGTTGCTTAACTACAATGAATAATCAATAACACAGTTCATAACTCCAAACTAGCAAAATTAAATTGAACTTAAAACTACTACAGTCAGAAAATGATGATAATAAACCCTAGCTTAATTTTATCACATTTAGCATAATTTAAGTTGAAACAGCACCTTTTCTTATCAGGAGGTTGGTATTGCCAAAGTTGTTCTCAATCCACACATGACAGGCAGGGAGGGCCTGCGACTAACATTACAAATCCAATGGCTAATCCAAGGTGCAGGCATTGCATGTCAATGTGTAATTGCAGTAGGGTACGCAGGATTTCATCAAGGGGGGTGTTATTTCGAAAACTTTCTACAAATTCACATTACCATTGTTTTATTATACTTTAATTAATAATAATAATAATAATAATAATAAATTAATAATTCTTATAATTAATTAATTAATTAGTTTAATTACTACTAATAATTACTACTAATGCAGCTGCTATTTATGAAAGAAATAGAACAAAATTACATTTCTTGTGTTTCTTTGTTACAAAATAATTGTCTAGTCAACGGTTATTTATATATGATAAGCGAGACATTTTAAGTGTGAAGAAAATCCATAAAAACAAGCAAATATATTAAATTTATTGAAATAATCGAAATATAAAACTTATTCAAGGAGCCGCGCTGGTCTAGTCTGACAACTTCGTGGGATATCCGGGTTCGATTCCCGGCATTGGTTGGTATTTATCCAGCCTTGTCTCCGCACCCAGCCTCATAGCAATGGGTACCTGGGAGCAACCCTGGGGGATGAAGGCTGCCGGAGCATGGTGCTGATCACATCACCTGCAAAAAAGTTCGAGATCGAGAATCTTTGGGACCCACCACACCACTACGTGTGACTTCATGGCACGATGCTGTATGCACGGGGAATTTACATTACCTTTACCTATGGAACTCGCCCAGGATGATGATGAAGCGCGAGAATACATGTTGCTAAATTCTACTGAGTCTATGTTTTCGTTGAAAAGTAAGTTTATAGACATTCCAACACATTTATCACTTCTAGGTGATTCACAAAGCACGTCTTCAACATTATTTAATGATGTGGATGTAGACTCAGCATCACTTGAGAGTTCGCAAGGGGATGTGAAAACAGTACCGGGAAGAACGTTTGCAATAAGGTCAGCACACTGCGAGGAAGCAAGGAATTTTCACAACTCTCGCAAAAGCCACTGCGCGACTTTTTGCAAAAAAAATTGCAAAATTGAACTTTGCGGCCGCTTAGATTGTGTTTGGAATGTTGTGTTTTTCTTCATGCTGCATGAGAATAATAATTCAAATTATTATTATTATTATTATTAATGTCGCAGACCTTTGACTGATAAATTAGCCATTTTTATTTTTTTTCTACAGCATTTTCCATAATATTTCAAAAGCCCAAGGGGGGGGTTTAAACCCGGTAACCCCCCCCTTGCGTACGCCACTGTGTAATTGAACACATTTTTGAAAGCTTTCCTTGGTCTGTTTACCATAACTTCCTACACCCCAAAAATCCACAAGTCGCCACTGATACAAACAACCGGATTAGAGAACATAAGACCTGTTAGTTTCATAGATACTTCGTGAGCAACAATGCTGAGCACAGGCCCAACTGGTGGCGGGCCTATTTTTTGATATGTAGCTCCATCTCTCCACCAATCATTTTCGGGGGGGTGTGATTTGATGAGTGTCAACAACAACAACCTCAGTTGAATAGTAAAAGATGTCGGGGTAACAACGCTCTCCCATTACCACGTTGCCAAGCTACAAATTGTCTTTTTGGACTTACTCCCTTCTTAAACCTGCCGATTCAATTGAGTTCATGCATTTTGGTGATCTTAACAAAAGTATAGTCGATGTAGCCGTCGGTCTCTGCTGGTGTACATATCGCAGAATGCTGGATGACCGATGCATTTTTAAAGTAGTGCCTGCGGAAGGCAAGAAGAAAAGAGTGCAGGAAAAGGTGCTTGGGTGTTTGCGTTATGGTTCAAGATTTTGAACAAGATCTTTTATTGTTGTTATACTGATCCTTAACACACATTTTTATAATGTATTTAACAATTTGAATCAAGTGTTAAAATTGTGTGGCAAGTTTGGAGCTTTGTATACTTTTATCCAGTAATGCCGCTGATCAAATTTTTCTCTCCACCATTTTACAATACGTTTTACATATGTTGTGTATCCAACTCTCATTTGTTTCATCCGTCAGCAACATTTGGTGCCTTGTGACACGAAAATGCTCGATGTCAGTCAAAGAGAATTCAGCTGATCGCTGATTCGTTGTTTCCCAGTCACCAGCTGGAAATGCGACCAGTATACTCTATCTCACGGAGACTGCTTTCGTCATTAAATACAACACAACAGGGTTGTTAAAGCTCCGGGAGAGAAAATCAGCAAGCTTAAATGGGTTCTGGGCTGTGAAGAATCTTTTTCTCTGTAAATTATTTCTATTTGTTCAGGAACTGAAATATGGAGCAAAAGAGAAAAAAGGGTCCAAAACAGCTTCCATTTAAATCAACCCTCACTTACTTATCTGGGAAAAGTGGTACCATAATTCTGGGAAGAGATGATATTATGGTTCATGTTGTAAAGACAGCAGCGTGCATTCAGGATACGCAAGGTACTCACTGCGTACCCACAACACAGTAAGAAAAAATAAACATTTTTTCGTCTTCCCCGAACATGAAAATTCAACAATTATCGCTCCGAAAGCAGTTCCACTGCAAGAAATTCCGATTTCCGCACGAACACGCTGCTGCCTTCCTGAAGGCAGTCCCGAATGATCCCGATTGTGACCGACACCCACCCGATCCGCGTTCCTGCCGATTTCCGCAGAAAGACGCTGTTTCTTCTGATTGGTACCCTTGAAATTCGGAAGGTAACCCCATTGGCTCATATCAGCCCGACCACGTGTTTGGGTCTGCCCGCGCTTACCCTCTCTCCCACTTCTTTCCAGGTTCTAAGCATCGAGGGTACCCAAGATTTTGACAGCGTATGCAGTGTTGACAGTAGTCAACATATTTTTTTCTGGAATGCTTAGCTTGCTAGCATTTAGCAGCCACGCGTAGATAGATAGATCACTGTTGGGTTGCAATAAAAATACATTATAAAAAGTGATACAGGAATCAGACAGGAGGGCAAGAATATGTAGTGGTGGAAGATCATATTTAATATACGCGTAAGCTATCACATATAAAATATTTATGTGAGGTTAAAGTTACACTAGCAAGTTTTTTTTTTTCGTATAGGGAGGTGAGGACCAGAATGGACTGTCACTGTGTCGAGGGGAAAATATGTGAACAATTTGCAAGTTTCGCACAATTCTCAGAGTATGAGAGTATCTGTTTATCTCCTTTCGGGATCAACATTTCCTTTGAGTTCCATAGCATGGGTGTTGATTGTTGACCCAACGATATGAATGAATGATAAAAGAAAAACATAATAAAACACAATGCTTACAATGGGATTAGAATGAGCCCCCCCTTCTTCCGCCAGACATTGCAAAGTGATGTACGGTAGTTTAGCTTTTGAAGTGTTCTGGGATGTATGCTGACGTATTTTCTACTTGTCCTTAATTATCTCCCTTCTACAAAATACTTTGTCGACTGGCAACTCCGATTCATTCGTCCACAAGAACGCGTGGTTTTCGGGCATAGCGGACCGGACACAACGTACTGTGGGAGGTTGACTTTTGCTTTCTTCTGTCGTGTGAAATTTGCAGCGAGTGTTTCGTTCATATTATTTACATTACGGGATCTCTATTGTTTGTCGGTGCTGTGAGGTGATAAAATAGGGGGACCGGGAGTTATTGATGACATACTGGAGAAGGGATTTTCGGAATTTACGAAAAAAGTGTAAACAATCCAAAATGGAAGGTCTGTTCCTGATTTGGAAAAATTGTTTCAGGCAGGAGTTGTGAAGGATGGTAAGCAGTATATTAGTCATTTTGATTTTTGAGAAGAAGAAAAAATATCTCTACAGAGTGATTGACTGAGTAGAAAAACAGTGAAACTTTATTGTTGGCCTTATTCGTTGGTTTCCTCTGCGAAAGATGTTGTGAAATAGTACAGGATACTGAGATTTATCAAATTTATTACATGAAATTTGAAAGGACGGAAAATGATTGAGCCATTTCCTTCCCGTTCAATGTTCATCGCACTGCATGAAGGAAATAATCAAAGTTGAATTGTTGGACTCTACGTAGCTACTATCAGAATATATTTGCGAATATAAAATATCATACATATATTTTACCTCGTTACATTTGGATATTGATACAAGGATGAGAAATTTCCCATTATAAAATTGTAGAAAAAAGTTATTTTCTGAATAACATGATGACCAGGGAGGGGGGGGGGGTTCTGGCCCCCATAATTCATTTCGGTTGGCCACTTGTTGCGTACCCTAGTTTAAATGTCACCGCACGCCACTGTGTAAAGATATTCCAATTCTGGCCCAGTATGTTGGCGAAAGTTGTTGTCCTTCTTGGGGCAGACATTAACAATCTCTTGACTCAACACAAACATAAGCACCATGCACATATTATCAACCACTGTCCAAAGTGTCTCCACTGGTAATTGAACATGGAATCCCTCGATTACCCTGCCAGTACACAATCAAGGACTCCCACTTTCATAAATATTAATTTAATATTTTTTAAAACACATCCAATATTACATGCTGGTATATCGCTGGCCCCTGTGGCAGAGTGGTTAGCACATCACGCTACGATGCCAGGGGTCCCAGGTTCGAATTCTGGCCTGGTATGGATGTTTGTGAGTGTCCATTCATCAATTTCATCACTCATCCCCATCTTCGCAAATTAGCCAAAAGTGACATAAGAAGCGAAGTAAAGCAAATGAATCAACCAGGGCTGTCAGTAGGTACTAATTATTGGGGGGACACAAGAAATTGAAACCATACAATGAAAGAAGTAAGTTTATGTAACAGATGTTTAATTAATATACATATATGACCAATATGGTAAACTAACTGATAAATATGAAATGAACCATTATTCAACATTTCTCTCTTCATTGGTCAATGTTTCTCACTGGGTCTACAAATATTACAATATTTGCTATTGACTCTTATCAATATTATCAAAATTACATAAAAGAAATAATGTCTCAAAACATATTTTAATTAAAGTAACTATACGAGTGATTTCAGGACTGCTTAAAAATGTAATACATGATTTGGCTCCAGTGGTGAACTGGAAAACATAGACGTACTTACCCCCGTTTCAGGACATGCAGCAGTTCGAAATTGACAATCTTGTGTAACAGGTCGTGCTGATGCTGTTGATTACTGGCACTGCACTCGGAAGCTGTAATTTCAACTAATGAAGAGGAACTATTATCACAAGGCACACTCCCATTTCCACTGTCTTCTTTTTATCTTCTTCTTTGGTCTCTCTGTATCCAACTTCTTACCAGTATCGGTGTTTGTCATCTTTATTAAAAATCTGTCCATATTCAATATCTGAACAGACGACAGTCACATGAAATCAACAAGCAAGGAATGGTAACTGCAGCAGGGTACGGCCTCGTTGTCGAAACCGTAAACCACACATGTTTTGATCGAAGGAAGAACCGCAACATTTAATCTACAAAAGACCTTGTAAGCAATGCTCACGTTTCGAGAAGTTACGATAGCAGAACTTTGACAAAGAAACATTTCAGTTTAACAATGAAATGCAGTTAATTAACAATCCTTTTCGGTTCCTTTACTTTCTTACTATGCCACCCGCCACCTGCTTTGTCAATCCTCATGTTGGAAATGTAACAATCATGTCAACAGAAAGCGGACAAAAGTGTAAGTATGGTTAGTGGTAAAGAATATCACGGCTCTCTATTCATTTCGGCGTTTCCGTATCCTTGTGTTACTAAGTTGCCTGTCAGGAATAAGATTCTTTAATTGTCATGGACTTTTTAAGAATAAATAGTTATGCATGTAAGTTTTCAGAGATGGTTTTAAAGAAAATACAACTTCTAATTAATGAAATAAAGAGGTAGTGTGTGTCAGGATTTACCAAAAAAAAAAGTTTTGATGACTATAGACACTATTCCACTGCTTATACGTTCATTCTTTCAAAAACTAATACGATTTTCAAAAATTGGAAAAATATTGGGGGCTGATCCCCCCCTCATCAATTATTGAGGGGAACATGTTCTCTGTGTCCCCAACTACCAACAGCCGTGCAATCAACATTCCGGAGTATCGAATAAATTTTTAGGTGCTTCCAGTGAATTTTTCTTTTTAAAATTGGACTTAACATTTACTAAAACTATATCTAATCTGCTAAAGCAATTACTAATAATAAGTCAATGCTAAGTGAATGTGTGTACGTTAATAACTCCTACAACAATGTTACAAGATTTTGTATGCATTTAAATGTAATTTTGCTAGCCAAAGTATTGTTGATACATACACTACAATCAAATGCCATCACTGACTGCATGGAGCAGTGAGTATCTCAAAAGGTTATTTATAAGTACATATCCTTTTTTAAAAAAATATTAAGTTGTTTATAATGTTGAGTGGATAGTTTAGGTGCACAGACTTCTTGGTTACTTTGAATAGCTAACAGACGAGCTTCTCATGACACAAGACAAAGATACACACATGTAACATCTATGGGCATGCAGAGTTTACCATGAAGAGTGTGTTGCTTATTTCATCGTAAAAACACTTATTTACTCTTACACAGGGTGACACAGCTTGTAATTATTCTACAGTGTTTGCATGATTGATTTTGCAACTTTTATAATTTCAAAGTTCAGCTTTAAGCCCTACACACAAACATTACAAGTATGATGATAATACTTATCTAATATATTATATTACGGGTTGCCAGCGACCCTTGCTTAAAATTGGCAAATTAAATACTAATCGAATGAGAATTTGCATGCTGTGCATTCAAGAAATATTAATAATGACAAAACGGTAGGCAATGGAAAACTACGATATGAGTGATTCACTATAGTAAACAGCAAGAAAACTAAGCGTCACTGATTTGAAGTTGATTATTACACTTTAGACATGAGTATTGCCACCTAATATACAGGAGCAGATCACATGATTCTAATATGCAGAAATCTTGCCTTGAAATAAAACCATTTTTTTGTTATTGTTACTGTTAGGATGAAAATTGGTTGCGGGAAGGGGTTGCTGACCTGTAGAGGAATCACTCTCACTGAAAATTAAAGGAAGCACTCTCACTGAAAATAGAGGTGCCTTAGCCCTGTTAGCCTGCACCGATGCAGTTTATGTCCAATTTAAGAACTGGACACTTTATGCAATCTGGACAACCACCAGAGCGATACAAAGTACTATAATATGGCTGAATTGGGTTTTGAAAGAACTTTCTCATCATTTTTTCCTTTCTGAGGTAGCAGGATATTGACTGAATTGACACAAAGATACTCTCCCATAGATTTCTTCAATTTAACTTATGCTGCTGAGCTGTTGCATTATTAATTCATTTAGGGGGCAGTAGATGGTGTGGCAAGCATTTCCAACAGCCACCGAGACAAGATTCTCCTTTAATACTGCTCAGAGAGAGATGATAAGTTAGACTGAATTAGATCCTTGGAACCAGGCAGATTCTTATATGTAATCTTATTAAAGAAAACAATTGAATATAGTTTTCCATTTGAAAATATATATGGAAGAAATACGACGTATGTAAAGGCAGGGCAACAGGAGTAAATAACTGCTTGAAGGGAAAACAATTCGAAAATGAACTCCAGGATTTATTTCTTCAGGATGATCATTATTAGATTAGTAGTTAATTTGTCAATTTTAGGCAAGGGCTGCTGGCAACCCTTACCTTTCCAAAGAGTTTTCACCATAAGGCACCAGTTTAACGTGCAAAAGCCTCAAACACACTAATTAAGAATTGTAGAGAAACTGTTTGCAGGTGTTACACAATAATTTGCTAACAAACCTAAAGAACTCCAAAATTTTACGTTCTAACGATTATGTTTTAAATAATATATACAGTATATGTATTAAAAAGCATACATAGTTTATTCACTTATTGTGTACAAAAAATTAAATATAACTTTTTTTGTTAGAAATATAATATTTTTGTAAGCTGTACCATCTATTGAGAATCAGTCCATTGTCTGAATCTGTTTTGGTGGGTTCATTAAAGTAACAAATGATGTCAGGAGTATGTTATAATACGGATACATACCGTATTAGACGGCGCATAAGACCCTTTTTTGTACACATTTTCTTAGTAAAATGCTCTTTCACTGAATATTATAATTAATTTGCAGTATTTCAAATATAAAGCAGGTCTACTTTCATAAATAACTTAATTAATCTAACTAGGAAAGAATACACAATCTTCTTCGTCAAAACCCAGACATTCATCTCCATAGCTACATGAAGAGTCACTTGAAACCAGAGTGCGAAATCCTGGGGGGGATGGGGGAATCCCCCCCACCAACAATCTTGTCCTGAAATTTCCCCCCACCAAACTCTTCCAGGGGGGAGAGTTTTTGTGTTAACAATGAATGGTTTGGGATTCGACTGGAATAATATTGATACCATACAAAAAGAACAAAGAGCCTCATCTCTTAGGACACTGAATCCAGCAATCCCCAGAACACAGAAATTAGACAGACTTATTTCTTCTCCATTTCTCAAAGCCTTTCGTTAGCAACCAAGAAGTATGTAAATATATTAATAAAACACGTAATGGCACTTATATGTGAATTTTGTGCAGGAAACTATTATCTTCTTAATATCTCTTAATTTTTGTCCCTTTTCCCTTACGCAAATCATTGTTCATAGCATCAGTAGTACATCAAAATCTTCAATTAGCAATTACATTTTGAATAAAAGACAGTCGATATAATATATTGTATATTTTATAATATAATTTGATTCTTTAATAATTGTCACATATTTAATATATATATATGTGTGTGTGTGTGTGTGTGTAGTGTGTATTATGAGTGTGTGTCTGCTCCTTCCCCTTCCCCCACCAATCTGCAGTGATTTCGCACCCTGCTTGAAACCTCTTCTAAATCAGAATCTGAGTCCTCATACAAGAAATTGTACTCTGTACCAACCAATGCGTTACTAATGCCACACTTCTTAACTGATTTAACCACTGTCTTAGCTTTCGCAGCATCCCATGAAGCTTTTACCCATTAACAAACTTGTGAAATGTGAAGGCTCTTCTTGACTATTGGCGTACAAGATGAACCTGTTTTTCAGACCTATATTTTTAAAGGAAATGTGTGTCTTATATGTCGGCAAATGCAGTAATTGTCAGTGGCGGTGTATGGTGTGAGAGGGGCATTTGCCCCCCAGTTTTTGCCATCGCAAGAGCAAACGAAAGTAAACAGTCCTTGCCTCCCCCCCTTTGGCACCTTCCCCCCCTAGTTTTGGAACCCAATCACTGCCAGTGGTAATTGTTTGTAGATACAAAACTTCGAGCTAGAGTTTAAATAAAAGTCATTGAAGAAGAAAAGATTTAAAAGGCAGAAATACGAAAACAGAAGAATGAATACGAGAAATAAATAACAGAGATGGCATTATTGTTTTGCTTAGGAAAAAAATTAAAATTGTAAATGTGTTTAAAGAATGAAGAAGTTAAACTTCATTTTTACAAAAGGACTTTTGACATACGCTAATATCATGCATCAATATCAAGAGGACAGTACAAAAATAAGCATGCGTCACCATTAATTTTAGTTATTGTTACGTTTACTAACAAATGTTCGTTACCTCTCTTACGCTGCTTCCACAATTATATTTCACAACTTTTAGGCAATAAAGCAGAAACGGAACAGGATAAAAATGATATATTTTTGTTCATATTGGGCAAGAAGCACCACCTGAGCACCATTCAACTTCCAGTCATATTCTCAACAGCATGTCCCTGTAATCCTGTACCTCTGCCCATCAAACTCTGTGCCGTACACATTATTCTTAACCCCCCCTAGAAACAAGAGAAGCGGATTAAGGTCCGGTAAAGTTGGAGGCCAAGGAATTGGACCTACCCATCCAATCCATCTGTCAGGAAAGGTTTCATCAAGACACTCACATGCACAAAGTGACTAGTACAGGGGGTACACCGTTGCATGTATAAGAAACAGAAACTTTTGCTCTCTTAATTTGTTTAGATTTTATGGAGGTCAACGTTGTAATGTTAAATTTGGAACACCTTATATTTTCTGATTTCTCATTTTTTTATCTTTTACCCTAATTCTCTGTGACGACGAGGGTGGATGGTGAACACATTTTGAGATATGAAACACACATTCTTTTCCGGGATTCAAACCCATGCCCTTCAAATAAGGACGTTGTTGGTTCTCCGGCACAAGGCCGTACAATGCAATCGGCCTTGTGTCCCTCTCCAACTGTCAACAAAAGAGGCTCCCAGAGATAGTAGAGACATTGACGGCTTGGTGGGGCTTTCCACCAACATCTATCTACCTGCACCAACTTTGGTAGTTCTCGTATTTGCAGATGATATAGCTCCCAAGTGAGGATGGAGCACTCTTCGCATAAGAAACAAAATGGTAGAAGTCCGGGGTGATTCCTCCATGTAGGAAGCGAGGAACTTCCTACAGTTCATTTATAATTATTTCCAGTTCTCTACTTTTTATAAGTTTCATAATAATGCGTGTTATACGATTATGAACACAATATGTACAATTGACTAAGTTAGCTACTGTCAAGAGTTGACTGCTGTCGCTCGCTCCAGCTGCAGCCCACTGACGATGGACACACAGGCTTTGCTGCACTGCCTGAGGAACCTCGCTGGAAGTACTACAAACAGATGGAGTAGGAGTGGAAGGGGCATTGGGGGATGTTGCATTTTTTAAAGACCCAGCAAGGAAGCACCAAGAGTTTCCTCAATCAGTAATGCTAACCCAAGCAAAATGGTACTAAACCTAGCACAGTTTGTTATTTGTGGGTAATCTGCAAAGTAATTTTCTGGGAGAGGGAAATCTAATTCAAAGGAAAATATTTTCAGGAATTAAAATAAAATTATGTCCAAATCTTTTTTCTACTTCAGCAGCGGACATATTTCAAATAAAAGAGAGTGTGCCTACACAGCGACAAGCTTTTTTACAACCATGTCATGATCCAACTTCTATCTTTTCTTTACTCTGCCCGATTTTGTTCATGAGGAAATTGGTAGAAGGTTGGGGGTAAACAAACAATTTCCTCAAACCATTTCATTTGTTGAGCCATTGTACACAATTGACAATTTTGTGGGAAAATTAACAATATTACATAACTGTAGTGAATAAAAAGTAACACAAGTTCAAACTCACAAAGTAGATGCATAATTGAACATAAAACTACAGTTATCCAAAAAAAAAATCCTAGCACAATGTAGAAGCATTTATAACATAATTTCGGAGTTCAAGGAGCAATTTTGATTATCCTTAATTCACTAAACGACAGGGAGGGGGACAAAATCGAAATTCTTGCAAAATCTTAAATATCGTCAATGCTATTTTTGTAGGTTTTTATAGGTTCACATTAAAATATTTCATAGTTCACGGGGGCAAAGACCCCTTGTCCTACCTTGTGCATGGGTCTGCAGATAACACACTAAATGCAATGGATAGTACAAGCGATAGGTGTGATATTCATTGAACTCATTTTTCAAACCTTCCTCAGTTTACCATAACTTCTTCCTACACCCCAACAAAGCCACGAGTTGCCACTGCTTAGAGCTTGTTTTTTGTGTGCTCTTCAAGCATTCAGCATACTGTGGGTAGCCACGAAGAGCCAACGTGTGCAGCAGTTTTACACATCTCAATCTGTACAGATTTAAATAATGGAAGAAGGAGCAGTGTTTGGAAACTTACTTTTTAAATAGTAATAGTACAGTTACAGTTACTCATTTTAAAAAGTAACTCAGTTAAAGTTACTGGTGCTTGAAAAGTAACTGTAAGTTACTTTTACAGTTTCTTTCTGCCGAAAATTTTCTTGTAAACATTTACATGCAACTGGTGATCATTAATTGGAAAAAAATTAACATGAACACGTAAATGTGTTTTATTTATGCTTCTGGTTGGTACATAATATAAGTCTTCATACATTTGTGTTATTACTGCAGGGAGAAGACAAATTACCTATCATTTCGTGTGGAGGGGGGGGGGTTCTGTTTCAAATACGAAAACCACTTTTCCAATTCCCCATAACGATAAATAACACATATTTTAAATCGAAAAAATATCCCACATTTTAACTACACACACGCACAGCTGGTAATGCAAAAACTGATCAGCTGCCACTGATGGATTAACTTTGCAATTATGATAAATAAAATACATGCATCACCTGGAGTGTTGCTAACTAAATGAGGCACAACGGAAATTCGAAACTAGAGACGAGACACAAGGCGGCTGGTACAGTCTAGATATCTCGAAAAAAATACAAACAAAATATTTAAACAGTTGCAAATACTAATTTACTTGGAATAAAGTAGTTTCTTTGGAAACGCAGACCAGCGTTTATTACATCTAACGAAGGGTATCATACAAAGAGTAGTGAATGAATATCTAGTATTGCAATTTATTGAAGGTTATTAATTTTATGTTGTATACTCTAGATACAAATGCAATTCATAAAACACTGATTCAGATTCCTGTTTCTTTGTGAAAAAAAATGTTAGAGAATGGGCAGTTTAAGAAAACAGAGGAGGAGATACTTTTCTTTGTGTAATGAGCTGAGAATTGCAGTTCTGGATATATTTTTTGTTCACAATACACATTTAGAACAATAGTTTTTGTTGCTCCCTGGCGGAAAGCTTAGAATTTAAGGAAAGCAATCCATTTTCACAGTGCACAGAAGTTATAAGAATTATAGCAGTGATGAAAAAGATCACTAACTTATTGAACTTTCAGACCGAAGCGACATGCAACACATCTTTTGGAAAGCGATGTTCAGAAATAAGTATTTCAAACTTAAGCGAAACGACAAGCTGCATGTGTCGCTTGTCACTTGCATGATGCTCAGACTGAATACCGTCTTCCCTCGGTTTGTAATTTGTACGGCGAGTGCATGCAGATTGACCAAAGTGTTGTTTCAGTGTGAAACTTCCGTGTCACTTGTTGCTTGTCTCTTCAGTATGAATGTTCCGTTAAGCGAGATTTTAGATTGAAGTGACAAGCGACACAAGGCCCTTCAGTTTATAACTAAGCATTCACCGTGCATAGGCGAGCAACATGACTTTAAAGTAGGAGTGTGCGGGATCCCAAAAATTCGGGAAAAAAAATTCCCGTCCCGATCCCGACTTCGGGAAATCACTTCCCGAGCAGTCGGGTAATACTAAATGGTCATTTTAAAAAGTCGTTAATTCTCCACGTTTTCTGCATTGTAAATGTCTGGAACTTATCCAAAATTGTTAGTTTTTGTACCAGAAATGCAAAAACAATAACTTAAGGTGAAAATCACGTATAGAATTCGAGATTTCCACAACTTCGGGAAATTTCAAACATTTCCCATCCCGAAAATTTCCCATACTTGTCGGGAAATTCCAAACTTTTTCCCGTCCCAACTCAAAAAAATCTGTCCCGCACACCCCTACTTCAAAGAAAAAATCGAAATAACCAAAATACTATTTAGGACTCATGTTTACATACTTGAAGGTGTTGATAAGTACATTTGCAGATTTTGGTTTACGACCAGTAGCTATTTACCACTGCAGAAAATCCGCAACAAAGCACTTACATTCTCTACCTCTATGACAGATTAAATAAAAGGACTCCTTGTTCTAAAGCTATCAACCAAGTGAACCTGTTTGTTACCCCCAGGCGACTTCCTGAAGCAGATTGCATCCTCAGTGTAAGGAATGTTGAAATCTGGAAATTTTTGCAAAGGGGGGGCAAATTTTGCCTTAGGTGATCCAAAGAAAATCTCTAGAGTGGCAAAATTAGATCTTCCACGTTACAAACATCAAAGTTAACGTGTTGTAAAGGAACTGTAAAAGTAACTGTTGAAACATTACTTCTATTGAAAAAAGTAACGGTTACAGTTACAATTTTTCAAAAAAATTAACTTGTAGCTAAAGGTCTTTTCTACTCTTACGGCGGCTGAGGGAAGTGAGGAGCGGTAAAAGGGACCAATCCAGTACACTAAGAAATGCCTCAGCCTGTAAAACAAGGATCACGTAGTACTTATTCCCGCCGCGTCCTAACACTCGGCACCACTGCTGTTGTCTGGTTGGTCTGCGGCGTAATTCCAGCTCCCCACTTCCCTTGCCAGAAGGATGACCGACCGCCATAACAGTAGAAAAGGCTTATAGTTACAGACAGTACTTCCAAACACTGAGAAGGAGTGAAAGGGAAAGCTATGCGTTGTAATGATTATTCTTCTATTAAATATCTCTGCTGCTCGGGTGCAAGATAAATGAAAGGGTTCTGCTGCGTGCGTGATCACAGGTCATCCGAAAAATATTGCTTGTAAAATTGGTTACTGACCAAATTTTCAAAAATACCTAACTATTACGAGGAAATAATGTGTATAGACGGTGTTAAAGTCAGAGCTACTGCGGAGAATGCGCATTCGTCTGGCTCCCCTGGAACATCCGGTTACTCTTACGGCGCTATAGACGATAATATGAGACGGGGAAGTGGAGATTCTTTTACAAGGAAATAGTGTGTCAGCTACATAGCATATGGTTGCACAGTTCGATCGGGAACAAATTTATTGAGTCAAGTATCACTTCGTAGGTTTCCGAAGGACGTAGAGAGACGAAACCTGTGGATACAAGCAGAACGAAGAAAGGATTAGTACCCGGAAAGCGTTTGTACTACTTGCATTTTGTTACAGGCATGTTGATTGCTTATCTGCGTATTGTGTTGTGGTGAAAGGAACGGCTCTTAGTAAGGTTTCAAACCGAAGCGACACGCGACAGCAGTGGTTCACACCGAAGTGACAAGCGACACAGGCCTATTTAGTCTATAAATAAGCATTTACCGCACATGGGAAATCAAGTCTCAGGCGGCACAATACACGCCATTGGGAATCTGAGCGACACGTGCTGCTTGTTGCGTCCCTTTGGTTCGATACATTTCGTTGATCACTGAGGATACACTTTCAAGTGGTACGGAGATTACACACAAGCAACAGCTCCTTATTCTAAAGGAAACGATCCACCTTGCATAAGAGTACAACAGACCGAGGCGACACGATGCATAGTACTGAGAAAATAGACCAGTCCAAGCGACACGTGCATTTTCTCGCAGTGAATTGGTTCGAAAGTAATCTTTCAGACTGAAGCAATACGTGTCTCTTGGAAACCAACATTAAAAAAATAAACAATACCTTCCAAACGACAAATTGCAGGTGTCGCTTGTCACTCGGACTGGGCCGTTTTATCAATACCGTGCATTGTGTTGCCCTGGCTTGTTATTTGACTGGTGAATGGTTTGCTTTAGATCGAATGCTTCTGTGCGAAATCTCGATATCGCTTGTCGCTTCAGTCTGAAAACTCCCTTGTTGTTTGAAGTAAATTCGTGCAAGTGAAAGTGGCATGCCACATCATAGGTTCTCCCTAAATCCCTCAGGCGGAAAGGCGAAGTTGAAAGCACACATTTACTAGCATTTGCATGTGTCATTACTTCTGCAGATTTGTTGGCAAGGATTCACTTAAGCATACTTTATAATATAATAATATCACTATTTCTTCCTTTGCCCCTCTATACACCTGCCAAGTTTCATGGAAATCGGAGGGGGACACTTAGATAATCTTCCTTGTTAGTCTTACACTTTGTAATTATATAACACTCCATATATTATAATGTTTTATTTTAATTTTTAAAACTGTAACTGTAGAACAATTGTATAATTTTTGTATAACATTTCTATCTTGTTAAATGTGTTAAAGGTTTCATCCTGGAATGGAATGTCTCACATTTATATGTGTTTCCATTTCCAATACATTTGAATGAATACATATTCGTTTCAATGGCATTTACAAAATCACCTCTGACATTTTATGTTAAATAAGTAAGATTATTTTTGTGCACGAGTGTGTTAGGCGATGCGTAGCAAAGTATTTTAGGAACAACACTTCATTTGTTAGTCCTTTTTTGAACACTTGAAAAAAAATCTTGAAGGACTAACTAATGAAACATTTCTTTGTAATCGAAGATCATAATACCTTTTAAGGTGTGGTAATATTATAATGGGATTGAGATACGAAACTTTCGGATCCGAATCCGTTTGGCCATCCCTAGTGCTCACTTGCAGTACAGACGGGAGCTGACTAGGTCACGTGATTTCCACACTCGTTGTTCATTTGTTTAAAATCATGATATGGACCAGCAAGTTGTTTTAAAGTTCTTATAATGTGCAGAAATGTATGTGTACGAACATTTGAAAATGCTATGTGATTTCTATGGTGAAAAACAAGTGTTTAAAACGTGGGGAAAACAACGAGTACTAAGTTTTATCTACTGATCGTATTTGGCGCTGCAGTCGAAGTCGAATTCGAAAGACTTTCGCTTCCAGTCCACGACTTGAAGACCGCACTCCAAGACCATATTCGGAGGATGCTCGCTTCAAGTATGGTCTTGAACCTTTTGGACATGGCCCAAGACCTGTCTCGTCTCAATAGGATCTCTGTGGCGATCTTTGTGAACAAAAATAATTCTCTTTGGTTGCAAACAATTAATGCGTTCGGTGGGGTAAAGAGATGAGGCGGATTTATTCGCAGTACAAAATTCAAAATAAATCGTTCCATTTCAGTATGTGATATAATGTTATGGACCGTGTTAAAAATGTAAACATAGACATTGGTGAGATTTTGCCCGGTCCACCCGGAACTTTCGGTTTAGGGCAGTTCTCGTTGTTTCCAGTACAGATTCAGCGGCATACGAAGTAAGAAATGAGCGCTTGTTTTCATAAATTGTGCGACGATAGTCAAGAAAGGTATTTTTTAAAGTTCTACTATGAAGGAGTGGACGTCAAGAATCCGTCGGATGATCAACTGCAGAGCAGATTATTAAAACATGACGTATCTTTGTGGCCGCCAGTTGTATAGCATATTAGCACTACGTATCTCATGTACACGCAGGACGAAAGTTTAGATATATTCAATTATTTTGTAAATGGAAAAGTGAGGGAAAGAGAATTCTATAAAACTAGTGATATTATTATATTATAAAGTATGCTTAAGTGAATCTTTGCCAACAAATCTGCAGAAGTAATGACACATGCAAATGCTAGTAAATATGTGTGCTTTCAACTTCGCCTTTCCGCCTGAGGGATTTAGGGAGAACCTATGATGTGGCATGCCACTTTCACTTGCACGAATTTACTTCAAACAACAAGGGAGTTTTCAGACTGAAGCGACAAGCGATATCGAGATTACGCACAGAAGCATTCGATCTAAAGCAAACCATTCACCAGTCAAATAACAGGCCAGGGCAACACAATGCACGGTATTGATAAAACGGCCCAGTCCAAGTGACACGTGCATTTTCTCGCGGTGAATTGGTTCGAAAGTAAGCTTTCAGACTGAAGCAATACGTGTCTCTTGGAAACCAACATTAAGAAAATAAACAATACCTTCCAAACGACAGTCAGCTTGTCGCTCGGACTGGGCCGTTTTATCAATACCGTGCATTGTGTTGTCCTGGCCTGTTATTTGACTGGTGAATGGTTTGCTTTAGATCGAATGCTTTTGTGCGAAATCTCGATATCGCTTGTCGCTTCAGTCTGAAAACTCCCTTGTTGTTTGAAGTAAATGCAAGAAAAATATGAAAATTAATTCCATCTTGAGTACCTGCTACTCTTAAATTCTGCTAGTCTGTTTTTTCTTGTACTTTAATGTTTGACCCCCACCCTGACCCTTCCGTTAGACTTAATTTCCATCCAAGGTTGTGCGCAATGCACCCTACCCCCTCTGGTTGCGCCACTGCGTGCCTGGTTAAGGTACCATGCAATGAAAAGCAATTAGTTTTCAGTGAGGAGATTTTTGTTTGCTCGATCATTCATTTAAATAAATGAAGCTGTAATACTGCGTGCATTTCCTGGCAATAAGATAAAAACTGCTTACGCTGAACTGAAATCGCTAAGTATATAAATTCTCCTTGGAGGAGAGAGCTCCTCCTAGGACCTCGTAGGATTTACGAGCTACGTAGGTAGGCAACACTGGCTGAAGCTGTCCACGTGGTGATGAAACACCTGGAGCGACACGCTGCCGGAGGGCTGTTTCCTTCCAGCAGGTTTTGCAGGCGCCCGGGTCTTGTTGAATGCCCAGTTACCTTGTAAGCGCAGAGCGCCTGGAAGACGAAGAACCCGGGTAAAGACGCAAGTCGACTCGTTGCCGTGGGCAGGCTAACAGGTATACCTGTCCTCACGGGCAAGCGGGCAGTGGGTAGGTAAAATGCAGACTATGCTGGCCTCTACACTCGTGCACAAAAATAATCTTACCTATTTAACATAAAATGTCAGAGGTGATTTTGTAAATGCCATTGAAACGAATATGTATTCATTCGAATGTATTGGAAACACACATAAATGTGAGACATTCCATTCCAGGATGAAACCTTTAACACATTTAACAAGATAGAAATGTTATACAAAAATTATACAATTGTTCTACAGTTACAGTTTTAAAAATTAAAATAAAACATTATAATATATGGAGTGTTATATAATTACAAAGTGTAAGACTAACAAGGAAGATTATCTAAGTGTCCCCCTCCGATTTCCATGAAACTTGGCAGGTGTATAGAGGGGCCAAAGGAAGAAATACGTGTTGTTTTTTTTTAGCTAAAAAACTTTTAGGGGGCAAAACCCCCTCAAATGTCAAGATGAGGCCAAATTGAAGTAAGGATCTGACCCCTGTGTCCCCCTCCAATTTCCATGAAACTTGGCAGGTGTAAAGAGAGGTCCTATGCCCCCTTTTTCTTCCTATGCCATATTTACATGGTTTCGGGGTCAGATCCCCACTTCAATTTCTCCTCATCTTCACATTTGAGGGGGGGTCGCCCCCTAAAACAGTTTTTTAGCTGAAACACAAAAACACGTATTTCTTCCTTTGGGCCCCTCTATACACCTGCCAAATTTCATGGAAATCGGAGGGGCAGACTTAGACCTCCCTTGTAAGTGTATTAATTACAAATCGTGCACGCGCGCACACACACACACTTTATATACAGGATTTCTAAAGGTCATTTACAACGCTTGGGAGGTGATTCCTCACACGAAAACAAGCAAAACATGTGAGTTCCATTTTTACGACTGAGGCTTCGTTTCCGAGATAGGAGCCTCACAAAACGTGACAAAGTGAACGTCACACCTAACTGGGAGGAATACTATCACAGATAGAGGCGGTTCCAAGGGAATCATCAAGGAATCGTATGTGCTCAGTCCGGAAGTCACTATGAAAAGTTCACTGCACACATGCGCAATGAAGTCCTCAAAGGAATTTGGGATTTCCAGCAAGAACAATGCATAGAAAGGGTATGTAACGCAGCAAGAAGGACTGTGACAATGAGAAATGCGTTAAAGACAACACATCCCGACCTCAAACATCAAAACATGAGCACGGAACACAAAATCCGAAAAGTTGAGCACGGTTGCATACCCCAGTTACACGCGAGGAATGAACAAATCATGTCATGTGGCATACGAGAGACACATTACTCCACCAGGAGGAGGGAAAGAAAAACACAATATCAGATGATCGCGACAACGTATATTTTTACACGCAACAACTACGTAATATCCCCCCCCCACACACACAACAAATCCTACAATGTCTTACGCACAGACAGTGCGTGTCACTGTACACCAACTGAAGATGTCACTTTCACCACACAAAGGGGGTGGGGAGCAATACCAAGATGTTCTCCCTGGGATTTGCCGAGGGCGATAATCACAGACGGTTTTCAAAATGTCTGCCGTTCACTTCTATGCATAGATGACAGCGACGAATCAAGGATTGTCGAGTACGAGCAAACAAGTCAGGTGTATCTGCTACCGTCGCAGCGGCGACCTTGATGCAAGCAACGAGGTCCTCAGCTGATGTGACAGGTGTGTCGTATACGAGGATTTTCATTTCTCCCCAGTAGAAAAATCGAGAGGGTTGAGATCTGGCGACCTCGGTGGCCAAGGCACAGGCTCATCCCTACCAATGAACCTATTGCGAAACACGTCATGCAGGAAATGTCGTACATTACGATCGAAATGAGCTGGTGCCCCATCGTGTTGGTACCACATTTCGTGCCGCAGTGCCAAAGGTACGGTCTCCAGCAGTTCAGGCAGAACCTCACTAAGAAATGCATGATATGTGCGACCATTCAGGCGAACAGGGAGACTGTATGGTACAATTAAATGATCATGTACTACCCCGCACCACACATTCACTGAAAACCTGTGCTGGTGATGGGCCACAAAAAGTGCATGTTTGTTGTCAAAGTCCCAGACATGACTGTTTCTACTATTGAAGACATCCATCCTGGTGAAAATGGCTTCATCTGTCCACAATACCTTTGCCCCGAAGTGAGGGTTTGTGTCCAGCTGATGCAACAATGATTGACAAAACTCCATACGAGGGCGAAAGTCACGAGGTAACAGTTCTTGTACTTTCTGCAGTTTAAAAGGGTGCATTTCTTCCTCTGACAAAACTCGCCAAACATTCACATGAGACGTGTTTCGTGCCCGAACGAGCACGCGCGTACTGGTGCCAGGATGTTCTGCGACCGCTGTTAACACATCTTCTGCAAACTGATGTGTGCGTACACTTCGGGGTCTTCCAACTTCTTGCCGCGGTGGTAACACTAACCCTATTTCACGCAGTCGACTGTCCACTACCTGAAAGAAGGCGTGAGACGGTAAACGTCTATGTGGAAAGCGTACTCCATAAAGACGCCTTGCCTCACGGCTATTACCACGTGCCTCCCCATATACGAGATTCATGTCTACTAGCTGCTGGGTCGTATACGCAGCCATCTGTGTAATAGGGAGCTGGAACTGCAAAGTATCGTTTTTGTTTAACACTGGCACACTGCACAAATTGGCCGTATCACCGTACGAACACCACAGACCAATTGTTGAGATACTTGACTTGCCCACTCCACCACGTCAACTTCTTTCAATACAACATACTAGTACTCTTCAATGTGTATGACAACCTAGAGCGAACTGCTGATCATATCCCAGCACCTGCAACACGACTGGGACGACTGCCGGAGAGACTCAACTCAACTAAGATTTATTGGACTTACAGCTTACAAGTGGCTGTTTATGCCCAGCATACATTATAAGTACATAAGATACATTTTTAATATAAATTTTACACACAGAGTTCATAAACGCTCTTAAATACAATTTTATATAACTACATTAACTCATTCAGTAACAAAAATATATTATAATTTTATATCAGCTTTTCTCAAAAAAGCAAGTATAACATATCCAATTCTAACATCTGGAGCATACAACATTGAAGTCATATTAATGGGACTCGCGTACTTTCGACGTGGCCTTTGGCCACGTCTTGTACGCTCGCATGCGTGACATTCGGCCACGTTGTGGTCTCAATCATGTTATAGATGGGGTTCTTCATAGATCTTAATGACTTTGAAAATGTCTGCATGTTGTATTGGATGATGGGAAACATATGTATAAGTTTGAAAAGTTTAGAAAGTAACTTTATGTGTGTATGGGCTCTAATAAGGTACAAATATTCAAACTATTATTGTCTATTTTCTTAATAATGAACTGAGTAAGTAATAATCGTTTCAAGATAATTAGTTGGATGTTTTGCATTTACGAATTAAATTGTGAAACTAAATTGAAAATATTACATTTACTTCTTTTGTCATTTTCACATTTTTGAACGTAATTGGATAATAACTGTTTTCCGTCATTCCCCTCAAATCCCTACCTTGCCTCTGTAATAAATGCTGATGCTCGTATTTTGAAATTCGAAAAGTCTAGCATAATTCCCTTACAGTAGCTTCCGGGGTGAAAGTAAACTTTCTTTAAGTTCCCTAGCAACGTCCGTTTCCATGGACAACAACAGGCACGGTAAGCTCTAAGGAATTGCATGTTATTATACCCCCTATACATTTAGTTAAAACAAGCACGATGTAGATATTTACGCATTGAGTATAACGTAATTGTATCTGGGCTGAAACTCCTTATTATGTAGATGTCACACTTGTTTCAGGCACCTTTTCAAAACCATGAGTTCATTCATGTGTGTGCTATTGATCTGTGAGAAATATAATGTAGCTGGACAATTAAGAATTGAAGGAAACAAAAATGTGGAAAAGAAATGCCCGTGGCAACGGTTGCTAAGGACGTGAGAAAAGGGCATTTTCACCCTTAAGGAAGGGCCGATTGAGAGATTTTTTAATTTTCTCGGCCTTTTGGGACGATTTCATGGGGGGTCGTAATCGGGCGTTTTTCGCCTCCGGGGCTTCCTTCATGGAGAATATTTATGTCAGTGAGTCAGTGAGTGAGTGGTGGGATTGGGGCTATATATATATTGGACTCGCGCACTTTCGACGTGGCCTGTGGCCACGTCTCGTGCGCTCGCCGACGTGGTTCGCTTATTTGGAAAGTTTTGAACGTAAATTTATGTGTGTATGCGCTGTAATATGTACAAATAATCAAAATATTATTGGTTTCTTTCTTAATAATAAGCTGGGTAAGTAATAACAGTTTCAGGATAGTTAGTTAGATGTTTTATGTAAACGAATTCAATAGCGACACTAAATTGGAAAAGTAACATTTTACTTCTGTAGTCAGTTTTACATTTTTAAACATAATTGAAATAAAGAAATGTTTTCCTTCATTCTTCGCAAATTTCTATCTCTCCTCTGCAATGAATTCTGATGCTCACATTTTAAAATTCGAAAACTCTAATACTGTGCACAAAGTGGACCTAAAACACCAAATCAATCAATCAATCAATCAATCGAAAACTCTAGCATAATTCCCTTACAGTAGCATTCGGGGTGAAAATAAACTTTCTTTAAGTTCCCTAGCAACGTCCGTTTCCATGGTGAACAACAAGCACGGCAAGCTCTAAGGAATTGCATGTCATTATACCCCCTAAACATTTAGTTGAAACAAGCACGATGCAGATATTTACGCATTGAGTATAACAATATATACGTAATTGTATCTGGGCTGAAACTCCTTATTATGTAGATGTCACCCTTGTTTCAGGCACCTTTTCAAAGCCAGGAGTTGATTCATCTGTGTGTTACTTATCTGTGAGAAATATAATGTAGCTGGACAATTAAGAATTGAAGGAAACAATGTGTGCAAAAGAAATGCCCGTGGCAACGGTTGCTAAGGACGTGAGAAAAGGGCATTTTCACCCTTAAGGAAGGGCCGATTGAGGGATTTTTGAATTTTCTCGGCCTTTTGGGACGATTTCATGGGGGGTCGTAATCGGGCGTTTTTCGCCTCCGGGGCTTCCTTCATGGAGAACATTTATGTCAGTGAGTGAGTGAGTGGTGGGATTGGGGCTTTATATATATTGGAAAAGGAACATTAATTTTTGACAAAGTTTTATATAAGGTCTTTCTTTTCTCTGAGTGAATTGGACATTCCAAAATAATATGATGAGCATCACCCCTTAAATCACCACAGTCACAATTCGGAGATTTCAAAATGTGTATTTTAAATAAATGATGATATGTTCTCGCGTGACCACTTCTTAGTCTATTTATTAAAACAATTGCATTTCTTGAACCTTTACAATTATAAAACCAAGGTTTTTTCCTAGTGTAATCAACATAAGGACGATAACTTTCACCAACACTTTGTAATGAATTATTACACCATAAGTTCCATTCTTCAAAAATTTTCTTCTTAACCCTCGGCAAAAGATCTGTGTAATGCAATGGTAACTGGATTGTTTCATTCAATTGAGCAGCTTGTTTTGCATATCTGTCTGCTTGTTCATTTCCGTAAATATTAATGTGTGATTTTACCCACACATAATGAATTACTTTTCCATTGCTTATTAAGCTATTAGTTGCACGAATACAATTGATGACATATGGTGATATTTTAAATAAGTTTTTATAACTAGATTGTATTGCTTGTAAAACACTATGGGAATCAACTAGTATTAGAAATTTCTGTTCAGGAACTGTACCAATATAAATCAAAGCTTGATATATCGCATATATTTCTGCTGTAAATATGGATGCCTCCACTGGTAACCTAAACATTTTTTATATATTTCTTTCAGTATCATAAAGAGCTGCTCCTACTCCACTTTCAGTTTTAGACCCATCTGTATACGAGGGGGGGCTGGAAAGTTCATGAAATCACCCAGAAGAAATACAGCTGGAACAACCCCATTTTAATACATTATTCAACGTATTCCCCCCGAAGCTCAATACACTTTTCATAAAGATGTTTCAACATTTGTAACCCTTTCAAATAGAAGGTTTTGTCCTGCCATGCAAACCAGGCCTCCACCTCCTCAAGCAGTGCCTCTTCGGACAGAAAATGTGTGCCCTTGAGATGTTTTTTGAGGTTTGGAAAGAGGTGATAGTCGGATTGGGCCAGATCAGGTGAATAGGGTGGGTGGGGTACACAGGTAAAGCCCAGATCCGCCAGCAATTGCATGGTTTAATGGGCCTTGTGCGAGGGCGCATTGTCCTGGAGAAATTGCACACCACGGCTCACTTTTCCCTGACGATTTTCCTTCAGAGCCGCCTTCAATTCAATCAAATATTGGGAATAAACAGCAGCATTGATGGTTTCGCCCTGTTTAAGTTGTTTTATGAGGATGACACCGTCCTTATCCCAAAATACCGATGCCAGAACCTTCCCCGCTGACCTTTGGCTTCGGAACTTTTTTGGTCGAGGAGACCCACTGTGACGCCACTCCATGGGTTGCTGTTTAGTCTGTGGGTCATAATGGTGAATCCATGTTTCATCTCCAGTCACCAGACAGCGCAAAAAATCATCAGGGTGTTGAAATTTGCGCACGATCTCCCGTGACATCTCACCCGTGTTCTCTTCTGGTCAGCATTCAGACATTTTGGGATCCATTTCGCACTGAGCTTCCGCATGTCCAGATACTCTGATATTATGACATCCACACGCTCATGCAATATCCCCAGATACGCAGCAATGGTATTGGTGGATATGCGCCTATCTTCCATGAACATGTTGTGCACTTTGACAATGTTTCCCCTGGTCACTGCACTTGCAGGCCTGCCAGAGCAGGGTTCATCTTCAGTCTCACCATGTCCAGTCTTACAAAAAAAATAACAATGACAAAAGGATCATATGCAGGATAAGAGGTTCACAATATATGCTCTTTCTAATGGCTACAATGATTTGTTTCAATTTTTATTTCTTCTGGGTGATTTCATGAACTTTCCAGCCCCCCCTCGTATATGTGATAAAAGTTTTCCCAAGATTCTCTAAACTCAGCTGTATGATTATATTTCGGGAAATATATTTTTTGAATTGGTTGTGTGGGAAATTCTAACGAGTACACTGGCAATGTTCTTGCTATGAGTACTTGACTACATTCATGATGATATTTACTAAATAGTTGTACCCAAATCGTAAATGATTTATCATTGGTTATTCCTGAATCATGCAGCTCTAAAAGATTTAATAAAACATCATTGAAAGGATGCCATGGTGAATGTTGAATTTTAAATAACATTTTTATAGCGATTAACTTTATCCTCACAGAAACCGAACATTCTACTGACTCCATATATACCACTACATTAGGAGTACTGTTCATTAATCCCAAACATCTTTTTAGAATTTTTCGTTGCTGGACTTCTAGTGGAGAAAGTTTTGTTACTGGAAGATTACACAAGACCATTAATCCATAATCTAATACTGCTCGATAATAATTCTTATAAAACATAAGCATGCTGGTAGGATGTGCTCCCCATTTGGTATTCGCCATTGCTTTAAATAAATGAAATATTTTATCAGATCTATTTTTCATCATATTTATTTGATACTGCATGATAATGAAGCATCAAAGTATACACCTAGATATTTTACTTGTGAAACAATTGGAATTTGTAATCTCCTAGGAATAATGTTGAAAATATTTTGAAGACCCTTATGCTTAAATACTACTATTTTGGACTTTTCTAAAGATATTGATAATTTTTTCTGCTTTAACCATTCGTTAAATTCTATTAATTTATATTCAAACATTGAAAAATCTTTTAAGTGATTGTTTGAGTCTAAATATATACATACATCATCAGCATATTGTAGAAACTGAAATGGGGAATCTATTATTGTTTTAATATCTGATAAATAAACATTAAATAATAATGGGCTAAGAGGACTTCCCTGTGGTAGTCCTTGTCCAATATATATTGGACCTACCATTTCTGAACCAAAATGAAAATAAAGTTGTATTTTAGATAACAATTTCCATGTCATTATGAGTATACAATGTGGCACTTTTAGTAATTGTAGTTGTCTCAATAGAACAGTAATATCTACGTTGTCATATGCACTTTGAATATCAATAAAGGCTGAAAGTACTGATTGGTTTCTTTTAATAACGCTATAAATATGAGAAGATAATGTTACTAATGCATCCTGGGTTCCATAACCTTTACGAAATCCCATTTGTCTGGGAGAAAATACCTTTTGACCTTCCATAAACCACTCTAATCTTTTTAATAAAAGCTTCTCGAAAATTTTTGCCAGTACGGAACTTAGAGCTATTGGGCGATATGAATGACCCAACGAAGGGTTTTTCCCTGGTTTTAGAATTGGTATAATAATTTGAGAGGTCCATGCAACGGGAATTTTACCCGATAGGAATATTTGATTGAAAATTTTACATAACATGCTTAGTGCATTCTGTGGAAGATTTCGTACCATAGAATACGTAATTCCATCAATGCCAGGAGCAGAATCTTTAGACCCTTGAAGAATTTCATGAATTTCATTTACAGTGATAGAGGATGTGAACCCCTTTGAGTATTTTGATGTAGATGAGAACGTGTAGAATATATTAGGAGGTTCACAGGCTGATGTAAAGGGTGTAGGAATGACTTTATTAATAAAATCGGTTTTCCATTCAGTGGACAAAGGTAAAGTCCGACTTACATGTGCTTTTCTAAGTGATCTGAACTTGCGCCATATGACGTCTAATTTTGTGTTAGGGTTTATTACTTCGCAATATTTTTGCCATGAAAATCTCTTAGCCTTTATATATACTTTTCTAGATTTTGCAGTAGTTCGTTTCAAATTTATCAAAGTTGCAGGTGAAGGAGCACTTACAAATTGTTTCAATGCTTGTATTCGCTTCCTTTTTGCTTGAAAACATTCTTCATTCCACCAATCTATTTTAGGAAAATTTCGATCATATTGCGGTTTTAGTCGGGGACAGGCATAATCCATAACTTGAGTTATTATATCCACAAATTTTTCATATTGTACAGTATATTGGTTTTGATATTCTTTAGCTGAAAATTTTAAGTCTAAAACTGAATTATATTTCATCCAATCTGCCCTCTTTACGCTCCACTTACGAATTGTTTTTTGTTTCATTAATTTTGGAAAATTTTGAGATAATGTTAGCGTGATGAAACATGGAAAATGATCACTAGTTCGTAAATCAAAGTCTATTTCCCACACGAAATCAAAACACTGATTATCAGATATTAAAGTTAGATCAATAGAGGACATATTATTTCCATTTGGTGAAACATGTGTTGGAGATCCATCATTTATAACTGTCAAGTTATTATAATCCATCCAATCTTCAACTGTCTTTCCCAAAGTATCAATTCTATGATCACCCCACAATGTATTATGACAATTAAAATCTCCTGTTATGATAAAGGGATGTTGAAAGCCAGATATAAGAGAATTTAGATGAGAGCTCTGTATTTGTTGCGAAGTATAATGAGATGGAATATACAAGCTAATAATATTATAAAGTAAGTTGTTTAACTGAATTTTTATACCGACCACTTCTACATTATATTTGGAAAATAAATCATGTGTTGAATTAAACTGAATTTGTTGAAATGGTACACTTTCATGAACAAAAATTCCTACACCCTTATTTCCCACATTATAATCATTTAATATACTATCATAGTGAGCAATATGAATATTTTCTGATTTTAAACCCCATACCTCACTAACGCAAATAATTAACGGGTGACACTCATCTATTAATTTAATTAATTGAAGTTTCCTTGCAGAGAAGGATCTTAAATTCCATTGTATTATTAATGGCAAGTATTTTCTTTGCTGGTAATACATTGTTGTTTTAAATTAAGGGGTGTCCCCGAAATCTTGTAAGTCTTGAATTAGTTTTAAAATTTGTACAGAAATTTCGTTACATTTTAAGATTATTTTCCTAATATATAATAAATCATCACTCACTGATATTGTTGTGGTAAGTTCAGCTATTAGATGTAGCAGATTTACTAGCGATTCTTTCTAAGAAGGACTCTCCGCTGTTGTCCGGCGTCCAATCGAATCTGATTTTCTATCCTGTTCCTTAGAGGAACGCGTCATGCTCACAGGTTCACTTGTATTAGTCACTGCTAATGATGTTGACGCAATTTGTGGATCCTTGTGTTTATTTTTGTCCTTTATCAAAACAGGTTTAATTGTTTTCCTCAATTGTGAAGCAGAATGCAGTCTAAAATTTTCCCCGTGTTGTTTTTTAAAACTTTCATAAGACCGGTCAGATTCTGGTGGCACTTTCTTCCAACAGAGGTTACTCAGATTTGTGTCATTTCTTCTATTTTCCCAATCTGTAACAGAATTCAATCTGATCGTAGTAGGACTTTCTGATGTGCAAGGGCTTTCCTTGTTTATTGATTCCTTTCTTATCTCTAGCAATTTAGGAAAGTCTTTAGCAGAGGTCGCATATGTTCGCTGTTCATTTCGTGGATCAATTCCAAAAATACTTGTTTCCTTGCATCTTGATAGGAGATGTTGTTATAAGCAATCAGCCTTTGTATTTCTCTCTCTTGCTCCCATCTTACACAAGACTTATCAGTAGATAAGTGGTTTCCTTTGCAATTAATACATTTAGGACTGGCATTGCAGATTCCATGTTCCGCTTGACCGCATCTATAACACACGGGAGAGGATTTACACTGTGTTTGTGTGTGTGAGAAACGGAAACATTTCTTGCATAAAATCACAGATCTTACTTTTGGCTTCACTTCAAATATTTGTCTCCACAACTTCACTTCTTTTGGTAACTGTGGAGATTGAAATGTTACACTAATCAGTTTAGTAGGTTCTTGCCTTACTTCCCCCTCTTCATTGAAAAAAGTTTTCTTCATCCTTATTACATCTATTATTGGAACTTCAGCTCTAATGTCTTCGATCGATTATCTCGTCTACTAGGATGTCGGTAGGTACACCATATATTAATCCTTCTCTCACTAAAAGACCTTTAGGAATTCTGGCTTCTAAATGGTATTTTTCCTTGATGAATTCATTTTTAGCAAATTTATTTGCATCATATGCTGTGCGAAATATCAATTTTGCCTGCTTCAAACCACTTTGTTTAACGAATTCAACATCAACCTTCTCCTTACACAAATTATAACCTAATTTTACCGTATTCAAGCTCTGTGATCCAGGTAATGTACTGTCCACCAACACGATATATGGGCCTTGATGTCTCTCATAATATAAAGACATATCATATGCCTCATTTCTATATTTAGCAACACCAACCTTTGTACTTGCACTTACTTTCGGATTTTTTGGGTTTTTCTCCACTTCAGGTTCCGTGCATTCTTCATTAGATCGACCTCTTTTGAAAGGAGTCTTATCACTAACTTCCAATTCCGCTAACTGTTCAGGTACAATCACATTCATATCACTCTGGATTGCTTGCATTAAATTTTCTTCATTAATCTTCACATCCTGAGCCATCTTTGGAAATCACAAGCGTTTTTATTTCTCTTTTCTCTTTCACATATCAAATGTAAAATGTATAGAGAGATTTAATCTTGTAACTCTAGAACTATTATTCTCAAATCAAACTTCAATTAATTAGATCTCAAACTAGAAAAACAAACAATTCAACACGCTATTCACACAGAATCCAAACGATACCACCATGAAAATCCTTACAGATCACTGCCGGAGAGAACCACCCCTTCAAGCTCCTCTCGCGAGCACAGCAGTCATGATGGTCAAGCGTAGACCACGAGAGCCAGACTTGCCTGCACAGCGCTTCCAAAACTGGTTTATTTTACGTCACAGTGATCGCGTGCGAACACTCTTGGTATTGCTCCCCACCCCCTTTGTGTGTAAGGCCCGTATTCATAGTCGTTTCTCAAGAAAGGAAAGCGTTTTGAGACCTCTCTTAAGACGCCATGCTGTTTCATAAACGTATCTCAAGATACTAGCCAAGAGACGGTTTACTTCATCTTGGATAAGAACAGTCTGTGCCAAGAGACACTTTTGGCGTTTCATAGTTCTCTCTCAAGATCCATCTTAAGATTCGCTGTTTCATAGACACGTCTTGGCAGCGTAAGAGCGATATTCGGTCTCTTAAGATCCTGTATTCGCCAAGAGAACGAAACAGGTCTCTTGAGATACCGAATGTTCTCTTGAGAAAATAAAAATGGACGTTGCAGTTAGAAACTATGATAAAGAGGATGGATATTTTGAAGATTTTCTCATTGCAACAGCTGTTTTGTCCAGTTTTTATGCCTCAGTTTTGCATCAGGTATGTAAATTGAACTACTCTCTACGTAATTATCTTAGTTTGAGGAAACATAAACCTTGTTAATTGGTTGTACTGCCTCTCTTTCTTCGGTTTATTGATTCATAAAGAAAAGTGTAATCCTGTATTATAATAATATTGCTTCTGCATGAACATTATTTGATTCTGAAGTAGTGCATCGATTTGTTACTCAGTTGTGTAGCAAAATAATGGAATACAATAGGATTTCGGTGCCGTTAACCCAATGTACTCCCTCGAGAATTGTTTTGTTTTCTTTTTAATGGACAGATTTCGATGTTTTACGTAATATTAAATTGGTTCCAATTTGCGGAAAACACAAATAACGGATGCATTTGATTCCAAAATATGACCGGCGTAAGTTAAAACCTTCCATCTACGGTTACTTTCGCCGCCTTTTATTAGTAAAAAACCGTTTATGTGCACACAAAAAGAGCGAAAGAACACGTCAACTCCAAACCTAACACTCGAAAAATTTTAGCTCCTGTTGTGGAATGTCGTGCTGGGTGCTATATTCACTTGCACGAAGCCCTAAGGCTGTTTCACAGTAAGGTAACAGACGTACTTTATTTCACAATGACACATCTGTGCGAGCTAAAAATAGTGAAAAACCTCAACATTTAACATAAACCATGCAAGGCATTTACTTTCTTGAGGGAGTACAGATTGTTAAGCGTACCTAGTATTTCTATTTTGGGCAACTACTGGCACAATGTGGTGAGACCAGATATATCTTTCACACATTTTCAATGTATGTTGTATGTCAAATTACTCACACTAACTTGGGAAAATAAACAAGACAATAACAGTTAATCAAACTACCTAACCTATGCATTATAGAAGTTTCTGATTATTTTTAGACACACAAATGGAATACCTAACTGCCCTCCCTAACATGCAGTGCAAAAGATAGAATACAAGAAAATATTTGTGTCTTAAAAATAAATTTCCACAGTGACAAATCACGAGACCTGGTGAAAATAGCCCCAAAGCTTGGTTCATCACCTGGTGAATGAAGGTAGTCGCTGATTTTATTTTATTACTACAGTATATATGATTACACAAAAATATATGATTTAACATGAACATATTTGAACAAGCATAATTGTGAAATCATGAATATTTCTCTTCTATTTTCCATTCCAAAGGTGTACACAGAAGAGGCTGTACCCCTTCAGATAATTTTTATTTGACATAAATTAATATAGGTCCAAACTCTGCTTTTGTAATTTCGATATTCTCATAGTACACACATGCATTTACATAAATCATATTCTACGTGTGCCTATAAGCAAATACTGAACAGGTTTTCTGATGAGAATAATTTTACCATCCTGCTCGTGTGCCCTTATGCAAGTAGTTTAGGCAGGTATGTAGCAATTGTTTAGATTTGAATAATACTGAAAAACTTTTACAAACACAGTTATTTTCATGTTATTAACTTCAGAAATGAGAATTTTCTGCATTTCAAAATACACAAGATATGGACATTTTAATAATCAGGTATGTGTATTGGGTTAATTTGTGGTTAGGCATTAATTTATGTGGAATGAATTTTCTTTACAACTTTCCATGTTCTTATTTTAAATTGTGAGATCAGTCTTAAGGATATTTTGTTTTTATTTTTTCAGGTAGTGTAGGTCCCAAAAGGGAGTTCTTGACTTCGTGGCTAGATGGGCAGGAAGTATTTATGATAATTCGATATTCCAAAGGACAAGATGGAATTCTTCATGGCAAGGGATATTCAGCTCAGCTCGACCATACCTCTACAGTCCATTCCAAGACCCACCAACTGATCCTGAAAGAGGTACAACTATGCCCATGCTCAGCAGAGGAATGTTGTGGAGAGTACCTTTGGGATATGGAAGCGACGTTTTCCACGTTTGTCCAGAAGACTTGGAAACAGTTCGAGACATTGTTATCGCGTGTGCAGTTTTCCACAATATGGGTATCATATACAGTGGCGATGTTGAAATTTTCAAGGAACCTCACATATCATGTCTGTAGAAATAGAGCCTACACGTGTGCATCGTAACAATGGTGAGCTGCAAAGGAGCTTCTTGTGAATAGACTGTTCATATGAATATAACAATGTGGTCAGCTTATACTTTGTCAAAGACTAATCACTCAGTTTTCAATGTTTCTCTTTTTCTCTCGCACACAATTTTCTGCATCAGCATGTGTGTGTGACAGTGAATTATAGTGGTAGGAATCCTAGTTTTATGAGATTCGTTTGATTTTTATTCTGAACACTGTTTTAGCATTTTCCATGACGTTAAATTCGTATTCATCCAAGTGCTGTGTGCATTGATACTATTGATTGATACTAAGAATATCAAAAAGTTATCCTGCAAAACTGTATTTTCCTTAAAACCATGCATTTTACTACATGGTTTTAATGTCACCAAAAATATGTGTATTTTGTATACGTGGACAACATAATTTCATTTAACTTATGTTCTTTCCCCTTTTTTTTAGAGTCAAAGAAAATAATGAAATGTGACCTTCCTTTATGTATGACCAGTGAACAACATTATTCTCAAAATAAAGTAGTGCTTTACCTGTAAATTAGTTTTGATTTTTATTTATTACACAGTTTAATGTTTCTCAGTGATGTCCATGTGTCTAGTAAAATTAACTTCTCAGTGATGTCCATGTGTCTAGGAAAATTAACTATCTTAATTCCTTTGGTTCTTTTATGAATTTGTGCCGGACCCTGTGGCTGAGTGATTAGCACATTGCACTGCGACGCCAAGGGTCCCGGGTTCGAATCCCGCTCGGGCTCGGTTGTTTGTGAATGTCCATTCATCAATTTCATCACTCATACCCATCTTCGCAAATTAGCCAAGAGGCACAAAACACGAAGTAAAGTAAACTAAATCAATCAATCAATTTTATGAATTTGTATCATGTGGATATTCTTGGAAGCCATGGGAGGGAGTATGTATGCACCATGTGCACACATGCACAGACAATCGATAAAAAAGTAACATCAAAATCTGTGGTATCACACCAAAAATTATTTACAACAGGAATTATATGCTTTCAACTATTCAGTATAGCCTGGTACAGTTGAGAGTTACTGAGGTAAGTAAGTGCATCAAATTCTCTTGGTATCATTCATTAATGGGAAAAGGCCTGATGATAGTGTACCATCAAGCTAATGTTACTCTAATTGACTGGGTAAAAAAATATATACTCCTTATACGATTTGAAAAATAATGAGTAACTTATGCAAGAGAAATGTTCATAGGAAGCAATTGAAGGTCTCTGTGTGTAAAACATGCTAAGTGACACCTTGGTCATTTCCGAGTTAATTATGAAAAAATATTATTAGAAGCTATACTGTAGATAAATTGTTTTTGTGTTGTGTTTACCAATTTCAGAAGGCTTCACCGAGTCCAATGCAAATTGTATGACATGGCAATTTCACTCTAAAATTGAAGGATGGCACATTTTACTTTGTAACTCAAAAATACCAAAATGTCACTTACCATGTTTTTCACCCAAGCCCTTCAATTGATCATAGCTCGCTGGAACATTTTATTGTGACCATGGACTCTCACTTTGTTTCTATAGCCTATGGTACAGCGTAAATGAGCAAAGGCAGAGAGGCTGTGATTAGGGAGTGAGATAAATTAGTTTGGTAATGTTTGAGCATCTCCTCATATGTGAGAATCCCATAATATTGTACCTTCTGTTTTATGATGGAATAAAAAACACACCCAGTGTATTGTTATACACTTTTACATTAAACTTTGATACATCTCAGATATTCATTAAATGACAGTAGATTTATTTTGTCTTCTGTCAAAAGTTTAGCTCTTAACATATTCTGAATATTTGATGTCCTTTGCTATACACTCATTTTGTGCATAAATGCCAGGCTATAATCGCTCCGCATAACTTGTTCACGTGTATTGTAACCACCCACTTCAAATTCCAACTTCTAGATGTTACGCTTTCTTCGTTGATGAATTTTACTTGTACTTGTGTCGAATTATGTCATTGCATTTCGCTTATACTCTTGAGAATAGGAGTGAACAATTTATATGCACATTGTGGAAATTCATTATGAGTATTCCGCTTGGGATTTCGAATTCATAGAAGTAGTTTTGGTACTAATCTGATATTCCCCGGACAGATTTTTTCATTTTTACAGAAGAAACTACTTAACGGTAACAAGTTCCTGTAGCATTGTTTAACATCTGGAAGGTGTTTTGTGTGATGTGGGAATGTTTCATAGCGGAAATTCAACCATTGACACATAGCCCCATGAACGATTCCCGGTAAGGTTAGGTTAGGTAGGGTCACGTTTAGGTTACAATAGTTAAAAATTGGTTTCGAAAGAAATATGCGTAGCCCCACACACCATTCTCGCATAGCCCCACGAACCATCGACACATAGCCCCACAAACCATTTGCGGAAACGTACGTTCTTCAGTTACAAAAACACTTTTATTAAAAAAAATTACAATTACTTTGATCAAAAAAACGTGAATGAATTAAAGAATGTTCCACGAAGCAGATAGGTAAATACAAATGTCAAAAATTGACAAAACGAAGAAGTTATAGGTGTCCGGGGAATATCAGATATTTACTGGTTTTTCGTTTCTTTCATGATTTCTTCTATTTTATGTATGTGGAAAGAGGACATCAAGTAGATTTCAAGAAAAAAATTGTAAATATTAACAAAGTGAACAACATCTGTTCTATGGTTTTCTGAAAAGAACATGACAATGTGCAGGTAAGTTTGGACTAGATAGCCGTTTCTCATTTGTTGCAAATTGATACTTGGGTAGAAAATGGAGAAGCATCCCAGTATTAGACTGATGTAAGGAAATTATGTTCAAACAGATTGATGCTACAGTGAAAGAGTGGTAAGGTTGGTAACCTTCAAGTTCATAAAATTCCTCAGATGCATGCCTGCAGCTGTAAATGCCCATTTTGCTAAACTAAAACTTTTTTTTTATCTTATGCTTATGGATATATATTCACAAATGAATTGATTTTTCTAATATATAATGTATCAAATTTGTGTCCCAAAAAAGTTGAATTGAAATGTTTCTCGCACATATCAATGCAGCGATGTCCGTTGAACCATGGAAACTGCAGGCTCTTAGTGCTAACAGTGTTGGACACGTTCCATGTACATATTTACTCCAGGCTGTCTACCAGTCAAGATAGTCTAGAAATCATGCTTGTGGTCAAGAATGTTTGCTATTTTTTTTTTTTTTTACAGTGTAGCGAGTTAAATTGTTATATACCTGTCCTGGGATTTAATAATATTGAATATTTGAAAATTTAAATTATATTGAGTTGTGTTTAAAATTTGTTTACTTTGGTTCTTAAGAATTACATTTTTGTATGCATAAAGTTTTGTAAAAATATTACATAACGTAATGTGGCCATTCCCCATCTAAGATGATTTCTGGAGCATTAATTTTTACATGCATTAATAATTAAAGCAAGTTAAGCACAGCTTCGTGTGGTGTTTGTGTACACCAATGTGGGGTAACCCAGCAGTTGAACAGACGTGCATACCCCCACGTAGCTTCATTACACGATTGTCCCACGCAGTTTATCTGTCCAGCCTTGCTCGGCCCGGTCTCACACCCACGCGGCAGTGTGCGGCTGCGGTGGTGTGAGGCCACGCTTGGTTTCGGAGCAGAAGGCTGTGGCCGAGGAGGTACTCGAGTTGTTCGGCTGGGGTTGCGCTCGGAAGCAAGCAGCCGCGTCAGGTCTGGGAACGGTGGACCTGGTGATCGGGATGGAAACATTCCGACCTCGTCCATTAGTGTCGTCCACCGTACGGAGTGGTGGGGTCCGTACGACACTCCAGCAGCCTTTCGCCCGCTCCCACCCAGCGATGTGCCTCCGGCTTCATTTCTAAGAGGCTGATTGGGCCCCATCACGACGTTTGTTACAACGTCAGTACGGGGTACATGGTCCTATTTGTACGTGCACCTTTCATTAGCAATAACCTCCTGTGCCCGTAGTTGTTGTGTTTGTCCTGCTGGCGCACGACCTCTGTGTGACATCCCCTCGGTGCTGCTACGGGGAATCCCTTGTCCCGCATTTGTTGTCTCCTTGACAGGTACCATTCCCCGTCCGGTCCTCTTTCTCTTTTGTTGCACTGTGCTTTGTTCTTGCTGCGGTGTCTCCCCACTGTGTTTGGGGACTCCCCACGCGCTGCATGTGTTTGTTTCCCGCTGTGCAATTGTTACTTCATGCTTCATTGCTTCTTTTGTCCCTACCGTTGTCGATCGCTACCCTTTCCCTTCACTTGTCTTGCGGGACACTCCTATTTCCTTTGTGGAACCCCATGCGCATGCGTTGCGCAGCTGCCGCCTAGTGTTTTTCGGATGGGCGACTTTGGTGTTCCTTTCGACTTCGTTTGTTCCGCCTTTCTATCTTCACTGGTACTGGCTGTACAGAGGTGTGAAGTTCATTTTCACACGTTTTCGGCGTTGTCTAGCTCCTCACGGAGGCATCTCTCGGCAAAGTGGAAGGGGAACTTTCGTCTCTATTTCATGGGAGGTATCTGTGGTTTTCATTTGTACTATACCTTTAGAATCACCCTGTATATACAGGGTGTTTCTAAAGGTCGTTTACAACGCTTGGGAGGTGATTCCTCACACGAAAACAAGCAAAAAGTCTAAGTTCCATTTTTACGACTGAGGCTTCGTTTCCGAGATAGGAGCCTCGCAAAAGGTGACAAAGTGAACGTCACACCTAACTGGGACGAATACTATCACAGATAGAGAGGCGGTTCCAAGGGAATCATAAAGGAATCGTATGTGCTCAGTCCGGAAGTCACTATGAAAAGTTCACTGCACGCATGCGCAATGGAGTCCTCAAAGGAATTGGGGATTTCCAGCAACAACAATGCATGGAAAAGGTATGTAACGCAGCACGAAGGACCGTGACAATGAGAAATGCGTTCAAGACAACACATCCCGACCTCAAACATCAAAACATGACCACCGAACACAAAATCCGAAAAGTTGAGCACGGTTGCATACCCCAGTTACACGCGAGGAATGAACGAATCATGTCATGTGGCATACGAGAGACAGGAGGAGGGAAAGAAAAACACAATATCAGATGATTGCGACAACGTGTATTTTTACACGCGACAACTACGTAATATCCCCCCCCCCCACACACACACACAACAAACAACAAATGCTACAATATCTTACGCACAGACAGTCCGTGTCACTGTACACCAACTGAAGATGTCACTTTCACCACACAAAGGGGGTGGGGAGCAATACCAAAAGTGTTCGCACGCGATCATTGTGACGTAAAAGAGACCAGTTTTGGAAGCGCTGCACAGGCAAGTCTGGCTCTCGTAGTCTACGTTTGACCTTCATGACTGCTGTTCCCGCGAGAGGAGCTCGAAGGGTTGGTTCTCTCCGGCAGTCGTCCCAATCGTGTTGCAGGTGCTGGGATATGATCAGCAGTTCGCTCTAGGTTGTCATACGCATTGAAGAGTACTAGTATGTTGCATTGAAAGAAGTTGACGTGGTGGAGTGGGCAAGTCAAGTATCGCAACAATTGGTCTGTGGTGTTCGTACGGTGATACGGCCAATTTGTGCAGTGTGCCAGTGTTAAACAAAAACAATACTTTGCAGTTCCAGCTCCCTATTACACAGATGGCTGCGTATACGACCCAGCAGCTAGCAGACATGCATCTCATGTATGGGGAGGCACGTGGTAATAGCCGTGAGGCAAGGCGTCTTTATGGAGAACGCTTTCCACATAGACGTTTACCGTCTCACACCTTCTTTCAGGTAGTGGACAGTCGACTGCGTGAAACAGGGTCAGTGTTACCACCGCGACAAGAAGTTGGAAGACCCCGAAGTGTACGCACACATCAGTTTGCAGAAGATGTGTTAACAGCGGTCGCAGAACATCCTGGCACCAGTACGCGAGTGCTCGCTCGGGCACGAAACACGTCTCATGTGAATGTTTGGCGAGTGTTGTCAGATGAAGGAATGCACCCTTTTAAACTGCAGAAAGTACAAGAACTGTTACCTCGTGACTTTCGCCCTCGTATGGAGTTTTGCCAATGGTTGTTGCATCAGCTGGACACAAACCCTCACTTCGGGGCAAACGTATTGTGGACAGATGAAGCCATTTTCACCAGGATGGATGTCTTCAATAGTAGAAACAGTCATGTATGGGACTTTGACAACCCACATGCACATTTTGTGGCCCATCACCAGCACAGGTTTTCAGTGAATGTGTGGTGCGGGATAGTACATGATCATTTAATTGGACCATACATTCTCCCTGTTCGCCTGAATGGTCGCACGTATCATGCATTTCTTAGTGAGGTTCTGCCTGAACTGTTGGAAACCGTACCTTTGGCACTGCGGCAAGAAATGTGGTACCAACACGATGGTGCACCAGCTCATTTCGATCGTAATGTACGACATTTCCTGCATGACGTGTTTCGCAATAGATTCATTGGTAGGGATGAGCCTGTGCCTTGGCCACCGAGGTCGCCAGATCTCAACCCTCTCGATTTTTTCTTCTGGGGAGAAATGAAAACCCTCGTATACGACACACCTGTCACATCAGCTGAGGACCTCGTTGCTCGCATCAACGTCGCCGCCGCGACGGTAGCAGATACACCTGGCTTGTTTGCTCGTACTCGACAATCCTTGATTCGTCGCTGTCATCTCTGCGTAGAAGTAAACGGCAGACATTTTGAAAACCGTCTGTGATTATTGCCCTCGGCAAATACCAGTGAGAACACTTTTGGTATTGCTCCCCACCCCCTTTGTGTGGTGAAAGTGACATCTTCAGTTGGTGTACAGTGACACGGACTGTCTGTGCGTAAGATATTGTAGCATTTGTTGTTTGTTGTGTGTGTGTGGGGGGGGATATTACGCAGTTGTCACGTGTAAAAATACACGTTGTCGCAATCATCTGATATTGTGTTTTTCTTTCCCTCCTCCTGTCTCTCGTTTGCCACATGACATGATTCGTTCATTCCTTGCGTGTAACTGGGGTATGCAACCGTGCTCAACTTTTCGGATTTTGTGTTCGGTGGTCATGTTTTGATGTTTGAGGTCGGGATGTGTTGTCTTGAACGCATTTCTCATTGCCACGGTCCTTCGTGCTGCGTTACATACCTTTTCCATGCATTGTTGTTGCTGGAAATCCCCAATTCCTTTGAGGACTCCATTGCGCATGCGTGCAGTGAACTTTTCATAGTGACTTCCGGACTGAGCACATACGATTCCTTTATGATTCCCTTGGAACCGCCTCTCTATCTGTGATAGTATTCGTCCCAGTTAAGTGTGACGTTCACTTTGTCACCTTTTGCGAGGCTCCTATCTCGGAAACGAAGCCTCTGTCGTAAAAAGGGAACTTAGACTTTTTGCTTGTTTTCGTGTGAGGAATCACCTCCCAAGCGTTGTAAACGACCTTTAGAAACACCCTGTATATATATGTGTGTGTGTGTGTGTGTGTGTGTGTGTGTGTGTGTGTGTGTGTGTGTGTGTGTAGTTATGTATATGTATGTGTGTGTGTATATTATAAATATATATATATATATGTGTGTGGGTGAGTGTGTGTGTGTGTGTATTAGCAGGTAACAATATGTTATAAACACATTCTTACTTTCCAAAGAAGCGCTCATGTGGGATGGCAAAACGGATCCGGAGCCGAAAGTTCTGGATGCAGATGGATCCGAAAAATTTTAGGATCCGGATTTCGGAACCGCCAGGATCCGGATCTGGCCATCCCTACTGTGCACTTGCGTACTTCTGTTCTTGGACTGTACTAGGTGATAACTAGGGTGACCAGACACATACATTCAAAAAAGAGGACAAAGCCCAAAAAAAGAGGACACCTACCCTTAACCGTAGCTTATCCAAAAGGGGGGGGGGGGGGCTGTCTGCTTCTTAGATTTTTCAACTGAATATTTTTAGAAAAAAAAAGAAAAAAAATTACAATGTTCTCTAGAGTGTTCAAAATATTTCGGTATTACATTTGTTCAAAAATGCAACGTAAAGGGAAAATGCACTTGGTTGGGCTATCAGGCAACCCCCCTTTTATTGGATGCATGTTATTCGTGCGATTGATAATGGCAGTGAACAAATGGTTAGTAACAATGGTATTTTATAGTAATAATTATTTATAAATAACAGCAACTACATAAACACGAAAAAAAAACTTTGATGGATAAATAATATTGTTTTTGTGAGGTTCAGTGTATAAAATGTGTGTGTGACAATCATACAACAAGTGGTTATTTTTCTCATTTATGATGTTAATTTTTGTAATTATTACAATTATTAAATAACTGTACATATCTTGATTGATTTTGGTTGATTTTCTTTATTTTACTTCGCTTTTTGTGCCACTTTTGGCTAATTTGCGAAGATGGAGATGAGTGATGAATGGATGCGCGTAACGTGATGTGTTAACCACTCCGCCGGCATCTGTATTTATATAAACAACAAGACAAGCAGTGACGGTTTCTTGAATTTTAGTGATAAAACAAAGTATGGGCTTTTGAGCCCCCTCAGGTAAGTAAGTTTTTCGTACCGCATGGGTACGAAATCTGACTTTCTCCAACAATTTGTTGATATTTGTGAGAAAATTCTCTCAACATTTGTATTAAGTTGTCGCGGCACAGAAAATAAATATTTTGCTATATTTTGAGTAGTTCTGAATAACATTCGGCAGACTTACTTGAATGGAAATATTTAGTCTATTTCTCATTTGTATTTTCTAAATCAGAATTACCACCAACAAACTGCTTTAAGATGCAAAATTAGTAAAAACTTTAACATCATCAATATAAATTCCTTTAATTTTAACCATAGATTTCCATACATTTTTTAACATCACTGTATTTCCGATTTGTTTTATTCCTTCACTTAAATCATTCAAATTCATCAACAAGACTCACAAGCAACATATATTGTTCTACCTCTTTAACAAATCCATCTTTTTCAGCACTTTCAATAATTTCCTCTTACCTTTAAACACAGAAAGCAATCTTCTAATAAATGCTCTAACATCTAACAATCATAACTAAGAGTATCTATAATTTTAAGCACACAAATGTGTTCCTTTTCAAATCCTTTGGATTTTGGAATGAAATATCCCCATATGTGAATGCAAATGAAACAAGTAAGCTTCGCTTAACCTATTTCCGAAAGAAATATTTTAATGATGCGAACATTTCTGGCACTCTTTCATCCACAGGGAAATGTGACAGCCACAACACAGATGGGGAGGGGCTGATGGGGCTGCAGCCCCTCCACAAATATTGAGAAGATCGAAGTTTTCAAATGAAAACAGCAATGGACTTGTGAAAAACCAAAGACGTAAATGCAAACACCTTTGAAAATGAGCCCCGATTACAAATTTTGCATTTGCACAACTTTTAAAACGAAAGTTAAAAACTGCAATTATGATATATATTGTATACTGTATATCGTTCCGTCCCACCAGAACACAATTGCAACCCTGCGTACGCCTACTTGACACTCTGCCTCATGTTTAATTCTTCCATCCTTAAAACGTTAATATTTTCATGCTTTTATTGTTGAATTTACACTTTAGTAAAAGTAACTATTACTCAATAGTCAAAATTCTCACTATGCATTTCTGTATTGCGTATGTGTGACTCGAAACAGAACTACAGAGACTGTATGCGTTTCCGCAGGCAATCTGGGGCTCCCTCAGAAGGAGAAGCAACAAGTTAGAAATATAATGATGATGACACGTTCAGAAAAACTTGATCATGCGCTCCATGTAAAATAGCAAATTATGATCGTCGGTATTGATACATTGCCTGTGCAGCACATTCGCTATAGTCGATGCTGCAGGGACGTCGTTAGGGGGGGCCTGGGGGGGGCTTTGGCCCCGGCAGTTGTAACTCTGGCCCCCGCAAACAAAATTTTGATCGATTAAAAATTATCCTAAATTAATACTACATATTACTGGTAAATTTGTAGCAGAGTTGGAAACACTGTTCCGAAGAAAATCTTCGGAAGCAAATGTAGGACAGCAAAATTCCACCCTTTCCTTGCTTACCAGATTATAACCAAGGTCATAAAATCTGCCTGCTTAGAGGTTATTACCCTTGCCCTAAGTTCCTGGAAACCAGAGATCCGACCCTTTTGTTGCAAATGACCCTTCCAATACAGATGGAATCAAAGACTCCGCTGTGGCCGAGCGGTCAACAGTAGGTGGTCGAGCGACATAGGCTATGGAGAGAGTTCTCCAGTACTGACATTGTTCTGAGATTTAAAATTGCTCTATGCTTCAGCTTCAGAGCCACAGATTAGCTTTGTGTTCTTGCTTGCGAGGAAGGTCTGCTGCTATCGGGTTCCTACGGTCACTGTGTATTTGTTCTTGTGTGGGAAGAGTTCTAGCATTGTTGTGCATTTCCATCTTGAATGGATAAATTTATCAAAACCGGATATTTTAAAACTATCTCAAAACATGTGGAAGATGACGGCAATGAAGAGGGTGTTGGTCCAAGTTCTGACGTTCCAAAGTTAGACAAGACAAGTGAATGTACTAATGTGAAAACAATTACTGATCTTGGGGTAGATAATCCTAGGCAACCACTTTTGCAAAACTATCCAAATACTACGTTTCAAAAACACTGGTTTGCATCTGCGCCGTGGCTAGAATGTAGTGTGGAACTTGACGCATGCTTTTGTTTTCCATGCCGTAAATTTGGCACAGATTCAGGATATGCAGAACCAAATTTCAGGAAAATAGGGATGCGCAACTGAAAGAAAGCATGTGAAAAAATCAAGGAACACAAAGGAACGTCATACCATCTAAAATGCATGGAACTGTGGGCGAATTACAAAGTGAGTACCAATCAGTTTTGTAAAACAATTATATGTGTGTGTGTGGGGGGGGTGTATGTTCGTAGATTAAATTTAAAAAATTAAATATGTGTATGTCTGTATCCAGTGTTCAAATTGAAAAAATGGTGAGGGAAAAATTTCACAGCTTCCCTATTCTAATTTTGAGAATTGTACCTGATAGAAAGCCAACTGTGTTGGGCAGAAATTTCTCTAGGGGAGGGGTTTCAAGAATCCCGTATCTAAAACATACGGACTGATTTATATAAATTTCTTGGGTTCAAAGTAAATAACACAAATTTTCCAATTAGTGTACAAGGTTTCAGTAATCACTGATCTCGTCTCAGTGGACTTTTATTTAATATCAGAATTATTTTTCTTAGAGGAAGGCAAATTAATCAGGAAATATTTTCTCATTAAATATATATTGTAATTTGCAAACCAACAACAGGATTAATTTTAATGTAAAATTTAGTTCAGAAACCGACAATATACGTATATGTTGATATTAATGTAACATTTACTTGAAATTGAAAGAAATGATTGCGTCAAATTCTAAGCAATGGCAAAATATGATCTAGAATATACTTATGAGGGTAAATTCTTTACATGGTCAGGAGTTAAATTACCCCCCCCCCCATTTTAATTCGAACACTGGATGTACTTTGATTTTCGTCAAAATATGTAACGGTGATACAAGAAATTAGTGAATGGACAGTAACAAAAGACACGCCTGTCTGTCCAGGGGAGGACATCGCGTAGTGGTAATGTCGTCACCATATAATTCCATATATATCCTTGGTTCAATATCTAGTGGACGCACATAGTGGTTCGGATCAAACTTTAAACTGTACGTCCAGTCCCGATTGGCCTCCTATTTGTGCATGAAGAGGACATAGAACATTTGGGGACAAAATCGTAATTCGGGAGCTAACGTGCTCAGCCACTGAGGCGGCTAAAATTCAATAGGGTTCCATTTTGGCTATTTTACCTTCTTCCTACCTCGTAGATTAATTTTTACGAGAAGTCGATGTGGATTGATGAATGATGGACGGATGGAAAAGTGATGGGAGCATATACAAACAGAATGAGTCACTAATGGCTGGTGGAGGTTTGAACATGGGATCTCTGATTTCGTAGCCCTTTACGCTTACCACTCCGCCACGAACACTGGAATAAATTAAATAAGTAATGCCATGGTTTAGAATGAATGTCGGAGAGAGTGGAAGCCGAGATAATAACATGTACACTAATGCATTGTTGGCATTGCTAGCAGATGTTAACTTTCTACCGATACCTCGCAGAACGGAGAAATAATTTTTACCTATATTTGTATTGTTTTAAAAAATATACACAGCACTGACGAACGAAGGAACAAAGCTAATCTCCACTGTCTAGAGCAGAGGTTCCCAAACATTTTCGTTTCACGGCGCCCTTCGTGTTTCAAGATTTTTCCACAGCGCCTACGTCATGAATGTAGGCCTATCTAGTACTTGCTTTGATTGACTGAATTGATGTTTTAAGTCCATGCATAGTAAGGCTAATTGGGACTGGACCTACAGTTTAAAGTGGGATCCGAACCACTATGTGACTCCACCGGGTAACGAACCCGGGACCCCTTAATTACAAGGTGGCGAACTCTAACACTACGCCACCGGGGAGGCCCTATCTAACACTTGTAACGCTCTGTTAGTGTGCTTACGTTGCTTGCCTTAAGTTAAAAAATAAACATATTTAATCAGAAACATTTTTTATGTAACAAGTACAAAATAACAACATGTATTTGGAACAATCATATCGATGACTGAATTTCATTGAAAATATTGGAACATCACGCGGCCTACCAGGGCGCCGCGGCGCACACTTTGGGAACCACTGGCCTAGAGATTACAATTTCTGTAAAACTGAGTCCTAGGTTTGAATCCTGAAGGAGATATTATTTTCTTTCATTATTACAATAACTTGTCATCGTAATCAAAAATAGTTTAAAGTCCATTTTATGCTCAAATATATTAATTGGAACTGGATTTATAATGTCAATTGGACTCCGACCCATTGTGTAATGTGCCTAAATCGGGACTTGAACCTGGCACTCTTTGGTTATAAGGGAACGTGGTAAACCACACCTGGGAGGCCCGCCGTGGTGAACGTGTCGTTATAAGAAATATGCAATATAAAGCAAAAATGTGAATTTATTCTTGAGAATGTTAAAAAACAAGAAAAACCAGAATATTTGAGTGGCTAATAATATTCTGCATATTACATATAATTGTGATGGCCGGTTGCGAGTTTTCCTTCATTAATTGCCATTCATAATCGTCAACATTGCGATTAACTAAAAGTAACAAAAAAGCGGTACAAAATTTGAAAAATAAAATATACATAGAAGAAAAGTAAATGGCAATTAATGAAGGAAAACTCACAAATGAACTGAAAAGAAAGGTAATAACAAGTTGATATTTACTACCTACTTTTGGGCTTTTTGAAGTTGTCATTTTTGGCGCCAATTTACCTGTTTATTTAGCATGGTTTGTGGCTATTATAAACGCGCTCCCTACTGATAACACAAACTGAGACAGAAATTAACAAAGTGTGAAAATACCTAAGTCAGTGTCTTCATGACACTTGAACAAACCACCAACGTCGTTTTGCGATAATGCAGGGTGCAAGTTTAGAGGTGCACAATTTTCGAAAGAAAAGTGGCACGCGTCCTATTTTTCCTATTACATCTCGAGGCATTGGTGTACACATGGGGGAGCTGACGAGGCTACAACTCTCCCGAAACTTTGAGAAAAACAAAATTTTGAAATGAAATCTGTAAAGAACTCGGGGAAAAAAACAAATTGGTAAGTGCAACCCCCACACCCCCTAAAATGACCCTAGATACCATTTCTCTCTTTGAACAACTTTAAAAAGGAATCCCAAAAGTGGTAATTACCAAATATTTTATATTGTCTCTCTCCACCTCCCCTCCGAAAGAAAATCCTGCGTACGTTTGTGTCTGGAGGAGAGTTACAAATCACTCGCGTAATGTACAGTGCTGCTTGCGATGGAATACTGCTAGAATTTAAATTTGAAAATAATTTCTTCAATGTTAAAGGCGTCATCATTATTACTATTATTAATATGATTTTGTAACGTCCTATTATTGTTATCATTACGTCCCTGCCTAAATTCGCAGCCAGAAATACGATTGATTGATTGAGTTATTGTTTTAAGTCCACTTTATGCACAGTAAGGCTAATGGGGACTGGACCTACAGTTTAAAGTGGGGTCCGAACCACTATGTGCCTCCACCGGGTATCGAACCCGGGACTCCTTAATTACAAGGCAACGACGCTACCACTGCGCCATCGAGGAGGCCCAGAAATACGAATAAAACGCGATCTTCTATCTTCAGGAAAGCAACGTCTTGACAAGGCACAAGGCGGTCCTAAGACCAGCACAAAGCTTGAATGGAGACAATACAACAAGCTTGTTCAACAAATGTTGGCGCGAAGGTTGCGGACAACCAAAGGCGGCACTGCGTCCCAAATACTCTCTGAACTTCCTGTCATAAAATATTCCTGCGAGAGGACAGTCGTCACCTGTCGAACCTGACAAATTGCAAGGAGCGGTCTTTCTTGCTTTAAGCGAACAAGGGAAAGATGGAGAAGATAAAGGGAAGGAAATGACAATCAAATGGTAGAGAAGACTTATCCCTGGGTTGTACCCCTGCTGTTTGAGAGCACAGTTTCTGAAAGGCAATACGCAAATATGGTTAAATTTTCCCTTCCCCAGTAAATCTTTGTTTCCGATTCATTTTGTTCATTCTGCTAGACTTTGCTTCTATCCAGGGTGCCAAGTACCAGAACGGTCCAATGACCTCGGTGCCCTCGAGCAAGGAATAACTTGAGTGAGGAGGCAGGAGGGCTTTGGGGGAGGGAGGCGGGTCAGATGCAAGAGGACGAAGAAAATGTAGCAGTTTACTTACATGATGACTCGTGAAAGTAAAATTGTTATTGCTTGCTTGAAAGAATGAATCGTTGTACTGATTTTTGCATGTCTCAGCAGAGAGGAATTTTCAAAAACATCTCTCCTCTGAAAGTGCTAAGCAGATTTCGTAAATTCTGAAAAATGAATATGTGTAAGATTTCATCTGTAGGTTTGTTTGTTTGATTTGTTGTCTTCACTTTATGCACAGAAAGGCTAATCAGGACTGGACCTACAGTTTAAAGTGGGATCCGAACCACTGTGCCATTATCTCCACCGGATATCGAACCCGGGACCCCTTGATTACAAGGCGACGACATTACCACTACACCATCGGCGAGGCCCCCTCACCTGTAGGTTTGGAAGAATCCTCATGATGGTTGCATTTGTAGCTGTGTTGAAAATAAATGTAGTAGTTTTGTCTTTCCGGAAACTTAATATCAACTATCTTGACAGACAATAATGCAATCCACAGGAGGATTCTCCAGAATAGCTAAATAGGAAAAATCCTGCACAGAATAATTTATCAGATGTCAAGAAATCAGCTTAGCACTTCCACAGTAGTTTCGATAAAAAAGAAGAAGTTGTCATTGAGACAGGCAGAAAGTAAAATACATTAAGAAAACTGTAAAGTAATAGTTTAATAGTAGTACTTTCATAAATTGATTTGCTTCCTGAAAATTCTTGAACTCTAATGTTTATTTGACCTCCAGTATTCACATATATATTATATACACTTCGTAGTAGTTTTATATACCAATGCACTATATATGTAGCAATATTATAATGTAATATAATGTACATATAAACACACACACACATATATATATATATATATATATATATATATATATATATATAATGTGTGTGTGGGGGGTGTGGGTGTGTGTGTGTGTGTGTGTGTGTGTGTGTGTGTGTGTGTGTGTGTGTGTGTGCATCAGAGTTGTTTAACTCTTTACTGTCGGGTAATATTTGCATAGGAACAAATTTTAGATTTGGCCCCCCCGAACTGATCAACCTAGCTACGTCCCTGCGATGCTGCACTCTTTCCGAAAAAGGAGCCTGTGGTGAATCGGGACTTGTTTATCCCGTTTCGCCCCATTCTTCGGCCCACCCTGTATAGAGGAATTAGACCGATGCGTGGGATTGTCAGTTCGCGGAGAAACTTCGTTTGTTTTCCCAAGAAACTCGCATGGGGGGCGACGAGACTGCCACCTAGCGAGCTTCTCGGGGTAGAAGTTTTTTCCTTGTTGGGCAAACCCAGTGTTGCCAGGTCTACTGATTTCGCAGGAGATTTCCTGATTTTGAGCACGATCTACTGATCTCCTGACAAGTTTCAGGAAAATGTGGAAATCTCCTGATTTTTTGCTTCCTTAAATATTTATAATGAACAAATATTTAAAAAAATCGAAAGTTGATTAAAAATTTACATATTCAGCTGATGGAATGCAAATACCCATGAATATTCCGCAGAGAGAGAGAGAGAGAGAGGTGGGGGGAGGATGGTCATACCAGGCTTGATGACACTGGGAAAGACACGCGGCTTCTTGAGCCCTTTGTGTATTGGGAACTCCAAGGCGGGTGTCCTAACTTTCCCCATTGAGGTTTTTGTCAAAGGGGAGGAAACTGGTTACAACTAAATACCAATGTTGCCACCCACACATACGAACAAGTATTCAGTTTTATGGTAATGTTTATTGCAAATGCTAGATACAGGTTCAGGTTTTTAACTCTGATATAAAAAAAAGAGTCCACATTACGAATGCAGCTAAAGGTTATGGTTACAAAAGCTCTTAGTAAACTGTCGATTGATTGATTTGGTTTATTTTACTTCGCATTTCTGCCACTTTTGGCTAATCGCGAAGACGAGGATGAGTGATGATATGATGAAATTGATGAAGGGACAACCATGCTCAGGCCGAGATTCGATCCCGAGACGGGATCCCTACTGTCATAGCTCTGTGCTAACCACTCAGCCACGGAGGTCGGCTTAGTAAACTGCTGTTGCCGACTTATACGTCGCAGTCTTATTTTTCCTTAATAATCTCTTAACTTAGAAATAATAGTTCATGATTTTATAGCGTTGTTTTCTTTATAAGCTATTCTGAGCGTAACTACTACTACAATTGCTCTTATGTCCCTTTATACTCAATCAATACTGTGACGGTAGAAATTCTCTTTCCAGATTGTATACCAGGTAATCCTCGAATGCAAAAAGCTGATTTAATTAACATTTACATCGTCTGGAGCGACTGGAAAAAAAAGTTGAAGAAAAATCCTGCGACTTGTCTGATACTGGGCCCCGGGTTCGAATCCCGGACTGGGACTGGGATATTTCTGGGGTTCAGACATGATAGCCCTTCTCCATTACCATTAATGCGAGTATGCTTTGAATGTGTTGTTAAAAAAAAGTGTGGTCTTTCTTACATCCTGTAACTTTGGCTAGTTTTAAAGAAAAGCAATCTAACGTGTTATCAGGTAGAAAGTTCCAGAAAGCAGTAGGTGAGTACCTATATAGGTAGATCCGACTTTAATTTTTTTATTACGTCTTTCAGCTTTCAATGTCTGCAACGCACGTGGCAGTAGTAAGAATAAGCGTCAAATTTGCTCCTGCCACGTAATTCGTCTGCTAAGAGGATGTTACAAATCTTAAGAACAGATTAAGAGCCCGTATCACCGCTGGTGACGATACCTAAAAAATAGGTTCTTGCGTGGACGTTCTGTGCTCGAACAGTCAAGTGTGTGGCATTTAAATTTTACTGAGTTAAAGATCAAATATGAAGTTAGTTATGTCGCGCAGCCTTTTTTTAAATAGCTATATTATTTATTACGTAGTTTTCCTTATCTCAATTTCGTAAAATTCACTTGCTCGCCAATTGTATGTAATAACTTAAATCAACATTTTAAAGCGCAAGAAAGCTTCAACTGTTCTTCTACAGCAAAGAAATGAAACTGATCTTACATAATTTTCTTTAGAATGTCTGTAGTTTGTCGACGTACAGAGCAATGTATGTAAATTTTAACTTCGACTTTTCTCAGCTGGTCGCGCTAGCCGTTTCCCCCTCTTTACCGCTCGCGCTCAACCCCGCCCGCCCCCCCCCCCCCTCCACAATCCTCCACGGCCCTTTTTTCTTTCACAATCGGCCAGTCTTCCAAGAAAACCGCATGCTGAGAGCTAGGAAAAGAAAGAAGAAGGCAGGGAAAGGTTTTGGGGGAGAATCTATGGTTTGGGCGATGCTTGTAAACAGTTATTCACTACGCGATATCCTAATACTAAATCACGATGGGGTTGTGGTGCAATGACAACAGTGAAGGACAGGGGATTTCCCCAGTATATTGTTCACAAATGGGAAGGGCTGGTTGCACAGACTGAAGTACACCTTTACAAAAGGTTTGCCTGCAAAAGAAAAATTGTGCCAAATTATAACTTTTTTTTGTGAGAACACAAAAGGGATTTTTTTAGGGGGAAGGTGACTTTACCCAAAGTTTTTAGGTAAATATTGTGTAAATTCTCTCTGGTGGTGGATTATCAACCAGCCACGCAAATGAATGACTCTTTAGCTGTCGATCATAAATAAGTTCAATGAACGTTCATTATCAGTTTGAGATATTTCTGAGGGTCAATGGTAAAAAATACTTGATGATCTGTTATGGAAATAGTGCTATTTTTCAACATTTTGAACGTCCGTTCAATTTAATTTCGAATTTGACTCCTTTCATGATTTGTAAGTAGGGGGATATAATATATTTACTTAATACTTTACTGCGTTATTTTATCACCAATTACATATATATATATATATATATATATATATATATATATATATATATATATATATATATATATTACAGTCGGAACCAAAGAAATCACAACATAAGATACAGAGGCGAAGATATAGTACAAGCAATGCAAGCACTGCTTGCATAATTCGAATATCATTTAATGTACTTAATGTTCTAACCGTATTTAGTTTCCATCGCACTCGATTTCGCGAAAAAATGCGGCCGCAAACTCCCCCAGCAGCTCTGTAGCAAGCACCAGCCTCAATGCTTGCAGCCGTTCTGCGGGAAAATAAGGCCTCCGAAGGAGTCACATGGCGAAGCGTGAAATTTTGGTGGAACCCGTCCACAAAGCTTCTACAAAAAGCTGTGCTTTCCGAGCTTGCGTGATTCCCGAAAATAGCCGAGTTCAACCGAAAGCAGAAGGATTCATCTATGCAGTAGCGTACGCAGGATTTCATCAAGGGGGGTGTTATTTCTAAAACTTTTTTCCAAATTCACATTATCATTGTTTTATTATACTTTAATTAAATAATAATAATCACAATTAATTAATAATACTTATAATTAATTAATTAGCTGAATTTATACTAATAATACTACAAATACCACTACTACTACTATTAAGTAGTAGAGATCTACATAAATATAGTATTTATGAAAACAATAGAACGAAATTACTTTCTAGTCATTCGATTTTTATCAAATCCTGGGAGCATTGTTTTGTTTCTTCGTTACGAAATAATTGTCTAGTGAGACATTTCAAGGGTGAAGAAGATCCATAAATACAAGAAAATATATTAAAATAAATTGAAATAATCAAAGTATGGAACTCATCCAAGGAGCTGCGGTGATCTGGTTGATAGAGCATCTGACAAGTGACATTCACGCGGGAGATCCGGATTCGATTACCGAAATTGGTTGGAATTTTTCCGGCTTTTTCCCCGCATAAATGTCCCCGATAATTCACATCTGGATTATCTCGCTGTTCTTACCAACAAAACATTTTACAATAGTTAAGCTTATTGTCGTTTTAATAATTGTCTAGTCAACAAGGTGAGACATTTTAAAGAGAGACATTCAAACGAGCTGTGGTAAACAATATAATGGGAAGGCGAATTGGTGACTGTATTCTTGTCTGCCTAGCCTTTGTCTATACATTAGCCTCTTACAACGTACCAATAACTTTATTTAGTTAATTCTCATTGTTCACACACAAAAAAAAAAATACATGTTCCTTGAACACTGGCATACGTAGAGGGATGCCCGATGGTGTTCCAGCCCTTTCCGAAATTTTGATAAAATCAGAATTTTCAAACAAAAATCCGTTAAGAACTTTAAAAAATCAAAATATGTAAATGCGAAACCTCTTTTAAAGTGAATCCCGATTACCATTTTCGTCTTTGAATACAATTTTAATAGACTGAAAAGCTCCAAAAATACGAAATATTTTATTATGCATCCTGCCCTCCAAATTGAAGCCATTTGCTATCCACATTTACTATTCCAGCCCCTCCCGAAAAAAAAATCCTGCGTACGCCAGTGTGTTGAACATTGTTGCAACTGAGATACAAAACAACTGTTTTCTCTTTTAAATCATAGTTACCCTAACCTAACCTCATAAACTCGTGGTTATTTTCAAGGCATCACTGAAAGACGCGTGTGTTTGGAATGCTGTTCTTTTCTCCATGCTGCATGGAAATAATAAATCAAATTATTATTATATTATTATTAGTAGTAGTAGTAGTACTAGTAGTAGTAGAAGTTGTAATAGTAATATTATTGTCCCAGATCTTTGACTGTGAAAAATTGGCCATTTAATTTTTTTCCACAGCATTTTTCATAATATTTCACAAGCTCAAGGGGGGGGTTTAAACCCCGTAACCCCCCCCTTGCGTACGCCACTGCATCTATGGGTACGTTGCCAGCAAAAAACTAGTAACGAATATTTGTCTTCATGAACACGTAAACAAGATCGCAAATATAATAATAATTGTTAGTCATAAAATAACTAAAAGAAGTTATTATCACTGTTCTAAATTCCATATATATCATATTATATTACAAATTATTTTAGATTTCGCGAAATGTAAAACGCGTAAAAAAAGTTGACATTGGGAGTTGGGGCAGTGGAATTTCTGCACCCCCGTGAAGAGTTTTCTTGGACGGACCTTGGTCCCGCACCCTGCTTCCTGGTCGGTCCAGCTCAAATTACGCCAGAAGTGTTGACCGCTAGCAGTGTTTGCAACTGCCAAATTATTTACGCAGTAATTCAAGTGAGCTCTTTCACAAATTTTACAATCAATAAATTGACTGCTTTTGAATAAAACTTGGGGTGAAAATTAAGCTATCTGAGAAAGAACTATCTACTGATATTTGTACATGGCATAGAAGTAAATCGTATACATTCTGCATATTATGAGCACAAGAATATGTTTTAATGATTGATTGATTGATTTGTTGTTTTAAGTCCACTTTATGTACAGTAAGGCTAATCGGGACTGGACCTACAGTTTAAAATGGGATCTGAAACACTTGTGCCTCCACCGGGTATCGAACCCGGAACCCCTTGATTACAAGGCGACGACACTACCACTGCGCCATCGGGGAGGCCCGAATATGTTTTAAGTTCTATTATTATGACGCAAGTGGTGTTCCCAGGGTCTTTTTACGGTCCCCATTTTGTCATCTTTTCCTTCCTTTGACGTTTTTTCTTAGATATACTGGGCCAAAAGGGGGTTATGTCCACCATCCACCCCCCCCCCTTCGCCCCGGGCACGCCATTGAATGACACTTTATTACTTAAATATTAATGTACATACTCGTTCTGCTGAAATGATTCTGATTCCTCCGCGTAATTTTTATCTCCAAACTGATATATCTTTCCTTTGTGACGGATAAAATTAAGGAAATAGGTTGGTATCACTTTCTGTTGTTTCAGAGATTTTCAAAGTGATCTTTTGTGGATGCTTGTATTTGCAGTTGTGGAAAGCGCGTGGGATAGTGTGAGTGTTTGTTGCTTCGTGTTTTGTGCTGTGAATTTATCGGAACGAACGCGTATTTAGGAATTGTTGATGTGAAGTGCGGGTGTATTATTGAGTAATTGAAAATTGCTTCGTTTAGCTCGAGAGAGATAAGTGTTAAAATGAAAATCGTGGAAGGGGGTCGACCAACACCAAGAGTTTGAAATTTATTGTGGTGAGTACATCGTCTATGGATGTGTTTCTTTGCTTTGATATGAATTTTTTATTGTTTGTGTTTAACTTTTTATTTAGTGTTTAAGTTACTCCAATGCGGTTTTTAGGGTGCCCAAAAATACTAAATTACATCATGCAGCGTAAAATAAACAAATGATTCCCATTTTTTTTATCTAAATCGGTTTGGTCACCGTTTGACCATATTAAATAATAATGAACAAATAAAGGTACTAATAAGTAAGTAAGAAATTCCGTCTCCCTTTAGTCGTATGCGGAAAGTTCGCATATGCAAAACGTTTAATATCATATGAATAACGTTACCTGGATTTTTTTTAAAAAGTAAATGTGACGTTTGCGGATCATATGGTTTATTTTTAGTACAGTCACTTTATTACGATATTTTGACAAATCCAGCGACTGGGTAAATGAGGCTATAAACCTTGAATCTTTCCCCTCGGCATGTCGTTGTACTACATGTTTTGTTGTACTGAAACATTGCTTGCCTCCTTCGTAAGACTACGCTTCGCTACTGATAAGATAGTTCTGTGTTATCATATACAAAAATACTTTTAGGCATAGGTCTTATGTAAAATAAAATACATTAATTATATGTTGTTTTTTCTTTTCCAAAGACATTATTTAGTGGAATAATATGACAGACTTACTATTGATAATGACCATACAAAACACACCATAACAATTTCATTTACTTTCAACTTTCTGGGGCCGGCCACCGTAGGGGAGTGGTTAGCACATCGCGCTACGACGCCAGGGGTACCGGGTTTGAATTCCGGCTTGGCCGCGGATGTTTGTGAGTGTCCATTCATCAATTTCATCATATCATCACTCATCCCCATCTTCGCAAATTGGCCAAAAGTGGCACAAAAAGCGAAGTAAAATAAAGCAAATCAATCAACTTTCTGGATATACGACAAATAACACTATTTCTGTATAAGGAATTTTAGGCGTGCTCAGATCCTCCGATTATGGGGAGCAAGGGCCTTGATAAGAGTTCAGCTGACGAAATAAAGCCCTCATTCCATCTCACTGTTTTTATTACATTGATGGGAACAAAACAGGGTCGTGTGTGTCCCGACCCATCTAAAATCACTTTATTAGATGAATTTCAACTTCAGTGGCACCATTGTTCTCTGCTGGCGCTTTATTTTCCATCTCTGTCGTTCAAAGATTAATGTACGTATAAACGTGGTTTAGTACCGCAAATTCAAAAGAACTACACATAATTTATTCATGTGCAATATATGGGCAATTTATTCTGCAGACACATACAGATAATACAACTAAAGAATAAAATATGTGGAGGTGTTAATAAGAAATTTGCTAGTGGGAGAGTCCAATTACATAGGAAGTAATTCACTACCCTTTCCTTACATAGTTGCTTGGAACTTTCGTAGGTTTGAAAATAGTATTTACTTTTATTTCTATAAAAGCAATGTTGTTTAAGAACGGTTATTAGATTCCTCTGCACTAAATTTCTAAGTGAGACTATTAAGGGGCAACTTCTCCCTTCCCCCCCATTTACTCACCGTATGCAAAGAGTGTGAATACTTTTTTGCTGAAATGGGAAAATGAACCACAGCAAGAAACTAATAAAATACGTCTGTTTTTTATGAACAGCTGCAGAATTATCTACAAACTTGTTGAAATTCACAGTTTTGCTAGCTTGTACTCATTGCACGAAATACATACAGCCAGGGATGGCGCTACAAGGAGGTTAGGGGGGATGAAACCCCAACAACAGATATAAGCTCCCTGTAGCCCCCAGATTTTTATAGTACGGTAGACGCCTTTCGATCGAAAATTAAAGAAGTAGAAGCTATCTTATGTAATATTTTACATTATAAAACTTCCCTTAGGGCAAGGCCATTGCAATGTTCAAGTACATTTCCTGCTTTTATAAGATCGCAAGATTATTACAACGTGTTGTACGTAAAATCGTGGTTGGAGGTGGCAGCTGCAGATCTGCATGGATCAACAACGGACCAAAGGCTCCCCTCTACCAACCTACCACACACAAACATAAACACAAACATACCCTCTACGCTCTATATATAATATGTGTGTGTGTGTTTGTGTGTCTGTATGTATATTATAATGCATGTGTGTGTGTGAAGTTCTTGATCTCATGTTGACAAAGTCACATCTAAGAGCCTAGAGGGTGATTCAAAAGTCCCTCAACAACTCATATATAAACACATTGGTGTGTTCCAAGTGGACGTCATGGCACGGTGCTATATGCACAGGGAACTATAACTTTACCTTTACCCAGTGGCGGCGATTTGGTTCCAAAACCGAGGAGGGGGGACAGTATATTTCCCATTGTAGATACTGTACGGTTTAGCATAGTGCGGGGACAAAAGTGGCGAAAAGTGGGGGCCGACTGTCCCCCTCGCCGCCACTGCCTTTACCTGTATATCTTGTATTCGTTTCTGAACCCCTGAGTAATTAAGTTTAGTTTTTAAATACGCATATACGAACCCTATACTATGTCAATCACTGAGGGCCTTCTAGAGACTTACTTGTCTCTGCACCCACCCCCGCACTGCGGGGTCTTGCGGCTTGTAGATCCGGCAGTGCTCGTTTCTGTGTTCTTCCCCTGTTCTTGTATTCGTGTATTAAAATTATTTTTGTATGAGATCCATAACTCAGTGCCAGTGATGATGATGTATTATTGTCCTGTAAACACATTTCCAAATTATCTCATGAAAACTGAAAATTCTGATTTTTTTATCATGCATTTCCGTCCGAAGTTAAAAAAAAAAAGAGCAAATGCTGTCGAAAAGACAACTTTTAGGTTACTAACTCGAGAATTTGTTCTGCACATTTTTCTACCAGAATGTTATGAAGTCTGAATTACTAAGAATTATCACACTGATAATTCCACTTGCACATCAGCAGGTCAGTGTTCGCGCAACACGTGTGAAGTAGGGATGGACAAATCCAGATTTTTTTTTACTATTCGGGAATCCGATGGAAAAATGAGAGAATCCGGATTTCGGAGGTAATCTCCCCATTTCGGAGACAATCCGGATTTCGCTACAACCATAACTTACGTAGAATTTTCAGTGAAAAATGCAGGCTCAACGAGGACTCGAACCCAAGGATGAAAGGATGGAGAGAACATCGCTGACAATTATACGATTGCCAGCAGGCAGGGTTTCGGAGCTATGTCGCGGTGGTACTAAAGGAGCCCTCCGGAGCGGAGTGTTCAGTTCTTTTTCACATGCATGCTCGGATCCGGAGAGATAGTTCGCAACTATGAATAATAGGAGTGTACAGTTATCAGAATCAAGCATATCTGGAAACTAGTAAGCTGCGTGAAAACTGACATACGTGTATTTCAGGATAACTATGATAGATATGAACAAGAAACTGTATTAGCCTTATCTGCGGATGTTTGAAAAGTCCTGTAGTAAATTCACAAATTCGTCGTTCCGGTTCAATATGAGTAATATGCATTGGCTGTAAATAGTTTTAATTGTATCAAAAATGCTAAAAGTACACATTTTATTAACTACACTACTTTCCCAATGATTCCAAATGGCTAACTTGAAGTGATATTCATGTGCATTAGCACTGGCCTTCGTGATGGAGTGGTTAGCACATCCGGGAGTTCGAATCCCGGCATGGATGCTCTTTGTGAGTGTCCGTTCATCAGTTTCATCATATAATTCATCCTCAGGCGGAGCACAAAGCACGACGCCTTAGGTTGTAAGACACGTCTTTATTACGTTAAGAAATGAAAGAACATCAAAATCATCTCACCTAGGATAATCCACCAACTGCAGAAAACACAAAAGAATGTCTTCCGCCTGTTCTGCACATGTGTCGCAACAGGGTGAATAGCTGTGCACTACTACAAAACATCGTCATTATTTCCCTAGTTTACAGTACCATACAGGAGAGATATCCTGCTACTCGATGTTATAAACTATTCCATATATGTTGGTCATAGGCGTGCGCATGGGCGGAGGAGGGGGGGGGAATTGCCCCCTAATCACGGACGTTCGCAGATTTTTCCACAAAGGGACAAGAAAGGTATTTTTTTCATGGGGCATATTACCCCGATACTAGTGCTGTCCCCTCTAAAAACACCACTTGAATTTGAAATTATCGCATTCCTGCGTCCCCATTATATAATAATTAATGTAAATTACTATGACTGAAATATAATTATACCTGTGAAATATATACTTTTAGTTTGACCTTCGTTTTCGAGGTGTGGTAATCCTTGTCCCCCTTCCAGACGTTCCATGCCCCTATATTATTATACTTTCACCTAGAAATTTAGTGGAGACAATATTGTCTCTGTTATTAAACAATATTATACTCTAAAAGGAAATGGCGCAACCACAAGGGGACAGGGGGGCATTGCCTTATGCCTTTTTCCAACCTTGGACGGAAATCAATTATAGGGGGGGCATACATTGAAGTAAAAAAAAAGCAAGACTAGCAGAATCTATACTAGTAGCAGGACAAAAGGATACTCAAGACGGAATTAGTTTTCACGTCCATCTTGCATTATTTCTTCCAGACGGTCAGGATCACTTGCAGGGGGTTACAGAGGGACAATTGTCCCTTCGACTTTAAATTTTATACAAATAAAAATACATTTCGTAAAATTTTCTTTCTCGCTTCGCTCGCGGTACCTGCTTTTCTTGCAGTCTTGTCAACTTCCGAGCCGTAGCTAGGAAGTAGCGGGAGTTGGCCCTGGGCGCCGAACAATCTGATTGAGAAAAATTGTAAAAGAGAATGCCATGCCGTCCCATGAAATTTTTTGCGCCCTATTAAATCAATACTGTTTTCAACTTTCAAAAATTTGCATCGAAAAATTTGCTTGCTCGCAGTTTCTTTTCTCCAATACATTGTAAATTACTAGAGAGAAAGTAAGAACAAATAAGTAATTCAGACAGTTGCTGCTATAACAGTTTGGTTTGGAGGAAAACGAGCGCTCACATTTCAGAGACAATCTATATAATTTTTGCTGTTGGTTTGTTAAGGGGCGCATGAATAGATTACGTAATGTATTTAAATAATATGTTAATACCTAGGTATATATATATATATATATATATATATATATATATATATATACACGCGCGCGCGCGAACACACACATATATATATATATATATATCACATCAATGCAAAAAACTAAAAGAGAGAGATAAAATGAGGTTTTTCTTTCCCGATCTGACTGAATTTTCAAGGCTTCCCCCCCCCCTTTATGTGAGAGTCTGCGCACGACTATGATGTTGGTACCTTCTTCTAATAATAAAAACAAATTAAAATAACTGTAATATTAAATTAATAATTAAAATATTAATTAATATTGTTATTACAAGAATAGGAAAAAGACGGCATATGAATAGGAATATAACCGCACATATTCATTATCTAGCTCATGAATAGTTCAGATCGCTTCAATTTGTATAAAAACAACTGCCCTGGCAAGGTGATTGTGAAACAGATAAAGAATTGAATATTTATTGAATAACGAAAAAGGATGTTAGATCCATTTGACGAAATGAAAAGCTCTTAATTTAATATTTAATCATATTAAGTAGTGGTGTGCATAAATCTTATTTGATACAGTCATCCAAAGTTGTTTCACCCCAATGTAATCCTTCCCTTAGAATATGTTTGACGGAAATAAACGTCTCTCGATTATACGACAGATGCTAAACAAAACAAGCATATTTACATTATTTAATTTTAGTACTTCGTAAGTCTCTCCTGGAAGATTCGGACTCCCTGGATACCTCGCCTCCCCTAAATAGCCCTTGGCTCTCAGTTGTATTGCGATGTTCGTCAATGTGTGTTTTTCTTCTTTCAGACACTCGGAAAAAGTTTTGTCTTGCAACAGAAAACCTGTTATAGTCAGACTCTTGAGCGGGGGGAGAGTAGCGGACAGGGAACCTTAGCCTTATGGTCTGCTTCCTCCCTCCAGCAAAGTCTCAATGCAATGGATTTGCCTTCGAAGGGGGAAATGGAATCAATATTGGCAAGACTAGGAAGAATAAATTACATCTGTCCGCTGCTTTTTTCGAGCGACGCTGATACGGGTTCTTAAGACGACAGAAATGCAAGTTTATGTTTAGTGGGAATGAATGTACACGTAATTTAGAACCTTTTAGGTTTATTATTAGAAGAATGCTGAGGGACCTAATCTTAAACCATTTTTGTGAAAGTAATCTCTACAACTTCACAGTATGTGTTACAGACGTAATTGCATACATAGCATGATGAAATCACGATAAAACAAAGACCAAGTCTACTGCCACGCGCATCTTTTTTGAGGGTTCAGCAGAAAAAGAACGTGGCAGCAAACATTACCTTTCATTTTTGTTGCGACTTTCAGCAGTGGTCATTTCGTCTAAGCCATAGACATATCCGTGGACATACCGTTCCAACCTAACGCGAATTAAACTAAATCGAATGTTGACAAACACCAAATCAAAAGCTTCGTGTTATTGTATTTGTTTTTATTCAGCTATATTTCTGTGTTTTACACGATAAACGTAGAAAATAGTGTTACATATATTTGTGTTCTTACTTTCCGGTGAAGAGAACAGACTGACAGTCAAGGATCTTGTGATAGTCTGCAGAGTAAGATGAACGAACCTCCAATACATTTGGTGTGAAAAATGATTCCAAAATTATGACGATAAAACCTGAATAATTCAATTCTATCAGGAGGGACTAAAGAAGAGATACGTTCGAAGAAAGCTGTGAAACTTTTTGTCGCCCATAGTGAGTAATATTGGCACTTATTTATTGTTCTAGAACACAAGAGGCCATGTCCTAAAATGTAGCAAGGAAGTTACTAGAATATATATATATACAGGGTGTCATTTTAATGACGCCCACGGAAACGTATAGAGAATATCAAAACAAACAACTTTTCTCAGTAACATTTTTCTCGTTGGTGCATCATTTCGGTGCAACAGTCGTTCAAAAATGCCCGTTTTGCCGCCAGAATGCTGGCAACCACACACGTGAAGCGATGCGTTCCAGGGTTGACAGGAACACACATTCTATGAAAAGTGACATAGGCCACATCAACCACATTATGTACTGTAAAACAAAATGAGAAGACACGGGTACAGCACCTAGAATAACGTAGTGTGGAAAACGGCATGCTTCTGCGCTCTCAGGCTGGTTCCACCCGAAAATGATACCACTAGAGACGCTGGTGTCGGTACACGTGCTAGGCATTCGTCTGCTTATAATGGAAGTAAATGGAGTTTTCGCTGCAACGTCTGATTCTTTTACATGAAGCATTTCTATGAATGTGATAATTGCTATGATATTTGGTACAGTGGTCGCGAAGATATTAACGAACATTCTAGACAGTCGACCACGTCCTGTTATCGTCATACTTTCGTTAATAATACGGGATAAAAAATATGCGTGGAATGCTCTTGGCAACTAATGTTTGTGTATGAATTAGGTTCATTATTATTATCATCATCATCATTTCTTTTAAAGATATACACACTGAAGCATTTGTATTTTTGATATTTACTGTCTCTTTTCTTCTGCTTTAAACTAATCGCGGCGATGATGATAATGATGATTACATGAAACGACAAGGGGAACCCCACAAAACTTTCTTAGTGCCATCGACATGAGTGTAAGGCAACTTTCAAACCAATGGGACAAGCGACACGGGATGTTCACACTGTCACACTAGTGACACACACTTCCAGATTGTAAAATAGCATTCATTGCACATGAGGGTCCCAACTAAGTGACAAGCGACATGGTGCCTTCAGTCTTATTAGCAAGCGTTGCTTGCGAACAACAGATAGGCGACACAATAAATCGCACATTACAACAACAGATCTAGGCGACACGATAAGTCACACGTGTTGCTTTGTCGCTTCTGCGTCGCTCAAACTGGGCCATTTCCTCAATAGCTTGCAACATGTTGCCGTGGTTTGTTGTTCGCGCATACGCGATGCAATGAGTGTCTTGCTTTAGTGAGATTGCGCACCAAAGCGACAAGCGGCATGCGACACTTATCGCTTGAGGTTTTCACCAACCGAACGCTGGCCTGTGCTTCCCGTCATGCCGCTACGATGTGAAATGTTGCTCTTGATTGGCTCCTTCCCAAGCAATATGTGTCACTACGGTATGAAAGTTGCCTTGGACCGAATGACCCGTGTCGCTTTGGTGTGAAATCCTCGTATCCTTTGTCGCTTTGGTGTAAAATCTCCTTGAGGAAACGGTGGAGTCAGAGCTTTTGTCCCTACGGTTCGAAAGGCTGTATTGATTTCCGACTGCTCGCTTTCAAGCGACATTTGTGGTTTGTCGCCTCGGTATGAAATATCTCTCAGGATACTATTTATATTCTAATAACATAGAAAAATAAACTCTAATACACAGTCCAAGACCTGACGTCCGGAATCACATTGCGATGTTTCTTTCTTCTTGTGTTACGCACGCATGCTATTTATTTATTAATTTTATTTTACTTTTCTTTCCAAATTAATGCCATTTCTTGACTGCAAATCACTCCACAAATATAACCGTTTCCATCAATTCACTTACCACCATTCTAGAGAAACAAATCTACACAATTTATTCCAAAAACTAACTAAGCCGCATTACTTTCATAACAAAATTAGCACGTGTGCCGATCGCACTGCCATCTACTTGTCATCGTCTCGGGGAACCAGTTTCTTGGGTCTTTTTCCACACTACGTTATTCAAGGCGCTGTAACACGGGTAACTATCTGATATCGCCCGAACAGATTTTGGTAACATTATCGTATGAGGGAAACGGATTCCTTCAAATTTACAAGGAAAAAGTACTTACGGAAATCATTTTCTTTAGCGTTATGGAAGTTCCTGAATGTAGATTTGATCCATTTTAATGTGAATGCGTCTTGTTTTCTGCGAAAATCTCTGTCCGACACGCTGTTTCTGCTCCCGCCATTTGCTTTCTGCACGAGAGTGCAATGTTCCGTGTGTTATGATGATGCAACCCCGTAGCCAGTGTTTCAGCCTCGCCGTGTTTTCACTAGAACATGATGTGTCGAGTATTTTTAATTTTTTTTTTTTAACTATGCTTGCCTAACCTAACCTTACCTTACCTTACGGAAAATGTTTTTTGGGGCTAACGTCAATGGTTTGTGGGGCTGCCCGGGAATGGTTTTTCGGGCTAACATGCATGCTTTGTGGAGGTAAACATGAAAAAAAATAATTGAAATAGTACGTAATTTTCCGTCATGAAGGTTTGAAACACTGCTTGCACACTGAAATCGACAAAACACAAGCTGGCACGTCATGACGTGCGATGTTGCATTACGAGTGCACGCCATATTGTCTATTACAGAAGCGGAACAAGTAAGACAAATAATCAATCGTAATATGAAAAGTTGACAGTATTTTATGGAAAAAGTCATAACTTCACGTTAAAGAATGTTCCGCAAGGCAAAACAGGTAAGTACCAGTGGTAAAATTAAGGAAATAAATGAGTGAAAGCTGTTCGGGCGTTATCGCAAATTTACTGAAGAAATAGACATTATCTTAGTTAGAAGTGCATTATTTCACCTTAAGAAATGTTCCACATTCGAAAGTAACACGTTAACAATGTAAAGAAGTCCGAAATATATGATTCGTAGATTTTTCCCTCATACGATAATAGTACCCAGATTTCTTCAAATTTACAGGACAAACTACTTACTGAAATCATTTTCTGTATCATTGTCGAGATATGGTCCGTGGGGCTATCCGTCAATGGTTTTTGGGGCTATTCATCAATGGTTTTTGGAGCTATCCGTTAATGGTTCGTGGGGCTATCGTGGATGGTTTTTGGGGCTATTGTGAATGGTTTTGGGGGTTATCCGTCAATGGTTTATGATGACAGAATGAACACGAAACTAGATAATTTTTGGCTCAGAAGGTGGAAACACTGCATACCCACTCCAAATCGACAAAACACAAGCACTACGTGCGATGATCCATGACGAGTGCATGCCATATTGTCTGTTACCCCAGCATAACAAGGAAGACAAATAATGACTCGTAATATGGAAAGTTGACACTATTTTATGGAAAAAGGCGTAACTTCACCTTAAAGAATCTTCCGCAATGCAGAATAAGTAAGTATCAATGCTAAAATTAAGGAAATAAACGAGTGAGAGGTGTTCGGGCCTTATCACATAAGTACCGAAGACACGTACTGTAACCTAACAGGAAGTAAACAAACGATACGAAAAATGGTAGAAAGAAAATGGAATGCAAGTGGAAGTGGTCATATCGAATTTGGTCTCAGCTTACATGTCAAATATTTGCAAATCTCGTTGCTAAGGTGGCATCTACAATTTAGTCTTTCCACTTCATCCTTCTGATACCTGTTGTCTGTGACACACTGAACAGATGACAAAATAGAAATGAAAGAACTCAAAATTCCAAAGGTAAGCAACACATAATATAATGTATATTCAGTGCATTATGAGGCAAGTGGCAAAAATGGTTGAAAATACAGTGATATAAGCAAGTTCTTGACGACTGTGTTTGTCTATGCACCGGATACACATGTAATAGTTTGCAACTGTGAACAGGGCAGTATATTCGCTACTGATTCGTCTTTAGATTGTTACTGTGGTTGTATGTGTTTTAGCCGTAATGTAACAACGTGAACCTCTGATATTTCCATTATCAGCACAAAAGTACCACAGGGCATCTGGACACAAACCTGTAGATATCAACTTTGCAACGAGATTTGTAGCTGGGCATAAACGGCCACATGTAAGCTGTAAGTCCAATAAAATTTATTATTGTTGATATTTGGCATGTAGGCTGAGACAAAATCCGATATTGACACTTCATTTTGAATACGTTTTTTTTACCAATTCTCATATTGTTGGCTGGTAGGCTATGATGTTCGGTCTACTGGATGCGTTTCTTGCTTCGTTTTACAGCTAATAATGTGGTTGGTAGTTTATAATTTTTCATAAAATTTGTGTATTCCTTGCAACACTGCCATGTGCTATTTCGCCGCAGGAAATGATGTCACAGATACGATCAAATGTTTTGTTGGGTTGCCAGCTTCCAGGCAGCAAAATGGTATTTTTTTGAATGGCTGTAGCGTCGAATCAACGCAACAACGAGAAAAATGCTACTGAAAAAAGTTGTTTGTTTTGATATCCTCTATACGAATGTGTGGTCCGTGGGTGCCATTAAAATGACACCCTGTATATTTTTTGAGTACATCTACACCCCTCCCTTCAAGGATTACATAGCTTTTCCTCCTATAGATTCGTGTGTTTTAAGGTGCGTGGGTGAATGATCCCATATTTGAGAAACCACGCTGGTTAGGATGACGTGCCCGCACATGTGCATTAAGAGACATGTCAACAAGCACCCCCTATTGTGCAAATCACCGAAGTGAAGTAGTGGTTCACCCTGCGACCAAGCTAATGGAGTGAGTGTACGAACTCGTGTCATTGCAACATGGAGCGCAAAATGGAGCAACGCGTTAACATGAAGTTTTGCTTCAAATTAGGGAAAAACGGCAACGGAGACTCATGGAATGTTAGTGCAAGTGTACGGTGTTGAAGCAGTGAGTAAAAAGTGTGTGTTTGAATGGTTTAAACGCTTTAGAGACGGAAAGGAAGGTGTCGAGGATGAGCTGCGTTCGGGTCGACCGTCAACAAGCACAATCCCAGACAACATCGAACGATTGCAACGGATGCTTGCGGATGATCGGCGACTGTCGTTGAGAATGATTGCAGAAGAGTTGCAGATAAGCAAAGATAGTGTACACACTATTGTTCACGAACATTTGAAAAAGTGAAAGATTTGTGCCCGGTTTGTACCGCACACGCTGACATGAGCAGAAGCAAACTCGGATGGAAACGTCTGGAGATGTCGTCGACATGTCTGACCGGAATCTGCAGTTTTTGAAAACCATCATTACTGGAGATGAGATCTGGTGCTACCAATACGATCCAGAGACCAAGCGACAGTCAATGGCATGGTGTTCATCGTCTTCCCCGCCTCCCAAAAAAAGTCGGCTGACAAAATTAAAACATTAAGATGATGATGTTCGCCTTTTTCGACAGCAAGGCCTTGAACCATCATGAATTTCTACCTGCGGGTCAAGCTGTCAACTCGGAAGTTTACGAGGGAGTTTTGAAACGGCTGCTGCAACGCATCCGGCAGGTTTGGCCAGAACTGTACCATAGTAGACAGTGGACTTTTCTCCACAACAACGCCCGTCCGCACACTGCAATCTGCGTGGTCAACTTTCTCGCTCAACGCCAGGTGACTGTTCTTCCACACCCTCCGTATTCTCCAGATTTGGTGCCGGCAGACTTCTTTTTGTTTCCCCACCTTAAATTAGCCCTGACCTTTTCATCAACTATCTCTTCTTTCTGGCTACACTGCGATGTTCGGATGCCATCTTCAATAGTCTGCAAAATATATGGTAAATTTTTAATTTGTGGTAAAAGTTTACTGTCTCTTACCTCACATATTTTTGTACACACACACACACAAATATATATATATATATATATATATATATATATATATATATATATATATATATATATATATATAGATGCATTCACTGGCTTCATGAGCATAAAAGGCAGGGATCGAACTAGTGAACTCTTTAGGGACCAGATGATAGATCAAAGTACGTTTGTGTTCCCCATACAAGCTCCCTAACAAGCGCTCAGCAGAGAGTGGAAGGAATCAAGGGATGTCGTTGTTGTACATCTTACCTCTCGGCCAAGCGGATGTAAGTCGACGTCAGGTGACAACACAAAGAGTCCTGGGTTGGCAGCCCACAGTCTTCCGTTTCTGTGGTGGCTGACGAAGTTTGCGCTGATTCTAAGTGGAAGGCGTCCGAACAATGGTCTGAGCCAGCAGGCTGAAGCCTTACGAGCTGCGGTACTGATTATGGCTCACTCACATCGAGACATAGCAGTTGACCTTGGCAATCGTGGCGGTCTGGAATCCCGAGCTTCACTTGAGATCTGAATAGAGAGCAGGAGGTCTCCGCCTGGTAGATGGTATCTTTCTGAGGTCCCGAATTCTGGTTGATACCTCTTATAAGCTCCTGACTTTTGCTTCCTAGCCGCCTACTCAGCTTTTCCAGATTCGCCAGTCGATGACAGGTTAGGACTCAGTAGTGTAGAAGAATGCTGTATCTCCTGACATCACATGCTTCAGCTGTTGCTGGAATGTGTAACCTATTAGGTGGGTGCTCGATTAATTAGCAATAAATGTGAGAAGACGTGCAAGGAGGCCGTGGACGCAAATTACGCATACCCAACCTAACAGTTACAAATGTTGTTGTTTTTTTTATGAGGTTAATGGAGCGTATTTTGTACGACCGCCTCAGTCTCAAGTGAGAACCAATTAAATTAGTACAATGAGTCACGTTAAACAAAGGACTTCTTCGTACTGACGACAAAACTTGTCCCCCTTCCTCTTTTTCTCTTATGATCACTTGAACCTTAAATTAGAACGTAAATTTAGCCACGACTCCGTATTCGAACAACCACGAGTTCATTTTTGTGCAGTTTATTATCTAAGGTACAGTTCTTTTAGTATGGCAAACAAAGACGTACTACAAAATTAGTTTGCGATGCGAGGTCAGTTTTTATTATATTAACCCCGCAACGGAGTATGGTTAATATTTCTTTTCATTCAAATAACAAATACATCCATGTAACTACAACAATTCTTTCTTTGATGAATTGGACAAATGTTCATAAGTTAGTATTCACCCGTAACAATATAATAAATTAGTTGAACGAATAACACATGCATATAAACGTACCACGGCTACAAAAACACCGTTAAAAGTTACAACATCAATTCTTGGCTTGTAAGACCACAACTTTTCTTGGGAAAAGTAACCCCCCGATTCTTTTGATGCTCTTATTCTTTTCGTCAAAATACATAAGGTGCTTACTCATTTACTCGAATGCCAACAAAAATTACTTAATTGCATTCCCCTTTCCTTTTTAATTTAATCGCAGTCAGTGCTTGCCATGCGAGAAAAATGAATGGGACAAGGTCATGTCACTACCAATCAGTACAACCGCGACGACGCGATGCAAATAAGGGAGGAAACGACGATGAACTTCTCATTTGAGTTTTTTTCTTTTCTGACATTTCGGCGAGGTATCGCAACTCGTGGTTAGTTGCAGAGCGACACGTTCATTTGTCGGAAAAAAACACTTCACTGTTCACTGAGTTAATGGTTGCAAAAGTACATACCTCAAAACAGGACCAATTGGACTGCGTGGCTCATCGGAAACGGTTACTAGAGAACCGAACGGGACCTTCCAATAGTACTATCCGCATCATCCACAGTATCTTGTCCTGTCGTCTCTATGCTTCCTTCTCGTAATTGCCAAATTACGTCTTCTACATTCAGGGTTCCATTTCCAACACGAGAGAAAACGACGATCAAAATGGCCAATTGTCAAAACTGATCCAGATGGTCGTATCCACTGCTTACTGTAATTCCTCCAAAAGAATCAACTGAAAGTTCCCCGTATCGTTCGTAACTCAAGTGCGAAAACAAGGGACAACTCCACGACGTGTTTGAATGAAAAAAAATGTGGTCCCCTTCTGCCGCAGATCACCGAAAGCCCAACTGAGGCATGTCTAGTGATGCGAGTTGCTCATCGCTCGCACAATTCGAGGTCGTGACTTCCTGTCTTCCGTGCAACTGACTGACGAACACAGTTTTTTTTATTTCGATCGTGGTCGCCGAAAAAGGAATTGCACTGAGGGCCTCTAGCGGTCAATCGACCAACTAGTCGTGAAAAACAGACTGACGCACTGGCGTACCGAAGAATGAGGGGGAATGTGGGGCTTTTCCACGCAATAAATTAACGTAATACTTTTTTATTACAGTTTGCGGGGAAAAACGTCACAAACTCCCCCCTCTAGCACAAAAGGAATCTCCCATGCAAGGCACTGAATCAATCAATATAGTCTAAGCACCCGTAGCACCATAATTATAATAAACCCGTAACAAATAAATAGATATAAATATATGAGAGCATTTCATAACCCCTTAATTTGTGTTAGAGAACTCGATAAACATTGAAATAGATAAGCCAAATACCACACAAAGTCATGTTGCAATTTAAACAACATGAAAAATATTTCTCCCAAGAAACCTGTTACCTTGTATAAGTCAATAGCCAATATCATAATAAATATACGTAAAACATCCCATAAAAATGGAAAGATAGCAAATAGGAATAATTAATAAGTACAATTAATGTGATGTTAAAAAATGGACATGAATGAAGCGATTGCAATCTGAAATGAACTGAACAAGAAAATATGAAAACACTTAACGATTATAAGATATAAAATATACAAAACATTACTTTCCAAAATTACCAGTATACACCTATAAAGAGTCTATAATTTTCCGTGGTTGGTGCGTATGAATTATATTGCACTGAATAAGATGATAACATACGTGGTTGCGTTGCACTTAGTGTTTTATTTTTTTTTTTGGGGGGGGGCTAACAATTGAGAAAGGCACTCGGGATGTACACTAATGTGTAGAAAGCTTCCAGAGAACACGTAAGACCACTATTTTTATACTTAGAGGATAGGGTGGCCATTCCAGTAGATGCCTCATTCCAGAATTCCGAGATGGTACGTAAATTTTGTAGGTTTCCTCGTAAACCATGAAAAATAAAGAAAACGACAAATTAGAAGGAAAAATAGAAGAAAAAATAGGAAAGAAAGGAGGAAACATAAAAGGAATGGAATAGAAAAGGAAATAAGAGCATCAATTACAATTTTGTTTTGTTTAAACAGCCAAATATAAACATATCCTCAAGAATATACTACAAGTGAGATCAAAGTTACCAAATGAATTCAATATGAGTTATGCAAATTATAATCCATCTTGAAATAAGCCTGTTTTAACAAATGGTTATAAGTTAAACATTGTTCCAACAATAAACATAAGGGAACACATTTACATAATGAAAGACACACATTATCAAAAATCCATAATAAAACCCTTAATATACTAAGATACACATAACAGTATTAATACAGTCCAACATGCTTATTGCTAAATGAACCTGTCACTGCTCATAACTCAAGGGACCCGAGGATTGTAGTTGTTCGAAGAGGGACGACGTCGGCAGTGCTGTGAGGAGTGTCCAGTTCGCCGGCAAAAGTTGCAGTATAGCGCTGGAAAATGACGCTGTGGACGATTATAAGTCTGTCCCCGTGACGATTGCAATAGTGAAGCAACGTAGGTATCGGACAAATCAACATCAGGTGAAGGTTCATCCCTAATAAAATAAGGCTTGATATGTGCGATATGCACTTTACGAAGAAAGACCTCAGTTTCAGGATCCACCAGAAGAACTGTTACCGGACCCAAAAGCTTGAAAATTTTGGCTGGACCTGCCCAACGTTCTTGAAGTTTAGCGGTGACTTTCTGAAAGGCCTTGCTCTGTGGGAATGTTTTATAAAGAACCATATCCCCTACCTTAAAGGAAGAGGGTTGCCTTTTGGGGTCATATCTGGCTCTCCGCGTAGCCCAAGCCTTTTGTAAATGGTGAAAAGCCTGAGCCCAACATTTAGCACGGTCAGCAGAAGGAGGACCGGCCAATTCTGAGTCGGATTGGAATTCCCAGAAAAAAATTCATGGGCCCATCAATGTCCCGTCCAAACAATATTTGTGATGGAGAAGTTTGAATGCTATCATGTACTGCTGTATTAAAGGCAAATGAAATGGCATTTAAGTGTACATCCCATTTGGTGTGGTCATCGGAATGATACGCTATTAAGGAGGCCTTTAAGTTACGAATAAATCGTTCAGCCAATGAGGGATTTGGGTAGTAGGAGCTAGTATAAATATGTTTCACCCGAGATTCAAACAAAAAGGAATTAAAGTGACGGGATCGAAAATAAGAAGCATTATCCGACACCAGTTCGCAAGGGGCCCCAAAGACAAGAAACAAGGAGCGAAGCTTTTCCACTATCTGATTTGATGTAGGTCCCCGAAGAGGATAAAGAGAAACCCATTTTGAAAAGGCATCCACCACTACTAGAATATAAGAATGACCCTTTGACGAACGCACAAGAGGACCAACAAGATCAATATATAAGCATCGCCAAGGATGTTTTATGATCTCTGATGACAAGAACCCCGGAGGCTTCCGGATGGCCAATTTGGCCTTTTGACAAGTATCACAAGACTTGACATAGGCTTTAATATCTTGAACACAGGATGGCCACCAGAAGACTGACATTATTTTCTTAGTACATTTTTGAATACCCAAATGTGAACCTCCCATAGGCATATCGTGGTAATAGCGACAAATCAGATGTTGAAGAGTGTGAGGTACAACAACTAAGGAAGCTGTAGAGCGTGGAGGTTGCCAAACAAGTAAGTCATGATACAGAGCATAATGTTTAAAATTTTGGCCTGCACGTAATTGTTCTACTATTGGTTGTAAATTTGAATCTTTTTGTTGAAGATCAAAAATATCGGATTTACTAAAGGGAATAATTTGGAATTTAGGTGCCGCACAAGCAAGAGAGGTAACGGGTAAGGAAGAAACCTGGAATTCCTCAGGTGAGTACATCCGAGACAAACAATCGGCAACAGGATTTAGTCGAGAGGCGATATGTTCGACTGAATACGAAAATCGCGACAGGTACAGCAACCATCGCCCAAATTTGCCATATTGCTCAGGGTGTCGTAGAAGCCAGGAAAGAGCCTGATTATCTGTCTGAAGAGTAAAATGCTTCTCTGTTAAGTAAGTCTCGAACTTTTTGAATCCATAAACGATCGCGCAACATTCGGCCTCGTATATGGATTGTCGACGTTCCATATCGGTCCGCTTACGGGAAGCAAACGCAATAGGGCGTAAAGACCCATCAGGCATACGTTGATTAAGAGTAGCCCCAAATGCCAAACCCGAAACGTCACATTGGAGGACAAATTCCTTAGAAAAGTCGGGTAAAGCTAAAACCGTATGTTTAAGAAAAACCTGCTTGAGGTGATCAAATTGTTGTTGGTCACTCTCTGACCATGTGAAGGCTATGCCCTTTTTCTTTTTATCAGTAAGAAAAGAAGTCAACTCTGAATATGATGGAATGAAGCGGGAATAATACCCCAATAATCCAAGAAGACGCTGGACAGCTTTAAGGTTCCTAGGGGGAGGTATGTCCTGAATCGCGGAGATACGATCGGGGTCTAAGACAAGCTGTCCCTCACGTAAAATGTATCCTAAGTATTTGACTTCCTTTTGCATCCATTTGGACTTAATGGGATTAACAGTTAATCCAGCTTCTCGAAATGCTTGAAGAACCAATTGTAGATGTTGCAGGTGAGTTTCCTCATCCGGACTAAAGATCAAGACGTCATCGGCATATGTGACCAGGAATTTGAATTTATATGGACCTAAAATTTTATCTAAAGCACGCGTCAAAAGTTGAGTACCCAGATTGATACCAAAGGGAACCCTGGTATACCGGTATTGACCGAAAGAGGTGACAAACGCCGTTAAGTCTTTACGGGGCTCATCCAGCCGTATCTGATGGAAACTTTGACAGAGATCCAAGCAAGAAAATACCCGAGCCGATTGTAAATGCTGAAATATCAAATCAATACGGCTTTGTGGAAAGTTGTCATAGGCGATCAATCTATTTAGATGCTTGTAACTACAAACTAGGCGATGTCCACCATCCTTCTTATCAACAAGGAAACAAGGGGATGCGTAAGGAGAGGCGCACGCTTCTATGATATTCTGATCCATCAACTCCTGAATTTGTTGACGTAGAATGGCCGTTTGTGTAGGGTTTAATTGAAAGGGCTTAGAACGAAAGGGAACGTTAGTAATTAAAGGAATAGACACTGGTTCCAGTGTACAACTGCCAACACGTTCTGTAACTACATCATCATATGCGCGTAATAAACTTGTTATATTAGAGGGAACCTCCATTAAATGAGGAGGGCTATCGTCTTCCGGAGACCGTGCCTGGTGTTGCGCGGTGGGAGGTACGGACGAGGCGAAAGGAATGTGATCAGTGGAATAGGGAAAGGAAACAAGTAAATGTTCAAAAGAAATAGTACCCTTGGAATGAGAAAAAAAATCTGAACCAAGGATAACGGGAAAGGCTAAATTTTCTGAGATCCAAAATTTCCATTTCCAGGACAAACCCTGTAACTTCAAGGTCAATACAACACTTGTGTAAAGGCGTATAGCCTGACTATTGACCGTTTGTAACGTACGAGTAGTGTCTGTACGAACGGGAGGTCTGGGACGTAAGCTAGCCAAAAATCCCCTCGCAATCAAGGACACGGAACTTCCCGAATCGAGAAGAATGCGACTCGGTGTAGAATTCAAGGTGGCGTTAAGAATCGGTACAGCTGTCTCAATAATAGTCAAGGGGTGTTCAATATGCGTTAAGGTGGTAGCCGCTGGTACCGATACGTGTTGAGTGTCCAAATGTGAACACATAGGATTCGGTAAATTAACACTAGTCCGTGGAACCACATGAGAAGGAAACTCGTCCGACGTATCCAAGGTTTCTAAAGGAGGGGTAGGGGAAGGAAATGCAGATCTAGTCGGTAGTGGATGTTCTACAGGAACAAGCAATGGGGTTGGAGGTGAGACACCCAAGTGTGGGGGGTATTCCTCGGCTTGTTGCTCTACACGACGTAATTCCATGGGCCATATTTCTCTAGATAAATTTATAAAATTGACCATAGAAGTGGGCCGATTAAAACCCATTAAAAGTAGACGGGTGGCATCTTGTAAATTCAACAGGACCGATTCCAAAAGACTAGATTCGGACCAATCAATGGGTAATATGTGAAAAGCGTCGAAAATGTCATGCAAATAGCTAGAAAGAAATTCATCGGTTTTCTGAGGACGCATTAGATATTTGTTCAATAAGATCTGCAATTTTGAAAAGGGAACCAAACGATACCAAATAACTCGTGTGAACGTTGGCCAGGGAAATTTCTCAATAAGAGAGGTGTACCAAACCTCCCGAAGTAGTCCCATAGTGGATGAAAATGCCATTAACAATAAGGATTCTAAATCCAAAAGATTAAGTTTAAAGGTTTTATATATAGTTAGCAAAAAAAGAAACAATTGGTCGGGGTCTGAACCATCAGTATGCGGTAAAGCTTGTAAAAGTTCTGTTGCTGCGGAATATCTAATATGGTTTGTAACATGTGAATAGTCGGGGGGTAAAAAAAGTTCTCTGGGTGTATGAAGATGCGGGGTCTGCTGAAAGGGGGAAGGTTGTATAGTCACTGGCGGAAATGGGAAGGTGGACGAGCCGTACACATGGTCAGGAAGAGGGGTTGACATTATTGAAACCACTCGAAAAATCTGTTCCAAATGCAAAAGAGTAAATAACCAAAAAAAAAGGGGTAAATGGTACTATCCCATATGAGATAACCGTACGGAACTGCAACATAAGGAAAATATAAATATAAAAGAAATATAATCGACTGCAGACCTTTGTAAAACCAGCTAACCCTCCCAATATCACAAAACCAGACGTCCAGGAAAGGGGAAAAAGTTCTAGTGGGGGGGAGGGATCCGCTGTGGTGCTAACCAAATTGCAAAATAAGGGAAATTTTTTTTTCCAAAATTAAGGCCGATAAATTCTTCCTTTTGCAAAAAATAAGCAATACAGATAAGGTACAACCAAACGTCCCGGAAAGGGGAGAAAGGAAAAAGTTCTAATGGGGGGGGGGGAAATTTTTTTATTAAAAAAGAAGTGAATCCAAGTTTTTCTTACTTTTCTTTCTTTTAAGACGTAACGCGGAAAAAATGGAAGTATGGAGAACCATGCTCTGCTACCAAAACTTTGTAACCTATTAGGTGGGTGCTCGATTAATTAGCAATAAATGTGAGAAGACGTGCAAGGAGGCCGTGGACGCAAATTACGCATACCCAACCTAACAGTTACAAATGTTGTTGTTTTTTTATGAGGTTAATGGAGCGTATTTTGTACGACCGCCTCAGTCTCAAGTGAGAACCAATTAAATTAGTACAATGAGTCACGTTAAACAAAGGACTTCTTCGTACTGACGACAAAACTTGTCCCCCTTCCTCTTTTTCTCTTATGATCACTTGAACCTTAAATTAGAACGTAAATTTAGCCACGACTCCGTATTCGAACAACCACGAGTTCATTTTTGTGCAGTTTATTATCTAAGGTACAGTTCTTTTAGTATGGCAAACAAAGACGTACTACAAAATTAGTTTGCGATGCGAGGTCAGTTTTTATTATATTAACCCCGCAACGGAGTATGGTTAATATTTCTTTTCATTCAAATAACAAATACATCCATGTAACTACAACAATTCTTTCTTTGATGAATTGGACAAATGTTCATAAGTTAGTATTCACCCGTAACAATATAATAAATTAGTTGAACGAATAACACATGTATATAAACGTACCACGGGTACAAAAACACCGTTAAAAGTTACAACATCAATTCTTGGCTTGTAAGACCACAACTTTTCTTGGGAAAAGTAACCCCCCGATTCTTTTGATGCTCTTATTCTTTTCGTCAAAATACATAAGGTGCTTACTCATTTACTCGAATGCCAACAAAAATTACTTAATTGCATTCCCCTTTCCTTTTTAATTTAATCGCAGTCAGTGCTTGCCATGCGAGAAAAATGAATGGGACAAGGTCATGTCACTACCAATCAGTACAACCGCGACGACGCGATGCAAATAAGGGAGGAAACGACGATGAACTTCTCATTTGAGTTTTTTTCTTTTCTGACATTTCGGCGAGGTATCGCAACTCGTGGTTAGTTGCAGAGCGACACGTTCATTTGTCGGAAAAAAACACTTCACTGTTCACTGAGTTAATGGTTGCAAAAGTACATACCTCAAAACAGGACCAATTGGACTGCGTGGCTCATCGGAAACGGTTACTAGAGAACCGAACGGGACCTTCCAATAGTACTATCCGCATCATCCACAGTATCTTGTCCTGTCGTCTCTATGCTTCCTTCTCGTAATTGCCAAATTACGTCTTCTACATTCAGGGTTCCATTTCCAACACGAGAGAAAACGACGATCAAAATGGCCAATTGTCAAAACTGATCCAGATGGTCGTATCCACTGCTTACTGTAATTCCTCCAAAAGAATCAACTGAAAGTTCCCCGTATCGTTCGTAACTCAAGTGCGAAAACAAGGGACAACTCCACGACGTGTTTGAATGAAAAAAAATGTGGTCCCCTTCTGCCGCAGATCACCGAAAGCCCAACTGAGGCATGTCTAGTGATGCGAGTTGCTCATCGCTCGCACAATTCGAGGTCGTGACTTCCTGTCTTCCGTGCAACTGACTGACGAACACAGTTTTTTTTATTTCGATCGTGGTCGCCGAAAAAGGAATTGCACTGAGGGCCTCTAGCGGTCAATCGACCAACTAGTCGTGAAAAACAGACTGACGCACTGGCGTACCGAAGAATGAGGGGGAATGTGGGGCTTTTCCACGCAATAAATTAACGTAATACTTTTTTATTACAGTTTGCGGGGAAAAACGTCACAAATGTTAGCTTGTGTAGTGTCTAGTCGCTTGGCCAAATATTGATGTCTGGATTAAGTTTTAGCTTTCTTACAATGTCTCCCTTGAATCTTTCTGCAAAATATATACAGGATGATTCAGAATTCCTATTACACACTTCTAGGGGTTGTAGAGGGGACTTAGTAGATCAAGTTTTGATCATTTGATTTGATTTGTTGCTTTTAGTCTACTTTATGCACAGAAAGGCTCATCGGGACTGGACCTACAGTTTAAAGTGGAATCCAAACCACTATGTGCCTCCACTGGGTATCGAACAAGTTTTGATAAGGAACCCATGTCCGGAAACATACCGTTTTGGTACTACACAGATGACAAGATCACATAATTTCACATCTCTCACTTTACCTGCTGCTCGATGTGGCGACACTGAAGTTCATTGCAAACAGCGTACCTCCGAAGGATGTTTGCATACACATGTTCAAAAGTACCTGGTGTGTGCTGAATCATGTCTGCTGCCGCCAGAACTCGTGCAACCAGGTCTTCATCCGAAACTACAGGAGTCTCATAAAGAAGACTCTTCATGTGGCCCCATACGAAAAAGTCAAGAAAAGTTAGATTCGACAATCGTGGTGGCCAAGGAGTTGGTCCACTGCGACCTATCCACCTGTCCCCCTATGTTTGATTGAGATGTTGTCAGACATCATAGTGCACCATCATGTTGGAACAATATATGCTGTGTAAACAGATTGTAAACAGTGGACATTTTAAGCAGCACTCATGACATCAGGTGACTGAGGATGTTGCCCTCTGTCAATGTGGGGTTGCCTACCGTGAAGTAGGCAACCCACATTGAGATGTGAAATTATGTGATCTTATCATCTGTGTAGTACCAAAACGGTACGTTTCCGGACATTGGTTCCTTATCAAAACTTGATCCCAGAAGTGTGTAATAGGAATTCTGAATCACCCTGTTTATATCATTTTAATGGCATCCACGGACAACAGAAACATGTAGAGGACATGAAAACAAACAACACTTCTCAGTAACATTTTTCTTGTTGGTGCTTCATTTTGGTGCTACAGTCGTTCAAAAAATCTCTTTTTGTTGCCTGAATGCTGGCAATCCAACACAACATTTAATCGCATCTACGGCAGTGTTGCAAGGAATACACAAATTTTAGGGAAAATGACAGACTACCAACCACATTATGAGCTGTAAAATGTAGTTAGGAACGCATCCAGAAGACCGAATATCTATGGAAACATAGCCTACCAGCCAGAAAACAAGCAGTGATCCCAGGGAAAGGAACTAACAATATCAAAAATGGTAGAAAAACAACATATTCAAAATGAAATGAATATCGAATTTTGCCTCTTAGCCTACATGTCAAATATAATCATCAAAATTTTTTTTTATTGGACTTACAGTTTACATCTGGCTCTTTACGCCCAGCTACATGGCAAATACTTGCAAATTTCATTACAAAGTTGATATGTACAGGTTTATGTCATGCATTGTGGTATTGTGGTGCTGATAACGGAAGTATCCGAGGTTCATGTAGTTACATTATGGCTACAACATGTACAACCACAGTAACAACCTTATAATGAATCAGCAGCGAAAATTCAAAGTTGCAGACTATTAGTATTACATGTGTATCTGGTGCATAGATAAACACAGTCGTTCGGAGAGCTTATTTTACTACTGCTTATATCCTTTTCATTTCAAACATTTTTTCCTTTGCCACATAAAGCCGTGAATATACATTGCATTACGTGTTACTTACCTTTGGAATTTTGAGTTCTTTCATTTCTATTTTGTCGACTGTTCAGTGTGTCACAGACAACGAGTATCAGAAGGACGAAGTGGATAGACTAAATTGTAGATGCCAACTTGGCAGCAACATTTGCAAATATTTGATATGTAAGCTGAGACCAAATTCGATGTTACCACTTTCATTTCAATTCCTTTTTTTCTACCATTTTTTGTATAGTTTGTTAACTTCCTGTTGAGTTACAGAACGTGTTTTCTCGATTTGTTTTACGGTACATAATGTGGCTGATTGTGGCTATGTCGTTTTTCACAGAATAGTGTTCATGGGAAACCTGGAATGCATTGCTTCTTAACAGGAAATGACATCTCAAATGCAATCAAATGTTGTGTGTGGTTGCCAGCATTCAGGCAGCAAAACAGGCTTTTTTGAACGACTGTAATGCCGAAACTACACACCAATGAGAAAAATGTTACTGAGAAAAGTTATTTGTTTTGATGTCCTCTGTACGTTTCCGTGGGCCGTGGGTGCCATTAAAATGACACCCTGTATATATTTTTATGAGTTATATCCCACACACAAATAAGTAATACAAACTTAATAGTTTTGAATTTCATTTCAGATGGTATATTGCTGCGTCCCATTTTGTAAAAGCGAAAAAGGAAAGGCAACTGGGATTAGTTTTCACGAGTTTCCTGTGGATGAGACATTGCGAAATAAATGGCTGAAGGCTGTTTCCCGAAAGGATTTTGTGCCAAATTGGTTATCAAATTCCTCTGTCGTTTGCAGTAAACATTTCTTGCAAACTGATTATAAACCAAATATTAAAATCAGAGTACTGAAACTTGGAACCGTTCCAAGTGTTTTTCCTGGTTATCCTCAATATAAAAGTGAAGGAATAAAAGCTCCGAGAAGAAAAATTGTGAAACATGTTCCACTAGTGAAAAGAAGGAAAAAGAAACTAGATGAAAGTTTCATTTCTAAGGAAGATCACAATTCAGACGTAAGTGAACTTATCTGCAGATTTTTCATATCAGTTGTGTAATATGCATTGCTCGCTCATTGACAGAAATATTTGAGAGACTCAAAATACTTAACTTAACAAGTCTCACTCCTAAAGTTCACCTGCTTTATATGTGTCTTTGGTAGGTGGGTCAGGCATCAGTGCCATTAGATGAGAAGCATCAGAAATTTTAAATTCTTGCAATAACACTTGGACTAGCTGAGTGTACAGGTTGGAAGTATCGCTGGAAGCAGGCAAGGGTTTATCCTCTACAATTAGCTACTGTGGTCTTACATGTCACATAGTTGAAAATATGCCTGTGATCAGTGTAAACTTTTCCCCAAAATTGCATGCTTTTGTTGCATTGCAATTTGAATAAATGATTTTCTTGCTTTTTCGAGAAAGGTGAATGTCTGTAAAACAAATAATACACCTAGTCTTCGTGTAGTCACCCATGGACGTCCGCAGGATTTTTTTCCAGGGAGGGGCAAGGAAGGTATTTTTTCCAGGGGGGAGCAAATAAGGCACATTTTTCCCAAAAATAGTGTTGTTCCCTAAAAAAACATTGCTTAAATTTGAATTTATGGTGTTCATGCAATAATTAACACATATTATTGTGGCTAAAATGAAATTATATGTATGAAATATATAATTTTTGATTGACTTCCATTTTCCAAGGGGGGCCACAGTCCCCCTTTGCCCCCCTTCCAAACGCCCATGTAGTCACCTTGTTTTTGTTCTGTGACGTTCAGCTTTCAGCAGCAAGTAATATCATCTAACCCAACATGAATTGAGGTGAATTGAATTTTAACAAATACCAAACCAAAAAATTCCTGATTTTGTGTTTGTTTTTATTCGACTATAGTTGTGTGTTTTACGTGATAAATGTAGAAAATTTTGTAACATATATTTGTGTTTTAACATTGTGGTGAAGGGAATAGTTTAAATATATTGTGGTAGTATTCAGAGTGGGATAAGCATCCAAAATTATGACAATACCAGGTTTCATGGTGGTTGCGGTAAACGCGGTTTAAAATTACTTACGTGAAATTTAAAAGATTTCGTAATTCCACGTTGCACAATTTAATGGTTCAATCCTATTAATTTCGAAGATCCACTGTCTTCATTCACAAAAGGGTACGGCGTTTGAAGTGCCGTACCCTTTTGTGAATGAAGACAGTGGATCTTCGAAATTAATAGGATTGAACCATTAAATTGTGCAACGCGGAATTACGAAATCTTTTAAATTTCACGTAAGTAATACCAGGTTTGTCCAAAAGGAAACCAAACTTTTTCAAAATAAATTTTTTGACCTTGTATACAGCTTAATCGGATTTATCACCTTCAAGGTAGTGTCCTCTGCCACTAATACAGCACACCCAGCGCTTCTTCCACTGTTGGAATGCCTTCCACAATGCATTTTTGGGAATAGTCTGCAGGTCCCGGACCAAATTTTCCTTATTCTCTTCTATGGACTGGAAGCAGCATCCTTTCATGCAGGATTTTAACCTGGGAAACAAAAAGAAGTCTGCAGGTGCCAAATAGTGGGAATAAGGGGCTTTGGAGTACAACAGATGTGTTGTGCTCGGCCAAAACTCTTTAACAAGAAGTGCGGAAACTGGTGGAGCGTTGACATGGTGCAGCATCGATGTTCCATTTGCCCACTCTGCAGGCCTCTTCTTCCTCACTACCTCCCTCAAATGCCACATCACTTCCAATTAGAAGTGTTCGTTGATGTTTCGACCATGTGGAGCATACTGATAATGCATTGCAACAAGCACAAAGAGCATCAGTTTGACATTGAAGCTATTTTGTTATGCCTTTTTCGGCCTCTGCGATGAATTACCCACCCATTGTGATGACTCTCCTTTGATTTTAACGTCATAGCCATAGACCCAGGTCTTACCACTTCTGCTATTTCATGGACGGTCAACAGATGATTTTCCCACACCACAGCACGCACTTGCTCAACGTGCACGTCATCTCATGATGTTGATGGCCATCCAACAGTTACTTCCTCTTCAATTGATGTTGTGCCTTCTTTGAACTGTTCATACCATTTATAACATTGTGTCCGACTCATACAGTCTTCCCCATATGCTTCTTACATTTTGAGTGTTTCTGTAAACGTCTTCCCCAATTTGACAGAAAATTTGATGGTACGTACATGTACTCATTTTCTGTGCATCAGAAAATCGCAGCAGTCATGCAACATGATTTCACTTAATTGCTCACAGGATGAAAACTAAACAATGTATACTGGTGCATTCAATGGCGTAGTACTTTTGAAGGTTCCCTCTATGCGCCGCTAGTAAGTAACCAACAAGGATTGTTTCATTGGTGGACAAATTTGAAAGTTTGGTTTCTTTTTGGACAAACCTCATAATATGTGAACTACTAAATCTATCAGGAAGGAAAAAAAAACAAGATACATTCGAAGGAACCTATCAAAGCTTTTTTTGCCCATTGTGAGTAATATTGGCATTTATTTATTCTTCTTCAACACTAGAGGAAAATTGTGGTGCACTTGACCCCCTGTACTCTCTCAAAGATTACATCTAATATTTTTAATTGTTAGATGTCGTTGTTTTATGTAATATAAAATGTGTTCCAGGGTATAGAAACCACAAATAACAGAGATGTTTGATCCCAAAGTATGATCTGATTAAGATAAAACCTCCTTTTTCTGAGTACTTCCACAGTTTTTTATTGGTAAAAAGCGGTTGTGTGTGTACTCAAATAGGTTAAAAATGTGGAAGTCACAGTGTCATGAAACTTAAAACTCCTAACCTAACAATGTAAAATTATTAACACCACTAAATCTAAGTTTTAGGCCTTTGTGTTTGATTTGCTTTATTCTATAATACATTTTAACAAAACAATTACTATTTGTTGTAAATATATTGACTTTTGTCATTAATGTATTGAGTTCATGAAGCGATAGGGTCTACTGTTTTTTATTACTGATTTTTCCTGTTTTCTATTCACTTGAGTGAAGATTTCAGGCTGACCTGCTTTAGGCTAAGGTAACAGAGGTAGGTACATTATTTCATCATAATTCATCTCCGAGAGGTAAAAACAATAGATGGTTCCTATACAGTATAATCTTCATAAATGATACCATTTTCGCTATTAGCAGGGTCGCAGAAGGTCCAGGGGATCAAAATAGCATGCACAGTGCGATCCATGAGCATTACCATGCAAATTGTCCATCACCATGTTCATTCACTTTATTTGACTCAATAAGAGCTTCGAGAAAGAAAACTCAAAACTGTTGACAACTTCTGCACAGTGGCAGCGATTGGGTTCCAAAACCGGGGGGGGGGGGGGGGGGCAAGGTGCCAAAACTGGAAAGAACAAGGACAGTTTACCTCCCATTGGTAGATAAGGTTTAGCATAGTTCTGTGGCAAAAGTGGCCAAAGTTGAAGGGCAAATCCCCCCCCCCCCAATTGCTGCCACTGCTACAGTAATACTCATGGATCCCACTGGACATACACATACTTGATTGTGGTGTAGTTTTTGAACTAATTTCATGAGGTTTTAAATTGTGCATATGTAAGATATTACATACGATCAGATCTGGCCTGATGCTGCTGGCATGGTTTTAGTTTGTTGTATCAAGCATGCATTTGTGTGTTCAATTTGGTGCGAGCAAGAAAACCCAGTGCATGTCCAAAAGGTGGAAGACCACACTTGAAGCGAGCATATTTTGAGAATGCAGTTCAATCTTGGACTGGAAGCGACAATCTTTCTAATTACACTTCAACTGCAGCACCTAATACAGTCAGTAGTTAAAACTAACACGTTGTTTTTCCCACATTATACACACTTGTTTTTCACCATACAAATCACATAGCATTTTTAAAAAGTTCTTTTATTTACTTTTTCATAATTTTCACACAATACAAAAACTACAAGTAACAACTGGCCGAGTTTTTGCTTCCATGATTTCAAACAAGTGAATAACGAGCACACAAGTAAAGTTAACAAGCTTGCATTGTTAAGTCCTGCCTGCTGAAGACTCGAACGCTCGTTTAATTGGTGCTTTCAAACTGCACTTGTTGACGTCACTTCCTAGGAGACCGTACTTCAAGCCTCCTTTATGGACCTTTAGGCTCAGCCCCAGTTTTGGAAATAATATATTTTTGTAAATGTAATCAAATACATTACATTTCATAACAAAAATGCATCCATGAGTTACTCATGGCAGTGAGGATGAATGATGAACTGAAGAAATGGTGACGAGATAAACATAGTACACAGGAATTCGAAAGAAACGTCCTCCCTTACAGTTATGCAACCCAGAATTTTATTACATCTATTTTCGCCTGGTAGAGTAGTTCCCGAGAGGAGCAGTGTTTCCAAACCTATAACTGCAGTGTTTCCAACCCTGTATTGGTTGGTTGGTTGTTGATTTGATGTTTTAAGTCCACAATGCACAGTATGACTAATCGGGACTGGACCTACAGTTTAAAGTGGGATCCGAACACCTTTGTGCCTCCACCGTTACCCCTTGATTACAAGGCGACGACGATATTACTGCGCCATCCAAGCCTGTATTGCTTCGTAGAAGACGAAACCTTCACGTAAACTTCTTCATTCGTGAGTTACATTTGGTTTACAGACTCACATTACAGGACACTCTTTTCCTTTATTGCATGTTTTCTGGAGCATTTATTTTTCCTTCTGCGGAGAAAATTCTGTTATTATTTTACATCTTATTTTTCACAGCTTCTCTACCATTTATTGGGTAATCGCAACAATGAGGATGAATGATGACTCGATGAAATTGATAAATGGACAGTCATAAAGAAACCATGGGGGTGGCTAGATTCATATTATTATTATTACTATTATTATTATCTTTCTTTTTTTACTTTACTTTTGGCTAATCGCAACGATGAGGATTAGTGTATGATATAATTCATGAAGGAACACTCATAAACAATCATACCCAGGCCGGGACTTGATCCCTGGAATTTCGGCGGCGATATCAAAAGCCGACGGCTTACCACGCTCGGGCACAGCGGCGGCCAATTATTATTAGTGTTATTGTCTCAAGTAGTGTATTTTTCCACTATATTCTTTCATACTATTATGAAACGGATGAAAATTAAAATGTTAAAATACCTGTCTACTTTTTTTTTTAGTTTGCAATATGAACACCTACTGCACGAAGCCAAATTGTGGGAATACGAAACAGAACCAAGTTAACATATCTTGACCGTGGAAAGTGTTAATACAAAATCTAGAAAAGAGCCATTTAACAGTTGCCTGATTGCTTTTCCATTTGTTGTATTGGAAGAATTGTCTGAAATGTGTGTGTAGTAGCAGGCAAAAGAGAATACAAAGATCGAATAGAGAGGCAACACTGTCACTGTTCTGCACTGCACAGACAGCACGTCTCTTCAAGTGGGCGGGGCACTGTGGGTGCGAGCGAGCTGCTGTTGGTTCTGCAAAAAGAACACTCGCAGACAACTGAATGGCGCTCCGCTTAAAATCTAGTCAATCGAGAAAGGATTTGTTGAGGAAGTAAATTGAAATATAAACGCCAGAATTTGGTCTAAGCCTATAATGGTTACTCGCAATAAGAGCTGATCAATTTTCCGTAATGAAAGAGGCAACAGGCTGCACTCCACACATTTAGCCTGGTAACACTAATAAATCATCTTATTATATGTGTTCGGTTATACTGATAGTCATGTTTAATATATTACCTTCAAACATTAACAATATCATGGACTCACTCAGAGGATGAATTCAATTTTACGCTTTACTTTCCTGAAGATATTGTAGCAATATAATCATTCCGCTCCATTTTCATATTCTCAATTGAACTCGCACTATTTTTTTTTCCAGAAGTTGAGCCCCACCTCCCTTCTCCCACCTTAAAAATTCTTGGGTGAGAGGCTACAAACTATACTAAAACTGAATTACAGACAATACTTTACGACTCAAAGTGACGTGACCTAGAATGTGTGAAAAATCACTGGTGCAAAATTCAACGTAATGATAAAATGAAGGTAGGAAAATGGATGTGCTACAAAGTTTTACATACATACAAACACATAATTATTTCCGTGTAGAAGACATTTCTTCACATTTTTCTCACCTTGGCTTCCTTGAATTCATGAAAATGTAAAGCCATGATCGCGTTAACTCCCTATAATCACGTAGTCCCAGGTTCGATTCCTGGTGGAGACACACCTGCCTAGTGGTTCAAGATCCCACTTTCAAGTGCTGGTCCCACTTCGGGTAGCCTTTCTGAACATGAAATGGAATTAAAACAAAATTGGTACACGGTAACACATCACAACACACGCGCAGAGGGCGTTGAACTTAATGACTGACAATTATTATATACATCGAACTTTCAGCGAAGCTGGAATAAGGTCTATTTGACATGCCAAATAGTGTGAATTTTCAGTCTCGTGGTGCCTTGTATACGAAGTGCACGCAAGTTATGTAAAAAAATTCAAATTTGAGGGTGAGTCGAGCTATGTTTAATTCAATAAGACTCTTCACTTCAAACATATTTTGCTCTATAGCTGTAGATTTTGAATGGACATCTAAGACTGGTTGTTTAGCGGACCGGATTTGGAGCAAAATCACGCAAAAATGGTTCGCCTGAAGATGAGAGAAGAGGTGATCTCTTGAAATGTCTTGAAATATATAGATAGATTTATTGGTCAATCAAAAATAAAAACAATGGATAATGTCCAATTAAGTAGAAACGCTGTTAGAACCGGTGTTCATTCACAGAGCAGACGGGTTATTTTGACAAAACCCTGTTTCCCTGCTGGCTGCTTCAGGGAAGGGGGCTTTGTAAAGTTATCTTTTCTTGTCCAAGCAGTAGGCCTAATTGGTCGATTGACAACGAGTTCCTTCGTAGGTAAACGCGGCAACAGAGGATCACTGCATAAAGGTGGTTCCCGCGCCGTTTGAAAGAGCGACGGGAATTTAAAGAAACATTGTCACTAACTTAAGACAAACATCCAATAATTTTCTTAGGTTTCGAAGCTGATCCGAAGGGACAACAAATACCAAAAAAAAACACGAATTAAATGATCGATTGGTCCGTCCTTCTGTTGATGGACGGCAATTCATATTAACAATAATAATCGTAAGCTCAATCAACAATCAAAGCTAATACGCATCTATTGATCAGAAATTACTAGTGTGTTAAAGTTGTTTTTGTATCTTTTGTTATTTTACGTCACTCTTCTGCCACTTTCGGCTAATGAGGATGAGTGACGATTAGATTAAATTGATACCATGATACCAATACTGAAGCCGTGGCTCGAACCCGGAAATTTCGTGGGATCGGAAGTGGACCACTTAACGTGCTTGGCCACCAAAGAGAACCGGCTCTGCGGCCAAGTGCGGTTAGTGGTGGACTAACGATCCAGACACCGAATGTTCCGGGTTCGAGTCCCGCCCAAACCTTTGTCAATTTCTTAATCGTCAGAAATCCCTTCACAATCTAAGACATAACACTTTATTGAGCCTCCCCGATGGCGCAGTGGTAGCATCGTCGCCTTGTAATCAAGGGGTCCCGGGTTCGATACCCGGTGGAGGCACAAGTGGTTCGGATCCCACTTTAAACTGTAGATCCAGTCCCAATTAGCCTTACTGTGCATAAAGTGGACTTAAAACAACAAATCAAATCAAAAAAATCAAATCAAACATAACACTTTATCAAAACTTCATTCCCCTCCACCTCAAATTTAATACTCAATCTTCCCAACAAAATTTCCATGCCAATTTTAGATTTTCTGTTGATATTGCTCCCTCCAAAAAATCAATCTAAGACGTAATATTAATACACAAGAGTTGGGATTCTCTGCCCCCAAATAATTATCAATCCAGCTACCTGAAAATCCCACTAACTTCATAAATCGCCCACCATAATTTCCCTATTAATCTAAGGCCTAATATGTGAGAGTTGCATATCGCCCCCCCCCCCATACCCGATATTACTTATTACCCGTAACAATTCCCCTGACAATCTACAAATTACTATTTGTATAACAGCAATGGCTAATTGATAACGTAATTCATCAACGTGTGCCCTGTTTACTCAGTCAAATTTCCATCACAGTCTGCGCCATAATGCCCCCCCCCCCCCCGCTGGGCACCCCTGATTTAGAACTGTGACAACACGGGAGGTGTAATGTAACTAATAGTTAAGTGTTAGGAATGGCTGCATGTGTGCTGGGCATTTGAATTTCATGTGAATCAAATCTGTCAATAATGTGAATATTAATATTATAGAATATAATATCATGGTGCAGAGGTGTAAAAAAGTAGGTATGAGCACCAAGGTATCAATAAGAAAGATTTGGAAAGATAAGTTCCATATGGAGATGTGTGTAATTAGTTTGTTCTGGGATGTAGCAAAGAACATCGGTTAAACCGTGCGGGGTTTCAATACTGTGTCCACCCCCGTTGGATTCAAGCACTGCATCTAGTCGACGAGGCAAGGATTCCATGAGCAGATGTTTGGTCTTCTCCTTAAACTCTCCCAAATATCAAACACGTGAGCCCAATGCCCAAATGTTTTCGATTGGGAGACTTCGCTGGCCAATCTACTCTTGAATTCCTGGGTGCTGATTAAACCAGGTGGTATTCGCTTTCGATGTATGGACGCTGCTGTTGTCTTGATCGAAAGTCACGTGCGGAATCTCATCTTCAAGGTGTCTCTCTCATGCTCTAGGAAGCATGTGGTTTTCCAGCACTGTGACGTATTCCTGCGAATTCATTCTCGAGGACACTTCCACCAATCCATCTACTCCAGGCGAACTGATCCATCCCCACACCGCCACGGATATCCTGCCACTCCTAGCATGGGTAGAAATGTTCTCGGGGCTGTAGCGAGTGTTGTTGCACCTCCAAACATAAACCTAACCATTTTCGTCAGACGAAAATACTTTCTCGTCGCTCAAAATTACGTTCTGCCAAAATTCTTGAGGAACTGGTTAATATTGTAAAGAAAACTGATCCGTGCTTCGTGATGGAAATGCATCATTGCTTCTTTCTTTGCTGCTCGACAGTGCCGAAATGTTGCAGCATGGCACTCCAGTTTCAACTTTTGGCGAATCTTCATTGCAGCCATGAAGGGATTGCCCTCGCTCATCCCAATGATGCCTGCATTTTCTTCCCTGGTTGTCTTCCTCGGCTGGCCTCTGTTGGGTCTTGACTTCATTCCTTGGTCCCCTTCTTTCTCATAACGCCGAATCCAACGACTGATGCATGAATCGTCCACACCATGGGTCGTAGCAATCTGAAGTGCAGAAGATCCGCCACACAAGAAAATGCAGACTATATTGTCTCTTGTACAAGGGTCGTTCAAGGTTGACCGGGATTTTCGTACGTAAAAAATCGATGAATAGCCGGATCATGATGAAACGTGCGGGTGACGTAATGTATTCCTTCACGAGTAACTAGCGCCCGGCATGACGTATTTCGCGCATGCGCAGCAGTTGCAGCGAACATGGCGGCAAGCAGTGTGTCTGTGGCTGTGGAGCAGTGGTGTGTAATCAAATTTCTCGTGAAGGAGAAAGTTAAACCAGCTGAGATTTTCAGACGATTGCAAGCACAGTATGGTGAACAAACGATGTCGCGGACAAGAGTGTACGAATGGTGTGAGCAGTTTTGCGAAGGACGAGAGCTGGTGACAAATGAAGCGCATGGACACATTTGCCCGACTGCAGTCACACCAGTGAATATCGCACGTGTTGAGCAAATGATTCTTGAGAACCGGCGAGTAACAGTGCTGGATATTGCTACCGAGGTGAATATCAGTGTCGGGAGTGTTGAGACAATCATTCACGACCACTTACGCTTCCGCAAAATCTGTGCAAGGTGGGTTCCCCGCCAGCTGACATTCGATCAGAAGTGGACACGCAGGACGGTCTGTGAACAGCTTCTGAATCGGTTTCGAGCAGAAGGTGATGAATTGTTGCAATCCATCATCACGTGTGATGAAACATGGTTGCACAATTCAACCCCAGAGACCAAAAGACGCAGCATGGAGTGGTGACATAAAGGTCACCCCGCCCCCCCCCCCAAGAAAAGCAAAATGCAGCCGTCCGCTGGAAAGATCATGGCAAGTGTCTTCTGGGACATGAAGGGCGTTATCCATGTGGATTTTCTGGACAAAGGGAGCACGATTAATGTCCAGTATTACTCCACATTGTTGAGTGGTGCTGTACGAAAGTCCATTCGCAAGAAAAGACCTGGGATGTTGTCTGGAAATGTCATTCTTCTCCATGACAATGTCCGCCCTCACACGGCCAATGTGACAAGAACAACTCTGGCAGACATGCGCTGGGAAGTTCTGCTCCATCCCCCCTACAGTCCAGATTTAGCCCCCAGTGATTATCATTTGTTTGCACCCCTTAAAGACCATCTGGGAGGGAAGAAATTCACGACAGACAAAGCACTGCAGAGCGATGTCCTCCAGTGGCTACGACAACAACCAAGTTCTTTCTACGCCAAAGGAATTGGGGACCTGCCAGAATGATGGCAATGGTGCCTCGGCACGCATGGAGAATACTTTGAAAAACTGACATAGTTTGGTGTTTCTTCTGCTACCTATTTCCTCTGCAGAAATAAAAGTCCCGGTTAACCTTGAACGACCCTTGTAAATTTCGAAGTGTAAGGCATGATGAAATGATGTCGTAAATGCACATTCGGACCAAAGGGACATGATGCACGTGGCACATGCCTCTTGAAAATACCTTATCATTGGTGCATGTAGAGTTTCACGTCCATTCCGGTGCAGAAAGTTTCATTTTATTGGTTCCGTTGCAAGTGACATGCTCAAGGCATAGATAAGAGTAAAACTGCTGCAGGATCTCGAACGAAGCAACCACCGGGGCTCGAATTAAAGCCAAAGCGTGGTGGCAAAAGGCAACCGCGAAGTTACTGCATCTGAGATTGATGTCAAGGAGGGCCTGCGGGGTGTGTGTGCAAAGAAAATCATGCTTGCTTTAGGAAATAAGGATACTATTGAATGAACGCAATAAAAAGAGTATATACCGTAAAATATACATTACTATTGACTCGTGCTTTCCCTGAAAAATATGCATTGTTTTCTCGCACATTTCTGCCTGCAATGAATATAAATGTATAATCTATTAAATTAAGCTAGTGCATGCAGATTTAAAAATATTGATAAGATGATTCAATTGAATTGAATTTATTTGTTGTTTTTTAAGCCCACTTTGTGGACTGGGACTACAGTTTATAGTGGGTTGCGAACCACTATGTGCCTCCACCGGGTATCGAACCCGGGACCCCTTGATTAAAAGGTGACGACTCTACCACTGCGTTATCGGGGAGGCCCTAGTCCTCTTACGGAGATAATTCGTTTGGATCAATAGAAATGCCCTATCAAAACAATTGGGGAATATTATTTTCAATGTGGATATTCTTCGGAAAATGTGTTTCTAACAACAGTTTACCTAAATAGTGGGGACGTGGGGTGAGAGATAGGGATGGAGTTTGAAGAGAGACAGGGAAAGCACACAATTTTCTGATCAGTGCGAACCTTTGGGATTGCTTTTTCCTAGCGCACCAAAAACACAATACGTATAACCCAAATCTTCAATAGCGAAGTGAGTCAATCACTCAACTGGAATAAAAAGTACGGATTTAAATCTAGGAGGCCAGAAGATAGTTATTGCGCTACAATGTGCCAATACAAAAAAAAAAATCCACTTTGCCCGCCAGAATTGTCATGCCTGAGTGACATGTAGTTTACGTTAGTTGTGAGAATTGCTTCAATTCCATTGCCTGCCAAGAATAATGATAGTGCTGAAAGCATAAAATACGGAAATGTGCATGTTTGGCGAGCTACGAGAAAAGTAGATCCTTGTGTTTTCTTTTCGAATTTTACTCATTTTATGTCAACTTTTACATATAGCCAATGGCGACAGAGGATGCATGATGCTTCAGGGAAAGTGATGAAGATTGAAGAAACAACGAAAAAGAAAAACTCATAATTATCAGAGGCTAGGACCCAAGAATCCTGGCTACGCATCATGTTATGATATTTAAGTATATCACGGATTGCTGATAAATCCTTTCCTAGATATTTGTAATGAATGAATCCCCCCCCCCCCTCTGCTACGAGAAAAAGAAAGACTATAAGATGTGAAACATTCACAATGTAATTGCATTGCTTTGCATTGCTCTTGGCTGTATTCCAAATGTAGTAAGAGATCAGCGATAAGTTGATTTTTTTTTCCTTTTGGCCAAGGTATAAGTGTATTTGAGCGTAAAGGGCTCCTAGCGTAAAGGGCACCTATTTCATCATTCATAAAGAGATAACTTCGTCATTACACTATACCACGTGAGGCACCTAAAAGTACCACCTGAAATAGCGAAGAAACCAGAAACAGTAGCGATGTGAGGTTTGCGGGAAACAATAATATCAAATGGGGCTCGTAAATCGGAGGTATGGGGTGGGTCGAAAAATATCGACAAATGGGGTATCTGGAGCAAAGTCATATTTTTTTAAATGGAACGATATACAATAACATGCATAATATAAAAGAGCACACGCAGAGAAACACAACGCCGTTGGTCTCATGTATCTACTGCACATAGGAACGAAGATATGACCATGTGAAAATATGTAAACAAAGTAACAAGTGGCCCACTTGACCGTCAGTACCACGGAATGTACAAGTATGAGATGTCGGAAGCCATTGGACAAGATGAAGACAGAACGTGTTAAAGGAAAAAAAAATACAGTAGACATCGTAAGCACCATGTATTTGACAGTGTTACAGCATAATGAAAATGACCATGACAGTATGTCGAAGAACCACTGCGTAACAAGCGAAAACCTGTCAAAGTGTGTGTTCAAAGTGGTGGCCTTCAGCTGTGATACACGCAATGAGGCGCCCACGCAAAGATCATTGCACAGAATGTAGCATCTTGTAGGGAATGTCCCTACAGGCCGCAGTAATGCAGTGTTGCATATCCTCTGGAGTTGTTGGCACATCCCGGTAGACAATGTCCTTCAGCTTTCCCCACAGGAAAAAGTCTAACGGTGTCAAATCTGGGGAACGAGCCGGCCATTTGACAGGCCCTCCACGTCCAATCCAACGATTTGGAAATGTATTTTCCACACATGCTGTAGCGCGTCTTGCACTGTGAGCTGGGCACCCGTCATGTTGGTACTACATTTCCCTCCTTGTCTGAAGTGGTATGTCCTCCAGTAGTACAGGCAGTTCATGTTGTAAAAACTGTATGTATCGGTCAGCATTCAGTGTCCCTTGTATAAAAAAAGGACCAAAGATGTTCACCCACTATACCACACCACAGGTTCACACTCCATGGTTCCACTTGCCGTCAGTGAAGAGGATACGTGACAAATCGGGTGTGTCGTGTCGTAACATCCATGTGCAAAACTGAACACGGTCCACAAAATCATTCCCGTGAAGTTCCTGATGGAGGGAGATATGATATGGGTGAAACTTGTGTGTGTGTGCAGAATGCGCAATACACTTCGCTGACTCATCCCAGCATCCCTGGCAATTTCACGCGAGTTAACGTGCGGATTCACAGCAACAGCTGCGAGAACATTTGTTGCACCTGCCTCACCTGTAGTTGGCTTGTTCCGCACACGTGCTCGTGGTGTTACACTTCCGGTGTCTCTTAATTTAATAAATAACTTACCAAACAGACGTCGAGATGGCTGTCGTCTGTCCGGATATCTCTCTGCATACACACGGTAGGCTTCTGAGGCATTCTTTCGGCATTCCCCATAAATCAGGATCATGTCCGCTTTTTCTATGTTTGTGAACACCATAATCTTCGCTCTTACCACTACGACTGCTTGCTATGAACTAACACAATCTCGTGGACCTGCTATCAAAACTTGCTCTGCGTAAAGGCAGTTCTGTCAGGCACCTGAGAAGTCTTACATGCCGTGGTACTGACGGTCAAGTGGGCCACTTGTTAGTTTGTTTACATATTTTCACATGGTCATATCTTCGTTCCTATGTGCAGTAGATGCATGAGACCAACGGCGTTGTGTTTCTCTGCGTGTGCTCTTTTATATTATGCATGTTATTGTATATCGTTCCATTAAAAAAAATATGACTTTGCTCCAGATACCCCATTTGTCGATATTTTTCGACCCACCCCATACCTCCGATTTACGAGCCCCATTTGATATTATTGTTTCCTGCAAACCTCACATCGCTACTGTTTCTGGTTTCTTCGCTATTTCAGGTGGTACTTTTAGGTGCCTCACGCGGTATAGCACCAGGCACAAATGCATCAATTTCTATTTCGGTTATTTTACATCACTCTTCTGCCTCTTGAGTTAATCGCGATAATACGCATGTATTATCAATTTTTAAAATTGTGATGGGACAAACTCAGTGATACATTCATGCCTGACCAGAGTTCGAATCTGGAACATATGACCTCACTTCGCTAAAAAGGCTGGCAGAAATGTATCAGAAAAGTGTAGGAGCACCAAGAACCGGTTTTACCCAGCACAGACGATGAAATCATTTACAGCGACTCGCTGTGGCAGTGTTGCTCGCCACCACTTCCACCTCGCTTGCAGGTAGCTTTCTCAGCACCCCTCCTGCTGATGGAAGAGTACTGTCAAATGCTGGCACCCCTCCTCCCCCTTCCTCCCAAGGTTTCAAAACCCTTATTGCAAGAAAAACTGGCATCAATTTTACACCACCATACAATAAGATTTACACTGGAAACATTTCTTAACATATTTTCTTGATTCGGACTAAGGTCAAATTAAAAATAGTCAAAGGAATTATACACAAGAGAATTAAATTACTGAAAATATGGAAAAGCGCGATACCGAAATCTGTAGTGAGTGCGAAGGGAAAATCGAGGAAAAAAAAAAAAAGTATATAAGTATTCGAATAACAAAATTAAGAGAGAAAGTTATCACGGCTCGAACAATGCAAATGAAAAAAAAATGGGAAAATAACTAATATGAATTGAAATATATGACAACCGGAAGTAGGCTGAAGGAAGCAAATTTTAATAAACTTGGCAAGAAAACATAATCAAATTAGCGCTGGTTCGATTCGCGACGGAAGCTCATATTTGATGTTCGAATCCCACTCCACACTGTATGTCCAGATGCATTTACACTTAGAACAAACTTCGTGGAACTTTTTCCAAAACAGATGTTTTTTCAAAAATTTAAAAACAATAAGAATAACTCTGAAGAAAAATGCCGAAAGCGTTTTTGCAAAATGAAAAAAATGGGTGTAATGGGTGCAAATAGGATACAGTGGGAAAAGTCAAGCGTGACAGGCATAAGCACACTGAATGGGGAGGGGGTGGTTATGGGAGTCAGAATCCTCTCTTTGGACTTACCTATGGTGGCAGGACCAACGAGAAAAAAATCTCGAAAAGAATAACTGCAGAAATGGAGTTCGGGGCTCCGCATTAGTGCGAGTGATGTAAAAACCAATCACAACTTCCACGTCATTTTACGTGTTCCAAGCACACGTAAATTTTTAAAAACATTCTTGATTTCAACTTATGCACAGATACATTAATGGAAACGGAACTTATGATCTAGAATGGTGGGGCACCAGTGGGAATTGTATCTAGGACCGCTTGATTACAAGGCGACTTTAGGCTATCGGAAGGAGCTTGTTTTTTCTGAAATAGATTAGAGAATTCGTCATAATGCTATCTTTTCATCTGCAGGACTCTCTCATGGGAGGTGTCAAGTATCCGAGCTATAATGAAATCCGTGATACCTCCTTATTCACATATTAGTTCAGAAGTGGTAAAAGAATAATAAAAAACTCAAGCATAAAGGTTAATAACACTTGTTATTATTACCAGAGACATTCTCAAAATAAACTTGTTGTCCGTTGAAATCAAATCAAGAGGAAAGCAAGATCTCCACCCGGTCGCGTGAATCTGTGGCTAGATTCAAGAGTTGGAAATACTACGCTTCTCGCGAGCTGCTCTTCCTGGCGAAACTAGATGATATAAAATTCCGGGTTGCATAACCGTAAGGGAGGGCGTTTTCTTCGATTTCCTGTGTACACCCATGCCTGACCAGAGTTAGAGCCTGTGGCATCTGGTTTCATAGCGTATTACACTTACATGTCAGTAGGTGAATTTTGTAAATACTGTAAAAGTGGGCTGAAGGAAAGTAGCATTGCTGGGTGCATAAAAAGCCTCATTCGGCTCACACATAAAAACAAAATTAGCCAATAACTGTGCGAAATCTGTTATATCCAGTGCCATCAAATATTTAGTTCTGCACTCACAAATAAAATTATTTTTTAAGAAATTATACTATAAACGTGTATAAAATTGTTATCCAGCATCATCATTCTCTTGAAGTTCACAACCAGTTGGAAAACGAACAGGGACCTCCCCCGAAGGGTAGTGGGTATCACGATCGCCTCGAAATAAAAAGTGCTAGGTTCGATTCTGGTATAAACTATATACATGAGATGCCCAGCTGAGGATTTATTGGAGTTAAATTCCCATATTACAGATCCATCACCGCATTTGAAACTCTAGCATACAATTGCTCAAGGCTTATGAGTAGGGCTTGGAAGTTGAGGAAATAACCTTTTTTTTCCTAGTGTCCGAAGACGAGGCACAACATAATATGTGTTCATTTTGGGTCATTGTAGGCCAGAAAAAGGTGGGTTTTATTGGCCTTTTTTGCCTTTTTCGGATTATTTGTTCTTTTTTAGCCTTTTTTTTTAGGTCTTAACCACTTTTGTTTTGCAACTTCACCTTCTTTCCATTCTCAATTCGAATCATCATCAGTTCATCACATCTTAAACATCCTTTCTGTAGTAAAAAAATGAAATATATATACCCAACTGAGGTAAGGTTTCTGAAGTCTTTATTTGTGTAACCCTAGTGTGGTTAGGCCAAATGTGATTCTTCAAATATGATTTTTCAAATTATGTTAATCTAAAAAATATATGATGTCTGAAAGAAGATGCATTTCATTCATATAGTTTTTTTTCGCACTGTGTGTTCCATACCACCAGAATTTTGTATTTTTTTGTGCATTAAATATGTAATTAAAACTGAAGTTATTAATTAATTTGGATCACATTTATACGTCCTTTTTTTATATTTTTAGGTCTCTTTATAGGTCTTTTTTTTGGCAATTAATAGGTTTTCAACTTCCGAGCCCTACTTATGAGCCTTACATCGGCGTCTATGTCACATTATGAAAACTGAAATAACAGACAAGACAACATCCATTTCTAGTAAAATTCTATTCTCAAAACCAACATGGTTATTAATATTTCGTAATGTTTATTTTTTGTTACACGCACACACACACACACGTGCTCTTGCGGTATCCCAGTAAACCACCGATATTGTTTAAAATAGGGAGTGGTGTTTACGGAGGGCGCTTAAGTATCAGCCTTTCAGGAGGCTCAGGTATGTGGACCCACAGCCAGTGTAATCCTATGACGGATTCTGTTTTGTCTTGTCAATGTTCTTTCGTGATTGTTCTTTCATCTTATCATCACTCGTCCTAAATGCTGCAATTAAAGCCAGTTTTTGAGAACTAGATATTATCGTAAGAATAAAAGGGTAGGATAACAATGAAGCAAAAGCAGTAAATGTATCCACAATTTCCAAGTTCTTCCCTGCAATATGCTCAAATTCACATTTCTTCTTATTGTTATTATTATTTTCTTTGAATAAAACATTTCCCATATCATCAGATTTATCTAGCTACTATTCACCATATTTGTTGCGATTAACTGAATGTAAATAAAGTGACACAAATATAAGAAAAATACAATAAAATACCAAAACAATGAAGTCAACACTTGTGCCATCAAGTGCATATGTGTATTTTCATCATGTTGGGTGCCTATTTGCCTGCCGTTTTAAAAGCTTTTATCGTCTATAAATCTACACCCCTGCTCATTACTCTAAGTACTTTGTAGTACTGAAGTATCAAACACTCGGAAGGCAGTTTCATCCTGATGTAATAAAAACCCTCCCGTGGTTGCAAACACAAGGGGGTGGAAAAGACCCAGTGGACCTTCTGGCTTCTGACCCTGAATGCCGACGGTAGAGAGAATGGGATGTATCCCATTCTCTTTGGCGGACAGTCTGTCCATTTCTTCCTCAATTTGGTCACACCCTAAATGCAAGTGTGTGGGGCGGTACACCCTCAAATTTGTCTGTCAGTTTGAACACAATAGAATCATGAATGTACTCTTTCCATGATGGGAAATCTGTAGAAACTTTGTTTTGCAAATAAAATAAATATGACGGTTCGGTGTCGGTCTGTCATAGAATTTGGACTGTTAACCTAAGATAGAAAAAAATAACGTGGCAAATGCAAACCCCCATTAGCAGCCCCCATGATGGAGTGGTTAGCACATCGCCATGGGTCCCGGGGTTCGAATTCCGGTCTGAGCGTGGGTGTTTGTTGAGTGCCCATTATTCAATTTCATCATATCGCCACTAATCCTGATCTTCGCAATTAGCCAAAAGTGGCAGAAAAGCGAAGTAAAATCAATCAAATCAATCCATCAAGCAAACCCTCATTACTGGCTTTCCCAATGGCGCAGTGGTAGCATCGCTGCTTGTAATCAAGGGTTTCCGGTTTCAGATCCCACTTTAAACTGTATGTCCAGTCGCGATTAACCTTCCTGTGCATAAAGCAGGCTTAAAATGCCAACTCAATCAAGCAAACCCCCATTAAAATTAGCCATGATTATTATTTTTTTTCTTAGTACAATTTTAACCCCCTAGAGTGTATTATCCACTTTTACAATTCTACCCCCCCCCCCACCAGAAAAACATCCTGCATACGACGGTGAGTGGTGTGTGTGTGTATATGAGAGTTGATTTTAATTTAACAACGTCTGTCTCTCTCTCATTCTATCCATACATACATACCCACATACATACATAATGTTGGTTGTTGTTAAATTTCTTAATGATTTGATCGAGAAATTACCTAGCTATGTCCCTGTATTTGACTACAAAGTTGGCTTGAACTTTGAACAAGTGAAACCACCTCTATATGCCAAATGATTCAGGCAGCACTTTATTTGAATGAACTTTTTGTCATTAACAAATAAATGGAAGGAAGTTGGGGAAATGTTAAGTGTTAAATATTGTGCTTTTGTACGAGAGTTTGTTTACACCATGGAAGAATCCAATATGGAACAGTGGCAACTTGTGGCTTTTTCGGAGTGTAGGAAGAAATTATGGTAAACTGAGGAAAGGTTTGAAAAATGGGTTCAATTACATTCACACGTCTTGCTCATACTACCCAGTGCATTTAGAATGTTAGCTGCAGGCCCATACTCAAGGTGTGGCAAGGGGCCCTTGCTCCTCACTTTGAACTATGAAATATTTAAATGTGAAATATATAATAGTGTTATATAATATAATATATAACACTAAACTCCTAAAAAGTAGAGAACTCAAATAAGTAAAGATGAACTGTAGGAAGTTCCTCACTTCCTACATGTAGGAATCGCCCCTGATATGGAACTCTGTATTTGATCCTACTATCAGTACCAATATCAAATTACTGGTTGTTTTATGAGTTAAGTAATGAAATGTGTAATGTGCATGCTTATTATCTGGAAAACTTTAGTCAACGTACATGACATCAATAACACAGGGTTGCAAACATTAAACATTGGAAAAATTTCACCATGCAAGCTGACTAAAAGTGTTCGGTCATTAGCAGGAATATTGCGCTGCATTGATTAATTTGGTTTATTTTCTTTTGCTTTTCTTCAACTTTTTGTTAATCGTGAAGATGAGGATGAATGATAATATGATGTACTTGATGAAGGGACACTCACAAAGAACACCCTTGCCCAGGCCATGATTTGAACCTGAACCCCTAACATCGTAGTGTTCTGTGCTAAGCACTGCCATGGAAGTTGGCTATTGTGGTTGTTCGGAAGGTAACTCAAAATATCAAATTTCGCTATTGAAGAAAATTCAATGAATATTCTTCTGCAGAGATGTAAGCTATTGCTGTGCATGAACTTGAAGCTGCTGATTACAAATATGACAGTGCCATTTACCTTGGAAAGTTTGCTATTGTGGTACACGAGCTGCCTCTATGGTTCAGTGGCAGCATTGCTGCCTTCAAATCAAATGATCCCAGGTTTGATACCTGGTGGAGGCACATTTAATACCACGTTTAATTGTAGGTCCAGTGCCGATTAGCCTTTCTGTGTGTAAAGTTGACTAAAAAAACAACTCAAATTCTTTTGTGGTGCACGTGCTGCCAATACTTACATGATTACGCTATAGATGTGTATCAGGGGTAGAAAAACAAAATAATTAAGGAGCAAACATTTTTTTTGGTGCTAATACAAGCTAAAACAACCATGAAGCCAACTAACATAAAGATACACATTTTGAAATCTGATCTTAAAATGTCTAATTTGATAATTAACACAAGTTTGGAATAAAAGTAATTAATTCTTGTGCCGGAGTGACCTTGCTGAAGAATTCTGTATACATGGCTTTACTGGTAACAGTAGGAATACATATATAATATATTCTAATATATGGGCAAATCTACCATATTGCTGCAGATTTTAATATTTGGCTAGCAACAGTGAAACAATGTATAATAGCATGATTTAGTGATACACGTGATCCAGAAAACACACACACAACAAAGAGATATAGTGTACTCATCATTAAGAAATAGTCATGCACCAGATGAAAATTTCCATGTGCCATGGTGACCGGGCATCCAGTGTTTGTCTACACCTTGTTTGTATTGTGTTTCAGAATAACATACAAAATGAGCACTGAGGTTGACAAGTTTTCTTCCTGACATTTTTCTCTGTGCTACTTCTGCAGTATATGACATTAAAATGCTTTATGTATTCTGTGTGTGTGCGATCTAGCAGAGAAATTGTCCCAATTTTCGTCTTGTTAACTAACGCCATCACAGTTATACAGTGGCCAGCTACTGTACTTCAACACAGTGTATTATTGCTTGGCAGTGTAATCAATAAGATATCATTATCATGTCAAGAAAGTCAAGAAATTGACAGGTCAAGAAAGCCAAGAAATTGTGCTTGTGATCAAGAATTTTTGCTATTTTTTACATTATAGTGAATTTACATTCTTATATATGTGTACTAGAATTTGTTAAAATTGAATATTTGGAAATCTAAAATTATATTTAGTTGTAGTTTAAGATTTGTTCACTTTGTTTCTTAAGAATTGCATTCTTGAAAGCGTGAAGTTTTGCAAGAATATTTAGTAAGTAATGTGGCCATTCCCATCCAGGATGAAGACTGAAGCATTTAATTTTTACATGTATTGATTAAATAAAGCAAAACCAGCCTCTGTGGTGGAGTGGAATTAATTAGAACATCGCACTACGACACCATGGGTCCCGGGTTCGAATTCTGGCCTGGGCATGGATGTTTGAAAGTGTCCATTCATCAATTTCATTATATCATCAATCATCCTCATTTTCACAAATTAGCCAAAAGTGGCACAAAAAAGCAAAGTAAAAGAAAGCATATCAATGAACAATAAATAATAATTAGAGCAAGTCTAAATCTCTTGTTAAAGTACAGCTTGTAATAGGGGTTTTTCATTGAATAATAATATTTATTTCTTAATTTTGCAACTATACCTAAGTAGGATTAAATAAATATTAAGAAAAATATAATTAAAAAGAGGGTCAAGAAAAAGTCAAGAATTTGAGATTTGTTATTTTGTTAGACACCCTGGTTAATGTTAAAAGTTCTGATACTAGAAAAACTTTTCAGTGTTTGGTATTTCTATTGATTGCCTGTTGTATGTGTTCCGGGGAACATCTCTCATCACCATACAACATCATCATCATCATCTTCATCATCCTTCGTCATTTCCTGCCCTGGTATAGAAGATCTTCCACCACTCCGTTCCACAGTGTTCCAATCTTGTCCTCTTCTTTGAACACTCCACTACATGCTCTTTCCTCTTGACATCTTGGTCTCCCCTTGGCCTTATTCCCACTCCTTGTGCATTGTAAGCTCTTACTGATAGTCTTTCTGCATCCATCCTCTTCATGTGTCCGAACCATCTCATCTGTACCTGATCTATCCTGTCCTGAAGCTTCACACCCCCCACTGTCTGTCAGATCTCATTCCTTATTCTATCCCTTCAGACCGTCCCATACTTCTGTTTTGTGCTGTCTGCATACTACTGAGATCGCTGACCATGCGTTCCATGTGGTAGATGGCAGTACTGTGTCGCCCTCTATGATAAACATACGTTTCGTGGTGTGTCCAGATACTTTTGATTACATAGAATATTTCTCAATTGTTTAAATACATGGTGGATTTGTTTCCCATGCTCATCACTGTTTATCTCTCAGTCAGTGAAGAATGTGCTGTTGTAATGGGACTCTTATTACATCTGAAAACTGAATATAATGTATGTTACAGGTATATGCACTGCCTTCAAGAAATATCACTACCTGTATTTGGTACTGAGGTTTTTGTCTCAATGTGGAGGTGATGTGATAAGCACCACTATGTGGCCACCTTTACCCCCAGGTATCCATTGATTAGAATATTGCTGGGTTCCTGGGCCACCTCATACAGGAACATTGTCATGGACTTTCCCACCTGTGATCACTAGGGAATGGATTTCTAGGTCCATACCAATTTTTTTGGCACATCCTACATGTGTGCTATTTACGATCTTTGTGTTTCATGTACACAGCACCCCTCTACTGAAATTCTATTGGACCTAAAAATGCCTAAATTAACTATTTTGACTTGAAAAATGCCCTTTAACCATTCGCTTAACTTTAAAATTAACTTTTATTAAGAACAACCCTTAATTTCCACCGCAAATGTGCGAGACCTTGAACGAATCCGAGTAGCAAAAGAAGCAATGCAAGAAGAAGGGGTGTCATCAGCTGTACAAATTTCCGCCATCTTCCAGCTTGCATCACGAAATTGAAAAAATGTGAAGCGAACTGACTGGATGAGGGGTTCCCCATTGTTAAGCACTGTCCTTTCCAGGCAATTAAAGGGATCGTAGGTGTAGCATACCAAACAGAAATGCAGGTTGGTTTGGGACAGAATCGTAGCTACAATATCATTCAGTTGTTAAAACGGACGACTGTGAACCTGCTTGCGGTTTGAGTTTTGAGATTGAGCTTTTTTTTAGCACACTTCATGCACAGATAAACTAATCGGGACTTGGCCTACAGTTTAAAGTGGAATCCGAACCACTAAGTGTCTCCAACAGATGTCGAACCTACAGACAGAAGATATTTCTGCATCATCAGAAATTATACTAAAAGTGTCAATGGTACTACATGTTGTTTGAGTCAAGGAAAACTACCATTGTATTAGCAACACACTCTTGTTGCAAGGTCAGTATTCCTAGATGATACGTAGAATCTGCTGCATGAGTGATATCCAGAGTTAGGATTTTTAGGTGCGCACCTTTTTTTCGTAGTGAGAGTGAGACCTCTCTGGAAGGACTCAGTGTGTGAAATGTTGCCTCAACGTGAGAATGGAGCTAATTTTCCAGCACTTTTTTTCCCCTTTTTTGATAACCTTTCCCCTTCCCTCCCTTTTCTGGGACATTTATCTATTTTCCCCCTTTTATGTGTTCTTAATTGCTTTTCCTCCCCTTTTTGTGTCCTTTTACTGGTGGTGTTAAATATATTTCCTCAACAAATCATTGAATTTTTATTTCCTTTTCTCGCGACACTTTTCTCTTTAAGATATTTTCACATTGTTAACTGAAATTGAATGTATTTAAACTGTGCTTGATTGTTGCCTACTTGAAATCAACAATGGAAAGACCACTACTGATATGCACCAGATCGCCGTTATTTTTTTTTAAGATAGAAGGAAGAAGGAAACGCAGTTTGGTCTTGGAAGTAGTGAAGCAACAATGTGTTTCTGAAATGGTGGGTTACACGTTTCATGCGTGAGCAGTGGACAGATATTGTTTGTTGATGTAAGTTCCTCACCTGCCTTTTCACTCTGTTAGATCCTGTTAGTGCATGTACTTTACCATGCCGAAAGTGCCCAGATACCGATTTCTCAGTGTGGATCAAGAATTTAAGCACGAGTTAATAGAAAGTGATGGAACTGTTATTCGATGCACGGTTTGTGATACAGGAACCACATTAGATGAAAAACACCAGAGAGATCGCATCCAGCAACATATTTACAGCTCTAAGCATCAAAAGAACAAGAATCTGCAAGGAAGTAAATCTCGGCAGCCTCTCTTACGCAATGCATTTGAGCAGTGTTCTTCCAAGAACCAAAATTCAAAGGAATTTAATGTTGACTTGTGTGCATCTTTTACACTCAACAAGGTGAACCATCCGGCCTTGAAAGGTTTCCTTGAAAAGTACAGACGGTTGTCAGTGCCCAATGAGAGTACGTTAAGGAAAAACTATATTGAACCTGTGTATGAAGAAACTGTTCGTAAATTAAGGTGAAAGTGTCAGATTGTAGTATAATTATCAGCACCTTTTTTGCCCCTTTTTGGGTCTTATTTTAGCACCTTTTCCCTTCCCTTTTCCCAATGAAATTTTCCCCTAAAAATCCTAACTCTGGTGATATCTAAGATCTCTTGGGCTGTTTCTGTGATGGTTTGTGCTAACTATGAAAAACATACTTGTCCACAGTTCTTTTTGATGCTCCAGAACATATGAGGAGAAAGGAGAAAATTTTCCAACAAAGGATTTCTTTTTTATTTGTCATAAATAGTGTATGGAAATCACCACATCCACAAAACTATTCCATTGTAGTGATGGGTCGTTCGTGAACGAGTCGTTCAAATGTAACGACTCTCTCTTGTGAGCGGTGAACGACTCGTTCACCAGAATTGAACGACACGTTCAAAGAGTCGTATGTGTGCCACGACTCCTCCGCCCGCCAAGCAACTATTATTCCATTATTCCCTCTCCTTTCCACGAATTTTGCAAGGAAGGCGCATGCGCAAGTGTATACTCGCCTGGCGGCCGGAATTTTTGAAAGAAAGCAAGTCGATTCTGCGGGCAGCAAATGGGGACTGGAGAGGAGAGGGAGGGGGGTCCTCTCTGTTCCTTTTCCCTACCCCTGAAACGTGCCGTGTACGATGGGAGGGGAAGGAGCATGCTCGCGAGTCGACTCTTTCCTTCGTTCAAAGAGTCGTGGCACACTTTAGCGACTCTTTGAACGAAGGAAAGAGTCGACTCGCGAGCTCGCGACTCGCGAGTGTTGTTTGCAGAGAGAGAGCGCGCAACCTCAGCCCATGACGGGCAGCGAAGAACAGCCAACAAATTTGTCCTGTAGTTTCAAGTTCGGCCAAACCATTAGCGCTAAAATTACAAGAAATTAAATGTTAGTAAAAATATTAGGGGAGTCTTGTAAAAATTTTGGGAAGGTGTTAGGCACAGACCTCTTGATTACAATATTCCGATTAGCCTATTTTGAGTTGTTATTGTTTAAGTCCACTTTATGTGCAGATAGGATAGTCGGGACTGGACCTACAGTTTAAAGTGGGATCTGAACCTCCACTTTGTATTGAACACGGTACCCCTTGATTACCGGCGACGTTATCACTACGCCATCGGGGAGACCCGATTAGCCTATTGGAGCATAAAAGTGGACTTATAACAATTTTTGCCAAGCAGACCATTTTAATACATGACAGCGTTAACCACTATGCTATTAGGGTGAATCAGAAAAGGGGGGCAGTAATTTATAATTTGCAACACAAAATACTTAGTGTGGAAAGCGATTGTTACTTTTAATTATTTTCTAAAGCGCCGGCCTCCATGGTGGAGTGGTTAGTACACCTCATTACTCATCCTGATCTTCGCGATTACCCAAAAAAGTGACAGAAAAGCGAAGTAAAATAAACCAAATCAATCAACCAATCATTATTTTCTAAAGCAAGATCAAAGACAATAAACACATTTTGTTTTCTGTTACTCCAAATCCAAAAATGACGTAATACAAGCAGCAAGCACAAGTTCAAATGATAAACCTTTAGTGAAAATAACAAACATGTATTAAAACAAAAATTATAACTTACAATTTTTTTATATTCAGTTAAGAATTACCTAATAGAACAAACCACATGATAATGAATTAATTATAATGAAATGAAGGTCTTTTTATATTTGAATACTACATTATGTTCTGTTTTTCTGATTTTTTTTAATAAAGAACCTGAGAGACAAACACACGCTCAAACACGCAGTTATACACAATTTCTTATATTCCGATCTATAATGGATATTCAATTTGTTATAACATTAATTTAATATATTTTGTGTAATACAAGGAACAAATTTGAAATTATGCGGGGAACGGTGGGGATTTCCCCTCTAACGATCATATCATGCAATTTCCCAATACAATCGCTCTCTCTTTCTCTCTGTATGCATGTGTACATACATATACTTACATATTATACACGTGAGATTAGAAGATTAAAATTTAAATCACATTGGAATGATAACGTTATTAGAGACGAATCACAAATTTACACCAATAGAAACACAGCATTATATACAAAATAAAAGTAAAACACAAATGAAAAGCAAAGATAAATATGAAAATTCAGTGCGCAAAATCATTGCAAAACAAAAATGCAATCAATAAAATTAATATTGACAAAACTAACTCAAGTATTCTATAATGTATGCCGGCGTGGTTAGCACATCAAGGGTCTCGAGAAATATAGTTTAAGGGATGTAAGGGATGATCCTTCCACGTAATACACCCAATTGTCAACCTCACTTCCACATAGTACACCCTGGACTGCATTTTGCAGACTAACGAGGCTCTGGCGTCTATACCTACGGCCAGTATAATTTTCGTAGGAATGTGTGTGTGTGTTGTCCTGTGTTTTGTCCTTGTGTGTGCTGAGTGCCTTTACAGCCTCAGCTTTTAACCGGTCAGATTATTTTAATATTTTAGTTACTACAGGACATTACAGTTCTGGTAAGGGGCTGGATCCCGTATAAAGTGAAGGGTGCAAAATAGCCTAAATGACGCACACAAAATTTTAAATTTATATTCAATCATAGCCTTTAGTATAAAACAGAGATGTGATGGGGAGGGCCGGCCCCCGTGGCGGAGTGGTTAGCACATCGCGGCACGAGGGCAGGGAGTCCTGAGGCCGATATTCGGTGGAAACACATAGCGGCTCGGGATACCACTTTTGCCCAGGCTTTGCTCTTCTGCCACTTTGGCTAATCGCGAACATGAAAATCAGTGATGATATAATGAAATTGATGAAGTGACACTCAATTCCGAGATTCCTCTTAGCGCACTGTTCTAACCACTCCTCCACGGAGGCGACTGAAATTGTTGGAAGTGAATCAGTTTCACAAGTAGCAGGGCATTACAAAATCGCAATGAAAACAGGGCCAACCCTTCCAAAGTTGGTGAGATGATGAGAGACACTCTGTGTAAAATGTACTGTCCGAGAATCTCGTCTCATTGGAGTAACGATACCGATTTATGCTTTGAAATCGATAAGCAAACAAGACCAGACAGGTGTTTTTAACTTGAAATCAAATCGCGAACAAGATATGCATTCTCATTCACGAGTTGAAACGATGTGCCAAGTCATCTTGTCTCACCACGATACTCGATCGAGTTGCTCTTCCGCTTCGTGCACATGTAAACCTTTTAATTTACACGTTCAATTTTATTTATCCAAGAAAACAAATCTGTTAACATCAGAATGAACAGAAGAAATAAGCTACTAGTTATTTTCCCATTAAGGAACAAACAAATTTTAAAATGCTATAATTTCTTATAAATTAGCATGGAGTAATTATATTTTATAATTTATTAATTCAATTTTAATATTTTAACTGCCTAACACGCTTTGTTGTATTTTATGCATCTTTTATACCTAATTACTTAGTATTGACAGCGAGGATGAATGAATTTTACGTACAGATAAGCTAATCGGGACTGGATCTACAGTTTAAAGTGGGATCCACCAGGTATCGTTACAAGGCAACGACGGAGGATGGATGGTGATTAGAGTAATTGACAAGAGGTTAAATACAGATTACCACTCATCTCTAGGCTGGGGTTCGAACCCGGAACTTTCGGTGTCAATAGGCTTACTTTGAGGAGGGCGACACCACTTATCTGTCACTCCAAGATTATTTCAAGCTGGCCAACATAGAAACCAAGAAACAAAGAACATGCACCATGGAGTATGTTTTATTTATGTTATTCAGCCATCCTTTCATTCCTTGTTAAATCCTGGTAAGGAAATCGCTTCCTGTCTCGGATTCGATCCTCGGTGGAGGCACCTTGCCCAGTGATTTAGACCCCAGTTTAAAATGTAGCTTCAATCCCGATTAGACTATCTGAGCATAAAGTGAACTTTAAACATTGCCTGACAAAATCGTTTTCATATGACGTGAAATATTTCATTAACATTAACGTGTAAATATTTTACTAATGAAAACAGCATTAAAGAATAAATATAGAAGTTTAATCATAAATCTCATCGTACATGATACTGCAAAAAAGCTTTTATTGAATGACTGCAGAATTAGGAACAACTACGTAAGATTTAACATGGGTCATGTTCACGAGTGATTTTGATTTGATTTAGTTTATTTTACTTCGCGTTTTGTACCTCTTGGCTAATTTGCGAAGATGGGGATGAGTGATGAAATGGATGAATGGACATTCACAAACAACCAAGCCCGACCGGGATTCGAACCCGGGGCCCTTGGCGTCGCAGCGCGATGTGCTAACCACTCGGCCACAGGGTCGGGCTCACGAGTGATATAAACAGCTGTTGGCCATCTGCGGTGAGCCTACGTGTTAAGGTGTTTTACTAGTAGAAAGCAACATTAAAAAAAAATACATACGTATAATTTGGCCCGCTTTATAGAAATTCGATCATACATTATGATATTGGCAGAAACTTATATTGAATGACTGTAGAACAACAAAAAGCTATGGACATGGATAATGTTCAAGAGCGATATATATTTCTTAAACACAGCTGTTAGCCATCCGCGGAGAGCGAGCGGGTGGATCCTACTTTAAACTATAGATCCAGTCTGCTGGCGAGACTGCCGCACCCGCGCCTTGTGTAAGAGAGCTCGCGACTCGCGAGCGAACGATGAGTGAGGAGAAGAGTCGCTAAGGCGAGCGAGTCGTTAAGGTGCTTAATGACTCTTCGTGCCGACTCGCGAGTCGTGAACGATGAGGGAGGGGAAGAGTCGCTAAGGCGAGCGAGTCGTTAAGGTGCTTAATGACTCTTCGTGCCGACTCGCGAGTCGTGAACGAATGATGGGGAAAGAGTCGTGGGACTGTGCTGTTTCAAGAGTCGTGAACGAGCGATGCTCGTGGAAATGCAAGCATGTGTCGCAGCGCAGATCTGGAGTGCATTTTGTTGCGATATTAAAACCAGTGATCGAATGCAAAAAAGGAAGAATATGTAATGCACGTTATTACTAATAAAAGGTTGATATAATTATATAGCATTTCTGTGTATGCTATCGTACTGCATAATTTGCATTATCCGCAGTATGAAATGTAAACTGAAACAAGATACAAATATAGAAAATCTCACTCATGAGACAGAGTAATGGAAACAAGTATGTGCAATAAATTTTGTTTGTGTGTGTGTGTTTACTGTTTACACATATATGTATATCCACACACATACAGAATCGTATTTGTATTTTTCTTATTTTATGCCGCTTTTCTTCGAATTTTAAGTAATCGCGACGATGAGGATGATGCGTGATGATATAGATGAAGGGACACTCGTAAAGAATATCCTTGCCCAGACCGGGACTAGATCCCGGGAACTTCTGTGGCAAGATCAAATGTCGATTACTTCAGAATCTTGGCCATCTAGTCGGCTACACACACACACACATGCACAAAAATGCAATACAATTTATTAATCTTGAAGGACGTACGTTGTGTTCGTTTACTTAAATACAATCATCTGCTTCAACACCTCCTACCCCCTTCCCCCTCTTCAGGCATGTGTTTCGAGAAAAAGAACCTTGGCGACTCTTTTGAACGACTCATTTGAACGACTCTTCTCAGTGAGCGAGCGCTCATGAGTCGACTCGCACAAATGAACGGCTTGAACCCATCACTATTCCATTGCCTGCTATGATACTTCTAGCCTGGGTGCTTTGGCCATCACAAATCTGATTTTCTGTGTTTGTTGAAACTCCACTGTCCTTTGCTAGAAGCTCTCATCCCAGACCCATGCAGAGCAGACTTTGCATGTGAACCTGTGTTCATTTACGCAGGCAGTGAGTGGATGCTTAATTGTTATTCTCTGTATGTTTGAAGTTATAAAGACCTATATGGCCTCCCTTATGGTGCAGTGGCTGCGTTTTTGCCTTGTAATCAAGGGGTCCCGGGTTGGATACTCGGTGGAGGCACATGTGGTTTGGATACCACTTTAAACTGTAAGTCAAGTCCCAATTAGTCTTTCTCTGCATAAAGTGTACTTAAAACACCAACGCAATCAATCAATCAAATTATAAAGACATACAATTTAAGCCTATTCAATTTGGAACAGTAACAGTTCTAAAAGGTAAGCTATTTAGAAACAGTAATTTAACTTACAACGTGCTGTAAAAAAAATAATCTTATCATGAATGGCTTGCACTGTTCACCTTGGATTTGTTAAAAAAGAAAAAATAATAATATTTATACGCAACTTTGCTGTTGGATAGGCAACAATGACCCATGCTTTAATGGCATGCCGAAAGGTACAAAGTACAGACTTTGTACCTTTGACGTCACCAAGTACAGTTCGAAAGTGCCAAGAACAGAAGCACACAAGTATGCAGCTCGCAGTACAGATGGTTGCTGACTAGGTCACATGATATCCACACTTATTGTTCATTTGTTTAAAGTCTCGGAGATAGAAACCCAACAACATTGGTTAAATATATGTTATGGGTCAGCAAGTTGTTGGTTAAAGTGCTTCTAATGTGTGGAAATGTATGTGTAAGAACTATTGAAAATGCTATGTGATATCTATGGTGAAAAACAAGTGTTTAAAATGCGAGGAAAACAACATGTCCTCAGTTTTATCTACTGATCGTATTTGGCGCTGCAGTCGAAGTGCAATTCTAAAGACTTTCACTTCCAGTCCACGACTTCAAGACTGCACTGCAAAAGCATACTCGGAGGAAGCTCGCTTGAAGTATGGTCTTGCACCTTTCAGACACGGCCTGTGTATTCTTTTAAAAGCAAGAGAACTCTTTCACCTTGCTGTGAATTTCGAACACATTAAGGAAGAAGACACTGCAGTAGTCCAGTTCTTATGGCTTCAGACTACCATGTAGGGAACCCGGTTCAATTCCCTGGTTGGTCCTCCCCGAAAATTTATCCATGGTCTGCATCTTACCCAGGTTCACATCAGTTAGAACCTAAGGAGAGTCCTTCGTGAGTAAATGTAACTGGATCATTGAGGTCTTCAGATCGCTTCCACTACGACTAAGGTCAAGAATGTGCCACCAGACAATGCACAAGAGAGAACAAAAAATAAGGAGGTAAATGAAGCAATCAGTTTTTTCCAATTTTACATCAAATCTCTACAAAACATATCCTGCGTTTTGAAGTTCACTTTATGCACAGATAAGCTAATTGGGACTGGACTTATAGTTTAAAGTGTGATCATAGCAACTATGTTCCTCCACCAGATGTTGAACCTGGGACCTCTTGTTTACCAGGCAACAGTGTTATCATTACGCCCCCAGGGAGGCACTACAAAACTTCTGTATCAGTTCATTTATATATTTGATGATTTAGCACATACACACACACACACACACACACACACACTTAAGTAACACACAAAGTTTTGAATTTTATTTCAGATGGTATCCTGTTGCGTTCCATTTTGTAAAAGCCATAAAGGAAAGACAACTGGGATTAGTTTCCACGAGTTTCCTGTGGATGAGACATTGCGAAATAAATGGCTGAAGGCTGTTTCCCGAAAGAATTTTGTGCCAAATTGGTTATCAAATTCCTCTGTCGTGTGCAGTAAACATTTCTTGCAAACTGATTATAAACCAAATATTAAATACAGAGTACTGAAATTTGGAACCGTTCCAAGTGTTTTTCCTGGTTATCCTCAATATAAAAGTGAAGGAATAAAAGCTCCGAGAAGAAAAATTGTGAAACATGTTCCACTAGTGAAAAGAAGAAAAAAGAAACTAGATGAAAGTTTCATTTCTAAGGAAGATCACAATTCAGACGTAAGTGAACTTTGCTGCAGATTCTTCATTCCAATTACGTTGATCAGTGACATAAATTTTTGAAGGACTTAAATACTTAAATCACAAGCCTTTTAATTGTAAAGTTCACCTGCTTATAAATGTCTTTGGTAGAAGCAAATGGGTCAGGTATCAGCACCATTAGGTGAGTAGTAGCAGATATTTTAAATTCTTCCAAGAATATGCAGACTAGCCAAGTGTCCAGGCTGGAAGTATCATAGCAGGTTATGACTATTCACAGCTGACCTCTGTAATGTAGTGTTTAGCACAACATGCTATGATGTTAGTTGCCCATGTTTGAATCCAAGTCTGAGCATGGGTGCACTTTGTGAGTATCCCTTCTTCAATTTTATCTTGTCATCACTTATTCTCATTTTCTTGACTAGCCAAAAGTGGCAGATATGTGTATTCTCATTACTGCTGAGGATGTGTATATATCTTTCAACAGTTTTCTCGTCTTGTGATTTTGTCATTACGAGTACTTAACAGCATGCTATGGAAGGCTGTGCTGGTGACAAATCAAATGATCATAGCTTTCAAAGCTACCTGAATAAAGCTAAACCATGACCATGTTGTGTGTTTTAAGGCCATGATACATAACACCAGTCTGCATGGATTTGGATGACTCGCAGATGTTGCAATACATTATTTGTAATGAAATTTCATATAGGATCAATTTTTTGTGACTGCTTCATTTTCTGTTTCAATTATATGAACTTATTCAATGCAGTTTGAGTCTAATATAATAATTAGTCGTAATGCCCTGAAAAAATTGTATGAAAACGTCAGAGAACTTCTAATGCCCGGAGCATCTCCAAATGTAACCATGCTTAAAGTCTCGCTTCTGCAACATCTCTCTCAATAGAACGGCTCATTCTAACAGGATTGGGACTTCTCATAACATCTGCTTCTTGTGTTAAAAGGCTGCTGAAAAATAATAGTGGTTTGTTGGTGTGTCTAGGTATGTCACACCATTAGTTTTAGTATATTGTTCAACTTCCAAGCAAAATCAATATAGAAATTTAAATGGATTAATAACACCAGCCTGCATCGGTTTGGGTGACTTGCTGAATAATTTCAACATGCTGTTTCCAAAAATGAAATCCATTTTTACTCATCACATTTAGTTTTTTCAGAAAACAGCAATATATTAACTGCCTTAATTTCACAGTAAAATGTGTAGTTCCATCATTTCCTCAATAGATGGCTCTTTAGATGGTGCTAAAATATTGGTTTCCTACAATACAAATCCTCCAATTTTGAATTATAAATGCACATAGAATATTAAGCATTTTATCCACCTTCCATCTTCACAAGACACATTGGTATGAAAATTGTAAACTCTGATTACGTAAGTTTCATTTTTGAAATCCCTCATAAAAATTTCCTTCACAAAATGTTCAAAACTCAATGTTGTAATATGGTGGGTTGATTGAACTTAATGAGTGGAGAAAAATCCTGAAAAGATGGGAAGCAATTTATGTCATCCGTCAACAGCATTCAAAATACTTCCAGAATCAGCTATTGGTTTGTAAATAACAGAAATTTCCCTTGTTTAAATTTAATTTAATCTGTTCTGTAATAGGCGTAATGGAATGGCAAATAAGAGAATTTTGATTGTGAAATTGTCAAAACTCCTGACATGATGGAGATACAAGGATGTCATTTCTGTGACGAGCATTCAAAATACTTCCATAATCAGCTATTGGTAAATAACCGAAATTTCCCTTGCTTAAATTTATTTTGTTGCGTTGTGTAATAGGTGTAATGGAATGGCAAATATATGAATTTTGATTGTGAAAAATCTAATGTGATGGGGGAAGGTGGATGTCGGGTGCATGATCATTCAAAGTACTTCCAGAATCACCTATTGGTTTGAAATCCAATTTTTTCCCCCAAAAATACAGGGCTGTGTAATTGTTATATTTTATACTTGAAGCATTTGGACTAGGGATGGCCAAACGGATCCGGATCCGTTTGGATCCGGATCTCCTTGGATCCGGATCCGAGAAATCCGGATCTACTTGGATCCGGATCCGTAAATTCCAGATCCGGATCCGAGAAATCCGGATCTGGATCCGAAAATCCCGGATCCGGATCCGAAAATCCCGGATCCGGATCCGAGAAATTCGGATCCGGATCCGAAAATTCCGGATCTGGATCCGGATCCGAGAGCTCCGGATCCGCGGATCCGGATCCGGGTCTGAAAGTTTCGGATCTGGATCCGGATCCGAGAGTTCCGGATCCGGATCTGGGTCTGAAAGTTTGGGATCTGGATCCGGATCCGAAAATCCGGATCCGGATCCAAGAGTTTCGTATCTCAATCCCATTATAATATTACCACACCTTAGTCCTACAAGAATTTTTTTCAAGTGTTGTTCCTAAAATACTTTGCTACGCATCGGCTAACACACTCGTGCACAAATGTCCGAAGTGATTTTGTAAATGCCATTGAAACGAATATGTATTCATTCGAATGTATTGGAAATGAAAACACACATAAATGTGAGACATTCCATTCCAGGATGAAACCTTTAACACATATAACAAGATAGAAATGTTATAGAAAAATTATACAATTGTTCTACAGTTACAGTTTTACAAATTAAAATAAAACATTATAATATATGTAGTGTTAAATAATTACAAAGTGTAAGACTAACAAGGGAGGTTATCTAAAGGTCCCCCTCCGATTTCCATGAAACTTGGCAGTATAGTGGGGCCCAAAGGAAGAATTACGTGTTTTTTTGTTTCAGCTAAAAAACGGTTTTAGGGGGCAAAACCCCCTCAAATGTCAAGATGAGGACAAATTGAAGTGAGGATCTGACCCTGTGTCCCCCTCCGATTTCCATGATACTTGGCAGGTGTGTGTATAAACGGGCCCAAATGAAGAAATACGTGTTTTTTTTTGTTTCAGCTAAAAAACGGTTTTAGGGGGCAAAACCCCCTCAAATGTCAAGATGAGGACAAATTGAAGTGAGGATCTGACCCCTGTGTCTTTCCGATTTCCATGAAACTTGGCAGGTGTATACTGTATAGTGGGGCCCAATGGAAGAAATACGTGTTTTTTTGTTTCAGATAAAAAACGGTTTTAGGGGGCAAAACCCCCTCAAATGTCAAGATGAGGACAAATTGAAGTGAGGATCTGACCCCTGTGTCTTTCCGATTTCCATGAAACTTGGCAGGTGTATAGTGGGGCCCAATGGAAGAAATAAGTGCTTTTTTTGTTTCAGCTAAAAAACGGTTTTAGGGGGCACAACCCCCTCAAATGTCAAGATGAGGACAAATTGAAGTGAGGATCTGACCCCTGTGTCTTTCCGATTTCCATGAAACTTGGCAGGTGTATAGTGGGGCCCAATGGAAGAAATACGTGTTTTTTTGTTTCAGATAAAAAAACTGTTTTAGGGGGCAAAACCCCTCTCAAATGTCAAGATGAGGACAAATTGAAGTGAGGATCTGACCCTGTGTCCCCCTCCGATTTCCATGATACTTGGCAGGTGTGTGTATAAACGGGCCCAAATGAAGAAATACGTGTTTTTTTTTGTTTCAGCTAAAAAACGGTTTTAGGGGGCAAAACCCCCTCAAATGTCAAGATGAGGACAAATTGAAGTGAGGATCTGACCCCTGTGTCTTTCCGATTTCCATGAAACTTGGCAGGTGTATACTGTATAGTGGGGCCCAATGGAAGAAATACGTGTTTTTTTGTTTCAGATAAAAAACGGTTTTAGGGGGCAAAACCCCCTCAAATGTCAAGATGAGGACAAATTGAAGTGAGGATCTGACCCCTGTGTCTTTCCGATTTCCATGAAACTTGGCAGGTGTATAGTGGGGCCCAATGGAAGAAATACGTGTTTTTTTGTTTCAGATAAAAAAAACGGTTTTAGGGGGCAAAACCCCCTCAAATGTCAAGATGAGGACAAATTGAAGTGAGGATCTGACCCTGTGTCCCCCTCCGATTTCCATGATACTTGGCAGGTGTGTGTATAAACGGGCCCAAATGAAGAAATACGTGTTTTTTTTTGTTTCAGCTAAAAAACTGTTTTAGGGGGCAAAACCCCCTCAAATGTCAAGATGAGGACAAATTGAAGTGAGGATCTGACACCTGTGTCTTTCCGATTTCCATGAAACTTGGCAGGTGTATACTGTATAGTGGGGCCCAATGGAAGAAATACGTGTTTTTTTGTTTCAGATAAAAAACGGTTTTAGGGGGCAAAACCCCCTCAAATGTCAAGATGAGGACAAATTGAAGTGAGGATCTGACCCCTGTGTCCCTCCCATTTCCATAAAACTTGGCAGGTGTATAGTGGGGCCCAATGGAAGAAATAAGTGCTTTTTTTGTTTCAGCTAAAAAACGGTTTTAGGGGGCACAACCCCCTCAAATGTCAAGATGAGGACAAATTGAAGTGAGGATCGGACCCCTGTGTCCCCCTCCGATTTCCATGATACTTGGTAGGTGTGTGTATAAACGGGCCCAAATGAAGAAATACGTGTTTTTTTTGTTTCGGCTAAAAAACGATTTTAGGGGGCAACCCCCCTCAAATGTCAATATGAGGACAAATTTAAGTGGGCATTTGATTTGTGTGTCCCCCTCCGATTTCCATGAAACTTGGCAGGTGTATAGTGGGGCCCAAAGGAAGAAATACATGTTTTTTTTTTTGTTTCAGCTAAAAAACGGTTTTACAGGGCGAAACCCACTGAATTGTCAAGATGAGGACAAATTGAAGTGGGGATCTGACCCCTGTGTCCCCCTCAGATTTCCATGAAACTTGGCAGAAGAAATACGTGTTTTTTTGTTTCGGAAAAAAATTTGTTCTAGAGGGCAACCTCCTCTCAAATGTCAAGATGAGGACAAATTGAAGTGGGGATCTGACCCCTGAGTTCCCCTCCGATTTCCATGAAACGTGGCAGGTGTATAGAGGGGCCCGAAGGAAGAATTACGTGTTTTTTTGTTTGAGCTAAAAACTGTTTCAGGGGGCAAAATCCCCTCAAATGTCAAGATGAGGACAAATTGAAGTAAGGATCTGACCCCTGTGTTCCCCTCCGATTTTCATGAAACTTCGCAGGTGTATAGAGGGGCCCAAAGGAAGAAATACGTGTTTTTTTGTTTCGGCTAAAATACTGTTTTAGGGGGCAAAACCCGCCTCAAATGTCAAGATTAGGACAAATTGCCGTGGGAATCATCTGACCCCTGTGTCCCCCTCCGATTCCCATGAAATTTGACAGGTGTATAGAGAGGCCGTATGCCCCCTGTTTCTTCCTATGCCATATTTACGTGGTTTCGGGGACTTCAATTTCTCCTCATCTTGACATTTGAGGGGGGGGGGCTCTATACACCTGCCAAGTTTCATGGAAATCGGAGGGGGAGACTTAGACCTCCCTAGTAAGTAAGTGTATTAATTAATTACAAACCGCGCACGCGAGCACACACACTATATATATATATATGTGTGTGTATGTATATTATATATATATGTATATTAGCAGGTAACAATATGTTATAAGCACATTCTTACTTTCCAAAGAAGCGCATGTGGGATGGCAAAACGGATCCGGATCCGAAAATTCCGGATCCGGATCCAAAAGTACTGGATCCGGATCCGAAAGTACCTGATCCGGATCTGAAAGTACCGGATCCGAAAGTTTTGGATCCGGATCCGAAAATTCTGAATCCGGATCCGAAAGTTCTGAATCCGGATCCGAAAGTTCTGGATCCGAATCTGAAAATTCCGGATCCGCGGATCCGGATCCGAAAGTTCTGGATCCGGATCCGGATCTGAAAATTCCGGATCTGCGGATCCGGATCCGGATCTGAAAATTCCGGATCCGCGGATCCGGATCCACAGATCCGGATCCGAAAAATTTTAGGATCCGGATCCTAAGGATCCGGAACCAACCGGATCCGGATTTCGGATCCGTCAGGATCCGGATGTGGCCACCCCTAATTTGGACCTTACACCCATTTCAGTGCCTTTGTAGACAATAAATTTGTATTGGAAAGTACAAATTTCATAAACGTGAGGAAAGTATTAATAGATATGAACACTTTTTTAATTGTGCAGCTGGCTATATCTTTCAGAGGCATATAGTGCTTTGGATTCCACTTTGCCTATCTGTGCATAAAGTGGACTTAGACTCAACACGAACTGAAACATATAAGAAGGAAAGGCATACTGACCTGCACAATCCCTAAGGCATGTTTCAAGGTGATGAACAAAAGTTCCCTTATTGTAGATCTCTTTTTCTTTGGTGAATTTTTGGGTGTAAGGGTTGACCCTTTCCAAAGACACCGAAATGTCAACCTCCTTTTCACATAGCACAGCTGACAGACTAGCGAGGCTCTGGCATCTGGACTCGCAACCAGTATAATCCTCTGTGGAGCTTGTGTTGTGTCATCCATGAATGTTTGTGATTGTCTCTTCACCTGTGTATCACTGTTCATCCTCATCTTCACGGTTAACCAAAAGTGGCAGAGATGTGAAGTAAAATTAATCAATCTTTTTTGGATTTTATAGAAATACAGTCAGAATCCCTGACACCTTTTTTGTTCGAGAAAGATGTCCTTTTTTTACAGTAATCTAAACATTGTTTTGTTGTATCAGTTATCCAGCTGCGAGGAAACAGAGATTCTTCATACTGTACTAACATTTCCAGTGAAAATCATAACAAGATTGTAAAATGATAGAGACAAGATTTTAATACAGCCATCTTTGAACCATAGACTCTAATTCTACATAGGCAACCTGCACCAGAAATTGATTTACATAAGAAATGTGGGCCTTTCCATGTGAAATCAACCAATGAAAAGCCACTTTCCAACCTCGCATATTTTCATTAATTTGAAATTTGGCATACTGGAAACATGCAAAGTTGAAGATCCATATCTTTTGTGTTTCGGAAAATAAAGGGATGCAAAATGCGCAATCTTGAACATTTTTTTATCTGATTAACTTTAACTTGCGATATTTTGGCAATCAGCGCACATGAAGAAGTGATTTAGATGGAAATTGGGTAAATGAATCTTCCTACTGATGCGTAGCTTTTGGCCTTGACTGGCCCAGCCTCTTCTTTTTTCCGCCACTCCTTGCTGGCCTGTTTTGACTCTGGTGTGTAGTGGTGGACACAAGTTTCATCACAGGTGACGAAGATGGTGCAAAAATTCATCCCCTTCTCTCTCATAACGAACCAGGAGCCTTTGAGAGATTTCCAGTCTAACCTTTTTCTGCTCCTCAGTGAGGAAGCATGGGACCCACCTCAAAGTGATTTTTCTGTAGCCCAAGTTCTCATGAATGATCGTGTGAGCACTACCATAACTTATGCCCACTGCAGATGAAATTTCGCTGACTGCCAAGCGACGGTCACCTTCGATCAAGTCCTGAACAGCCTGAATGTTTTCTTGAGTGATGCTTTTCCTTGGCCGCCATTGATGTCTTTCATTTTCCACAGTTTCCCGTCCTCCCAAAAACATGTGCCATTCATACATTTGGGTCTTTGAAAGGGTGGACTCACCAAACTGTGCTCGAAGTCTGGTCAAAATTTAACTTGGTTTTACCCCTTCATTTGTAAGAAATTTGATAATGATGCATTGTGTAATGGACGGGTGTACCTCCTGCTCACTCATCGTGCTACTGACTGATGTTAAAAGTTGACAAGGACTCCAGTGAAGGAACAGACTCCAGATACACCCACTGTCATCACCTCAAGGCCACAGGACTCCACCACACTTTCTTTTCAAGTAAGAAATAAATTCCCGTTTATATTTGATTCACCCATGTACATCCATGCCAATTCAGAACATTCTCGTATAACAATGGATAATGTATTTTCAAATTTTTTCATGAGAGCACAAAGACTATGTTCTAATAATAAGGATATCAAAAATAAAGAAGAAAGGCTTTTTAATATAGCAAAAGAAAATGGCTTTCACACCAACAGAATAAACCAAATAAAAAAACAAGTTGCAAGAAAACTAAAGGAAAAGAGAAATACAGACAAAGATGAAAAATCTTTTGAAAAGAAATTTGTGTGCATTCCGTTCCACAAGGGATTCTCAGATAAAATTGCAAAAATTTTTAGAAATTTAATTTCAAAATGGTTTTTAGATTTCAAGAACTATAGAATGTACATTTAATGAATTCAAAATGAGAAATTCTCTACCAGATGTGGAAACCACAGGAATATATAATATAAGTTGTTCATGTTCAAAGGATTATGTAGGACAAACAGCAAGGAAAATGGCAATAAGATGGCACGAACATGATTTGTACATTATAAATCTAAACCCAAGAACAGGTTTGTCAGCTCACATCATCGAAGAGAAACATTTGATTAAAAAGAGAAGGGTTTTAAAAAGATTGACGGGAAACATAGAGTGTAATGTCTGGGAAGCTTCTTTCATTGCAGAAGAACACTGGAATAAATTAAATAATGAAAATGGTAACATATATCCAGTACGGAGTTTTCTTTTTCACAAATGGTGTAATCCACCATCTTTAAAATTTAATGTGACAGAAAACATCAAGAAACTTTGTGAAAAGAATGACGACTTTGAATTACCTGATGATATTTGGGATTCATAATTTTAAATAAGAAATAATGTGATCAAAAATTTTTATCTGAAATAAAAATAAAACAGACTGCTTCTTTTCACAGTTAGGTTGCTATATTACAACAATGTAACATTGACAACATCCATTATATAAGGGATTCTTTTTGTTTAAAAAATTACTAACCATTGTTATAACTGTATCTTTAGTCAAAATATAAATAAATGCCTGATGAAGGGAGCATGTGTTCTCCTGAAACGTCACAACGTAAAACTGTTTTCTTATGCTTGTAAAAACTGTAAACTACAAGAAAATAATAAATAACAAAAAAATATTGTTGAATACACTCTTGAACAGGGTTTACAAAGCCATGAAATCTTGGATAGTTTGCTTTCTCTTGGTAGACAAAGCTTAGGATTAAGAGACCAGTGTGGGGACAAAAGTGGCAAAAAGTAGGGGGAATAACTGCAAATTTTCAACTATGGTCCGTCCACAGCAAGCATGCAATGGATGTAAACATATGCACATTGCCCGAGAGAAATTTCTATTGATTATTTCTGATGGCAGCTATTTCAAAGCATAAGAATATTGAGCATTCAACAAAGGAATGCCATTTCTCTAAGCTACTATTCTGAAGGAAGGTCGGAATGCAGGAGGATATTTTACGTACATTATCTACAAATGAGCCAACATCAGAATTATGGAATCAAGTCTGAACTTCATGTGTAAATGTTTACATTTACATTGTTCTTACACTGGATGGAGAATATCACAGACTGTTGTATTTTAAATATTTTCAAGTCAGAAGGGGAGGTTCCAGTAAATTCTTTGAAAGCATAATCATATATATAGCATCCCCCAAGAGATGAACAGTTGCAACCAGAAGGGAAATGCACCCTTTATCCCCTCCTCAAACAAGTACCACCCAGACCCAGGTATTTGCACAGATTTACGAAGGTAACGTATCAAGAGCTACCCAACAAATAATGCCACTCTCCAGTCACTGGCACCTGGAACTATGACCCATTTCTTTTTTATATCGACTTTGGTAGCAGGGTGGTTTTCTTTATCTTCGCAACAACTGTAGGTTCCTGTTACTGGGCATCCTTGAACCAACTAGGGTGATATAGGCTACTCTTGACACAAAGGACAAGAAGATGGAAGAGCTGCCCCCCATGGCAGAGTGGTTAGCACATTGTGCTATGACACCAGGGGTCCCGGGTTCGAATCCAGACCTGGGCATTCATCAATTTCATCATATCATCACTCATCCCCATCTTTGCAAATTAGCCAAGAATGGCACAAAAAGCAAAGTAAAATAGAGCAAATCAATCAATGAAGATGGAGGAGACACACTTCCAGTACGTGCAAAAAAATATCCACATTTAGCTCAAATTTACATTAACGCCTCAGTAGGTGAAGTGCACGGGTTCAACGCCCGAAAATGGGGCTCGCCTTAATGGATTTCTCTTGTAAGGCATGAGCCCCATTTTCTCGCAGTATTGCCAACTCCTCACTCGAAAAAAAATCACCAAGGTTTTTTTTGGTCTAACCTAACCTAAAGCAAGGAGCTGGCAACCTTGCTTGAGGCTTCTTAATGGCTTGCTCTTGTAAGGCATAAGCCTCATTTTCTCGCAGTGTTGCCAACACCTTACTCGAAAAAAATTACCAAGGTTTTTTTTTCTTGGTCTAACCTAACCTAAAACAAGAAGCTGGCAACTTTGCTTGAGGCTTGTCTTACAGGCAAGGTTGCCAACCTACTGGTGCTTTTGCCATAGCTTTTTACAAAAAAAAGAGAGAGGAGAGAGAGAGAGAGGGAAGAGTTAAACAACCGACAGCCTACCTACAGCTTTTTTTTTCTTGGTCTAACCTAACCTAAAGCAAGGAGCTGGCAACTTTGCTTGAGGCTTGCCTTACAGTGCATAAAGCAATTTTTGCCAACCTACACACACTGGGCAAGGAGAGCCGGCAACAAACACGCACTGCCGTAAAAGAGAGAGATGGGTGGATGGCAACACTGCACGGGTTCAACGTTATCAAGTGAAGATTGCCTTAATGGTTTTTTTTGTAAGGCATGAGCTTTATTTTCTCGCAGTGTTGCCAACTCCTACCTACACATTTTTTTTTTTACTTGGCAAGGGGCTAGAGAGAGAGAGAGACCTACGGCTAACAACAGTAATAAGCAAATGCGCCATATCGTAATTTTCCAACTCCGGCAATGTTTGTATATCGTGACTTTTGTAAACCTCTCTCGGGGGAACGATGTGCCACACACACACACACACACACACACACACACACACGCACGCGTGTCTGTATTGTGACGCAAGCAAACAAACAAAATAATAATAATTGTTGTTTTTTAGGATTCCTGGCCCCCATAACCCCGCCAGGGTTTTCCCGTACGGCCTTCGAACGTAAAATTGATTGACGTGGGGGCGAATCTCTTCGGGGATGTCTTTCAATTTGTACATTTACCCGTGCATACTATTCATCATTAATTTAGCCGTGTTCTGTTTGGCGTCCATTTCGAGCAGTTTGCCCGGTGATAAAATTTTATTGTTTTTAAATTTTTTGATTTTTACACAAGGCTATGATCTTACGGATGCACGTGCCGTTTAGCGTGTCCTGTGAGAAATACACGTGAAGATCAGCTTCCGTGCAGCCGGTGTGGGATTCGTGACGCCACGATAAACATCAACTTCCGTACCGGGCGGAACGTCCGTTCCGGCGGCGTGGAATTCGCGCCACTCCCAAGTTCACGTTGAAAGGGGAGAGTCCAGCTGCCAGCATGATGCTCGGGTAGAGTGTACGTAACCCCCGACCAGCTTGTGATGATACTCGAGATGCTGCCGTGGGAAACACAAACATTGCTTGTTCTGCAACGCTTCGCTGAAATAGTAATGCGAGAGATGCCAGTTGAGTTTGTACCCTCGAACCTGGTCCGCGCGCAACACGCTCTGGCAGCACAATTCGGGTCGCCCTAAACTCAGAGGCCTAGTGAGTTGGCAATACTGACACGACCTAGTTTTTGCTTATATTGTCACCGTAACCGGATGCGACGACGAGTGGAGAGAAGAGAGAGGGGGGGGGAGGAGAGAGGGGGAGATGACTTTCGTTTCTGTGGAAGCTTCTGGACAGAACAGTGAAGTTTTTGCGACTGTGCGCGATTATACTACCATTTGTGAGTGTTAAATTGCTAGCAGTTTTTTGTAGGTAAGTTTTGTTTCTTGTTATTTTTTTTGCATGTGTGTGTGTTATTAATAATAATTACGAGTGGCGTTAGTGAACAGAAAGTGTTGTTTTGATTAAACATCGAAATTTACGATAAACAAAAAAAAATATGAGCATACATAACGTGCGCTTGAAAAAAACTATTCTTCATCGCGAATAACATAAAAGCGAGGTAATAATCGGAGGGAGAGGAGGGACGATGATTATGATCATGTTAGTTTACTCATGGTGGATGGTATTGACGCGTGTACTCTGGGTTAGATTTGTTGTTTTATGCACAGTAAGGCTAACCGAAACTGGACCTACAGTAAAATCCGCCAGGTATCAAACTTGGAGATTAAAATTATACAAATGTACAGGGGAAACTTTATTTTTTGAATGTGTTGATACTCTAAGTTGGATTTGTTATTTTATGCACAGTAAGGCTAACCGAAACTGGACCTACAGTAAAATCCGCCGGGTATCGAACTTGGAGATTAAAATTATACAAATGTACAGGGGAAACTTTATTTTTTGAATGTGTTGATACTCTAAGTTGGATTTGTTATTTTATGCACAGTAAGGCTAACCGAAACTGGACCTACAGTAAAATCCGCCGGGTATCGAATTGGAGTTTAAAATTATACAAGTGTACAGGGGAAACTTTATTTTTTTTTGTCTGTGAAGGTTCTAAGTTGGATTTGTTGTTTTATGCACAGTAAGGCTAACCGAAACTGGACCTACAGTAAAATTCGAATTATACATGTACACAGGGGGAAACTTTATTTTTTTTTGTCTGTGAAGGTTCTAAGGTTTTGTGAATATGTTGGAAAAGCACTAGTATATACATAGAGCAAAGTTACAAGGTTTTACGTCCCATAGGAGTCCTATTGGAAACATAATGATTAGTGCTTAAACAAGAACATTTTCATAGTTTCACACCTCTACTAGATTGGTAGAAAAATATACTAGTAGGCAATAAAATCTGAAGAAGATTCGTGTCTAGCAAAAATAAGCTAAATAGAATTACACATGCATACAATATTTATTGTGCTTTTTCTATCTACAATCATATTTTTCTTATATATTTTTTTAAATTTTTTTATAGGGTTGACTAAAGCGCATATTTGAGGAAGACAACACCACCCATATATAAATAAACCCCTCAAACTAACACTAATTAGAATTAGCTTACAAAATTTTTCTCATAAGGCATTTTTTCGTAAACACTCTACCACCAACAGATCACATATAAATAAACATACCCCCAAAAAAAAATGCGCTCCATGAAAAGTTGCCCTGTGTGCAAAACAACCATATCAAGCAAACATTTTGCAAGACATTGTCGCACCTGCGTGCCAGGCAGGCATTTGGCTGCCACCGAACTGTGTTCCGGATGCAATAAACGCATCACAATTGCGTATGCCAAGAAGCATAAGCTTACTTGTCTAAGCGAAAGTACATCTGGGGCTCAGCCTTCGACCTCCACCAAGAGGAAGGCAGAAGCAGCCTCCATCAATGCACCACCCACGAAACGCGTCAAGCCTGCGATGAAAGCGAACCAATCTGCTTTCGAGCGTTTGTTGGAGGATTTTGTCCTCACCTCGGAGGGCTTATGCGACGTTCGTAGCTTTTTAGAGGAGAAGCGAGCAGAGATAATTTCCATTCTTTGTAATGCACTGGCTACGCACTCCTCCACTAAATTCTACGCATCGCTACGTTGCCAGTACAAGAAGCCGTCCGATGAAATTTACAGCTTCTGCCACAACACCAAGGCGAAGACGCTGCATCTGGCGGATGTCGACAACCTCAAGGTCATCTACAACCAGTTTGCCGAGGAGCTGGTGGCGAAGCAAGAAGAACATCAAGCTGAGGGCTCGGGGGGTTCGCTGTGTGGGGGGCCTCACGAACTGTGCGTCAAACTTTGCAAGTTTACGCCTCTCTCCGCCTCCAGCTACGTCCCCTTACCACCTTCCATCGCGGCAAAGAAGGCCGTCCTGAACATTCAGAACAGTGACGCCAAGTGCTTCGTATGGTCGGTGCTTGCAGCTTTGCACCCTGTCCACTGGAAAAACCATCCACATCGAGTTAACCACTACCTACCCTACGAGTCGGAACTGGAAGATGCTATGGCTGGGATCGACTACCCGGTGGAGGTTCTGGACATTCGCAAGTTCGAGCCCCGTACACACAACCCTCGGTTGGCCATCAACGTTTACGGCCTCACTGACAAAAATGTGGTGTACCCTATCCGGGTGAGCGATGTAGACGACGATGATGCTCGGGAAATTCACCTTCTGCTCATCAAGGACGAGACCCATCACCATTACACCCTCATTCGCTCCCTCTCTAGACTTGTTTCGAGCCAACGGAGCAAAAACAAAACCCACATAGAAGTTTGTCGCAGGTGCTTGTCTACATTTCATAATCAAGAACAGCAGGATTACCAGCGCATCAGAGGTCCCAACATCGCTGAAGAGAAGCTCGCTCGCCACAAACTTTATTGCGATGCCAACGAGCCTGGGGTGGCAGTCTTGCCCAAACCTGGCACCGTGGAGCGTTTCCACATGCACGGTGCCATGGTGGAGCACCCCGCTATCATCATCGCGGACTTCGAGGCCTTCCTCAAACCCCTGTCCACTTGCGATCCCGATCCCGAAGTTTCCTCCACCACCCCTTACCAACTCCACGAGGCATCCAGCTTCGCATACGTTGTGGTGCGACGAGACCAGCACATCGCCCCCGAGCCCTACGTGTATCGCGGCCCCGACGCAGTTAAACACTTCCTCGAGAGGATGGTTGTCGAGGCCATCGAGATAGGGAAGGTACTGTTGGCCCCCAAGTCTATGCTCCCACTGTCCCCCGACGATCAACGTAGACACGACGAGTCCATCGCTTGCCCCGTCTGCGTCGAGGAGTACACCGCCAACAACCGTAAAGTCCAACACCACGATCATTTTAACGGTAGGTACGTTGGTCCTTGGTGCAACGATTGCAACCTAATGGCCCGGGACCCGCGCTTCATCCCTGTGTTTTTTCACAATGGCTCGGGATATGACTTCCACCATCTGGTGCCTCACTTGGGGTACGACGACATGCGAATCAACGTCCTGGCGCAGAACGAGGAGCGTTACATTAGCTTGAGCAAGTGGGTTCGAATCCCGGGATCACGCTCTACCGTCGAGCTTCGCTTCCTCGACTCCCTGAGGTTCCTCCCGGCAAGCCTCGATGCTCTCGCGGGGAAGCTCACCGACGAGCAAACACTCATCACCTCCGCGAACTTTCCGAACTTGGACGCCGGTCTCTTCAGGCGTAAGGGGGTCTACCCCTACGAATACGTCACGGACCCTACCAAGTTCGCGGAGACGTCGCTACCTCCTCGAGCAAACTTCTATAGCAAGCTGCGAGGCTCGGACATATCTGAGGATGACTATAACCATGCTCAGTCCATGTGGCGCGAGCTGGATTGCCAAAATCTCGGGGACTACCACGATGCGTACCTCAAACTTGATGTGACGCTCCTCGCCGACGTGTTCCAGGCGTTTCGTGCAACTGCGAAGACCATCTACAAGCTGGACCCTGCATACTTCTACAGTCTTCCCGGACTGGCCTGGTCGGCCATGCTTCTTCTTACGAAAATCAGGCTTGAGCTTCTTTCGGACGTGGACATGATGCTGTTTGTAGAACGTGCCGTGCGGGGTGGAATGGTCCAGGTGTCGCTGCGATACGCATGCGCCAACAATCACCACATGGCCACCGGTTACGACCCTTCGCAACCGTCCAGCTACATCATGCACACGGACGTCAACAACCTCTACGGACACTCCATGATGCAGCCACTCCCCTTTGGAGGCTTCGAGTGGGCCGATCCCTCCAACTTCGACGTTGAAGGTTTCGACGATTCGGAACGCGGATTTTTTGCCGAGGTGGACCTCGAGTTCTCCGAGAAGGTGCAGGATTTGTTCTGCGATCTTCCGCCAGTCCCGGAATTCAAATGCCCGCCCGGCTCGAACCAAGCAAAGCTCATCATGGACTTTGTGCCCAAAGAGCGTTATGTCCTACACTACCAAAACCTCCGGTGGTTGATGAAGCGAGGGGTTACCGTCCGCACGGTACATCGAGTTTTGATGTTCGAGCATTCTCCATGGTTGAGGCCATACATCGAGCTCAACACCGAACATCGCACAGTCGCCACTTCTGATTTCGATCGCGATTTCTTCAAGTTAATGAACAATGCGGTGTTCGGGAAAACTATGGAGAATGTGCGAAATCGTGTAGATGTGAGGCTAATATCAAACAAAGCACAATGTCGCAGGCTCGTAGCAAACCCGTTATTCAAATCAAGGACCATTTACAATGAGCAGCTGGCTCTGATTCACATGAAGCGAGGTGAGGTGAGGCTCACCAAGCCCATCTACGTTGGAGCCACGGTTCTGGATCTGAGCAAGCTACACATGTTCGAGACATACTACGACATATTACGTGCACACTACGACCACAACATCTCGCTTCTCTACATAGACACGGACAGTTTAATATACCAGGTTCACACAGCCGACGCGTACGAGGATATGGCCACGGTTCCATCTTTGGTTGACCTCTTCGACACCTCGGGCTATCCCCAGCCGAACCGATACGGCATCCTGGCTCGCAACAAGATGGTGCCCGGCAAACTCAAAGACGTGAAGGACGGTGATGTGGCTCTCAAGGATGTCGGTCTTTGCTCCAAAACCTATGCTATTCAGGCAGAAGGATCCATCACGAAAAAAGCTAAGGGTGTGGACAGGAAGGTCGTCCAAGAGTACCTCAAGTTCGTGGATTACGTCAAAACCCTTCAAACTAGGACGTCAATTGCAGGAGTGGAGCAGCGCATCCAGAGCGTCGACCATGTGTTGACAACCAACCAGGTGAGAAAGGTTGCCCTGGACGCACGCGACGACAAGAGGTGCGTTCTGAAATGTGGGATTCACACGCTCCCATGGGGGCATTTTCGTTTAGAAATTAGCTTCGAATGTGGTAAATGGCATGTATGTATGTATGTATGAAAAAAAAAACAATTTATGTAACAGAAGTTCTAATTTAATATAGCCAAAATATTAGAACAATAGTGTTTATCTTCAAATGCAAAAAAAACAGGTGGAGGTTTGGGATTTTTAGCGGGACTAACTCCCTGCCGCGCCCTACGGGGTGAATATGGGGCACACGCAGGGCCAAAGGGGAAGTTCCTTTGTGCGTTCAAGTGTGATTTATTTCTAAAATGCATTAAAATTATTATTTTTTTTATTATTTTTTTATTCCAGATTATTCTCACAAATGTAAGAAGGTGTTCCTCGCAGTACATCCTAAACATTGCGTTGCAGGTTAATCTAATATTTGAACCTGCGGTCAGTATAATTTTTTGAGAATTATGTGATTTTTTTTCTTGTACTTAAAACTGTTCGGTCACTCTTTCATTTTTGACATCATACACAAAAGACTTCTCTGCAATCAGGATGACGCTGCACAGAGTATCGGCAGGCAGCGCGTCGTGCAACTCGCAGACGACCTTGATGTTGGTTCGATCGTTGACCACCACCTGCTTTCTCTTAGATGTGTTGATGACGAACATCGGCCTGCGTGTTTTGAATTCGCTGGGCGCGTAGTACACGTCCACGCTTCCCTCGGTCACGCGTTTGTAAGCCGTGTAAGCTTCGTAAAGTTTGAGGTAATCGTCTTTGGTCATGTCGAGGTTGTAATTCTCGCGCGGGAACACTTCGTTCCTACCGTTCTTCAGATAAACGTTCTTGATCTTGCAGTCGTCGAACTTGCTGGAATCTTTTTCCTGATCGTTATCGCGTCCGGTCTGAAAGAGCACCACGACGAAATCTGGCATGTCGAACTGTATGTTGTTGAACTGCGTCGTCACGTCGAATTCCATGTGACTTCCCCTCGCCATCTTCTGCACGCACTGGTAACCGTGAAAGTGAATCGGCACCTGCGGACTCTTCAAGATCTCCGCTTTGTACTTGAGGGCGTAGTTCGTTTCGTATTCCACCACCGCTTCGGGTAAAGTATTGGGCAGCGGCGTGGTGCCGTCCGGACCCAAAGTAGCGTATCGCATCAGTGCGTCGTTGTCGTTGGCCGCTCTTCGAAACGTGACGCGCAGTCCTCCCTTCCACATAATCTCCTTGTAGTCGGAGAAGAAACCAGGCAGCAGACGCATGGGAAAGAGCACCGTGTGACTTCTCGTCGATATTTTGGTCCCGGCTTCGAACCCCCCGGCCTGGTAGTACGCTGCGTCCGTTTTGGATAATTTCAACGTTCCCACTGCCGTCGACGTGATGCCTGGATAATCTATTCTGTCGATGACGGTGTTGTGTTTCCTCACCTCCACCTGCGAGAACAGGTGAGGCACGAAGTTGTCCACGAGTATCAAGTTTGCTGCTGCGGGAAACGCGTCTCCGCTTTCCTTCTTCACCACGTCGAATTGAAGGTAGAGGTCCGCTCTGTGAGGATGAACGAACCCGTCGCCTACGTCCACGTCGTATTCGATCTCCCTGTTCGCTTCGTTGAGATTGGCGAACGTGCGACGGTTGGGAGGGAAAGATTGCAATTCGTAACTTTCGATTTGCTCCATTTTACATGTATGGTTATTTATTATACGTTGATCTCCACGATGGCCGTCGTAGTGGCACCTGCGAAATCCACCACGTCTCCTTTCTCGTTCGTCACCACCAACTCTATGTCGTCTATGCGGTTGCGACATACTGGAAAATAGATCGGCGAAGAGGGCGTGTAGATGATCGGTTCCATGAACTCGGAACTTGGTTTGAAAGTGGCTATGATTCCCGTCTGCTTGTGACTTCCAATAATCCGTCCGAAGATTTCGTGATCATGCCTTCCGCCACGTTGCAGTGTACGTTCAGAGTCTCTATGGCCAAGAATTTAGGAATGTTGGTTGCTACGTGCTTGATGCCAGCTTCGAGTTTTGGGTGGTTGTTCTCGAAACCTAAAAGTTCTCCCATGGTGCCCAGGTCCACGGTCTCCGTCGCGGATAGGATTTCCACTCTGTGCGTGACCGAATTTTGAGAAAGGTATGTGCCTTTGGGTAATTGAGCTTGCAAAGTGGAAAGATTGTATTGGCCTGGCGTGACGACGATGTGTTCGCTTCCGACGCTAATTTTGTTGTTGTGCTGCGTGACGTTAGGTATGAGGTACATGCTGTAGAATGCACGCAGAGCCACGGATTTAGGATAGACGATGTCGTCGTGCAGCGTGAGTTTCAAGATTGAAGATTCGCTCGTGAGATGGAACACGCCCATCCTAGTGATGCTGTTTGAGGTTCCACAATGCTTTCTGGAAATCCTCGATCGTAGGGTTATTTATTTTAGAGAGAAACGCGAGTACGGAGAGGCAGAGATGACCGCAGTTCACGTCTCCGAAATTTTGAATGCGTTCGTCGTTGTAGTATATAGAGGTTTTGTTCGTTTTCAGATAATGAATTAAATTTGTAGGTGGAACACCTCCGAAAGAATCGAAAACGAATGCTTTATCATTATTTTTGTGGTAACATATCCAATGCGTGCCTGGATTTTCTTGACCGTCCAAGTTGACTACTCCGCATTCTCTTCTTTTAACGCTTGAAGGTAACGAGTCGGACATGAAAACTCCTCTGAAGTGTTTGATTTGTAACGGTCCGATCAGAGATTCAATGTCTCGGTTGGTGAGTGCTGTTGTTTCTTTTTTTTAAACTTTTTCATCACGCCCTTGCCCCCTTTCTTCTCCATGGCCAGGTTGTGACGTTTCTGTTCTTCCAATTCCGCCTTGTTCTTCTTCGAGTCGATGACGGTTTTCGCGATGGCGGCACTTCCGCCAGCCAAACTTCCAACGGCCCCCAATGCTGCCAGGATGGCCGGGATGCTGAATATGAAACCTCCGACCTTTTGCTGTTTCCGCGAACGCTGCAAGCGTCTCAATTGAGGTGTGCTGAGAAGTAATTTCATTCCGTGTCCTTTGCTCAAGCAAGAACGTTTCTTCTCGCGTTGTTTCTTGGTGAGTAACCCATCGAGGGCACCTAGATTTTTAAGATTGGAGTATGGTATCTGGTACACGACACCCTTGGGCTTCATGTTGATGCTCTATGTGTTATTTTTACGGTATGTTATTTATATATATATTCTGAGATTTTTTCTCGTGTAGTTTTTTACGGTATGTTATTTATATATAAATGTTCCGAGATTTTTTTTCACGGCCTCGCAGTCGTTACACAAATTCTATTACGTGCTTCGTTTTCTTGCCAATAAGTTCCTTTGTCCCCTTGTACACGATTCGAGTTTTGTTCTCGATTAAAATAGATAGCTTCTCGTCGGATAACATGTTAGCGTATCGATCTGGTAAAAATAGACTGTATTGTGCGTTGAGCAACAGGCGTACCTTGGGACCATACTGGGTAGAAACGATTGAACCGGAAGTTATCGTGTAAGGTTTGTCGACTTCCAATTCCTGAATTTTTACATACTCGACTGACAAATTTAGCATTTGTTTTAATGCTTGGAGATCACTCATTTTTTCAGTTGTCATATCAAAGAAAAATTTCAGAGTGTTAGAGATAAATTTAATTGTTTTTTCACTATGTGTGTTATTTATATATACCGAAGATTATTTTTTTTACGATGTGTGTTATTTATATATCAAGTTTTTTTGACACGTATATATATTATTATTTTTTAACAGAGGAAGAAAGTCCGTGCTTCGGAAAACGCGATGATGTACGTAATGATATCTTCCGTCTCCTGCTTAGACTTGCGCCAATCTACTGTGTACCGTCTTCTTCCCTGCCTTGCCTCGTGCAATTCATCTAACCTATCGTTTAATTTTTCCCCTGCAGCCGAAAGCAGAATGTTGAGATCACCGCACCTCAGGCCGCTGATCTCCCGAAGATGGTCCTTGAGAACCATTTCACAAGGGATGCGAAATTCCGACGTCGTTCTTGCTATGATTACAAGTTTCCCTACATCCTCACAATCGCCGTTTACTGCATGTTTAAATATTTTACATAGTAGCTCTGGCGGCAAATCAGTTATGCAAGCCATGTTGTTTTTTTTACTGGATGTTATTTATATACCCCACCCCAATTTTTGTTTTGTGTTCATGGCGATGGTGGTACCCAGTGCGGCGACCCGTTCACCCAACGATGCGTCTCTGCTCACGAACCTTTCGAAAGCTGCATGTTCCAATTTTTTGTCTGCTTCGTGACGTGCGTCCAGATCCGTCTGCGTGGTGTTGTAGGCGATGTCGTGATCTTTGCATGCCGCGTCCAACGGATTCACACCCTTGTCTCCTCTCTCCAATCTTTTCTCGAGTTTGGTACCCGGTCCGCAGTACTGGTAGCCAGGTAGATGCATCTCGAAAGGTAACTTGTTGATGATGTCGTTCACGAGTCCTTTTCCCTCGGCCACGTTCCAGAATCTCGGAGGCAGCGTGTTGATGATTTTGATCAGGTAACCTATGCCCTTGTCGTCGTTCACGATGAAGTTGGAAAGTTTCGTGCTGATCATGTCCACGATGCCAACCTTCTCGTTGTAGAAATTACGGTTGCCTGCATTCTCTTCGCCGGCTATCACCAACAATCGGTCCACGAGCTTCCTAACGTCGTCCACCCAAACGAATTCTTTGGGTAACGTGTTGTAGCGTTTGACGCCGCTGCCTGTTTTGACCTGGTTCCAAATCGGTTTGATGAGATTCCTGTACTTCTCGCCGCTGCTCGATTTCACCCTATTCTGCGAGGCGTCGTTGTTCTGGTACAAGGCATCCGTCATGATCAGAATTTCCTTGTAACTTTGGTAATCTTCGTCGGTGTAATCTTTCGGCTGCTTTTTGGCAACGAGTTCCCACAGTCCCACCGTACCCGGATACCTGTTCCAACTATCCTTGTCGCCTAAATTGACTTTAATGTCGTTGCCTTCGAAGGTCACCTTCGATTTCCCAATCTTCCACACCACACCACCGCCTTCGTTGGTTTCCATGCTGGGATACAATCCGAACACTTCATCCTTGTCGAATTTCCCCGTACTCAGGTAGTCTCGTGCCAAAGGTCCCAACTCGATTTTATCCGAAGACGACGACGTGCTACCAATAGCTCGACGTCGTGCCGGTGCATCCTTCAGTTCGAACGGTGTCGAAGGAATGCTCGAAATAGGCGTGGGTACAGCGTAACTTTTAGCTGCGAGCGGTACGAGTTCGTTGATCAAATTTTTATTTTGTTCCGTGACACTTTTAATTTCTTTACCTAGACCGCTGATGGCATCGATCACAGGTTGATCCTGACGTTTCTTCTCTTCGTAGAATCCGCGATTCTCGGATTTCCAACCTTTGAAGCGTTTCGCGAGGTAATCGCGAAGCTTGAGATTTTCGTCCTCGATTTTTCGTTTTGTCATAACGTTTATTTATATACGTCGTTTCTCACAACGTTGCAACGTTTAGAAAGTCGTTGATTTTGTTTCTGTATTTTCCGTCGTTGGGTTTCCTCGTCATGTCGATCGTCGCGAATCCGAAATCGTCACCGTTCCAGCAAGTAGAGCAGCAGCGTTCCGAAAATTGATTGTAGTTCATGTCTCCGCCTACGTAGTCATCGTACGCGTGCTTGAGGTTGGTGTGATCTTGACGAAACAAACATATGAAATTAGCGTTGTCGCGTACTAACTGTTTTGGAATTTTGGAAAACGTTTGAGCTAGGTAGAAGCAATCCATTCCTTTGTGACGACCTTGCGTGAAAAAGTTGCGAATTTCATTTTGATTTTCCAGGATGGCGTCGTCGAACACGACGACTGAATTTTCACGACAATCGTCGAGTGGTTTTATTTCCGATGCGAACGTTGCAATGTCCAGACCATCGTACAGTTTCATCAGTTGCTGGTATTTGGATTGCTCCAAACTTTTCGAGAACACGTACAGGTGCCTGTTCTTCCAATCTAACCAATTCGGTGCGAGGAGAAAATTGTCCACGAGCAGTGTCGTTTTCCCACACCCCGAAGGACCTGCAATCAGACAGCGGATGCTGTCGGGAAGCAACTCACCGTTCTTTTTCTTCGTTTGACTTTCCGGATCCGGTAGACGCTTCACCACGTTCCACGTACTCACAAGATCACTTCGTTCGCGTCGATCCAACTCTTTTCCGGAAGTCCCAGCCATTTGACAAACAGTTTGTCACCTTTCCTACGCAATACTTTCTCGATGAGGTACGTGTCGGGGTGTTTCGTTTTAGAGAGTTCCTCTTCGTAAAATCTTCCTTTCAAATTCTCACTGCTACTATCTTTTATTATATACGTGTGTCGGTTTCCGGGTAAAACTCGAACCACCGTAAAGAGTTCCGTGCTCCAATTTTTTGTGAATCCCTTCTCGAAGGTGCGTTTGAATTTGCTGATCCTCACCCGGTCTCCAATTTTGTATTTAGCTTTTTTTGTCGTGGGTGTGTACTTTGGACAGTAAACGGTAGAAATTAAACGCTGCTCGTCAGATTTCGTAACGTCAACTGGCTTCATGCCTATCGTTCTGTGTACCGTATCATTATAGGTGTCGACGAGTTCCGGCAGGATGTCGACCCATTTGTAATTTCCCCGAAGCGTGAATCGTTTCCACATGTGTGTTTTCAAGGTTCGATTGAATCTTTCCACGATGCTGGCTTTGATGTGACTGAAGGTCGAATAATGTCGAATGCCATGTTTTTGAATAAACTTTTGGAATACGGCGTTGTAAAATTCTTTACCGTTGTCCGTGTGCAGAAACCGAGGTCGTCTGCCGCCGCTTTCGCGAAAAATTAATTTGAATGCTTCCGCGACGCACGATCCCGTTTTCGCCTTCAAAGGTAGAGCCCATGCGAATTTCGAAAATGTGTCTATGACGGTAAGGAGGTACTTGTTACCCTTGTTCCATTTATGTACGTTTTTCAAATTGCCGCTGCTCATCTCCACGAGGTCACTTTGCCAGAGGTCGTCGATGCCCTTGGTTACCACAGCCAAACGTTCGTAGTTGCGGCGTGCAGGTTTATGCAATTCTTCGACGATGGCTTGCCTAGACATTTTTTTTGTTTAGAGATTACGTTTGAAGAGAAGCACCAGCGTGATGGGATTCAAAGAGGGTGGCACCTCGCTCGTGTTTTGAATGATCAGCTTATCGCCGGCACTCACGTCGAAAACGGTGAGATCTTCGTCTTCGTGTATTTCATATATGTTGCGCGTTTCGTTCCAACGTGCCAGAGGAATGTTTCCCGCTTTCTGGACACCACGATTCGATATTAAGGTCATGGTGGGAACGCTAGCTTTTCTGCCGTGAGACCAGTACGAAAATTCGTTTATCTGAATTGTCCCATCGAGGAGAAACTTGTAGTACGGATGATAAGGATGCAACATGTACAGTTTGTTACCTTCGACGAACGTGGAGATTCTCTGTTGATTGGGAACGCTGTTGATTTCGATGGCTTGCAAGGTGAACAATTTGGCGAATTTAGTGTCGAAGGTGACGAGATTACTGTGAACTTGTCCGAGTTTATTTTCGATGGGCAGCAAATGCTCGATGATGGTATCCGTTACGGTAGAAAACGACGGTTTGATTTTCACTTCCACGTTCAACTGCTTGTAGTTTTCGTTGAGTTCTTGCAACTTGGCACCGAAAGAGGCCAGCGTCGATTCCTGCGTGGATTCCAGCACTCCAACTTGATCTCTGACGTTGACGACGATGTTCTGAAGGTTCTCGACTTGATTCAATTTCGAGCTCTTCTCGGTAAGATCGTTCACGATGCTTCGCATCTCTGTAAACTGCGTGTGAAGGTCGGCGACGCTCTGCGAAGTGGGCAGCGTCGACACCAGCGAACTAATTTCGTCTCGAATCTGTTCCACGTTCGCCGTTTCCGTTTCTAGTCGTTTCAGCATACGTGATATGTTCCTTTTCAAAGCGTGCAATTCTTTGGAGGTGGGGAGATTGGCCACCCTACTCTCGAGATCGCTCAACGAACTTTTGATGTCGCTCGAATCGGATAGTGCCGTCACCGCCGTTTTCAATTTTTCCAAATCTTCGCTCGAAGGCACGCTCGTCCGTAACGCCAAGTCACCCTGTATGTTGTCGAGTACGTGATGAAAATGAGCGAGATTCGTTTCGACGTTCAAATTTTCTAAATATTCGATCTCCTGCTGAACCGTGCTTAACGTGTCTTGAATGCTCGTCAACGCTCTTGTTTCAGCGTGAATATTTTTAATTTCTTCGTTGATCAATTCCAAGGACGCCTGAAGCGTAGCGATGGTGGTTTGAATGTGTTCGAAGTCTCGATACGCCTCCAATTGAATTTTTATGTTCGCGACGCTTTTACCGATGACCTGCAGTTCGTCCGACGATGGTAGGTTCGTCATTGTATCTTCCAAAGTCTGCAACTTGGATTTAATTTCTTCCAACGTGCTGGTGAATTCTTCTTGTAATTTGGAAACGACGACGTGCAAGCGTTCTGCGTCTATATCGTTCACGACGGTTTGAAGTTCGGAGAAATTCTTTTCTATTGCGGAAGTTCGTTCTTCGATTTCGAGTTTCAATTTTTCCAAATCTTCATTTTTCGATTGAAATTGCTGTAATTTGGCCAAATCATTTTGAAGCGAATCCACGCTCAACTGTATATTTTGAACGCTGTCGTAAGAAGGTACGTCGACATAATTTTTTATCAGCGTCTTCAGTTCGGAATCGATTTTCAGAATGGGGTCGAGACATTGCGTTTGGAGCGTGGCGATTTCCGACTCTAAACTTTTGTTTAAGGTCTCCTGCAAAGCGATCAAATCGGTCCTCAACTTCTTAACTCGAACATCCAACATGAGAATCTCTTCTGCGTGGTCTACACGCTTGGTGTTGCCGAAAATGTCGTTAGGCATTTTTGGTTAACGGTTATTTATAATAGGATAGACGATTCGTAATTCTACGAAGAGAGGAATAAGTTTGTCGTAATCTCCGAGGAGTTCCATGTAAAAATAATCTCCTGCAGAAACATCGTACGTAATGTTAGAAAGCATCTTGTCGTGCTTGATTCGAAAAATATTCTTGCCGGTAGAAATTTTGATTTCGCCTGCGTTTTCCGGATTCACGGTGATTTGAAGTTTCCCGTCGATCGGAATTTCGTAGAAATGTAAATTGTTATTAAAAACATAAAACATCTTGCCCACATCGTCATTCAGTTTCGTCCAAATGCTGTTGAGATGAACAATCAGTAAACCATTGAGTTTAGATAACACGGAAGGTAAGAGGTTATTGAAATTTGGCGGTGCAGTCTCCATGTTGATCTGTTTGCGGAAGCCAAAAAGATTCATTGTCCTTGTTAGTTATTTAAGAATACAGCGCGCGCGCGCGCGCGTGTGTGTGTGTGTGTGTGTGTGTGTGGCACATCGTTCCCCCGAGAGAGGTTTACAAAAGTCACGATATACAAACATTGCCGGAGTTGGAAAATTACGATATGGCGCATTTGCTTATTACTGTTGTTAGCCGTAGGTCTCTCTCTCTCTCTAGCCCCTTGCCAAGTAAAAAAAAAAATGTGTAGGTAGGAGTTGGCAACACTGCGAGAAAATAAAGCTCATGCCTTACAAAAAAAACCATTAAGGCAATCTTCACTTGATAACGTTGAACCCGTGCAGTGTTGCCATCCACCCATCTCTCTCTTTTACGGCAGTGCGTGTTTGTTGCCGGCTCTCCTTGCCCAGTGTGTGTAGGTTGGCAAAAATTGCTTTATGCACTGTAAGGCAAGCCTCAAGCAAAGTTGCCAGCTCCTTGCTTTAGGTTAGGTTAGACCAAGAAAAAAAAAAGCTGTAGGTAGGCTGTCGGTTGTTTAACTCTTCCCTCTCTCTCTCTCCTCTCTCTTTTTTTTGTAAAAAGCTATGGCAAAAGCACCAGTAGGTTGGCAACCTTGCCTGTAAGACAAGCCTCAAGCAAAGTTGCCAGCTTCTTGTTTTAGGTTAGGTTAGACCAAGAAAAAAAAACCTTGGTAATTTTTTTCGAGTAAGGTGTTGGCAACACTGCGAGAAAATGAGGCTTATGCCTTACAAGAGCAAACCATTAAGAAGCCTCAAGCAAGGTTGCCAGCTCCTTGCTTTAGGTTAGGTTAGACCAAATAAAACCTTGGTGATTTTTTTTCGAGTGAGGAGTTGGCAATACTGCGAGAAAATGGGGCTCATGCCTTACAAGAGAAATCCATTAAGGCGAGCCCCATTTTCGGGCGTTGAACCCGTGCACTTCACCTACTCGCCTCAAATATGCACTATAAAACTTTGCCATATTGTTCCCAATCAAGCAGAATGAATAAATCCGGTGGAAGGATATGAATTTTCCCCAAGAAAAATGCAAAAATCTGCCCCTAGTCATAACAGAAGGCACACTAGCAAGGTCATTACAACTTTCCTACAGAAACATTGCCATTGATATAATGATATATGAATAAGTTGACAACATATGGTAACAATGTTCCCGTCACTTTGTGAAGGTTAGGTGCAGTTTTTTGATCACATGTGCAATATCTTTACAGGCTTCAAGTACTTCATCTCAGAAAATGAAGGCAAGGACGAAGCAGAAGCTAGAATTTGGTGAATCCTATTCCTTCCCAACTCATGAGCCAGCCCCCGAGTTTGTAAACTGCTCGATCAAGATTGAGCCTGAAGATACTCCTTATGAAGAGACAGTGGTTGTTAAATCAGAACCAATGGAGGAAGAAATGAATGTGAATGTGTTGGACACTGTTGGTGCCAGCATCTTGCGGCAGTACCTACAGACTGACACTGAGAGGAACAAGTTTGAACAGGAGGAAAATGCACTTATGCTTGCAAGTGATGAAAGTGCAGAGTTTGGTGCCATTGCATTCAAAGAAAGTAAAGAAGTTCTTGAAATATTACCTGAAGAAGTGAAGAAAAGTAAAGTAAAGTTTGAAAAGGAGGGCCCTGCTCTTGAAGGAGAGAGGTAAGTGAATCAGCTTTCATTTTGACATTAAAAAATTTCTTACATCACGCGCAGGCAACATTTTTGTTAAAAAGAACACTTTAAAATTTTGTCCAAGCTTTCGACTCCATCTCAGAGTCATCATTGGGGCTGGTCGAGAAATGGCGAAGAAGACATGGTCAAAGCTCCAGTGTTGCTACTCCAGTACTTGCAAATAAAGTCATCAGAACCTCGACTATGTCTTCTTCACCATCCCTCGAACTTTAAGGTGTTTTGTATCATGCTGTTTGTGTTTTTTGTATGGTTTTTGACATGACTCAATTTTGCTTTCACAAGATTGAAACTGAACATGGCAATAGTTCATTCATATTCATAAACATTCCATGCCCTAGAATCATGGGCATCGCCAGAAATTTTCCAAGGAGGAGTCGAATAGAAGATGTCGAGGATACCCCCTCCCCTAAAAAATATTGTGATACAGACCAGTGGCATATGCAAAAGTTTGTCATAGAGGGGTTCATTTTTAAAATTATTACATTTTCGGTATTTGAAATTATGTTATTATATTATTATTACTATAGTAGTAGTAGTAGTAGCAGTAACAGTTTTAGTTTAGTTTATTTTAGCATCCAATAAGTTTATTATATGAATAATATTGTACTTGTTACAACCAAGATTACATAATAGTTACTTCTAACATTTGTAGCAGTAGCAGCAGCAAACGCAGTAGTATAAGCAGTGGTCAGAAGTACCGAGCTACTTGTAGCGTCACTACTGTAGCTAGCTACAAAATTTGTAGCTGTAGCTGTAGCGACGCTACATTTTGAAAATTGTAGTTGTAGCGGTAGCGAAGCTACAAAATTCCTGTAGTTGTAGCGAATTTCGCTACAGCTACATTTTTTCTCGGCTTTTTGAGGTGAATTTTTGAATGTGGCAACAGCGTCAGAAAAAATCGACAATAACCCTTAATTTTGCAGGAGGTTCATAAAGACAGTCTATTACATGGAGATACAGATTATCTAGATTGTAGATTATAGATATCTGCGTAATTTAATTAATATCTGAAGAATTCAGATATCCAGATAACTAACTGACATATATGAATATATTCCTGCTAAGAGCTACGTTTTTTTAGCTGCATCGCTATTTTGCCTCGTTTGCTGCACCACTGGAAAAAAGTGCCTCGTTTGCGTCACCCCACGAACAAATCCTGTGGATATTCATGGTGTAAGAGACACCAAACTGTCATTAATTGCTGTGTAAGACACAACTTACAGTGCAAAAACAAGCAATGGAATATCCACTGCACTGACAAGGGAATAGTGCCAGCAATAAATGGTTCAGTACGTTAACAGCATTGATCATCGTCAGTATATAGGATCTCACCAGCAAGAAATTATTGTTACAAGAATGATAGAGTTTCTGTAATTACAATTATTTTCGCGATAGTATTTGTTCACAAATTTTTAAATTACAATATGTTTAGAACAGTCAGGTTTATACGACAGTTTCCTCAATAATTTTATCATATTGCAAAAAGTATGTGCGAGTTATTGACTTTCCTGCAGAAACGACAATTTTCTTTAGTTAATATACATAGTTTTCAAATTTATGTATTTCTCCTACTTTTGCGTCACTTTTCTGTAACTTTTGCTAATCATGACATCATCATCCTTCGCCGTTTCCTTCCTCTGGCTGGGTCGGCATAGAAGTCAAGCCTCTCCATTTTTTCTTGGTCTTTCACAACTCCTCTCTTTCCAAGGTGTTCCAATTTTGTCTCCTAACACTCTCTAGTATCCCCCTTGGCCTTATTCCCACTCCTTGTGCATTGTAAACTCTTACTGGTAGTCTTTCTGCATCCATCCTCATGTGTCCGAACCATCTCACCTGTGCCTGATCTATTCTGTCCTGAAGCTTCACTACACCCACTGTCTGTCGGATCTCCTCATTTCTTATTCTATCCCTTCTAGTCTTCCTCAAAAGACTCCTTAGAAATTTAATCTCCACTGCCTGCATCTTTTCTTTGTCTCTCTATGTCATTGTCCAAGTCTCTGCTCCATACGTAATTATTGGCACATAGTATGTTACATATTACATTCTTGCATTTCATAGGTACATCCCTATTCCATATTAATCTTCTAACGCTTTGATATAGTCCACCACCATTCATTTTTCCTCTTCTGTTTACCTCCTCATCTATTCTTCCACTTCTCTCAATCATGACAATGAGGATGAATATTTTATTTAATTATTCTCTTATCTATAGTTCCTTTCTGCCACTTTCGGATAATTGTGAGAACGAGGAAGAATGATGAATGATGAGCAGTGTGGGGAATGGAGGAGCAGGTGGATCTCATCCTCCCAACTTGGCATCTTTCCTAGTTTTTGTTGTGAGTCCATTTTAAGCATAGATAATCTGATCGAGACTGGATCCTAACCACTATGTGCCTCTGCTGGGTATCGAACCTGGGGCCCTTTTGTAGTCAAAGCGCTCCAGGTTCTTTTCATTCAAAAGGCTGACTTCATATCAGTCCATAAAAACTGAAATATTTATTCTCAAGAAAAATATGTTGATGTGAACCTAAATACGTACTCCTACCAAATTTTATTTGTGTATAGTTGTAATAATTAATTTGGGCAACACCCTAATTGCAATATTCATATATCAAATTTGAATTGGTATGCCACTTGCGTAGGTATGGTATTCTCAAAAACTATTGTAAAAATAAGTAACTGAAGTAACATTGCTATCAAAATTATTGAATGACTGGAATCATGATAAAAAATAACAATCTATTTACCAGTAGTAGGGGATTTTTTTAATACCCATATCATTGTTTTCATTTTTTTTATGAGAAGTAGAGCAAAAAGTAGCAAAGTAGTGAGTAGGGAACAGGAGTAGCGTAGCGAGCTACTTTTTGGTAAATACAGCTGTAGCTGTAGCGAAGCTACTTTTAAAATGTAGCGTTCCGATCACTGAGTATAAGAAGCTTCAAAACATGTCAAAGTTACAAATTAACAGAGTTTCAGTGTTGCAAATTATGAACGTTTTGTACCAAATTCGATATCTCAAGACCATTTTTAAACAATGATGCAAAATGAGGTGAAATAAAGTGCTTCGTTTATAAATTGCCACAAATTGAAAAAAAAAGTTGATGGAAATTTCCTGGGTGGGGGGGGGGGTCGACCAACCAGTTCAACCCTCCCCCCCCTTGCCGACACCCATGCCTAGAATCTATAACCTTTAGTGGACGAGAGCTCCTGTATGTGTAAGTTCTCGAGATCGGAACTTAGGAAATGTGTGTGCTTTTCAAACTTGTCGTGATGTACAAATAAAAAGTCATAGAGAGATAAAGTCCTTTTTTTTTTTCAGAGTTCAGAGTTAGTCCAGGTGAAATTTATACTTTGTTCCTCACAATAATGAAAGTTAAAGGAAGAATTAGAAGAATTTAAAAATTAACAAACAAAATTGATATGTGGCATGCCCCTGTGGCACCACACATTCATCTATGCCCACAGTGAAACCTACCCCTCCCCTCAATGCATGAATACAGTGCACATGACATGTGGTTCTATGTAGGGATGGACAATATCGGAAATTTGATATTGTGATATATCATCAAGGAAATATCATCACAGACGATATAATACAATATATTTTCAATATCGTGATATCAGTGATATATTGTCTCCACAATATATATATTGTAGAGATATGGATATATTGCCAAAATTTCATGATATATTGCCAACAGAATATATATTGCTAAATATCATGACACTATACAGTAAAACCTCATTAATCTGGACCCCAATAAGCCAGGCTTCGCTTAATCCAGACAGGGAAAAGGTCAAAAAAAGAAGGAAAAATAAAACAGAATGCACCACAAATTATTAGTGAAGGAAATACATTTCAAACTGCCACAACAGAATATAGACATGCACTTCAGACCAACTTCCACAGCAAGAGTTTCAAGTGATGCCTAACCATCATAATATGGGTATCGCATATGCATTGTATATACAGTATTGCTATACATTTTACTGTACTGTATAGTGTATTTAGGCCTATGCCCTTTAAATACACCATAGTAAACGTGTTTTGTTACTATAAATGGAGTTTTAATGCACTTTCTAGTTTCTACTGTTCTTTTAGGTTATTTCAGTTAATCCGGACTTTCGTTAAACCGGTCAACTTAGTCTGGATTAACGAGGTTTTACTGTATTGCAAAAATATCGTGACAATATATTGCCAACAATATATATCGCCCAAATATTGGGATGATATGTCGTCTAGTTTATATTGAGTGGATAATATTTTTTTCAATATCGCGATATATCATCTGGACGATATATCACCCAGCACTATACCGCGTTTGTTAGAACCTGTTCCGTTTCCCACGCTAGCGATCGCTCTACAGTTTCGGTGCCAATGAGAAACGAGGAAAAAATCGTCTGCTGGGCAGCGAGGAGCGAATGGAAGCCAGAAGAGAGGCGCTTACGTAGACGCTGTTGCGACGTTGCGTATGTTAATTGGCTGCACGGAGAAATGCCAGCGATCAGCTAGCGCGGGAACCGGGACAGGTTGTAACAAACGCGGTATAATTCAATGCAGGCTCTTTTGCTTGTGTACCACTATAGGAGTGTCATTCCAGTACATCATACTTTTATATGAACAAAAAAGAAGTGAATTATCATACATAATTGTCAATTCATGATGTCTTAATTGGTGCCATGTGGATGTGGTTTTGATCAAAACCAGAAATCTGAAACACCATAATTTGGGTGATTTTAATTGTAACCGGCCATCCACTAAAGATTTAATTTAATCTATTTTATTATGAATGGACAGTTCTAAATTTTTAGCATTTAGCAATAAAATTGACAATGTCACATATGCTGGTTTGTAGTAAAACATTAAAATACTAACCAAACCTCCACTCAATGCATTGAGAAAAGTTTCAAGAGTACAGAATGAAGGTAATTCTGTTGGAAAACATGAAGTTATTATTTTTTCTGGAAAATTATACTCTATCCAACAAAAGGATGATTTTGTGATTTTGTAATACCATCATGAAATTAGTAATCATGTTTTCCTCTTTCAGCCAAGAGTTAAAAATTAATTTTAGCAATAGCATAAAATACTATGGATAAGTGATACAATAATGCACTTGCTTAACTTTGAATTGACAGGAGTGTGAAAAGCTATTAATAAATTGACAAAATACAAAAAATAAAACCGGGAAGGATTTAGAAATTATTATAAGTTATGAGAGAATGTAAATTCAGTAACAAATGCAAAATTTTCAAAGTTAACAAAGTTTTAAAAGAATCATCCTGCATTTTACACATTTTGTGTATTGTCATTGCATTGCACTGTTTAGTATGTACAGTATTTGAAATTTTATGTTCTTCAGAAATTGTCAACAGTTGTGAAAGAAACTGAGTTATTAGCTGATTGTAATCTGAAACTCACCATTGCTATGCCAATGCAATAAACATGCCATTTCTTCAAGGGCCTCCCCGATGGCGCAGTGGTAGCGTCGTCGCCTTGTAATCAAGGGGTCCCGGGTTCGATACCCGGTGGAGGCACAAGTGGTTCGGATCCCACTTTAAACTGTAGGTCCAGTCCCGATTAGCCTTACTGTGCATAAAGTGAACTTAAAACACTAAATCAATCAATCAAATCAATCAACCATTTCCTCAAAACTACAGATGATATTTCAGTTCTGTCTTTTTTTTTTTTTCACTTGTGTACGTGTAAGGGTATGATATACTCAAATAACAAAACATAAATTGCGGGTCCAGTGGGAAAAGCCCAGTTTAAAATTTTTTCCAGAAATTGCATTTTTTAAAGAAATTAGCTACATTTTCCACTTTTTTTCACACTGCGGAAATTACGGGTCCAGTGGAAAAAGCCCACTTTCAAAGATTTCCTGAAAAGGGTGATTTTTTAAAAAATTGACCAAATTTTTGGGCTTTTTTTTCCTTTTTTTCAAAATGGGTGAGACAGAAGTTCTATTGTATCGAAGAGTAGCCTTTCATCGTTTGTTTCTGCAAATTTCATGCATCCAGCTTGCACAGGGCTGATACTAGGATTGATTTCTAATCCATAAGACTGCTACACTGATTTCCTCACACACACGCAAATATTCTTCAGCAAGTTATTAATTTTCAGTCTATGAGTATTTATGACCATAAAGTATATTTGTGGTTTCGTTTAATTTGAGTTGTTCGTTCTGCAGTATTGTCAATTTTTTCCCCAGGATTTTGAAGGAAAATATGTAGTAGTTCACTAGCAACTCTGATCATCAGACCTCAACATATTAAAAAAATAACAGAGTCGTGAAGTTGTTTGTGGCGCCTGTTGACTTGTACAATACAGGCAACTCTGTTAATACATATTCTAAGTTCACTGATTAAGAAAAAAATGGATGGTTCTTTCTATTTAGTGCACACCTAAAAAAATTTGGAATTCGAATTGTGTCATTGTTGATCCACATCTGTTTCATAAACTAAATTTCTTTACAAGTGACATTATCTGAATTTCTGGAATTAAATTAAAATTTCAGGAGCACAGAGAGAGCATTGCAAAGCTCCTGCGACCCAGCCCCGTGGGGCTTACCACTTTGTATGAAACAAATATACGAGGGTCGTTCAAGGAAAAAGTTTCCTTATGTTGCCAAAAATTTATTTCTTAAGTTACAAACAAATTCAAGTTGCACCAAGTAGCATGGTCCTTTCTCACTTTTCAACATACTTTTGAAGGTGGCACAAGCATTTGTCCCATCGTTGCACAAGTTTTTGAAAGCCATCTGCAAAAAATTCGTGGTCCAGGGAACAAAGAACACTTTTCATGGCTGTCTGAACCTCCAAACCAGTGTGAAAACGTTGACCTGCTGCAGGAAACAAGTGACAGTCACTCGGGGCCAAGTCAGGGCTGTGTGGGGGGGTAACCTTTCCCATTTCATTTCTCGAAAGTTTATCCTGTGTTAGTGCTGCTGAATGGGACGAGCATTGTCATCCAAAAGAATGACACCAGCAGAAAGGAGTCCAGGACATTCGCGGCGAATTGCTTTTTTCACTTTCTCCAGTGTTTGGCAATAACGTCCAGCATTGACTGTTTCCCCTTTCTGCAAGAACTCTGTGAGCAATACTCCACACTGCCAAAACACGTTGTTCTGCCATGACTCGCTACTCCTTATGGCCATGGCTCATTTCTCACTACATGACTCATGCTAATCACGTGCCGCGCATGCGCGGTAGCCCGCACGAACATTGCATTGTGTGTAAATGTAGAGGAAAGACGAAATAACACATTGCTAGTTTCATTTCATTTATCGGGCTCGTACTTTCTAAAAAAAATAAAAGGAAACTTTTTTCCTTGAACGACCCTCGTATCTTGTATCTAAAATGCGATTAAGTATTAAAATATTGCAATTTTGCACCTGCATGGTTGTGTAAAATGAGAAAGATGCTTACTGCTTATTGAACACTTGTATATCATACCTCGTGATTGATAAGAAGCCATTCCTTTCAGGGAAATTTTAATCTGCCACTGTTTTACTTATGTGTGATGTCAGCAGAATAAAATACACTCTGAGGCAATTGTTGGAACAGTAGTCTCCCCAATGGTGTAGAGGATAACATCGTCAACTTGTAAATTAGGTGTTCCGGGTTTGATACCCGATGAAAACACATAGTAGTTTGACTCCTACTTTAAACTGTGCTTCCATTCCCAATTAGTCTGTCTGTGTACAAGTAAACTTGAAACAAGTTATTTTTCCAACACTAGTCAAGGGGTCCCTGTTAGATCAACATTGTACACTGGTTCTGATACAACTTTAAACTGTATTCCAGTGATGATTATCTCATTAGCACAATATATAATTGAATTTTGACAAACAATTTTTTGTCATATTTATGAAGACAAGAAATCTGTGAGATAAAATATTGGGGAAATTTGCAAAAGCTGCAATATTATTTGCATTGAAATTTTAAACATTTATCCTTGAATCAAGCTCTGATTTTGCATTTTTGTTTGTTCTCAAATGTTTTCCAACAGAATGAGTGTAATTATTGTGGTTCACAAACATCAATTTGTTTTCTCTTATCTGTTAGCCCAGAATACCAAAAATGAGTAATTAGTGGTTTTTGTGTATTTGTTTTGCCTCATCTAGAATAGTGCAGACTCACATGTTTATATGTGTGTGTGTATATATGTATTTTCATTATATCAAATTAGTAGAGTTGGAAGTGGTCGGGAAAAAAATGCTTTTTTGGAGGAAAGACCTGAGTTTTTTTCCGCTGCTTTTTTAGTTGGGCTTTTTTCTGCTTTTCTCACAAAAGTGTCTCAAATCAATGAAAATACAGGAGTTGGCAGTATTTTTACTGTGGTTTTCTTTTATCGTCCTACTGCAAAATAGACACTCATTTCAAAATGTAAGATACAATTTACAATACAAAATTCGTAGCTAGACATAAACAGTGTTTTCAGTGTTTTTTCTGAGTCGTATCGTCATATTTCGGTAGGCTTATTAAATATATCTATGTAGTATAAACATATTCACATAACTAGAGTAGTTTTGTGTGTGTTTTTAGTAGAACCGAATTGTATGAGTAGTTTGATACGATTTTCAATGTTTGAATTTGTTATACAAACACATACATGAGGCATGATTTTTTTGTTTTTTTTTACCTTCCATCAAAGAGGCTGCCTTTCTCCAACAACAGTACTTGCAATATGTTCTCTGTGATTTACAGGCTACATTAAATCTTAATATCTGATGAAGTAGCTAACAATCTTGTTAAGTGTAGAGAACATTCAGACCGAAGCAACAGATGACAGTGAGGGGAGTCACATTGAAGTGGCAAGTGACATGGGCCCCTTTAGTCTTAAGCAAGCATCCACCATGCAAGCACAAACAAGACCGAGGTGACATGATGTGTACCATTGAAGGAGCTTGTAGACTGAAGTCACAGATGACAAGCGACAGTCTCCTTCAGTATAAAGCAAAACATTCACCTTGCATGTGAGAACAACATGGCACAATGCTTGCCATTGAGAAAATAGTGTAGTCCGAGCAACATACAAGTGACATGTTTAGCTCGTTGTTTTTAATTGTTCCGAAACATCGAATATTTTGATATTAATATTTGTTTCATATTTTATGACATCAACATTTAAATTGAGACACAAACATGTAAAAGCTTGTTTTAAGTCCATTTCAAGGTCAGATGTGCTCATCAGGACTACATGTTTACTTTTAACCCTAGCTTACCTGTGCTGTACAAGAAACTTACATACCGGGGGGTGCGACTCACAGGAGCACACTTTTTTTAAACACTAGAATTCAAGATACCATTTTATTATTGAATCACTGCTTCTTTTGCTGGTTATATATGTGCAGTTATTTATCAATTATGATAATTACAAAAGTTACTATCTTTAATAAAAGATAATAACCAATTATTGCATGATTGTGTCACATATATTTTATCATTTGCTAATAATTTTTTATTAATGCTTTTTTGTCTGTAGAAGTGCAGTTGTTTATTAAATATAATTACCATCATAAGCAACTAATTGTACACTGTCACTGGCATGAGTGTCTCGAATGAGATGCATTCAAATATGGCACTTGATAAGCCCACCAAGTACATTTTGCCTCCTATGTACATTATATTTATGTTTTTATGAGCAAAAGTAATACAGAAATATTGGGAACATCCTAGAGAACAATGTAATTTATTTTCAAATAGTTGAAAAATCTAAAAAATAGAGGTGGTAGGCCTGCAAGTAAATCTAAAAAATAGAGGTGGTGGGCCTGCAAGCCCCCTCCCCGGTAAGCTAGGGTTGTTAAAACTGTATCTGAACCACTGTGCAATATGTGTCCACTGGGATTGGCCAATATCTGTCTCTTGGCTGCTACATCATGTAATTTTTTTAGCGGGTTGTAAAATATGTCAGTACAAACCTGTAAACTCATAACAGTAACTTCAAGTGAAATAGGTTAGCTGTAATTGGTAATAAGCCAAAATTTCTGTTTTTTTTTTTTTTTTTCTTAAAAAGGCTGGCTCTTTATTGGAAAAAAAATGTCATTCATAAAAGCCGGCTTTTTTGCAGCTCTACAAATTAGTACAGTTGAAACTCAATTTGAAACTTTATTTTATGTTACAAGCCACAACCACCAAACTTAAATAGATTGCAACACCATGAAGTAAAGTTTTGGATTGAGAGATGGTGAATTACTGAAAATATTAAGGAAAGAATGACAATGTAAGAACAAAGAAAAATAATGGTATACCTTAATTTCTCTTCCCACAAGAGAGTAATTTTTTTGAGAAAACCAAGACGAACTGCTACGGTCAGAAATACATAGTTTTCCTTCTATGAGTTTTGTATGTAGCACCACGGATTTAAATACTGTTAGCTTGAAAACCCACTCTCCAGATGTTCTTAGAGGTGGGATATGCTACATCTGATTAGGGATAATTAGTTACCTTCTTGCTTCCATTTTCATGCCAGAGTCTAATTATATGAGAGCAGAGAATGCAAAATCCCTTTATAGTCAGACACACTTACATCATTATTTTCAATGGTTTCTCTTTCCATGAAGTAAGAGTAATTTCCAGATCATATTAGAAAAACTGAAGCAGATATTCCTGAAATAATTGGCATCATTATTTGTATTTTAAAACATTTGGTATCGTAGGGGCTGTCTCTTTTAAAAAAAACAGCTGCTATTAAAACAAAAGACAATACTTTTAGATAAAGAAAAATTATTAGTATAGTTGATGACCATGACAGATTATTTCATGGGTTGTATCTCTGCATGTAGATGACACTTGCTGCATTGAAACACTTTGTCATTTAAACACCAGCAGTCTGCCAATGCTCTAAGTTATACAGGGTGTCCAAGAATTATCTTTACAACCTGAAGTTTTAATAACTCCAACTGTAGGTCACATATTTACATGCTGTTTGTTGTACATGATGCAGAAACTCACAGTTTTTACCCCTCAGGTGTGCACCTCAATGTGAGCATCATTGCTTGCACATAGAACATCCAGCGGAAATTCAATTTCCGCCCATGTACGCTGTAACAGGTCATCTGTGATGGTGTAGAGCACATCAATTATTTGTTGCTCGAGTTCAGCAGTGAGGTTCACAATGTTTGTACGATACACAGAATCCATCACATAACCCCACAGGAAGAAGTCCATACGTACATAGTCCAAAAGTTGTGCTGTATGTGCGTGTCTGATTTAATCTCTATGAACCAAACACACACATTGTGCTTTCTCTTATAGAGTCCAATTGGTGAATCACTAGTCGCCTTCAACAGAAAAGAAAAAACTTCATTAGTTTATGCATCATGTACAGTCATGTAATAATCCCATTGACCTTCAATGAATTTGTTACAACCCAGAAGTGTCCATGACTGTACACCAAACAGCATGTAAATAAGTGACTTAGAATTGGAGTGATTAAAACTTGAAGTTCTCGAATACCCTGTACTTTCACTCAACATTATATAACTCTTAATATTGTACATGAACTATGCGAAATTTGTTCTGCAGTACTTCGAAGATGTTACAGTATACAAACACCTTTGATGTGCTATATCATTATGTGTAGTTGTCTATTAAATCCATAGTAGTATTCCTCCAATATTTTATATTGATACTTTAAACATATCATAGCCCATCAATGTAAACCTTGAAGTATGTAATACATCAGTATGTATAAATATGTACCTTAAACTAGTTAAAGTCCTCCTCCGTGGCCGTGTGGTCTAAGGCACTTTGCTTTGGACGGGGGCTGCGGGACGGCATGGGTTCGATCCCAGGTTCAGTCTCTGGGAATTTTCAGGCTGTGTATAGGGCTGGTGGCAACCCACCATCGTGAGGAAATTGGGAAGCTACGAGTGAGTAGCGTTATCCAGTCTGGAACATCTCCTATAACAGCTGGAGGTTTGACGTGCTGACCCCATGTCACCCCATTACCGGTTGAAGAACTCCACACCTCTAGGAAAGATTGTGGAGGGAGACCGGCAGTCAGGGGATAGGCCAAGGCCCTTCCAGGGCTGTCGCGCCACGGATAATTATTATTATACATTAGTTAAATGAAGTAATAATGTTCAGAATTTGGAAGTTGATCATTTTATTATTAATAATATGTCACCTTTTTACAGGTTCTCTCTGGAAAACCAAGGAATTGAAAATGGCAAGAATCAAGGACATGGGGAATATTCATTTTTACCTGAAGCCCATTCTGTTTCAAATAAAAGGTTGAACGTGGTGAAATCTCCACAATCAAAACTCCCTTTGTTTAGCTCAACAGCACCAATTGTTTTTGATATTTACAGTGAAGTTAATTTACAATCTATATTGACAGTAGGAGATCCTACAGTGCCTTCAACCTCTGAAAGTGCTTTGTCTTTCAATGATAGGAGTGAAATGTTCAATTGCAAATCTAAACATGTTGCTCAGATAGAAAAATGTGTTGGCAAGAAACTTCATACATGTGAGACATGCAATAAGTCATTTAAGCATAAGAAAGATTTTAATAGACATTTAAGAGTTCATACTGGAGAAAAACCATTTGTGTGTTCGACATGTCACAAAGCTTTTAGATTGAGAGGAACTCTTAAAAGACATTCAAGAATTCATACTGGAGAGAAGCCATTTGTGTGTGTTACTTGCAACAAAGCATTCACATGGAAATTAACCCTTGATGAACATTTAATGATACATACAGGAGTAAAACCATATGTGTGTTCAATTTGTAGCAAAATATTCGCACAGAAAGGAACTCTTAATAGACATTCAAAGATTCATACTGTAGACCGACCATTTGTGTGTTTAACATGCAACAAAGGATTTACAAAAAAATCAATTCTCAAAATTCATACAAGAATTCATACGGGAGAAAAACCTTATGTTTGTACTACATGTAAAAAATCATTCAAACAGGTGGGAGATCTTAAAATACATTCAAGAAGTCATACTGGAGAAAGACCACATATATGCTTAACCTGCAACAGAGGATTTACAAGCAAGGGAGTGCTTGTAAGACATTCAAGAATTCATGATGGAAAAAATACCAATATGTGTGTGTGACATAATTACATCTTAGAAACAAATTGAGCAATTCATGCTGGAGATAAACCACTTACAACTGGTGATTAAATGAAGGAATTCCTGTGTTAATTTTTTTAAAGATTATGATTCAGTCAGGGAATGAAAATCCCTATCTTCTGAAAAGAAACACACTGTTTCTTAATACCACAGCAGATATTGAAAAAAAAAATTGAGCAATTCAATTTTTATTTGAATAAAACATGTGTAAATATTTTTCTTGATAAATTCGCTTTTGATAAATGAAATGAATTTTTACACTTTTTAGCACTTGATAAGGATAGTATGTCAAATGCAATTAAATGTGAAAAGGCAAAGTAATGCACAACATTTTTTTTTCTAAATTATTGTGTATTGAAAACCAAAGTCATCATCATCCTTTGCTGTTTCCTGCCTCTGGCATGGGTCAGCATAGAAGTCAAACCTCTCTATTTTTTCGTGGTCTTCCACCACTCTTCTCTTTCCATGGTGTTCCAATCCTGTCCTCTTCTCCTAACACTCTCTCCTATCTGCTCTTTCCACCGACATCTTAGTCTCCCCCTTGGCCTTATTCCCACTCCTTGTGCATTGTAAGCTCTTACTGGTAGTCTTTCTGCATCCATCTTCTTCATGTGCCCGAACCATCTCATCTGTACTTGATCTATCCTGTCCTCAAGCTTCACCAACCCACTGTCTGTCGGATTTCTTCATTCCTTATTCTATCCCTTCTAGTCTTTCCCAACATACTCCTTAAAAATTTCATTTCCACTGCCTGCATCCTTTTTTGTCTCTCTCTGTCATTGCCCAAGACTCTGCTCCATATGTAATTATTGGCACATACTATGTGTTATATATTACCTTGTTCCTCGACTCCTTTCTCTCTCTTAGAGCCTTTCAAGTCTTTGTTCTGTCCATGCTATCATATACCTTTTCTATATCTAGGAATGCCATAATCAAATTATTTCTCCACTCGTAGTGTCTTTCCTGTAATTCCCTGATGGTGAATATTACATCTACTGTAGATCTGCCTCTTCTAAATCCATACTGCTTTTCTCTCATATTCATATCTGTTACTTTTCTTATTATTTTCTCTAATATTTTCTCATACACCTTTGCTGAGTGACACATTAGTGTTATTCCTCTGTGGTTTTTACATTCCTTTCTGTCCCCCTTTTTGAATATGGGAACTATTAGTCCCTTTGTTCAATCTCTTGGCACTTCTCTCTCTTTGCACACTGTTTTCAACACACTGTACATCCACTGTGCACCAATCATTCCTTCTCCTAGTATCATTTCCACTGGCACTTCATCAACTCCAGGTGCTCTACCTCTCATCATTCTCTTCAGAGCTTCCTCCACTTTTTTGACATGTGAGATTCACTTTTTGCTTCCCGTTTTTTTTTTCCTTCACTTCTTCATGTTCATTCCTTTTTTCATGTTCAGCAATTTCTTGAAATGATTTCTCCACATTCTCCTTATTTCTTCATCCTCTTCTACAGCATTTCCCCTTTCATCCCTTAGCTTACAACTGTCTCCGCTTTCTCTTCACCTTTCTCTCACTAATCCATACAATACTTTCTTGTTCCCATCTACATCTTCTTCTAGCACTTTGGCCCATTCTTCCATCCACTTTCTTCTATCCTCCTTTATTACTATTCTTACCTCTTTCTTCTTTTCCACGTACTATTTTCTTTCATTTTGTGATTTAAATTTAAACCATTTTGTAAATGCTTTAATTTTGTTTTTCACTGCCTCTCTAGTTCTTTCATTCCAACATGGTGTTTCTTTCTTCTTTCTTTCTTTTCTTGATTGTCCTTCCACATACCTTTTCAGCTGCCCCTACTAATTCTGTTTTAAACCTTATCCATTCTGTTTCTACTTCTTTGGGTTCATCTCTTGGCACTTTTGTTCGCAATATTTCTTGATATTTCTCTTTTATCACCTTATTCCAACTGTATCTTGTAATCTTATGGCTGTCATATTTCTTCTTAAACCAGCTATTACCTATTAAAAGTACATTTCTCTTACAAGAGTCCAGTAGCCTCCTTCTCTCCTCATTCCTCTGTCCACATCCGTCTGCTCCAAGTATTTCTGTATCCCCTTTCCTGTCTCTTCTCACTTGTGCATTAAAATTACCCATCACAATTTGCCATTCCTTTCATACGTGTCCTTCCAAGTCTTCTTCTTTCTCCTCCGTTGTACATCCTGTTTGTGGGGCATATACTTTTTTTTAGAAAAAAAATACTTTCCGTCTTACATTCATTTTGAGTTTTATTATTCTGTCATTTAACCTTTTTACTTCCTCACTTATTCCACTTCTGACTACATGCCTCCAGTGCAGTGGCGTACGCAAGGGGGGGGTTACGGGGTTTAAACCCCCCCCTTGAGCTTGTGAAATATTATGAAAAATGCTGTGGGAAAAGAATTAAATGGCCAATTTTTCACAGTCAAAGATCTGGGACAATAATATTACTATTACTACTTCTACTACTACTACTACTACTACTACTACTACTACTACTAATAATAATAATAATAATAATAATAATTTGAATAATTATTTCCATGCAGCATGGAGAAAAGCACAATGTAGCATGGAGAAAAGCACAGCATTCCAAACACACGCGTCTTTCAGAGTGATGCCTTGAAAATAAACACGAGTTTATGAGGTTAGGTTAGGGTAACTATCATTTAAAAGAGAAAAAAGTTGTTTTGTATCTCAGTTGCAACAATGTTCAATACACTGCTGTACGCAGGATTTTTTTTCGGGAGGGGCTGGAATAGTAAATGTGGATAGCACATGGCTTCGTTTTATAGGGCAGGATGCATAATAACATATTTCGTATTTTTGGAGCTTTTCAGTGTATTAAAATTGTATTCAAAGACAAAAATGGTAATCGGGATTCACTTTAAAAGAGGTTTCGCATTTACACATTTTGATTTTTTAAAGTTCTTAACGGATTTTTATTTGAAAATTCTGATTTTCTCAAAATTTCGGTAGGGGCTGGAATACCATCGGCCGCCCCTCTACGTACGCCAGTGTTCTACAAACATGTATTTTTTTGTGTGTGAACAATGAGAATTAACTAAATAAAGTTATTGGTACAGTCATGTTCAAAAAATCTGTCGCATGGATTTTTTCTAAGTCCAACGTCTTACGAAATTATGTTGGTAGCTCTGAAACAAGGAAGTGTTGTGAAATATACGATCCTCCAATCAGAGTGAAGTTCGATTCTGAGGAGCAGGAGGCGTGACTCACGGTCTTGTCCACAGGAAGTTCAACCAATGCAGCATTTCCAAATATGAGATAACGTCCCTATTGGTTAAATATTTTTTCAATAATGCGAATCGGCAGAAAGATTGCGCAAAAGTTTACTTTGTCGTTTTAATTGCCTTTAATCGTTTCAAATTAGTATTAAATTGTCCCAATTATAGTTCACGAGCTTTATATAATGTATTCATGTATGTGTTTGACAATCATATATCACTCATTAGAACAATTTTCACATTGTTTTCACTACGTGAGATGACATTTCATTTACATTTAAGATAAAATAGTGGTTTGGGTGTAATAACAGTTTTCATTAATTAATTTAGAGCTGCATTTTCATTTGTTGAGTTAATGATTGGGTTAATTCGTTATTTCTCGCGAAAAGAGGGAACCACAGCTGAAAGAAAATACACAACTTGTATTATTGAGGTCAAGAGTTCGTTTTAACATCACTTTTTGCACACATAGGCTAATCACGACTTGGGATACATTTAAATTGGAATCTGAAACATTATGCGACCTGACTGGAACTCGGAAAAGGACACACTGATTACAAGACGTCGGTACATTACCACTTGGTCTGGCGAACTCCAATCATAATGAGGGGTTGTGGGAGTGGAAGAGGGTTGACGGAAAGTTGAAAATAAATAGTATTTTGGGGGGTATTTAATGTTATATTTATACACATAGAAACCTAAGAAAATATTTATTTTGATACATGTGTGTGGGGGTGGGGAAGGGGGAAAAGAGAGGGACAGGAAGATATTGGGAGAGATGTTACGAAGAGGTGATTGTGGAAAATGTTTTATTTGACGTTCAGTAATAAAAACAATCAAATCAATGATGATTATCTTATAAATACCATATTTAATGTAAATTTGTTTTAAAAATGGGGTCGGGGAGCTGTTTGTTTTACGTTCAGTGCAGGATAACAAGTGGAGACACATAGTGGTTCGTATCTCACTTTAAACTGTAGGTCCAGGCCCCATTAGCCTATCTGTATATAACGTGGATTTAGAATGCAGTAGAAAATAACGTCGATCTAGTATTTTGGATTTTAGATGCGTTGAGACCACTAAAATTTCCAATTCTTATAATAAGAAACCTGTCCTCATATTACCATTTTGAAAGAGAGAGGGTTAATTGTATAATCTTTCGTTGTTAGTTTCAAAGAAGACTAATTCAAATAGTAACAATGGGAACGAATAAAGTTTACGAAAAGGTTTTGCCACCGTGGGGATTTGAACCTACGACCATTAGAGTGACAACCCAGTGCGATAACCACTACCCCACGAGTTCGTTCCTTCTTACAGCATGATTATGAGTTAAGACCAATTCGTTCAATATGCATTAGAAATATAATCCCCACCCGCCTCTTTATAAACAACACACCCAAACGCTCCTTTGTAGCAAATTAAATAAAGGTGGTATGAATGTCACAAAACATTTAAGCAAAATCTACTATATTTACGACGCAATCGTTTTACATGGAGAGGCTACAGCTTCGATGATTGATTGATTCTTTTTTTTATTTTACTTCGCGTTTTGTACCTCTTGGCTAATTTGCGAAGATGGGGATGAGTTATGAAATGATGAAATTGATGAATGGACATTCACAAACAACCTAGCCCGACCGGGATTCGAACCTGGGACCCTTGGCGTCGCAGCGCGATGCGCTAACCACTTGGCCACAGGGTCGGGCCTTCGAGAATTGAGGTTGTGGTTTGACTGTAATTGTAGGATAACCCATAGGTATCGATAATCCAAGGCTCTAGTGTGCACTAGATTGGTTCATTTGTGGTGACGTGCTCAGGAATTTGTAAAGAGTTATGTGAATATAAAAATGTGTTAATGCCTTTTTTTAAACAGTGAACTCATAATTTAATATCTCTCTGTCCATCTCATTATCTCACTTAGGAACTAATTAGTATTGCAGGAGTCATACTGAAAAGAAATCTCACGTGACAATGACGAGAAATTAGATTTACTGAAGGAATAGTTTTCACATTTTAAAACCTCGAAGGGCCATGGGATATCTCCCTTCCACAATCCTACCTAGAGTTATCTTCAACTGGCAACGAGGTGACGTTGGTCAGCACGTCGAACCCTCAGCTGTTATAGAAGATATCTGAAACCAGGTTACACCAGTCATTCGTAGCTCCCCAATTTCCTCACGATGGTGGGTTGCCACCGGTCCTATACAGATAACAGGCCGAGAACCCAGGACCACTCGAATCCATGCCGTCCCGCTGCAGTCGGAGTCCAAAGCACAGAATCTTAGACCGCACCCTTAAGGAGGAGGAGAGTTTTCATATTTTGTTTCTTATAAATGTCGACAATACATTAAATATATTACGCACCAAAAATTAGTGTAAAAAAATAGCCGGTTCTATAAGAGATTCGAACCTTCGATCTTCACTCAACTAGGCCGCTCTTTTTAACAATTTCCCATTTTCTCACTCGATAACCTTCGTTGAACGTTTGTGTTAAGAGTCGTTAGCAATCTTGTAAACCTTATTAACCTATCTGCTGTCTATCACAAATGTATTTTACAACCTGGAGTAGATTTTGATGTCTGCAATTTAGACCTTGACTTTCGTGGTAAGTAATTCTCTACAGTCTACTATAATAAATAAATCAAAGTCTACATATCTCATATTTTGTAAATGCAAAATGTCATTGTTAAATGTTACAAGCTATTTCTCATTCCACCGTTAGTTCCAGATTTAGCCACAGCATTCTGGAAACCAGTGTGAAACGTGTTTCCCACACTTCCAAGGTCAGGTGAACCCTTATCAGTTGTATTGGATGCCTGTGAACATGTTACTTCATACGTCATGGTACTGTGGTGGATTTCTTCCCCTTCTTCTTTTACCTTGAACGGTAGTAATCCCTGACTGGACACGACGAATCAATCACAGAAAAGCAGACTGTCTACTAAATCGCATGCCATGTATTATTTCGAGCTCCTAGGTTATGGAAAGTGAAATAAAAAAGTATGTAACATTAATGCATAATGGTTGACTTCTTTGGGTATTATTTCATGACTCTTTTCTACTTACTCCAATGAAACTTTTGTCTACTCTTTTCAGTAGATCAATAGGTGTTTTGAAACATCTACTGTGTTCAGATTTTCAAAAAGATATAAAAAAAATAGGGGGGTATGAAATTAATATTTACAGCCAAAATATTAAACTTAACATATTATACACTATACTGAATAAATTAATTTCACTTGCAGTTTCTCTACTGTACTGGTTTCAGTAGATCAATAGGTGTTTTGAAACATCTATGTTAAGATTTTTAAAATTTGAATTACAATTTGTGTGCCTGAAAACTTAGGGTATTTTACACCCGTCACGCTATACGGGGTCCAGCCCCTTATCATGACAAAAATAAAAGCGTGTCTGAAAATTAAAATATACTTACCTGGGTTAAAAGCTGAGCCTGTAAAGCGACAGACAGTCAGCACAAACAAGGACGACACACACGCAGTAGGTCAAGTCACCAGAGCCTCGTTAGTCTTCAAAATGCAGTTCAGGGTGTACTACATGGAAGTGAGGTTGGTTTAAATTTTAAATAGATATAAAAAAAAAATTGTTAGTGAGGAGGAATAAAAAGTTATATTCACAGCTACCATGCTGAGCTAAACACACTACAAGGGTGTAAGGGATGACCTTCCACGAAGTATGTACACCCAATTGTTGCTTGCACGTAGTACACATTGGACTTCAGTTTGCAGATGAACGGGGCAGTGGCGACTGGCCAAGTGCAACAAGTGCAGATGTTTTCACCTAATTTTCAAATTAATATTGACATTTTTCATTTGCTTGTTAAATTAAACTATTTCCCAGCAGAACGCACACGATAATACTCAAATAACACGCCGCTCGGCGCTACGCACGTATTGAGTTCGTCCCAACCCAAGAGCAAACACCGCTAGGTTGCGGAAAACTTAGCCGGTTGTCATGGCAACGGTGACGTCACCTAGCGTTGGCCTTGAACGGGTGTCGCCTTCTAGATGAAGCAGTTCTCTCGTCGGAGAAAACATCGCATCCAGTGCTTGTGGCAAAATCTTCGCGTTCTCGCGAGATCTTGTTCCGCGTGTGTGTTTCGCGTTTCCTATCGTGTGTTGTGTTCATGTGTTGAGCTGTGGTTTCTACAATGAACCCAGTAAATGACTTAGTGTGTAATTTGTTGCAGACACCATTTTCCAGATGGACGGATGAAGACAAAAAAGACGTTTTAAATTGGGGGGCACAGGCACTTACTATTTGCTTTCATTGCCTATAAATATACTTCTTCACCTGTTATTTTAGGCACGAGCCGCTACTGGAACGGGGTTCTGGCGACTGGCCCCATGGCCAGTATAATTTTCTGTGTTTTCCTGTTTGGTCCTTGTGGGTGCTGAGTACCTCTTTACAGCCTCAGCTTTTAAACGAATTCAGAATATTTTAATATTTTAGTTACAACACGACGTTACAGTTATGTTACGATAGGTCACACTAAAAGTTTTTAGACACGCGCAAGTAAAACACTGGAGACCAAAAGTATGAATGCTATAATTTTTCAAAGTATTCTCCATGACAGTTGATACACTTGTTCATCCGCTCAAACCAAGTGTGAAAGCACTGGGACCACACATCTGCAGGCACCTCTTGAATGCACTGAACGAAGGCGGTGACTGCCTCCTCGGGAGTAGGAAATAAAGAACCTCGTAATGTATCCTTGATTTTAGGGAACAGGAAGCAATCACAAGGGGCGAGGTCGGGACTGTAAGGAGGATGAGTCATTTCTTCGATGTTGGAGGCTTTGAAGAATTCAATTGTTCGTACTGCTGTATGGCTGCGCGCATTGTCTTGATGCACAATAATGCGACTTCGTGGGCGTTTTTCACGAACTTTCCGTACGATCTCCGGTAAACAAACCGTAGTGTACCATTCAGCATTAACGGTCCGACGTCCCTGTAGCGGCACTGTTGCAATATGGCCCGTCCGACTGAAGAAAGTGGCAACCATTTGTTTGCCAACACTTCGTCCCTTCCTGACTTTTGTTGGTGGGTCTTCATCCGGGAAGATCCACTGCGTCGACTGTCGTTTGCTCTCGGGTTCATAACAGTACACCCAAGTTTCGTCACCTGTTACAATGTCATACACTGCATTTGATTGTCCTTGGTTAAATTTGTCCAGCATTTTCATGCACCATGTGACCTGTGCCTGCTTTTGCTCCTGAGTAAGATGGTGTGGGATCCATCTGGCACAGAGCTTCCTGACACCAAGGCGGTCATGCAGGATCGTTAGAACCTGACTTATACCAATACCCAGTGTTGCACTAATTATCCTCCTCTATCATGCGACGCACTCTGTCGACGTTTTCTTGAGAAATTGCTGTCACAGGACGACCATCACGTAATTCATCACTGAGTTTCTGACGTCCACGTCGAAATTCTAAAAACCAATTAAACACAGTCACACGGCATGGGGCTTCCTCCTGAAATGCATTTCGGAGCCTTTCACAACATTGCTGCTGAGTTAAACCTGATCGAAAATCGTAAAAAATCATTGCTCTGAAGTGCTCCCGTGTTAAATCCATTTTACTGTACACACACGACAATAATTGACTAATTTCTGGCACACAACAATTAACTATAACTATAAATTAACAATTAACTATAAATTCTGCAGCATTATCACACTTCACACACTACTAACTTCAACATATCCTAGAGACAATGTATTGCTGCAATCAGTGTTGCCGCATCTAAAAACATTTAGTGTCACCCACGTATTTTAGTTCTGGTATGGGCTGGACCCCGTATAAAGTGACAGGTGCAAAATAGCCTAAGTGCTGACGCACCCAAAATTTTGAATTCAAATTGAAATTCAAACACACTACATGCAATATTACATGTAGTACTGAAGAGAATATTTCACTTGTAGTTCCTCAACTGTAATTACACATTAGGCCTACTGAAAGTGTTCAGTAGGAAATCATTGATTTTGAGTAGATTTCCGAGAGACACAGTAGAGTACTACAATTGATAACAGTAGATTCTGTCTACTGTAAACAGTAGAAATTACGTAGGTTTATAACGACGATGACAATGAAACAGAGGTAAAAACAATGATAATGAAATGCAGAAGCGACCTGGAGCAAACAGGAACGTAGAATGTCTGGCAGCGAGACGCAAGAGTTGATCAAGCGATTGTAGCATCAAATTTAGCTTAGAGCTCATAATTGATTTTTCTACATGAGCTCACCATACAAGTTACATACGATGAGAGAATTGAATTGAGTTTAAATCTCACGTGCTATGAGTCGAAACTATTGTTCCACATTGAACTGTGAAGTAAATCAATATTCAATTAGATTAACTAGTGAATGGTGATGTGCTGAGATTTTGTAACGAGATGTGCCAAATGGCTAACAGTATAATAACTTATGGACACATTGATTTAATATATTTGAACAATCTTATAACGTGCGATTTTGCATGAAATTTTATTACTTGAATCTACATCACTTCATTGCAAAAAGAATATATTGTTTTTCATGCTTTTTACAAGAATATAACTATGCATGGTGAACAAAAAATAATGTAAAATAAATACAAAAGGATGTCAATAGTATTTATTTGTTATGTTTCTTGATAATTTTCCCTAAAATAAAAATGTATAACTTTCGCTGTACATGACATTTCGTCGAATATGACACATGGATCATTTTATGCAAATCCTAGTAAAATGATGAGAAATTCAAAAACATATTCTGAAAAATTATTATCAAAAATAACATTGAAAAATCATTAGAAAGGAGTGCTATTTTTTAAAAAATATATATAACATTTTTATGTCTTTCAATTATTAATTAAATACAATACTTAGTTGCTATACGAGTATATAATAATAATAGGGGTCATCGAACAGAAGTCAAACTTATAATCTTCGGCGTGTAATACTGATAGCCTATCACCGAACCACTTTACCATCATAAAAAAAAATTGAAGTTTTTTTTCTCGGAAAATTACTGGCTAGTGCGCGCTGGAACCTTGCCATACGAATATCTATCTACGAACCACTATGTGTCTCCACTTGTTATCCTGCACTGAACGTAAAACAAACAGCTCCCCGTCCCCATCTTTAAAACAAATTTACATTAAATATGGTATTTATAAGATAATCATCATTGATTTGATTGTTTTTATAAATGAACGTCAAATAAAACATTTACCACAATCACCTCTTCGTCCCATCTCTTCCAATATCTTTCTCTCCCTCTCTTTTCCCCCTTCCCCACCTCCACATACATGTATCAAAATAAATATTTTCTTATGTTTGTATGTGTATAAATATAACATTAAATACCCCCCAAAAATTCTATTTATGTTCTACTTTCCGTCACCCCTCTCCCACTCCCTCTCAACCCCTCATTATTATTGGCGTTCGCCAGACCAAGTGGTAATGTATCAACATCTTGTAATCAGTGTGTCCTTTTCCGAGTTCCAGTCAGGTCGCATAATGTTTCAGATTCCAATTTAAATGTATCCCGAGTTGTGATTAGCCTATGTGTGCAAAAAGTGATGTTAAAACGAACTCTTGACCTCAATAATACAAGTTGTGTATTTTCTTTCAGCTGTGGTTCCCTCTTTTTGCGAGAAATAACGAATTAACCTAATCATTAAATCAACAAATAAAAATGCATCTCTAAATTAATTAATGAAAACTGTTATTACACCCAAACCACTATTTTATCGTAAATGTAAATGAAATGTCATCTCACGTAGTGAAAACAATGTGAAAATTGTTCTAATGAGTGATATATATGATTGTCAAACACATACATGAATACATTATATTAAGCTCGTGAACTATAATTGGGACAATTTAATACTAATTTGAAACGATTAAAGGCAATTAAAACGACAAAGTAAACTTTTGCGCAATCTTTCTGCCGATTCGCATTATTGAAACAATATTTAACTAATGGGGACGTTATCTCATATTTGGAAATGCTGCATTGGTTGAACTGTGGACAAGACCGTGAGTCACGCCTCCTGCTCCTCAGAATCGAACTTCACTCTGATTGGAGGATCGTATATTTCACAACACTTCCTTGTTTCAGAGCTACCAACATAATTTCGTAAGACGTTGGACTTAGAAAAAATCCATGCGACAGATTTTTTGAACATGACTGTACGTTGTAAGAGGCTAATGTATTAGGTGGACAAAAATAGTCACCAATTCGCCTTCCCATTGTATTGTTTACCGCAGCACTTTTGAATGTCTCTATTTAAAATGTGTCACCTTGTTGACTAGACAAGTATTCAAATGACAATAAGCTTAACTATTGTAAAATGTTTTGTTGGTAAGAACAGGAAGACAATCCAGATGTGAATTATCGGGGATATTTATGCGGGGAAGAAGCCGAAAAAATTCCAACCAATTTCGGGAATCGAATCCGGATCTCCCGCGTGATTGTCACTTGTCAGACGCTCTACCGACCAGATCACCGCAGCTCCTTGGATGAGTTCCATACTTTGATTATTTCAATTTATTTTTATATATTTTCTTGTATTTATGGATCTTCTTAACCCTTGAAATGTCTCACCTCGTTGACCAGACAATTATTTCGTAACAAAGAAACAAAAAAAAATGCTACCAGGATTTGATAAAAATCGAATGACTAGAAAGTAATTTCATTGTAATGTTTTCATAAATACTATATTTATGTAGATCTCTACTACTTAATAGCAGTAGTACTGGTATTAGTAGTATTATTAGTATTAATTTAGCTAATTAGTTAATTATAAGTATTATTAATTAATTGTGATTATTATTATTTAATTAAAGTATAATAAAACAATGGTAATGCGAATTTGGAAAAAAGTTTTAGAAATAACACCCCCCTTGATGAAATCCTGCGTACGCTACTGCTCCAGTGGGTAGCATTGTCACCTTGTAATCAAGGGGTCCTGGGTTCAATACCCGGTGGAGGTACATAGTGGTTTGGATTCCACTTTAAACTGTAGGTCCAGTCCTGATTAGCCTTATTGTGCATAAAGTGGACTTAAAACATCAACTAAATCAATCAATCCACTTTTGACTACAAATCCAACCCCACTACTCCTGCCCAGTACAGTTTATAGTCTTTCCTCAATTTCATTTCTCCTCTTCCTTTCATTTTCTTTTGCTCATTCCAAAGATGCTGATTCCTCTTCTCTCCATTAGATCCACATTTTTTTCAATCTTTCCTGTCAGAGTTCCAATATGCAATGTCCCTATTCGTAGCCCATGTTGTCTCCAATTTCCAGTCCGGTTTGCTTCTTTGTTTTCTTAAATTTTTTTAATGAAAACCAAAGTACGTAACCTTAATACTCCTGTGGTAGAAGCCCATTTCAGCCTATCAAAGGTATTGACACGCTACTTTCTGAATTGCCTCTATCATCTTGTAACGTTGAAGAACTTACTTCCCCCTCCCCTTCTTCCCATTTGAAGCGAGGCAGTGTGGAGTCAATCATTGTCATCCTGGAGGATCTTTCTTCTAGGACTTTTATCATGCAATGCACGGCGGAACTTGTGCAGTGTCTGGACCTAACAAGCAGTATTTATGGTTTACCAGGTTCAAGAAAATCTCCCTAACCGTCTCCTTGTTGCATTCAGTTGATGCTGTTCAAGAGTGACCACTTCAAAGTTGATCGTGGATGTTCATGTTCCCCTCTTTTTAAATGATTCACTTATTTCCAACACTGCTAGCATCCATACACACATTTCCATGGGCAGTTTGAAGTTTCTAGTGAACTTCTGGTGTGGGGATTTTTTATTTAATGAGAAATTCAATAAAGCACTGACGAAATATCATTGTCCACCATTTTGTTTCAACTAAAACTGATCACGTGGTGAAACTTGTTGTTTTATGACACTCAATGACACACAACAGAAGGCACCACCTTCCAAACAATGTTTATTCTTCTGGTGCTACATATTGGCCTGCAGAAAATAAATGCTCATAACTTGTGGTATACATGTCTAAAATTCTTTTAAACAATTCTACAGAATAAGGATGGCTGTATCCGAATATCAGATAGTTTTCTATTCTGATTTCAAATATCTGCATATTGTATGTATATTCTGATATCCAAATTGTACAGATTATTCAGATAATCCTAATTATTCAGATCATCTGAATTATTCGGATTATCTGAAATGTCAGTATATCCAAATGTGTGCATTATCTAGACAGTTTTATCGTTTATCTGTTTTATGGGCTCTCCACATGTTTTTTTTAATTCGTCATGTTTGTATTTCGCTGTATGGATTTTCTACAAATCCTCAAATCAGATCTGTACTATATGGATATCTGAATTATCTGGATATTTGGATTATCTGGATATCCATACTATCCAGATTAGAGTACTGCATTGAACCACTTTCACTCGCTCAAACTCGATCGAATCTCCCATGCTCGAGCGTGATCCGTTCGAATATACAGGGTGTCATTTTAATGGCGCCCACGGACCATGGAAATGTATAGAGGACATCAAAACAAACAATTTTTATCAGTAACATTTTTCTCGTTGGTGCATCATTTCGGGGCTACAGTCGTTCAAAAAAGCTGGTTTTGCCTCCTGAATGCTGGCAACCACACACAACATTTGATTGCATTTCTGACGTCGTATCCCATCATGAAGTGATTCATTCCAGGGTTGCCAGGAACACACATTCTGTGAAATATGACAGCTACAATCAGCCACATTATGTACCGTAAAACAAAACGAGCAAACACATTCTGTGACCTAATAGGAAATAAACAAACAATACGAAAAATGGTAGAAAGAAAATAGAATTCAAGTGGAAGTGGTCATATCGAATTTTGTCTCAGCTTACATGTCAAATATTGGCATCTACAATTTAGTCTATCCACCTCGTCCTTCTGATACTAGTTGTCTGTGACACACTAAACAGATTACAAAATAGAAATAAAAAAGAACTCAAAATTGCAAAGGTAAGCAACACTAATGTATATCCAGGGCATTATGAGGCAAGTGGCAAAAATGGTTGAAAATACAGGGATATAAGTAATAGTAATACAAGCTCTCCGACGACTGTGTTTATCTATGCACCGGATACACATGTAATAGTTTGCAACTGTGGACAGGGCATTCGCTACTGATTCATAATTAGATTGTTACTGTGGTTGTATGTGTTTTAGCCGCAATGTAACAACATGAACCTCGGATACTTCCGTTATCAGCACGAAAGCACCACAAAGCACCTGGACACAAACCTGTAGATATCAACCTTGCAACGAGATTTGCAGATATTTGACATGTAGCTGGGCGTAAACGGCCATATGTACCAAAAAAAATATATATATATATATATTGTTGTTGATATTTGTCATGTAGGCTGAGACAAAATCCGATATTGACACTTCATTTTGAATACGTTTTTTTACCATTTCTCATATCGTTTTTTTCACTTCTCCTTCCCCTGAGATGACTGCTGATCTTCTAGCTGGTAGGCTATATGATGTTCGGTCTACTGGACGCGTTTCTCGCTTCGTTTTACAGCTAATAATGTGGTTGGTAGTTTGTAATTTTTTTTAAAAAAATGTGTGTTCCTTGCAACCCTGCTGTGCACTGTTTCGCCGCAAGAAATGACGTCACATATACGATCAAATGTTATGTTGGGTTGCCAGCATCCAGGCGGTGAAACGGTCTTTTTTGAACAGCTGTAGCGTCGAATTGGCGCACCAACGATAAAAATGTTACTGAGAGAAGCCATTTTTTTTTTATGTCCTCTATACGAATCTGTGGTCCGTGGGTGCCATTAAAAAGACACCCTGCATAAAATATCAAATATCATTTCAATGTGACAATAAACATATAAATATGTGTAAAATTAGTGCTGGTAGTTTCAGCCCATAATCATCTATTCATTTTTATATATTGGTATATATATTTTATGTATTGGTAAGACAGACTAAATTACAATTTAACATGGAGATGATGACTATGTTCACTTGAGTTTCAATTTCACGAAGCATATTTGAAGGACCACTACTACAGACAAATTACTGTTGTATGTGAACTACTGGGCTTCGAGGGTATACCGATCGTTTGCCTGTTCGAGCGTTATTCACTTGAGTGAAGAAACAGTGAATTCCGTAAGCCATCTAGTGTCATCCGTGCGAACTATTCGACAATCGAGCAAAAAAGCCTCGATGCAAAACACTAATCTAAATATATAAATTATCTGAATTATCCGTAGCATCCAAAATGTATATAGGATAATTTGAAATCTGGATATCCATCATCCTGATTTTGTGGTCATCGCTACTTCAGACAAAAAATTCTCCCTCGAAGAGAGGAGTGATGAAATTTATCAACACACTGACGAGGGAGTTTCTGTGCTAACCGTCTAATGGTTTTGCCACCAAGCCAGTTATGAAATCATTTGCCATGAATGTGAATTCAGGGAAGTATTTTCTGTCCTTAACTAACCCCACTAGTTGCAGTTTTAATAATTTTACTGCTACATTGATTCCTTGTTTGAAGTTTAATCACTTCTTATTAATAACATTTAAAATTTTGACTAAAACATCTTTCACAGTTAATTTTATACAACCAAACATACAACAAAAGAAAAGTGTTGGTAAGTTTTACTTCTTCCCTTAGGTTTTCTTTACTAATTTATATTTATATTATTTCTGTGTGAAAGGACAGAAAAAGATGAAACTATTGTCTCGATTCTCCATATACCGTCAATTCTCTCACCATTGGGGATTTATGCTGCAAACTTTGGAGTAGTATTTGTTAATTCTCAACATATAGCAACGATAAATCGAAGATTCGGATGTGAAAAAAAAACATTGTCGTTCACTTTCTTCACATCAGCCAACAGTGGATGGTGGTGGAACAACCACCTTCTCTCATTGGAAGGGAGGAATTTTAATTTCTGTCTTTCTTTCTTTCTTTGTCTGTTTCTTTCTTTTTTCTTTGTTTCTTTCTTTCTTTGTTTATTTCTTCCTTTGTTTCTTTCATTCTTCTTTTTTTTCATTCCAAAGATGCCGATTTTTCTTCTCTCCATTAGATCCACAATTTCTTCAGTCTTTCCTGTCAGAGTTCCAATATTCAATGTTCCTATTCGTAGCCCATGTTGTATTCAATTTCAATTTCCAGTCTGGTTTCCTTCTTTGTTTTCTCAACTTTTTTATGAAAACCAAAGTACGTAACCTTAATACTCCTGTGGTAGAACCCGATTTCAGCCTATCAAAGATATTGACACGCTATTTATGTGTGAAAGGACAGAAAAATATGAGACTATTGTCTCTATTCTCCATATACCATCAATTCTCTCCCCACTGGGGTTTCATGCTGCAAACTTTGAAGTGATATTTGTTCATTCTCAACATATAGCAACAATAAATTGATATAGTGTGTATATGTGTCTGTCTGTTCTTTTCCCCCACCAATTTGCAGTAATTTCATACCCGGGAGCTACCTTAGGTTAGGCAGTTAGGGTTTCATACATTCTCGATCTCAGACATAGTGGAAGTGATGTAATCAGCACCATGCTGAGTAGTGTAATTGATGATACTATAAACTCGAGAAAGTATGACCCCCTCAGATTGATTTGCCTACACTTAAACCTAGCTCAACATGCCCATATGAGCTTTTTGCTCAAGTGTGGAACCCTGTCTAATCCAAGATTTTTGTAAAAATGCCCTCGGGAATTTCCCGGGAAAGTATGACCCCCTCAGATTGATTTGGCTACACTTACAAAAGCCACATCTGTGAGATTTTTGTCCATAATCCTGTCAAAAATATGCCCCTCTTGATATTTTTTTTTGGCTACACTTAAAACTAAGCCAAGATGCTCATAAGAGCTACCCACACCCACCCACACACACACCCACACCCACCCACACCCACACACACACACACACACACATATTTACTTCCGGTTTAAGTTCAATTGGGCACCAGGCTCAACTTGCATATCTAGTACTAAAACAATGTAATTCTTCTAGAATTGTTCTGTGACTCTCTCATTTCTTACATCATAAACATATGATTTTTCTCCTATGAGAATAACACTACATATAGTGTCATCAGGGAGTGTATCGTGGAATTCACAGATAATTTTAATGTTTGTCCTGTCATTAACCACAACTTGTTTTCTTTTTGAAGTGTTGATGACAAACATGGGTCTCTGTGCTTTGAATTCATCTGGTGTGTAATACATGTCAGTATTGCCAGTAGTGACCTTTTTGTATGCTGTAAATGCTTCATATAATTTAAGGAATTCATCCTTGGACATGTCTAAATTATAATTTTCTCTAGGGAATACCTCATTTCTGCCATTTTTAAGATATATGTTCTTGATGTTGCAGTTATCAAATCTACTTGAATTTTTTTCCTGATTATTGTGTCTTCCAGTTTGAAACAGTACCACCACAAAATCCGGCATGTCATATTGTATACTGGAGAATGAATTTGTAGCATCAAACTCATAATAAGTACCAGCGGCAGGCTTCTGTACACATTGATATGTATAAAATTGTAAAGGAATCTGTGGATTTTTTATTATATCTGCTTTGTATTTAAGAGCATAACTGGCTTCATATTCAACAACTGGGATTCTTAGCTCCATAGTCTGAATAATGCATTTGCCTTCATCAGGTAGGGTATTGGGCAGAGCTTCCCCTGTAGAGTTTAATGTGCTGTACCTCATCAAAGCATTATTATCATTGGCAGCTCTTCTAAATGTGATTCTTAAACCACCCTTCCACATAATATCTTTGTAATCTGAGAAGAATCCTGGCAACAGGCGCATAGGGAACAGCACTGTGTGGCTCTTAGATATAATTTTATCACCAGCCTCAAATCCACCTATTTTGTAGTAAGAAGACTCGGTTTTGGATAATTTTAGTGTGGCCAAAGCTGTGGAGGTAATGCCGGGATAATCCACTCTGTTTATAACAACACCATGTTTTCTGATCTCAATTTCAGAGAACAGATGCGGCGCAAAATTGTCCACCAATCTTATATTTGAATTTGCCGGATAATCTGTACCATCGAGCTTTACAACATCAAATTTGATGTATAGATCTGCTCTGTGGGGGTGTATAAAGCCATCCCCTACATCAAGATCAACCTCAATCTCTGTGTTGGGTTGATTTAAATTTGCAAATGTCCTCCTGTTTGGGGGGAATGATTGTAGCTCATAACTCTCAATATTTTCCATTTTTTTTGTATGTATTTTTATTTAAATATTAATCTCTATGATTGCAGTTGTTGTGGCTCCAGCAAAATCAACTAATTCTTCTTTTTCATTAGTGACCATCAATTCAATGTTATCTATTCTATTACAGCACACAGGAAAATATAATGTTGGGGATGGAGTGTAGATGATTGGCTCCATAAATTCAGAATTAGGTTTAAATGTTGCAATGATGCCAGTTTGTTTGTGAGTGCCTATGCCATTTGATTTGGTGATCATACCCTCCGCCACATTACAGTGAATATTTAGAGTCTCTATGGCTAAGAATTTAGGTATATTAATAGCAGTGTGTTTGATGGCTGGTTCAAGTTTTGTGTTGTTCTCAAAGCCTAACAGCTCTCCTATAGTACCCAGATCCACTGTTTCTGTAGCAGATACAATCTCTACTCTGTGAGTGACAGAATTTTGAGTTAATACTATACCTCTGGGTAATTGAGCATTTAGAGTGGACAGATTATACTGCCCTGGAGTGATGACAATTTTTTGATCACCAACTGCAATTTTGTTGTTGTGGTGTGTAATATAATCATCAATCATCAATATGGCCATCAAAGCCCTAAACGATGATATTATGAACGTCTGCAAGTGGTCTCAGGCAAACGGTCTGCGAGTAAATGCTGAGAAAACGAAATGTATTTTAATTGGCTCACGTCAGCTCATTTCCACAACAGAGAAGTCTCCATCCCTGACATTCTTGTCGAAGGAAACCCCATTTCGTTGTCACTTTCGGTCAAAGATCTGGGAGTCGTTGTGGACGAAAACCTCACCTGGAGTGACCATGTGAAGGCCATATGTAAAAAATCCTACGCAGCATTACACTCGCTGTACCGCCTTAAAAATATTTTACCACAAGAAGTAAAAAAAACACTCGTGGAGTCCTTAGTTCTGTCTCATATAGACTACTGCGACTTGACATATATTGACCTCAACGGTGAACTAGCAAGACGTCTACAGCGAATACAAAATGCATGTGTGCGCTACATTTATAATATCAAATTTTTTGACCACCTGACCCCGGCTTTCAAGGACCTAGGTTGGTTCGACCTCTCCACTCGCCATCGCTTTCACGCTCTTACAGCTCTCTACAAAATAGTAAACTCACGAGAGCCGTCCTACCTACTTTCTCGATTTCAACCCCTAAGTTCAGCACACACCTTTGCCACCCGTTCGAGAGACAACTCTCTGCTGGTCATTCCCTCCCACAAGACAACGTTTTATGGAAATTCCTTAACGGTCACTGCTACCAGAGCGTGGAACGACCTCCCCAACGACATAAGAAACTCTTCTTCTCTTCTCCAATTCAAATCAAAATTAACAAATTATCTTCTGGAGTCAACTTACCAGAACTGAAAACAGGGAAATAAAATTAAACCTTCGTGTAAACTGGTAGGACCAACACCCACCGACTTTTTCTGTCATTTGAGTATGTTTGTTGTGTGTGTGTTTATGTTTTACGTGTATTTTTTTTTACTTTTCTTAGTGTGTATGTATTTTTGTCTTTATTTTTTATGTTTTTTGCGTCTTTCTCTTTTATTTTTTCTTGTGTTTTTCTTTTTTTTTGGTATCTCAATGTTCTTAGTTTTTTATAGATTTCATTTCTTGGTATCTTAAATATTTAGTTTTTTATATATTTAACATAGAGTTTTAGCTATAAAAATAAATTTATAAAATGTAATGTAGAGATGGTTAAGTGGAAGAAAAGGCTTGTGCCTTAACTTCGCCATCCAAAACAAGGAATAAATAAATAAATAAATAAATATTAGGGATCAAGTACATGCCATAAAATGCTCTGAGAGCTATTGTTTTGGGATACACTATATCATCATGTAATTTGAGTTTCAATATTGAATTTTGGCTGGTGAGATGGAATACCCCCATGATGTTTCAAATACCACAAGGCCTTTTGAAAATTTTCAATTGATGGTTTATTTATTTGAGACATATATCTAAGAACAGATAAACACAAATGTCCACAATTAACATCTTTGAAGTTTTGAACACGGGCATTATTGTAATAAAGATTAGCTGATTTTAGATATTTTACTAAATTTTCAGGTGGAACACCTCCAAATGAATCAAACACAAATGCCTCATCTTTTAAATATTTAAGATAACAAATCCAGTGAGTGCCCTGATTTTTGTACTTATCCAAATTAACAATGCCACACTCTTTGTTGAGTGGTTGTTCTGGTAAAGAATCAGACATGTACACACCTCTAAAATTTTTGATGCCCAGTGGCTTGATTAAAGCTTCAATATCTTGGTTTGTAAGCGGCTCTTGTTTTTTTTAAACTTATTCATGGCTCTCTTAACACCTTTGCCTTGTTTCTCCATGGCCAGGTTATGGCGCTTCAATTCATCTAATTCTGCCCTATTCTTCTTGGCATCTATTACTGTTTTTGCTATGGCAGCTGATCCCCCAGCCAAGCTCCCAACAGCCCCAAGTGCTGCTAAGATGGCTGGGATAGTAAATATGAAGCCACCCACATGTGATTTTTTCCTAGATTGCTGTAATTTTTTTAATTGGGGGGATACTAAGCAACAATTTCATACCATGGCCCTTGGCAAGACAAGAATTTTTTTTCTTCCGCTGCTTTTTGGTTAAAAAACTATCAATAGTTTTCAGAGATTTAAGACCTGCATAAGGTATTTGATACATAACACCCCTGGCCTTCATTCTAGGTTTATTATATACTGCTGGACAAAAAAAAAAACCGGACACTTGCATTTTTTGTGATAACGCAATGGGTCGATAAAAGCTCTGGTACAAGGGCTAACTAAATGTTGCAGAAACTGAATTAAGTACGAATGCATAAACAAAGTTCGAGCCTATGAATGGTGCATATGGTACTACATGATCTGCCGAACATTCTGTAATATACCTGCGAACTGTTATTGCAATTTAGATGTCAAATATTAAAGTGTCCTGTTTTCATTGTCCAGCAGTATATATATATTCACAGCCCCCACCCCAGTTTTTGTTCGGTGTTCATAGCTATGGTGGTCCCCAATGCTGCTATTCTCTCACTCAAAGAAGCATCTTTGCTTACAAATCTACCAAATGCAGCCTCTTCTAATTTCTTGTCTGCAACATGTCTCTTGTCAAGATCAGAATGTGTGTTGTATGCTATGTCATGGTCTCTACAAGCAGCATCTAGGGGATTAACACCAGGATCCCCTCTGTTTAATCTATGCTCCAATTTTGTACCGGGACCACAATACTGATAGCCTGGAATATGTAGTTCAAATGGCAGCTTGTTTATAATGTCATTAACCAGCCCCCGACCCTCAGAAATATTCCAAAATTTAGGTGGTAGAGTATTAATAATTTTTATAAGATATCCAATCCCCTTAGTGTCATTCACTATAAAATTAGACAATTTGGTGCTTATCATGTCCATAAGTCCAACCTTTTCATTGTAAAAATTGTGGTTGCCAGCATTTTCCTCCCCAGCTATCACCAATAACCTATCTACAAGTTTCCTGACATCATCAACCCAGACAAATTCTTTAGGCAGGGTGTTGTATTGTTTGATTCCACTGCCAGTCTTGATCTGTGACCATATGGGCTTGATTAAATTATTGTATTTTGCTCCACTGCTAGACTTGACTCTTTTTTGTGTGGCATCATTGTTCTGGTATAGAGCATCTGATTTTATTAATATTTCTTTGTAATAATCATAATCTTGATCTGTATAGCTGCCAGGCCTTTTCCTAGTCATCAGTTCCCACAATCCAGGTGTGCCGGGATATTTAACAAAACCACCTCTTTGTCCAAGATGAGATTCTGAATATACAATGATATCATCTCCCATAAATGTTACTCTGAAATTGCCAATTCTATGTATGATGCTACCATCACGCTCTGTGTCAGCATATAAGCCAAAAACCTCATCTTTGTTGTCTTTAGGTGTGCTTAAATATTTTTGAGCAAGAAGACCCAATTCAATAGGATCCTGAGTAGCTTCAATTCTTCGAGGAGCAATAGGACTAGGTGTATGAATACTGGAAAGTGGGGTGATTGGATAATCTAATATGTTCCTAGCAGCTACAGGTACAAGCTCTGTGATCAAATTTTGATTTTGCTCTGTAACAGTTTTGATATTTTTACCTAATTCACTAATAGCATCAATAATAGGCTGTTCTGTTTGTTTGTGTTGTTCATAAATTCCTCGGTTCTCTGATTTCCATCCCTTAAATCTTTTTACAAGATAATCTCTTAATTTAAGATCATCAATGATTGGCCTTTTCATGGTTATTTATATATGTTTCAATGTCTAGAAAATTGTTGATTTTATTTCTGTATTTGCCACTATTGGGTTTTCTTGTCATATCAATTGTGACAAACCCATAACTGTTTTGATTCCAGCACCTACTGCAAAACTTGGAAAAATCATTGTAGCTCAAGTCCCCACCTACATATTCATCATGTATGTGTTTGAGGTTGGTATGATCTTGATGAAACACACATATAAAATTGCTGTTGTCTCGGATCAGCTGCTTCGGTATTTTTGAAAAAGTCTGTGCCAGGTAGAAACAATCAATGTTTTTGTGTCGCCCCTGTGTAAAAAAATTTCTAACCTTGTTTTGATTATCCAGTATAATGTCATCAAACACAACAACAGAGTTATCAAGACATTCATGGAGTGGCTTAACATCTGGTTCAAAAGTGGCTATATCCAATCCATCATATAGCTTCATCAGCTGCTGATATTTTAATTGTTCCAAGCTCTTAGAGAAGACATACAAGTGCCTGTTTTTCCAGTCTAACCAGTTGGGTGCCAATAAAAAATTTTCAATCATTAGTGTAGTTTTACCACAAGCTGATGGCCCAACAATAAGACATCTAATATTTTCAGGCAGCAACTTGCCATTTCTCTTAATCTGCTGTTCAGGTTCTGGCAGCCTTTTTATAACATCCCAGGTGCTCATATTATCACTTTGTCTGCATCGATCCAGCTGTGTTCTGGAAGTCCTAGCCATTTGACAAATAACTTGTTGCCTTTTCTGCGGATGATTTTCTCTATAAGATATGTGTCAGGCTGTTTAGTTTTGTTGAGTTCTTCTTCATAGAACCGGCCTTTGAGAATTTCTCCTCGGTGGTCTTTTATTATATATGTGTTAGGTTTAACTTGAACCACTGTAAATAATTCAGTGCTCCAGTTTCTTGTAAAGCCTCTTTTGAATAAGTGCTTATATTTGCTGATTCTTACTTGATCACCCACCTTGTATTTGGCCTTTCTTGTTGTTGGCTGGTATCTAGGATAATAAACAGTCCTGATCAATTTTTGCTCATCAGATGAAGTTACTTCAGAGGGTTTCATGTTGATTGTGGAATGGACCGAGTTGTTATATTTATGTAGAAGTTCTGGAAGAATATTAAGCCATTTATAATTACCTTGAAGTGTAAATTGTTTATACATAAGATTTTTTAGGGTTTTGTTGAATCTCTCTACAATTGAGGCCTTGAGATCACTGTAACTCGAATAATGTTGTATTGACTGGCTTTTAATAAATTGTTGGAACACACAATTATAAAATTCTTTGCCATTATCTGTTTGCAAATAGCGCGGTGATCTTCCACTCTGATTGATGATTGTCCTGATGGCTTCTGTAACACATTTTCCAGTCTTGGATTTGAGTGGCACAGCCCAGGCAAATTTTGAAAATGTGTGTATTACAGTAAGTAGATACTTGTAGCCCTTGTTGATTTTGTCTAAGTTTTTCAGCTGTCCACTTGCCATCTCAATCAAGTCGCACTGCCATAAATCATCTATGCCTTTTGTAACTACTGGCAGTCTCTTATAATTATGTCTGGCTTGTCTGTGTAATTCATCAACAATAATTTGTCTAGACATAATATGAAAACAAGAATATTGCAACTATAGGGTGTTCAGCAGCTGATACTACAGGATTTTCTAAATACAGTTTGTCTCCTATTTGTATATGAAATTCCAGAGAGCCATCATCTTCAGCATAAGATGTTTCTAATGTATTGGGATCTGTAAAATCCTCTAACTCTACACTGGTGATTTTTGGTTTGTTGTCAGCATTTGTTATTGATAAGGTGGGGTAGTGGTGTGCCTGTGGTTGAAGCCAATATTTGATCTTGATTGGTCTCAGTGTGCCCCCAACAAAAAACTGGTAATAAAATTGTGCAGGGGACAGCATATATATTTTGCCACCTGGTGTAAATGGTGAATCATATTCTTTGTTGGGGATGCTGTACAATTCAAGAATTATTGTATGTTTTGGATTCTCAATTATGCCAGTTATTTCTTTTTCTGCTGTAAGCAATCTGCTTGTTACAGATTCAAGGTGCTCATTGATGGTCCTAACAATCTCATCGTGCCCAGGCTTGATTCTTATGTCCACAGCAAGTTTCTTGTATTGTTGCACAATTTCTTGTAGCTGGGTGGCAAAAACAGACAGGGCATTTGCTTGATTGGATTCCATGGTCCCTAGCTGTTGCTTGATATTAGCTACAATTTGTTGCAAATTTTCAACAACTGCCAGTTTTGAATTTTGAGCAGTAAGTTCATGGACCTGTCTTCTGATATCCTCAAACAGGGCATGCAGTTCATTAATATGTTGATTAGTTGGTAGAGTAGCCACTGTCTGAGTAAGTTGTTTGATCTCTGTCTGGATATTTTTGATATCTTCTGATTTCAATATGCGATTCACAGCTCTCTTAATATTTTTAAGTTCCTGTGATGTAGGCAGATTTGATACAGTATTTTGCAAAGATTCAAGTGCCAATTTCACATTATTTAATTCAGAAGCATCAGCCACATTTTGCATAGCATTTTGGAGCAGGGCTATATCTGCCTGAGTGGGTGTTGATTGTTGTAAAATTTCAAGTTTTGTTTGGATATCATCGATCAAGTGATGAAAATGAGATAGCTCAGATTCAGTGTTGAGGTTTTCAAGCTTTGTGATCTGTTGCTGGACACTGACAAGGGTGTCTACAATACCAGGCAGGCGGGATTCTTGTACATTTGTCAAATCACTTTGCACTGCTGCTATTGTACCCTCAAGATGGGTTATGGTACTTTGAATTTTTCCAAAATCTTCATATGTTTCAAGTTGCAGCTTAATATTGGCAACACTCCGAGTTATTGCACTCAAAGCATCAGAAGATGTCAAGTTGTTCATAAAATTTTCAAGTGTCTCAATTTTTTCTTTAACCTCGGCTATGGCATTGTTCAGAGGGTCCAGATTAGGTATCTGGAGTGATTGAATCTGTTCCTTTAGAGTGGAAATCACTAGATCAAAATCTTCTTGTGATTTTATGCTTTTGACAATTGTTTGGAGCTGTGTCTGGACATTATTTATCTGCTCTTCCAATTGCTGTTTCAATTGCTCAGAGTTGGTGGCCTGGGTCTTAAATTTGGCTTGAAGAGCTGCTACAGCCTCTTCTAAACTTTGAAAATTATCTAATGTGTCCAAGTCAGTATATTTTTGAAGCAGCAATTTGAGTTCAGAATCAATTTTAAGAAGAGGGTCCATGCATTGTGATTGCAAATTTGTAATTTCTAGTTGAAGGCTGGCATTGAGTGTGGCTTGTAAAGCTTGTAAATCACTTCTTAATTTCTTGACTCTGACATCAAGCATCAGAATCTCATCACTGTGATCTTCATGCCTTGTATGGCCAAATATATCATTAGGCATTTTTGTTTTAGTGGTTATTTATTATTGAATATCTGATTCTTAATTCTATAAAAAAAGGTATAAGCTTGTCATAGGATCCAGGGACCTCAATATATAAGCAGTCACCAGCAGAAACAGTATATACAGTGCCAGAAATCATGTTTGAGTGCTTAATTCTATAAATATTTCTCCCTACTGAAATCTTGACATTACCCTCAGGGGTTGTAATAAATTGCAATTGACCACCTACAGGTAATTGGTAATGATTTAAATTATTGTTAAATATGTACAATATTTTACCTGTTTCATCATCAACATCTGTAAATATGCTGTTCAGATGAATAATTAACAAAGCACTTAGTTTAGATATTATATCAGAAGAGGGTTGTGGTGTTGGCAGGTCCATTATAGCCTGTTTTTTGAACCCAAATAAGTTCATAGGCATGTTTATTTATTTCAAATCATGCTCTGTAATTGGGCATTGATTACCACTTTTCAAATCACAATGACCCCATGGTAGAGTATGTATGCCACATGATAAAATGCATCTCTTATCATCATGAGGATCCAGAGCCACTTTTCTTACAATATTTGTAGTCAACAAGTGATCCACACTCTGAATTCTATTTTCTGATGTTCTGATTGCGCTACATAATTTGAAGCAATTTTTGTAATCTTCAAATTCAAGCTCTTTGTCTACAGTCACTCTGCCAATGCCCTTGGCCTTTTTGGCAACAGCGCCACTACATGTTTCAAAACTGTATATCTTGGCCCTTAACCCAGCAAATGCCACAATAACATCACCAAGTGTCTCATCTTTTAACTTGCCAGGCACCTTTTTGTTGTGGTGTTTAATTTTTGAATGTTCAGTGGTATCAAAATATTTAAACAATTCAGGCTGTGCCATATCTTGATAAACATCTTCTGTTTGAATATCAAGAACAAAACTATCTGTGTCCATGTACATCAGTTTTACACGATCCTTATAAAAGGGCTTCAACACATTATAAAACAATTTTAACATGTGTAATTTGGCCAATTCCAATATCACAGCCCCTACATAAATAGGCTTATCAAACTTAATCTTTGTTTTTTTCATGTTGAAAAGTGCCATATTCTCATCATAAATTCTTCTGTAATTGAAGTTGGGCTTTGCAATCAATTTTTTGCTCCGGCTGGGGTCAGTAATTATTTTAACATCAATATGTTTTCTGACATTTTCTATTGTTTTGCCATACACAGAATTGACCATCAATTTAAACAAGGTCTTATCAAATTGGCTCATTGCAGATGTTCGAAGCTCTGTGTTTGTATCAATATATGGCTTCAACCATCTTGAGTGCCTGAACCTCAAAACTTTTCCAACTTTGGTCACTTGAACACCATGATTCATCAGGAACTGGAGGTTTTTATAATATAAGACATAATTCTGTTTCGGCTCTAGAGTCATCATCAATTTCTTCTGTTTAGAGCCAGGTGAACACTTAACCTCAGGAATTGGGGGCAGATCAGAAAATGTGTTGTGTAAATTATCAGGAATTGTCAGATCAACCTCTAAGAATAGACCATAGTGACTGTCATCAAAGTCCTGAAGATCCTCAATGTTGAAATCTTCAACCCACTCAAGCCCTGCATATGGCAGTTTTTTCATCATAGCATAACCATAGAGGCTATTGGCATCTACATACAGTATATAATTTGATGGCAGTGCTGGATCATAATCAGGAATATATTTGTTATTTGCTCTGGCATATCTCTTGAGAACATTGCACCATGCCTCCTCTTATACATTGTTCCATAAACAGATACATATCTTGATCCTGGATCAGATCCAATTGCATTTTAGTGTTTAGAAACATTGCAGACCATGCTAGGCCCGGAGCACTGTAAAAATACATTGGATCCAGCTTATAATTTTCCATGGAAGATTTTCTGCAGTATATCAGCTAAGAGGGTCACATCAAGTTTTAAATAAGCCTTGTGATAATCACCAAATGTCTGGCATTTTAAATTGTTCCACATCAACTGGGCATGGTGATAATCTTCATCAGTGATTCCAGATCCTCTGATTTTGCTGTAAAACTCTTGTGGTGGCAGAGAACACTCATCAAATTTAGAAAAATCTGTAACATAATCATATGGATATACACCCTTCCGCCTAATTAATTTCAGCTCCTGATTTGGAAACAAAGCACATGTGATTTTGAATTGATCATCAGATAATTGAGTGGCCAGTGTAGCCAGGCTAGCAGACAGAATTCTGTATGAATCAAGAAATCTTAAGTGAATAGGAACACCATTAACTTTAATTATTTTGCTAATGGCAATATATTTCTCATTATTTTCAGCTAAAATATTTAAATTCTGCTTCTCAAACCCCTCGTACCTGATCAGATGATGGAAATCATAATTGGATGCACCATGGCAAAATATAGGGACAAATTTTGGTCTCTGGATCTTAATATTACAGCTATTACACAGGGCCATTAAGAATTTACCATCTGTATGAGAATTGTGATGAACCTTGATATTTGCATCTGAAAATTCAGAATCACATACCGGGCATTTTTCTGCATTGTTGAAATCTTCAATCTGATCCTCTGTTAAAGGCAACATGGGTTTTGATTTTAATAAGACATTAGATGCTATGCAACGGCACTCATTTTCTATTCTATCTGCAAATTCTTTGATGGCATCTGCTCCCATGTATAAATCTTCTTTACTAACAACCCCATCCTGTACAACAACATAACAAAAACTAGAAGGTTCATGTAACTGGTATGATGTAATTGAAGGTTCATCAGGATCTGGGCTACAGAATGCAAGAGGTTTGAGGTTTGATTCAAAATCACAGACTATATATGCTGGGTGTTCCAACAAGGCTTCAATTTTTTTGAATTTGGCATTTTCATTTGGATTAGGCATCACCATATGAACAGGTTTATGGTTGCCACAGTATTTCAGATGCTCAATTAACTTGTTTTTAGCAATTTCTGCATTCTCTTCCCGAACCCCATTCACCATTTTTTGACCATCAAATACAGTTAAACATCTTCGGCACAACTTGAATATTCTATGAGTTTTGTCTAGTTGTGTTCTCACTAAAGCTTCAAGATTATGTATCAGAGTATAATGGTGTGTATCATCCCCTTCAATTAAGAGCAGATCAATCGGAACAGCAGAATCATCATCAAATGTACTGATTCTGAGAGGTGCTATCAAGCAATTGCCACTGCCAGTAGAACAAATAAATACATTAATAGATAATTGTTTACCATTGATATTCCTGGCCTTTTTTTCAAATTTATCAATATTCTGAACAGACATTGGATATTCTAAACCCTCCATTGCTTCATCAAAATCATTTTCATGCTGTTTATAATAACTTATTCTCTGAGGATTCCTTAAAACTGGATACAAAGCAGCTAAAATACACCACAAAAAGCATTTCTGGTTGGTATTTTCTATGTTAACCACGGCTCTTTTGTTTTTAATATTGGCAGGTAATGGCAGATATGTAGATCCTTGCAATGGGCTGAATTCAGAAATATTAACATAGAGCTTGTGTGAAGATCCGCATAGGCTCCATCCAGACTCTTTTGCTGCAAATTCAGTGTGTTTAATATTCAATTGATCTATTAAACTGCTTATTATTTTGTCTGAATTTGCATTTGAATATACCGGTACAGTTTCTGTTATGTGGGGCTGTGTAAATTTTGTGCCATTTGGCTTCTTATATTGTGTAAACAATTTGAGGGACAGCTTATAAGAGCCATTTTGTGCATTTAGAATTGCCTGCACATCAGAATTTATACTGTTCAAAAAATTCTTAATGTCGCATCTTGGCTCTGATACAAAACGGTGATCCCTTAATTGGCCATTAAAACTGCTATGGATGGGTTCATAGTGTGGCTGCTTTGCTGCTCTAGCATTAACAGGTGCTTCATGCTTCCTTTTCAGACCAGATGTAGATGGTTGAGGGGGCAATGTTGATGACTGTGCAGAGCAAGTACCTTTATGTTTATAAGTGAAGTATTCCATGCTATATTTTCTATGGCATTTAGGGCATATTTTTGTGGGAGTTCTGCATTTGTCTGGATTACAATTCTTTTGATGCTTAGCCCAATTGGGGCTGGATATATTCTTTTTGCATTGATTACAATATTTTTGATTTGGCATTTTTTATTGTTGGTTTATTATATATATTTTTTGGGGTTCAAATCAAAACTCTATACTTAATAAAAAATATCAGTTGGGTTCAGCAGTGTATTTTGTATACCTAGTGTGTGTATATGTGTGTGTATGTGTGTTAATATTTTTGGCTTTGGTATTTATAAAAAATTTCTTGGGGTTCAAATCAAAACTCTATACTTAATAAACCTATGACAGGTTGTACAGGATAGCCTACATGCACAAAGATAGAATAAGTATTGATCCACTGAAGCAATGACCTTTCTCAATTGCATGTCTGCACAGGCATGTCGTGATGTGCATGGAAAGGCATTGACCTAATACCATGTGTCATGTATTGATCTTGTATAACAAACTAGGGCAAATATAAACCCTTTGTTCAATATATTAGAAAATTCTATATATTGAATCAAACAAACCTATAATTCAATTTATACAAATCTGCGATATTTAAAAAAAAATAAGAGGAGCAATGCAACAACACATCTGTACTCCTCAGCCACTCTCACAATACTAACTGATGTGTAATGCAAAAGCTCTTGCATCATAATTTGTTGCACAATGCAAAAACTCTTGCATCATAATTTGTTGCATAATACAAAAGCTCTTGCATCATAATTTGTTGCATAAAACAAAAGCTCTTGCATCATAATTTGATGCATAACATGATGCTAGAGCTTAGTTTTAAGTGTATCCAAAAAAAATATCAAGAGGGGCATATTTTTAACAAGCTTATGGACAACAATCTGACAGAAGTGCCTTTTGTAAGTGTGGACAAATCAATCTGAGGGGGCTCATCATTTCACAGGAACTTCCCGAGGGCATTTTTACAAAAATCTTTGATTAGACGGGGTTCCACACTTGAGCAAAAAGCTCATATGGTCATGTTGAGCAAGTTTTAAGTGTAGGCAAATCTGCCTGAGGGGAGTTCATCATTTCTCGCACTGGTTGTATAGCCAATTACACTACTATGCTGTGGCTGAATTTTCTCACCCAGGTCTCCCCGTAAGTACCCACTGATGTAAACCTGGGTGAGACCCTGACCCTCTTATGCAGGAACACCACCAATGGATAATTTTTGACGAGATGACCAAACAGGGAATCGAACCAGGTCTCCCACTAGGTAGTCTGAAGCCCTAACGACTAGACCACCCTGGTTTCTACTTCCTTAATTAATGTAATCGAAATTCATGTTTCTTTCGGTATGCTATGAAAACACGGACCATTATTGTGTAGCCAACTTCGAGTGGCAAAGTTTGATATAAATATTCGAAGTTTCTTTGGGAACATATCACAGGTTAACAGTACTATTCATTCATGATAATCCGGGTTCGATACCCGGTGGAGGCACATAGTGGTTCGGATTCCACTTTAAACTGTAGGTCCAGTCTGGATTAGCCTTTTTGTGCATAAAGTGGACTTAAAACAACAAATCAAATTAAGCCATTCATAATAAGAACATGCACTTTGCAGAGTTTCATCGCTACATTAAAAATTAATTCATCTTGTATTTCTCGACATATTTGCAAAATACAAGATAAAGAAAGAGGGATATTGCTGGAACTTGAAATAGAAGAAGAAGACAACATAAGCTACCTAAGATATATTGATGAAATGGAAGAAAGGACAAGAAATTGGAACCACTTGGCATCAGAAGAAGTGTGCATTCTGTCACAAAAGGAGTAATGTAAGTGAAGTGACAAAAATAAATTTTATAAAGAATATGGAGGACAGAATGAAGAAAATATGCACAAAAGAATGTGAAAAAAGGGAAAATAAATAGCCTATGGAAACAGCTGGAAAAGAATGGCTACGAGAAAGAGGTTAGACTGGACATAAATAGAAGATGGAAGAAAAGTGGCAGGGAAGAAGAGGAAGAGAAAGGAAAAAAGAGGTGGTTTAACATGAGGAGTATGGGGACGACCACAGAAAAGATATGCAAAGTGCTTAGGAAAGCGGGCATTAAAACTTACAGGAAATGAAGAATGAAGCTGTAGTGCTGGCTCCTAGAAGAAGAAGAAGCAAGCTATGGTTGCTGGGCAAGAGTCTGTGCAAACAAAACGTAGTTTCGATATAATGTAAAGTGTTACGTTGTTTGTGAGTTTCTTAATAAATACAGTTAATCTTGGTAACATATGTGTTTTTGCATCGCACAACATTATGGCTCAGTTGGTATGAAAGAAGTTTTCACTTCAACAAACTGTGGTAACAATCATAAACATTTCGGTTTGATGCATTTTGGCATAACACGGTAAGCATAAGCCATTTAAGTCTTATAAAAATAGTGTGATGTAAATATATATCTTAAGAATAGCAAAGAATGGAAACAAAAAAAAGGAAAACAGAGAAGATGAAGTGTTTATCTACGAAGTGAAGTGTAAAGAATGTCAGTGTGTGTACATAGGAGAAACAAAAAAGAGGCTGAAAGACAAGTTGAAAGAACATAGGGATGATGTATGACTTAACACAGAGAGAGAAAAATTCGATATTTAAGCTCATGAGAGAAACAGGAAATGACATAGAGTGAGATGAGGCTAAGCAGATAGGAAGGAAGAAGAGAGGGTATAATTACAGAATACCGGAAGTATCTCCGATTGCTTTCAAATTTGGTATACTCACTAATTTTGGCCTCAAAATCACGAATCTGCAGTTAAAAATTGGCGGTCACATCTAGAAAATGTGAAATATCGTGCATACATTACGGCTATGATTGTCGATACAATGGTCGCCATGTTTAATGATGTGAACAAGTGAAGTTCACTATCCGTTCCATGGAGCATTGCTTCATATGTGACAATATGACGTCTTCAGTAAATGTGGAAAACATACTTGCCCCACGAACCATTAATGTAAGGTTAGGTTAGGTTAGGTAAGGCAAGCATAGTTAAAATTTAAGGTATTCATAAACATAATTTTCGAACACTAATCATTGCAAAAAATTGTTGTTTCCTTACCGGTGTTTACTTCATTCACGGACCCCCTTATTTCTACTTATTGCGCATTTTCTAGACATGACCGTCAATTTTTAACTGCAGATTCGTGATTAGGATGCCAAAATCAGTGAGTATGCCGAATATGAAAGCAATCTGAGATCCTTCTGGTATTCTGTAATTGCTCCGAAGAGAATACTAGTAAGAAATGGAAGGAGGCCAAGGAAATAGAGAAGAAAGGGGAAAAAGACACAATGAACTGGAATGGGGGACTGAAGATAAACAAAGAATGGAAGAAGGTGTTAGAAAGAGTGGAAAGGATGAGCAAAGGAGTAGAAAAGAAGGAAGAGGAATGAAGAAAGAAAGAATAAGGAAAAAGAGTGTGATATAAGGAGTCCAACCACATTCCAGGTGAAAAAAATGTTTATCTAAATTGCCTGTCAGGTGAAACAACAGTTGACAGGAGAAGGCCACCTGCTGGAACACCTGGAAAAAAATGTTCCAGATAGACAACTTTCTAATAATCTTGTCTCTGTGATTTTTGTGTGTATATATATCTTCCTGTTTTTGTACTTTATTTCTTTTGTATTTGGTACAGAGTCTGAAGAAGTCCTTACTAGAAGGTTGAAACGTAACATTAATTTTGTTTTAAAATAAAATAAATTCTGCCTTGGTCAGCATAGTGAATTTTTTTTATAATAATTAAACATTAAATCATTATCCACGTAAATGTACACAGGTAAGCATGCAAAGTCTCTCCAGCATTGCTCAGAGTTGAGCGCCTCTAGAGGAGAAAAGTAGAGATTCAGCAAACGCATAAAATCACACATGCAACAACGAAGTGCCAAGGCTGGAAGGATCGTAGCGGACTATGGTTTCTCACAATGTGATGATAATGGGTTAAAATAAAAAGGCCACTAAGCATTTGTCAACATCAGCTTCGCATTGACAGAATTCCATCCCTTAGAACAACACAAGATGTATAGTAAAAACAGAATGAAAATAGTGATAGACAATATTTGCTTGCTATTATCTTTGGCATACAGCTATAGCTGTACAATTGTAGATTTGCAATGTTATGGTCCAAAGTACCGGGAAGAATTTGACATGTTGAATTCAACAGCTGTCCTACAGCTTCAGATTTTGGCTCCCGGAAAACATAGAAATACATTCTTAGGGTGAGTGAAATTATTAGCTAAATATCATTTTTGTCAATTTATTATTATTATTATTAAATATGATAAATTGCTGACATATCCATGAACATTTTGTTTCGATTCACATCAGTGACGGTGCCAGAGAAAAATGACGGGAAGTGGAAGTGGGGTGAGAAAATATTGTAGGGGGCAGTCACGTTAAAACAACCGAAAACACTACATATACCTTTAATATATATATATATATATATATATATATATATATATATAAATAAATCCCGGTATCATTACGGCAACCACTATACTCTGCAGGAGTGTGGCAACCACTGGAAATCTTTGAGTATACTCGTTTTTTAACGTGTATATTTATATATCATATCGTACTGAGAAGCCTGTTTAACTTTATTTGTAAAATTTGGATAAATCTCTAGTAAATTCACTCCGATATCATTGTGAAGGCCATTCGCACCACTATCATTGTAACACCCAATGTATATATTTGTTATTTTGCTATCATTGTGGAACCATTGCAGCAACACTGCTACCAACTGTTGAATATCATACTTTTTGTCCCCGGCTTTGGTTATCAGTTGACATCACGTCTGTTCGTAATGAAAGACAAAGCAGCTTGACAAATATATTGTAATGATGGTCACGAAGAAGGAGAAAAAGAAGAAGTTAGCTGAAAGATGCTCGTATGATTTAATGTGGTGTACTGTGGTGTCAATGAAACCTTTTGAGCATAGCTGGAGTGAGTTGAAGGATGATTTGCGAAATTATTTCCCTCGCACTCGAGCATTGGAATTTTACATAGCATTAAATCGGAACAGTTCCGCATTGTGTATTTCAGGCTTGTATAAATACTGAACTTGTGTTGCAATTTGCAGGAATAAGTACCAATCGTCATGAAATGGCATATCTTATGGTGTATGGTACCTCAACGAAATCAATATCAAACATATTCAATACTTAAAAGGTAATTGTGTGGTATGTAGAGACTGTAATGTTCCTACAAATTACTTATGTTTGCAACCCACGAAACTGAAAAAGTGCCATATATTTGCAGAAATAAATATTCCGAGTGAAAAATACGGTGAAGTGCACCACGAAAGTGAAAAAGTGCAATATAATTGGAAAAATAAATATTCCGAGTGAAAAATAAAGTGAAGTGCACCATTTACATTTATTATAGAATTGAGAAGGTATGTAGTAATTTGCACAAGATAAGCATGTTAATTGCAAACAATTATGCGCAGCAATTATAATTCTACTGTACAGTTTTCGTTATCATGGTTGATTCATTCTTGTGGTTTTCATGAACGGTATTTGTACTCGGTGTTATTGAAGATCTCTTGATCATGAAGTTTTATTAAATTATGTGCTAGTTATTTCAGAAGAAAAGGAAAATTTGTAAACATCCAAACTAACTTTTTTAAAAAATACATATGGAGGATACTCACTGCTAAAAATCTGTAGTTTCCAATCTGTAATTATATTTATCTTGAGACTTTATCTTCCTTAAAATCCTAAATAAACTTAGTGAAGTTTTTCATCCACAGTTGCATTATTTTCTCTTGTAATTAGTTCTTCTTCATGCAAAAAGTATGACAATTATACACTAAAAAAGTGGGAATCAAGTGGGAAAATGTAACATTATATTTCATGTCATGTATGTAGCTGAACGTTTAAAGGAAACGTGCCCTTTCAAGGATGTTTTAATTTTGAAATCATGGTAAAATTCTGTCCCATAGGAGATGCCTGGAAATCATCGAATTTCGCGTATGTTACATTTGTACTTACTTATTATGCATTGCTAAACGTCGTCTGCGTGTTTTTTTGCTGTTTTCACTTCAAAAACTTCGATTTCTGACAGTATTCTTCGATGCGTTTTCACTTACGTTACGCAGGACATAGCGACCAAATTTTGACGACCGTTGTCTGTGATGGACCACAAACCATTGGCGCTAGCTCCACACACCATTGGCACTAGCCCCACACAGCATTGGCAATAGCCCCACATACCATTGGCATTAGCCCCACAAATCATCTACAGGTAGCCCCACGCACCATTCGCAGGAATGAGGTATGCCTATGAGGTTAGGTTAGGCCTGTTAGGTTAGGTTCTATTAGCATAAATACAAAACAAAAAAATTCCCGTAACCCCCCCCAAAAAAAACATTGGCACTAGCCCCACACACCATTGGCGTTAGCCCCACACACTATTGACATTAGCCCCACAGACGATCCACGGGTAGCCCCACGCACCATTCACGTGATCGAGGTATGCCTACGAGGTTAGGCCTGTTAGGTTAGGTTCCATTAGCATAAATACAAAACAAATTTACAGATTTTCGTGTTAATCAGAAAAAAAAACACACAGACTATGTTCAGCAATGCATAATAAGTAAGTACAAATGTAACATACATGAAATTCGATGATTTCCAGGCATCTCCTATGGAGCAGAATTTTACCGAAATCATTTGTGAAAAACTGGAACATTTTTTTTAAAAATGGAATTAGATGGAATGAAGGTGTTTTGATATTTTATACCGTTGACCTGTTTTGTTGTGTGTTTATTTTAGAAGGGCACATGTCACAACACCCTTTTATTTTAAAATATTCCTTTGGTAAACAATTTCAAAGTTTTACATTCTGTAAATACTAGAAGAATGCTCAGCACTACTCAGCTGGCTTATGTAAATAGTATGTGTGAACACAAATGCCCAAAAAGATGAGATACATCCTTTTTACCAGTAACTGCACACTGGACCAGCATTGGAATTAACTTTTATCTGTATTAGCACTTTCAAGCAAGGCTTTGAACTCAATTTAGCCAACACTGGACTTATACCACTTTCCCTTCTCTTCTCTCCCCCAACATGATAATTTTTTTACCAATTCTCTTAGCAGGAAGACTAATTTTTGTAGAATTTTGGCAATCATTGTTACACAAAATTTGAACCTTCATCAAAGTAGTGAGCACTGTTTGGATTTCGAAAAATGGGTAAAATTATCGCAAAGTTAAAACACTTTTCAAAGACATTTCTGTACAGTATTTAATGGTCATTGATATTTCTTCTTGTGAAAGAAACACATTCCCAGTTAATTACGATGTGTTTCTAACATCAGAAACCATCTACGGATAGCCCCACACACCATTCACAGAGACGAGGTATGCCTACGAGGTTAGGTTAGGCCTGTTGGGTTAGGTTCCATCAGCATAAAAATGCATTACGATGTGTTTCTAACGCCACAAACCATCCACGAATAGCCCCACGCACCATTCACGGAGACGAGGCATGCCTACGAGGTTAGGTTAGGTTCCATTAGCATTAAAATACATGATTTTCCTCTTAAATTAAGTTATTTTGCTTCTGAAAGTTTGCGTTCGAAAAGAATACACTTCCATAAACATAGGAGAGTCCACAGAAATGTGTTAAGGTAAGTAGTTTCTTGTGTAAAACGTAAGAAAACTGTTTTAACTCTGCGATAATTTTACCGAAAAATGTTATTGGTAAAATTCTTGATGACGGCGAACACTATTTCTACAGAAGAAATTACTTAGCAAGTTTCTGTACCATTTGTGATGTTTCTTGATGTTATTCCTGTAGAGTGTATTGTGTTTAACATGAAAATCAGTATATTTGCTTTCTATTTATGCTAATGAAACCTAACAGGCCTAACCTAACCTCGTAAGCATACCTCGTCTCCGTGAATGGTACATGGGGCTACCCGTGGGTGGTTTGTGGGGCTACAAAATCGATTTTTGTTTCGCGATTAAACGTGATTCCCACGTTAAAGAATGTTTCGCAATGCATAATAGGCGAATTCCGATGGAAAGAAAATAGAAAACTAACGTGGCAAACGTGCTCGCCGTCATCAACAGTTTTAATATGTTATTTATGTTTTAAAAAAAAACAACTTATAAATTACCGTATGCAAGTATGCACGCTTCCCATGGAAAATGTATTTTCCGTTGACAAGTGACTAAGTATCGTACACAAGTGGTAAATAATGTAGAAGTAAATTAAAACCTCAGTAGAATCCATTTACGGAATTTATATTGATGCTAAAGAGAATCAAACATGTCCTGCCTAACCTAACCAGGTGGTGAAGCTAGAATTTGAACTATTTTCACCAGATTTTAAAGTATGCACGTGCATGATCTACACTGTGGTCTGGCATGCTATATACATGTGTGTATTCTTCAGTTGTCAGTGTGCATTTATTTTCATGTTGGCAATATTTTTCTTCTGCATGCCATGGAGTTGGAAAAATACTGCAGGGTGTTCTGATAAATACTGGTGCTGCTAATATGTCACAAGGCATTAGTATAAAGGGGCATTACATTCTTAAATGTTTTCATTGTTAGGTTAGGCCGGTCAGGTTTAGGGCTATTAGCATTAAAATTACTTCGTTAAATATTCCCAACACCATTGATGCAATTTCTGGTTTCAGTACTTTCTGCTACTGTCGCTACTTGGTGACTTGTTAGCAGTAAGTTCTACAACATTGCTAATGAATATAATGAAATAAGGTAAAATACAATGTACTGTTATGATTCAGGTAATTAATTTTGCTGGTGAAAATAGCCACATATGATTTTCTCAGCACTTGGCGAAAATATTCGAGGCCTTTGTTTATAACATTATAACATTATATATATGCTTCTTTAGTAATTTTTACACATAAAATGTTTCTGAAATTGAAACGTGTGTTTATTTTTAACTTCAGGCAAGCAACCTAACCACACTAAATGAGCATTGTAAGTGTTAGATAGGGATGTATTCTGACTTGAGCGCTACGGAAAAATCTTGAAACACTAAGGGTGCCATGAAACCATGCTCTACAGCTTGTTAGTCTATGCCTAACGATTTATTATGTGTATTTTTTTTATCAATATAATGTTCCACACTTTTGCGAGTATTGGTAAATGCATAATTATTAGATTTATCATCATATGCAAACAATTTTAGGCAAAAATGTTGCCCCACCTGTAAAGTTAAAGTGTTATTTGATGCTACGTGCATGTTGTGCTGTACTTTACAAATGCTTTCTTTTGTTTCATAAAGTGGCACATATTTCCTCTGCTGAACTATATAAAATGTGCAACATTATGTGAACAGGAGTGTACCAAACACACATGCTTTGAATTTGAGATTTAAGTCCACTTTTATGTTCAGTTAAACTAATTGGGACTTGACCAACAGTTTAAATTGGGAGTGGGATCTGAACCATTTAAGACTCAAACGGATATCAAGCCCTTGATTACAAAGTGACGGTGTTACCAGTATGCCACTGACGAAACCCTTACATATGCTTTGATCAATGAAAATGTTCAGTGAATGAAACAAAAGAAACCTAACCTTTTCATTTGTACATCCAGTACTGTTTTGCATTTAAAATATAATTTTCTATAGTTTGACGAGTGTTGACTTTTTCCCCTCTGCGACCTTTCAATTACTAATTTAGTCAGCAATACAGGGTTATTAGAACAATGGTTGCAAATTTGACTTCATGCTGCGACACCTTTAAGGGTCAGAGTATGCCTGCCAAGCAGATTCTTGTTGGCGACACATGCATCAATTTCCATACAGGTTGGCATGTTTAAAACTACTTGTTCTAAACATTTAAAACACAAAACTTTGTTTTCTTTTAAAATACTTTAAACATTTCAAGCACACTGCTGTAAGCATGTTTTTCAACTTTGTCTTGTTTAAAAGATATTTTGAAACTTGATATTTGAAATTTTGTTGTTTTACTTATCCTTAATCTCTGTTATTTAGTTTACTGTGCACAGACATTGGCCAAATATGTATCCATTTCACAAAGAAACATGCCATTATGACTACCTGTAGGTTACATTTAAAACACGTGAATAGTGTTGTTAATGCGATTTGTTTGCATCCACAATAAAATGTGATATTTGGGAAAACAGTAAAACAACTACAGAGATTGATTTGCTTTATTTTAATTGCTTTCATGCCACTTCTGGCTAATTTGAGAAGATGAGGGTGAGTGACGATATGATGAAGGGACACTCACAAACATCCATGCCTAAGCTGGGATTCTAACCCGGGACCCCTGGTGTCGTAGCACGATGTGCTATTCACTTCAACACACGTGTCGGCCACTAGAGTTAGAGTGGGGACTGACAACCGTGGATTAACTAAACCTTGAGCCTACATGTAAGATTTAAAAGTAATGTAAATAGATATTTTAAGGAGTTCTTCAAATGTTTTCCGTGTAACTAGAAATGCAGTCCTTCCTTGCATGATAAACATATTACTTATCAGAAATGTATTCTTGGCACTCTGTTTAAAACACATAGCTATTTTTTCTTTCACCAAAGTTTAAAACACATTTGTGGGACTGATACATGGATGAACAGTTTTGTTCTGCACTCAATGTACATTCCCCTTCCTGTAAAATGACACAAACTTTGTAGGGTTGTACAGTTAATGAATGTGTCATTTTATCTGAACTGGAATGTACATTATTGTTAATGTTTTTGTTTTTTTTGCATTCACAATAAAATGTGTGGTATTTCCGGCAACAGAGTGGCTAGTACAGGGATAGAGTGGATCCTGGTAACTGTGGATTAGTTGAACATTCTCAACAGCCAACATGGAAGACTTAAAAGTATAACGTAAGTATTTTAAGAAGGTACTCGGGTGTTTACATTATAACTAGAAACACAGTCTTTCCTTGGATGATTAACCCTAAACAGCTAAAGTGGAAAATCAGTAACAGTAACGCTAAAGCTAAGGCATTCTCATCTTGACGACCTTATTCTTTGGCTTTATTGGCTACCAACATAATTTATTTCCGATAGTAACAAACAAAAAAGTTTTGACATGATTTAACGTTCATAGTTGCATTAAAAACAGCAATTTGTTTGGTATTTTCCACATATTGCTTTGGAACAGAGACTGCAATACATTTTTGTTGTACCCTCTTTTCCTTTGATGGTATTACAGGTTATTTGGAAGTTTGATACATTGATGCTGTGGTGTGAGTTGTCTAAAGCAACAAAACACATATTTTTAGTTTTGTTCTGAAAAACAAATATTTTTTTTACCTTGTTGAAACAAAAAATAGATATGGCAAATTTGGTTACATTAAAGCCAATGCTTCGTCACAATGACTACCCACATAAAATAATATCAAATAATTTGTCAACTAGACAGAAATTGAACCCAGACAGTATCACTCCCTCTTTCAGAGTTTAAGGTCAGTTGAAAGTATCGAGGGTGCCAAGTATATCATGTGGTAAGAAAAGGTGGAAGGGGGGATACCTTTTTGTATTTACTAGTCTTCATTTTGATAAAGCTTTATCTTTTTGGGTTAACAGATAATTATCTGAATATGTTTTCTTGGCATTATGTTTTAAACATTATTTTCTTCATGGTCAAACGGCCTCCCCGATGGCGCAGTGGTAGCGTCATTGCCTTGTAATCAAGGGGTACCGGGTTCGATACCCATTGGAAGCACATAGTTAGTAGTTCAGATCCCACTTTAAACTGTAGGTCCAGTCCCGATTAGCCTTACTGTGCATAAAGTGGACTTAAAGCACCAAATCAACCAACCAACCAATCTTCGTGGTTTAAAATAATTTAAGAAAACAAGGAAAGTTGTTTCTTCATTAAAAAATGCGAACCCTGCTTTTATAGCTGCAATTATCTGGTATTCTTGACTTAAAAATGACAATTTTTGTTAACTTTTCCACTTGGAGTTTTTAAGTCTAGTCTATGTATAGTACAGCTAATTGGGACTGGACCTACTGTCCAAAGTGGGATCCAAACCACTTGTGCCTCCGCCAGGTATCAAACAACTTTAGCACTTATTGAAAACATTGAGTTACATAAAAATATGTCACTCTGTCCTACCTGTAATTATTAAATTGCTGATGGGCATTTGTTACTTCTTGTGTATTTCACAAATAGTGATTATATCGCTAATATTTGAAAAAATCTTAACAGCTGTGCCTTGATTTAAAAACTACTTTCTCCTGCTAAGACAAATTTCATAAGAATGATGTAAATTATAAATGTACATTGTTTCAGAAAATTTCAACCACAGCACATGCTGAAAACATAATATTTTGTTAATGAAAGTAGAAGCTATTCATAACTTGCAGTCACTCAACACTTCTTTGTCAGCCACCATGGATGAGAGATATTTCAGCATTGGGGATTCCTTATGGTTGTCTGTTAACCTGTATCAGAACAAGAACATTTTTGCAAGTATTCTTGTGAAAGTGATTCATTAACTATATACATAATAAACAACTATATGTACAGACTAAATTCCCTGCAATGTGTAAAACTTAGTAAACTCTACAAAGTGTGTTGTTCTACCACCTTGAGCTACCTTGAAAACAACGATACCATATGAGTGAAAAAGTGTTGTGAACATTTTCATTTTACACAAATAATTTGTATTGAAGTTTATATTTTGACTCACAATAAAGTTTATGTATCACAACACAAACCTATCTATACTTAAGTTTACACTACGACACCACAACGTGGAAAAAACAAAACCAAAAAAATGTTGGCCAAACCTTGGAAACAGCCAAAATTACCAGTGCTTTATGTTCGTATATTTGGTAAACCATTTTTAGTATGGTTGGTCGAATGTCGAGCCAACTACTTTTCGCTAGTTGGGATACCACAATATTTTGTGAATTTCTTATGATGAACACAAGAAGAAAACAACTTCAAAAGTTCCAGAACCTTTATTCCCAGAAACAAGTCGGATTAGAAGCAACCCCCTTTTTTAGCACAGCTAGCACAATTTCAGTGTAACATAAAATTGCATTTTATCCTTAAACAAACACTGCATCCGAAGCATAAAATTTGCAATGTTTAATGTTTTTTTGTAAGTATAATATTTTATCTTAGATATATTAACAATTTTCAATAGGCCGTAATAATTTTCAGTTACATTATTGTTGTTGAAACATTGCTTACAGAGAAAATAAGGAACTGTTGTGTGTACATAAATTATCAATTCTTGACTTGAGAAATGTTGCGAGAATGCATATCCAGTGTTTGTTTCAGAACATTCTTAATTTTGTTACAAGTGGAAAACATCAATCATTATGCAAAATTAACAGAAAATATTTAAATTGGAACAGGTGACATTACAAGTGTCGACAACATACATAATGGCTTACACAGTAGAAATTTTAATCATAGTTTCTGCAAGAAAATCACATTCTTCAATACAATATGTACTATGAAAATGATATAATGCATATTTGCACAGATATTTTCTATAATTTGTCCCTTACTTGCTACAGTTCTAATTAGAACTGATCAACAAAATTTTTATTTCAATGATATTCCAGGATATGATGTTTACAACTTTCCGTACAAAGAATTATATAAAGGATAACTTACACCACATAACTGAATTCCAGTTTTGCCATGTACTTTTTTTACACAAGTTTTCACTTTTGGATCACTGTGTAATAATAGTCCATAACCTCCAGCATCTTCTAAAACTTGGCATATTGTCTCTGAACATGTTACGTTACTATTTACACTCCATGACATGGTTTCGGAAACCGTATGAGGTTTATTTTCACAGGACCTTGTTTCACTGTTGCTCACATCCAGCATTTGGTAAACTAAAAATAAATACATGAGAAAAAAATAGTAAATACTATCTTAAATATCTTTAAGTGAACTACAGTGAATGACCATTACAGTTATCATAAAACTGTATTCATGAAATTTAAGCAGATTTATTAATAGGCACTATTTTGGGTGCATTCCGAAAGTCTTAACGAAACAAACGCATCCAATGAAAATAACTGGGCTTGTGAATCTGTTGAAACCTGTTATTTTACAGACTTATGGGACACTCTAGGCAAAAGCGCAGGTGCAGCGTTTTGTTTAGAAAAAGTTTCCACATGGCGTCTAGCGGAAGGAATATCCTTATTGCAAAAATAAACTCTACTGTGGGCACTGTTACTCACTTTACTCACATTCTAAGAACTGTTATAGTCATACTCATTTTGTGCATGTTGCTTCATATCGCTATCTGTTAAAATTATAATACATTTTCCGAACTAGTGCAATTTGAATCCAACAGCACGTACGTTGTCTGGAAGCAGCAACTATTCTCACCGAACAAACGAGCCTCCTGATCCATGCGTTTGGTGAATCTCATTCTTGCATGAAACACACGGAATGAGACTTTTGAAACAGCATAATGAAACTCACGGAAACACTTATGTGACAGCCAGTTACCATAACTCATTTAATGTGTTAAACTCGTGTGACTTTCGGAACAGACCCTTTGTTATTTTGTTTATGAATAAAAACATATAATTCATATCTCATGTTTTGTACATGTTTATATTCACTGTTTGTTTTTCAAAGGCAATCAGATTGCAATCACTTTGTCATATACATTAATTAACGATGTGAATGAACTATTCACATTTTGCTATGCATTGAGGAAAGAAATCTAAATTTCAGTTTGTGATGTACAAATTGCCATAAATAATAATAATTTTAAGTCCAGTGCATTTCAGGCAGGGCTGAAGCACAATAGCTTCCCTTAAATGAATAATTGGTGTGACATACATAATAGCTGATTTGGGGGGAGTTCATCTGTGCTTAAAATATCTGATGGTAAAATCTTGTATTTTTTTTAACTCCAGAGAAATTGTACACATGCTTGAATACTTCTATTGCCATTATTATATGTATGTTTGAGAGCAAATGCATATAACCTACATCTCACAATGTTTGCAAGATGATGGTCGGGTGGAGCATTAACAACCAAGCAAAATGCATTACAAAAAATATTGCTAATGCAAGAGAGAAACATTGCTCAGTGGTTCTCACAATTTAGAATATTAATATTGTCGAACATTAGAAATTCCTCAGAATTAATGATTGCAATGACTGATATTGTGTCAATTTATAATATAAAGTTTTGGAGTCAGAAATAGTTTTGTTGCAATATCCAGAACTGTGGACGTACAGTATTTCGAAACCACATAATTCATTTTATTTTTTATTCAAATGTGTATCTTAATAAATATATTTTGACACTACTACGTAAGTACAGTGTTGGCAATAACTATTGAATTTGCATTATATTACGTACTGAGACATTGTACCATTATGAAGACCTAAAGACTCAATCCCATCCCTCCCTCCCTCCCAGTTGGCTTGTACAAGTGTAGTTAAAGTAGCAATCGAATAATACATAACAATTTGTTTGAGGTAGTACATATCATCTTATCTGGATTTTTTTTAAAGAGGACATTATAATATTTTTTCGTAGCAACATTCGAATATTATCCACAAAATGTTGTTTTCGGCTCCTCACTCTCCTTTCCTCAAGGTTCTCATTTGAAAATAATAGTAATGGCAGCAGTAATGAAACTTCTGAGAGTGCCATGAAGATTTGTACTGGTGTTCTTTTTTTCAAAACACACAAATTACACATGAACTCACAATGAATTACAATTTCTAGGAACAACCATCTGATTTGTCTGCATTGATTACTTCATAAAATACCAAATGCAAGTATACAGAAAGAGAGCTGTTTTTTTTAAAAAAAAAAAAAAAAAAAAAATGTTCATGTTTTGAACTACATCATAACGTTTTTTGTATGTACACACATTCAAGCGCCTGTTCACTAGGCAAGAATGCAATTCAACATCAACAGCATATTTTCGTGAGTAGTTTGGGTTTCATATATACAAGAAAATGAATTAGTCTGATCACTTAAATTTTAGTCTGCCATACAGAAGTAATTTTGGACTGAACCTACAGTTTAACACAGAATCCAAATCTCAGGACCATTTCGCACATAGGAGCAGCTTAGTTTAAGTTTCAGCCTGACAGGCAATGTGCTAACAATTATAGCAATGTGATCCTCAAAAGTGCATATCATATAGTAGCATGTAATCAAAATATTATGCAAATCCAAAATTTTCAGACTTGGTAAAAATTAACTTCTTTAGCCTTCTTGGACCTGGATAGCAAAGTAATACAGAGTCCTTATTGTGATTTCACAAATGTCAGTTATTTAGCAAATAATCGTGAACTCTATATTTATGGGATGGCATTTTTTTTTTCGATTCTGGCCCCCAAAGTTAAGCTTAAAGTAAGATTCTGCCCCTTTAAAATTAGGCCCCAAGTTACGTCCATGTAAACAATCGTATAAACAAAGCCTACAGAAACAAAGAAACTTACAATTTTGCAAAACGCAGCTTCTTTCCTCTTCTGACAGTCCTTTTGTGCTTTCATATTTTGGTTTCCATCCAGTTAGGGTGTCTTTTCCACCACCTCTACTCTTCCGAACCATTTGTAAGATCTTTTTCCCTCTCGACGCCTGGAAATAATAATAAAGTTTTTAATGGTATGTTGTTAAAGGTGTGCATGCTTCTACTGTAACACGCTATTCAATAATTTATTAGGGATCCCTGGTTCGAATTCTGGCCTGGGCATGAGTGTTCTCTGTGAATGTCCCTTCATAAATGTCATCACTCCGTCACTCATTCTCATCGTCGCGATTAGTCAAAAGTTTTGAAATGGTACAAAAACTCATTTACATTGATTGGAAATATATTGTAACGGCATGGGAGAGATTCATATCGCAAATATAACATGTTACAAGATAATAAAAAATTGAATTAAAAACATTTATGACAAATTTAATGTAAATCATTGCCACTTCTATTTTTACAGTGCTTCGCCATCCTAATACTATGTATCTCAAACTCTGGTCTTAGAGATTACTTCGTACACAGATCATGAAATAAATTAATTTCATGAGCATTCAGGCTACTAATGGACGGCTCTTCTATTTCTTATTTTTTATGCAGAAATAAAGCTTTCCAGCCGCTGACAAAATAGGACAAGAAAAAGCAGCCCTAAAAATATGAGAACAAAGGCTTATCAAACAATGAGTGACAGATTTGTAGGAACAGAACATGTACCTTGGCTTTCTGATGTATTTGTTCGTTTCCGTTTTTTTTTTAAAAAAAAAACAACAAAAAAAACGATGTTTGCAATCTGCGCATGAAATCATTGATTTGATTTAATTTTAAACGTGGAACATACAAAAGTCCGATCTCACTGCAGTAGATTTAAATTAAAATCTCCACAATCTTACGCTAATAATTTCGGCCTCCCCCTCCTCCCCACACACATACACACAAAGTAACACCGATTTTAGCTTGATAACCTCATATTTTGTCTGAATTGAGAATATTCTAGTTACTTACGTACGTGCAATAGTATGCTATTTAAATAAAGTTACTGAAACTTCAACTTACCATAGTTTTATTTGAGTTTGTACTTCTTCGTTTTCCTTTTGCAGCTAGCGCATGTCGGAATGCTGCAAGCAAGACAAAGCATTCACATTAAATATCACTCCTGCTTCTTTGCGTTGGTGGACCGTGTGCTCGGTAGTCTGAAAGAAATGTATACGAACGCTCACGTGGTTTATCCAATGCTACCAACTTCGTTTTCGGTTGCCACTTTAATGAAACTATGAACAAAGTGTATAAAATCAACATATACAGCGACCGACTGTCACGCTCCAAGCGGAGGAACCGTGAACTAAAAAAATATACAATCCAGACATTCTGCTACCAATGTGGCAACATGGTCGAATTTTCGATGACAGTTTATTGTACTATTACTTCAAAATTTCACAATTTTGACATTCTACTATCATTGTGGCATCAATGACGTATTTCCAACGACAGTTCATTACACTCTCTCGAGTATCAGGAAAACGATAAACAGGGTTGCCTTCATGGCAACCGTATACGGTCGTCCTAAACACCCGGTCGTCACTTTAAATGGAATTTTCAAATTGACGGTAGTCACATTGGTTGTCGGATAAATATATATATATATATATATATATATGTATGTAATTGATAAAAGCAAGGAGGGCCAAAAGGGCTAATTTGATTTTTATATATATATATATAAAATATATATATATATATAATATTTTATTATTATTATATTTATTATTATATTCATGTATGGTGTTTTGTGTTTGTCCTTTATTCAGAGTGGGTGTTGACTGTCTAAATTTACTTCTTGATAACTAGTTCATCTCCATATGATTCATTTTAATGAAGGCATTCATTCTTATTTTATTCGTGGGAACTGCCATGAGTTGTCTATACTGGATGTCAGTGTAGGAACCGAGCACTTCAGTAAACCGCATATATGCAAACGGTTCCAAGTGGTCCCGAATCAGAGTGCAATACACGCTAAAATAAGTATAATGGTGGCGGGATACCTATGAAGATTATCATATCTCAGGGCAAGTAGTATTCGCAGCAAATAACTATCCTACTATTGAGACAGCCTAAAACACACAAGATGTTAAAAGTAATTATCTTCACAAACTGTACGATTTCTTGAGTCTCACATTATTTTTCTGGATTTCGTGAAGACCAATTTTGAGAATCCTCCTTAGCAAACAATGCCTCCCCAATGGTGTAGTGGTAGTGTCATTGCCTTGTAATCAAGTGGTCCCGGGTTCGATACCCAGTGAAGGCACACTGGGTGGTTCGGATTCCACTTTAAACTGTAGATCCAGTCCAGATTAGCCTTACTTTGCATAAAGTGGACTTAAATCATGTCTCAGCTCCTTAACAAGCCTTTTGAAGAATAAAAATTTAAGCAAGTAAATACATTTTTGTCATTTTGAGGTAAATTATCATTTTGGGCTATTTTTTTTTTGGTTCATATGATTGGTGGGGTTCAACGTGCTGACCCCACGTCACCCTATTACCGGCTGAATATCTTCAGACCTCCAGGTAGGATTGTGGGAGGGAGACTGGCAGTCAGGATACAGGTCAAAGCCCTTCAAGGGTTGTTGAACCACAGACTATTATTATTATTATGAATTTGCCTTGCTCAATAAGTTTATTTTATTGAGTCAAGCACAATAGCCAACTCTTGCAATGAGTCACTGAAAAGACATACATGTGTGGTTGCATATATATTTAGGCATCTAAAGAATGATCATATTATTGTGGTAAGGAGTCGTCGTCATTTAACAAACTTTATTGATTTATTCTATCAGCATTATTGAAAATATTGCGCCATGCTGAACTTAACAACTTAATAAAGGCACATTGATAACTTATTGAGGCATTTTTCTTGTGTTGCAGAACAGGTTCAGTTTTTGGAGTATTACAATGCTTTACACAGTCCATTTGAAGAATTTTGAGAATATTGATGTTTTATCAGAGGGACCACCCCCGAATAAATATCTGTGGATGTTTTTACTAGGGCTGAAGAGCCTGATGACGATGACAAAGTTCCGATTCATATGTGGTAACACTTACAGGCAGGAACAACCTTGGCAGAAAGGATCTCTGATTGGCACCATGTTCAAAACTGAATCAAGAAGCCCCGAGACCGACAGAACTCGAAGTGCTCAGATCCTATGTTGGCTCAGATGGTAGTGGCCTATTTCAGTGTTGGAAGACAGGTAGAAAATGGTCTAAAATAGTTTCGCCATTTATAATATTATGATCCATCATAGTTCTTGAGATGAAACTACTGATACAGTATGTAACATTGTTATTCGTACACATAAGAATTTCCGAGGAAAAAATGTCATATCTACTAGTAAATATAATCATTTTCATATGTACCTGGAAATTAATGTTAATGAAGGTTTCACCAACAAATGTCAATAAAAATGTATGTTCAAAGTGTATAAACAGAGCATATAATTTGTGGGAAAAGAGAAAAACATGCTGTTTCATGCAACATTGTTATTCGTACAGGCAAGAGTTTCAATCTTCCTCGCATACAGCACCACCGCTATTTGGCTGATTTCATACAGTTTGCAACTTCGTAACAAGTTTGAACAGGACAATATATCTCTTCATAAATATAGCTATCCGTAGAATACAATAAAACCCACATGAGTAATAAAAAATTCCTTTAACCATTTACATACCATTAAAAATTATGACGAACACACATATTAAATAAATACAATGACATTTGCATGGTTTAGGTGATGGGACGATCGACGATATTCTCAAAAATCAAGCTGACGAATTTTGAACTGTACTGTGCTCGGCATGGAATAAACGAACTAGGATTCAATGCACAAAATGGATAATTCAAAACTATTCCTGAAAATCATAATGAAGTAAAAATGACCGGTCAATTAACTTTAACATAAACCGAAATGAGTTAAATGAGTATACCTAGTTATTCCATGTCCAGCCATCAGTCAAACGGCACAGTCAAATTCATGTGTCGACGTGGATCCGACCACCCTCGCCAGTGTTCAAGGAAGGAGAAGGAAGCTCTTTATCGTATGAATGCCTCAGCTGCAACTACTGTTCTCTTGGGAGAAAATCTCGCCCGTAGTCGTGGCCTTCCCCCTTGAGTTACAAGGTTCTCCCGCTAGGGGAAACAGCGCTGCCGGATTTACTTTGTTCGACGTCTAGAGTCGAGCGTCAGGAACACAGTGACGCAAAACTCCTTGTTAATTAAACGAGAAGAATGTGGTGGAGCTTTTAAAATTATACTCGTTACAAGCAAACACCACAAGTGCGAGAAAATCCCCAACTAAGTGTTCCTCAGTTATGACCGTTAGTAGAAAATGTTCCTGGCAAGATGATGTCCGATCAAACTGTCCGACGTGCCTTGTGGAAGCATGGATATCATGACAGAATACCACGAAAGAGGCCGTATGTAAATAAGGTGAATCGCAGGAATAGACTTTCATTTGCGAAAGAGCACATCCACAAGGACCAGGAATTTTTGGATAGTGTCATATGGTCAGACAAGTCCAAGATTAATATATCCGGGTCAGATGGGATAAATAGGGTCTGGAGAAAATCAAATAAAGACAATGATCACATTAACACAGTTGCCAACAGTTAAACACGGTGGTGGGTCATTAATGATTTGGGGCTGTATGTCGTCCAAAGGTGTTGGTACCATCCAGTTTATTGATGGTATCATGGATGCATATGTCTATTTTGAAGATGCGAGTCCATAAAGCAGGCATCTAAACCAGAGTTGAAAACTGTTGTTCAAGCTGAGTGAAATAAAATAAGCTCTGAAACATGTCGGAAACTGGTTAATTCTATGAAGAACAGGTGTCAAGCCAAAGGATACGCATCAAGGTATTAGAACTGTCAGTCAATTAGCTCTATATAAACTTTTTTCTTTTATATTATTAAGTGTACAAATAGAAAAGTTGTACAAAAAATGACATGTTTCTCTTTCAGTTTCATTTAATTTATTATTGGCATTGGTTATACAGAATTTGGGTAAGATTTTTTGTTCCTAATGATATTAGTTATTGAATTGTAAAGAAACAATTTCAAAAAAGTGTATTTCCTTTCAGATATTAAAGCATTTTCTTTGAAAATCCATGTGTACGAATAAGAATGTTACATACTGTATAAATATTCAAGTTATAAGATGATAATATAAACAACGAGAAAATGTTTCGAAGAGTTTAGTTTTCTTGCAAAATAAATATGACGGAAGAAATTAATTTTCTTAAGTATTAGAAATAACAAGAGTCACTTAGTGAAGTGCAATTCTTCTGTAGGAGAATTCTGCTCTATGTGCTTGCTCTGGAGAACACATTGCCCACCTTTGGCACGTTCAAACTTAGCATTCCTTCTTCTCAATAGCAAGGACAGCCAAATGAGGCATCTGGTATCCAGCATCCTGTTTGGAGTAAGGCTTTTTAAAGGTTTCAAACACGAAAACATTCTTTCTCACACTGCATTGGAAACTGGCATTGTTACAGAGAATACAACTAGAGGGTGATCCTTGTGAAATGCCAATTTATACTTTCCTGGGATATTGAAGAAATCCATTAAGTGGACTACTTTCGTTCCATCTTCGTAACGCTGAAGAGTTTTGGGCAAATTCTGTGTTTCACCTTTCAGCAAAATAATATCACAGGAATAAAAATCTGAAAAAGGTTACTGTTTTCTCATATTCAAGAAATGTTCTGACCCTGGTGCACCTTTCACTCTACCACTCCAAATATGTGCTACACAATTGCAGGCATCTGTGGAGATCTTATAAATAAGTTCTTTGTTTTTGATATGTGCAATGAGCGAACCAACTTCAAATAATTGAAGAGCGGCAAATCATAAAAAAAGCGTTCTTTTCCTGCCAGTGATACAGATATCAGACATTTGACACCTGTTCCTTCCTCCCAATATATTTTGTTTCATCTGTTATCAATGCGAATAGATTCGCCTCTTCCACTTCCTGGCTTATTTTGCTCAGAATAAGTGTGTACATTACGCAGATAAATTGGTTTTGAGTTGAATTGTGAGTGAGTGTTATTTGCATTTTAAGGCTCAAGTTCAATACAATTCCGAATAATATCACCTCATTTTGAAATGAACTTCAAGAGTTCAAAGAAATTCCCTCTGTTAAGTCTTGCCTCAGACTCATCATAATCTTGAAAAGCAAGTCCCTCAACAGTAAGAAACCACAATGTATCCACAAGAACTGACATGTAATGTCGGTTTTCTTGAATCACCTTTGAATTACTTTCACTAATTAGCATTGCCACTAACGATCCACTGTTAGAATAATTTGCCCATACTACAGATGATATTTTGTGGTACTCAGTATGTTAGTGATGTTTTAAAACCATTCACATTTAACACTTTTTTCCAGTTCATGAAACTTGTTAAAACTTAGTTTAATCGCTACGATTACAGGACATAAATGAATGAGAAATCGCCTATGCTCATGTTGGCGCTGGAATCTGGAATGAAAGTTACACAGATGTATACATGTGTATAGTATCTATATATTTACTCAGTGGCGTGCCCAGAATTTTTGAAAGGGAGGAGCTGCATATACTTTTTCTTGGTAGTCTGCCCTCATTTTGTCATATTTTCCTACCTTTGACTTTTTTTTTTTTTTAGGAATTCTGGGCCAAAGGGGGGGGGGGTTCTAACCCCAACCACTCCCCTACCTCGGGCACGCCACTGTATATGGTGTAAGCGATGGAAACTGACCACAAACCCTTCGAAATGCTCTTACATAACAATTTCATTGAAGCAAAACATTCTTGAAGGTAATTATACACTCACCGACATCACTCTAGCAAAAGAAGCACAACACCGAGATCTAGGTATCCTCATAGATTCTAAACTAACTTTCGATAATCACATATCAACCATCACAAAAAAGGCAATGCGTATGCTAGGCTTACTTTACAGATTCACCGAAATCCATAACACGAAAGCACTTTCCATTTACTTCAAAACTTTTGTGTCCCCCATTCTAGAATACTGTTCACCCATCTGGAACATGGCTGCCCCTTCTCATACCTCCAAGATCGACAATGTTCTCAGTTTTTTCCTCTCCATCGTTCGATATAGAGTGCCGGCCCTGAGACACCTACCTAAGAGAGATCTGCTTATAAACTTAAACATAAATACTCCAGAATCACGCAGATACGTTGCAGATATGAAATTACTACATAAGATAATTAATGGAAACCTAAGATGCAGCATCCCACTCCACGAACTCTCCCTCAGAGTGCCTAGACACAAAACACGGAGCAAGGAAACTTTCCACACTGCAACTCCAAGACTCTCACTCATTCAACGTTCACTATTTCATAGGCTACCAAATCAGTTCAATGTCATCTCAAACCAAACCGATATATTCAGTTCATATCCATCTTTTATCACAAACATAGAAAAAATTGTATATAAGTAATGCTTTTGTGAAACACATCTGTTTATCTTGGAAATGTCTTGACTTGTTTATGTTTATATTTATATTTGTTTATTTTATTTTATTTTATCTTGTTTCGTGTGTTCATTTTAACACTAGTGTACTGTTTTACTGTTGTTTCTTTCCGGTTTAAAATGGCTTCTGCTGTACTGGAAATTTCAATAATAATAAATAAATAAATATATACTAAAACAGAATTAATTTTTGTTAGTGAAGTTGTATTGTAAGCAGGAAAAGTGATATCGTGCAGAATACTCAGAAAATTTCGCAAATTCTAGAATGCTACATGTTTTTTTTTTCTGCCCAAAGCAGCTATATGTAAACTTATACTGCAAATATTAACATTTTGTTATCAGTTCCCGATATGGTGTGCTATCATTAAAGAATTAAGTATTCCTCAGGTTCTAATTTTTTGACAATTTGAAGTTTCCCAACTGTTTGATAATCCGGAAAGTCAATAAATCATTTTCCAAAGTCTGGATGGGAATGGGAAGCTTTCTTTCCGATTTGTCCCTATTGGAGATTGTAACTGCATCTTGGTTAGCTTCAGCTATTAGTACTTCTACACTCTCTGTGTTGAGTGGGTGTGGATAAAAAAATAAAAAAAAAAAGTTTGGTGAAGGATATGATGGTGCTGATGTAAGGGGTGGTAGAATTAAGGGGATGAAATAGATAATTTAAGATAAGTAACCAAAAGCAATTTTGTACATTGTTCAGCACATATTTTAACTCTAGCTGTTGCCTATTCCTGTGAAATTTCAGCGAAATTGAGACCGTCAAATCAGTTATATTTTTTTTCCCTCTAGGAATTTGGTTTCAAAGAATGCAATGCAAGAAAGTCAGGGAAATATTGTAACATTCTCAAGTTGTTGACACAAGGTGGACAGAAAAGTATCAATACTAAGTAGGGTGACCTGTGAGATTGTACTCAATGTAACAGAAACTTTACAGTTTACCAGTACAAGAGAAACATTTCAACAACCTCTTCAGTTTCTTCAATGTGTAACCTGTGGGCATTATTTTGGGCACCTCAAAAGGTGGACTGTTCAGTATTGTTAACATTTCAGTATTCTAATAGAGATATTAAAAGAAACTAAGAAAAAATTCTGAGATCTTTAGTGAAATTTATTCCAAAGCAGAAAAACTACTTGGAGACTATAATGAAGAAATGAAGAGAGACACCTAGAACACTGTTGTCAAATTGGAACAATGCACCAGCTGAGAGCACAAAAGGATATTAAATGGCAAACCTCTGTGTTCCATTTGTAGGAACATTTTGTAGTAGAAATAAACTCACGTTTCTTTGAACACAGTCAACACATTGCAAAATTGCAACAACTTATTCCAAAAATGTGAAATGCCTATTCCTCATTCATTGGAACAGTGTGTCAAAATGTTGGATGGCCTCGCTGATATTTTTTACATTTTCAAATCTGAATGAAAAATGTGGCAAACAGTAATTGAAAAGACATGTCCAGAGAAAATTGTGACAAGCTCTTTTACTTAAATATGCACAAATTGTTGGTGATCTTGGCTACACTGCCAGTTTCAACTTCAACACCTGAGTGGATGTGTTCAACATTAGAGAGCTTGAAATAATGTCCTCGCAATTCAATGGAAGATTCTCGACTAATTGATCTTGCACTGTTAAGTGTACATACGAATATTGTTGGCCGATGATGTTATTTTCAATTTTGTAGCAAGGTGAAAAATACTCATTCTAATCAAGAGTTATCGAGTTACAAGCATGTACTGGAAACATCTGTAGACTTCAAGATGGTGCCACCGTCTGCTAGCAGTGCTGATGAATATCAGTTACAATTCTCTTCCACCTGTCAGTGCTTGGGTGCCTATCTGTTCAGTCTGCAGTTTTCAAATAAAGTTCCCACATTTTGAGATAGCAGCTTAGTTCATTTGGCACCAAAAGGAATTGCAAGGTAAGTTATACGAGGGCCACTATATATATATTTTGAGCCTTGGCAACACTGATTGAAGTTAGGCGCGCTTTGACTTTTGCACGGAATCGTCTGGCATTATTGACCATAACGTATTTCAAATGTTTTGTCAATAGCTTCATTTGTGTTGTTTATGTTGCCTTGAAGATTGCGCGACAACAATAAAATGGAATTAACTCGTGAACATTTTCGTGCGATGACTTTTTACGATTTTCGACGTGGATTATCAAGACAAGAGTGCATCGATCAACTTACTTCCACATTTGGCGATGAAGCCCCATCCTTTGCCACTGTGAAACGCTGGTATAACGAATTTAATCGTGGCCGCCATTCGCTCACCGACGAGATTCGCGAAGGTCGTCCAAAATCAGTTGTTGTTCAAGAAAACATTGATGCTGTGCAAAACCTAATGCTGCAAGATCGTCATGAGACATACTGTGAGATTGAGGCAACCATAGGCATTAGTTCCACCAGCATATATAAAATATTACATGATCATTTAGCTGTGAGAAAGGTATGTTCTCGTTGGATCCCACACAATTTGACAAAAATCAAAAAGACGCTCGCGTCAATTGGTGCAAACAAATGCTCAATAAATACAATCATGGTGCTTCAAAAGACGTATATAAGATTGTAACAGGTGACGAATCATGGATATATGCATATGAGCCGGAACGTAAACAGCAGTCGACTGTATGGGTGTTTCAAGATGAACCCAATCCAACAAAAGTTCATCGAAACAAATGGTCGCCTGTTTTTTCGGGAAAACTGGTCATGTGGCAACTGTGCCTTTAGAGGAACGTAGAACGGTCAACTCTGAATGGTACACAACAATTTGTTTGCCAGAGATCTTCGGTCAAATACGGAAAACAAACAAACGCCGTTGGATCATTCTTCATCAAGACAATGCCAGCTGTCACACATCTCGTCTAACAACCGACTTTATGAACAGTCAAAAAATCGAATTGATGGGTCATCCGCCATAGTCCTGATTTGGCACCCAATGACTTCTTCTTGTTCCCAAATGTCAAGAATAAATTGCATGGACAACGATTTTCGTCGGCGGAAGATGCCGTTGATGCATTCAAAAACCATATTATGGAGGTGTCTCAAGAAGAATGGAAAAACTGCTTTGACAAATGGTTCGAACGAATGCAAAAGTGTATTGACCATAAAGGAGAATACTTCGAAAAACAATAAAGCAGTTTTCAATGCCAAATTCCTGTTTTTTCATTGTTAGGCTCAAAATATAAATAGTGACCCTCGTATACTTTGAAGAAAAAATTTCTGTTTTTTAATAAGTTTAAATAATATGATACTGGGGCTATACAAATGTAAATAACAATTTTGTTGTTCGTACATACAACTTTATCGAGTCCAGCACCCCCCCCCCCCTGGCTCCTCAACAAGCTTCCGGTCAGTAGTGACCCCAATTTTTACTTCTGAAATATAGGAACCCTAATTGTACCAAATGTTGACCCACTCCTTACGTGAACTACATATACACACCCATGAGAATACAATCAGCGAGGAAGAGTTTCCTGGTACAGGCGAGACCGAGACGAGAACAAGAACGCCTCTCTGCAGATGAGACGAGAATGAGACCACCACACTCGAGACAAGAATGAGATCACCCTTTTGAACTCGAGACGAGACCAAGGAAAGTCTCGTCTAGTCTCGTCTCGATACCATCCCTAACCGAAACGTACATGACGTTATTGAAAATCACTGTACTTCATACTGTAGGTGCCTTTGAATCACGTAAAAGGTACGTAGTTCAGGAAGTGTGTCTGTTCGAGACGGAATACGTACAACATTGTCTGTCAGTGAAGTGCATGTACTTCGCGGTTCAAATGAAACGTGTGTAGGGTAAAGGAGGTCAAGAGTACGCACCTAACGTTTGAGGCCGTGTAAATAGTAAGGTAAATCACAGATACACATGAAAGTTTGTCACAATGTTTATTAACCCTTTAGTAATCATTGCTCAGATATCAAAGAAAGTAACTGTAAAAGGAAAAACTACAGAAAAGATTTTATGAAAAAATAGCACATGCGTACTCTTGGACACATAGGCGGCTAAGAGTACTAAACAGGTCGTTCAAGAGTACGCATTAGCAATTATCACACACATATGGTCCATGTCCAATGTAATCAGAACACTGTTCATGCCACCACTCATGACACACCCCACACTGAACCCAGTCGTCAGCAAAGGACTCTCCACACCCAGCGCAGATAGTTTCGGTTTCATCTGCAGCCGCCTGTGTGTTATCTTGTTGACGTTGCACAATCTTTAATGGCTTTTTTGTTAGTTTCTGAAGGGGTTGCTGTTTCTTGGTGCTCTGCCTATCCACTAACTTATTTTTAAAATGTGATCCCGAGAGAATTTCAGATGACCCCCTTTCCTAGATCCGGAAGGAGTCTTCTGTGCAGGGTTTTCTATTGGTGACAGACCCACTCCCCCTGGTTGAGACACACTGGCATTCGCCGATGGAGTAGGACAAGGTTTAGTAGACGTTGACGGTTCGTTATCTGGGGTTCTGCCAAGCCTCCCTGGAATCAAATCTGCACCACCTCCTACGATTGGCATAAGTGCGGTGTGAACATTAGCAGAAACATAGTCTTCTTCCGTAAAAATGTCCGGATTAAAGGGATAAATCCCCGTACAAGCAAACGCTCGTTCAGCTGCTCGAAATAATCCAGCAATGTCATATTGAGAAACAATCTCTCCTGGGTGATTCACCATCCACTTTTCGACTTCTGCTGCATAGGCAGTTTTAAGGGGGCCAAAGATTGCTGCGTCCAACGGCTGGAGCTTGTGACTTGTATGAGGGGGTAGAGAAAGTAACGTGATAAAATTTTCTCGGCAATATAGAACTGCAGGTAGTGAACAGTGAGATGAATGGTTGTCAACTATCAGAAGCACAGGATCTTGAGCAGTGGGTTTCACATGATAGGTGAAATGTTTGAGCCACTCAGGGAACAGATCTGCAGTCATGTAACCACTGTCTGAAATCATTGAAAGTGTTCCCGTAGGAGCATTGTTAAAGAGGGCAGGGTTCAGTCTTTTCCTTGCAAATATCATGGCAGGCGGAACAGGAAAACCAGTAGCACTGACGCAACCAACGATAGTGACCAATTGGCCACGCTCCCCTGCGGACACTTTGCAGACCGCTCGTTGTCCTTTTGGGCTGACGACTTTTGGCGACTTGGGGGGCACAGTGGATATTCCTGTTTCGTCCATATTGAAGATTCTGGGAGGAGGCAGGGACCGTTCTTCAAAACACCTGCGCAAATTGCCAAAAAAATGGTTCACATCAGTCTTGTTGAATCCCATTGCCCGACGTAAACTGCACTGTTCTGGTGTACGTAGAGATAAACCTTGTCTCTTGCAGAAATTGGTTGCCCAGTCTTTACCTGTTACCTTTTTTTCTTCATTAAATCTTGTGTGAACCAGATGACTTTCAGCAAACTGGTAAGCGACTTGCATCAGTTTCCTGCGCGTTAAGCCATAGAATCTTGCGTTGAGGTCTGTGCAATGGGCAGCTAACTCCTTTTCCTGGGTAGTGTTGAAGACCGTTTTAAATCGACCAAGGGATGATGGAACTGTTCCCTGAAATGACAAAACAAGAAAAACTCATGCACAAATGCACTTAGCACATAGGGCTAAAGTACTCTCTCCACCACACTCCAATGAATTTTAAGTGGAAAGAAACGTGTCTTGAAGACACCTCATGCTATTTGAAGTGAGCTAGCTTGTTACATTTTCGAGACATTATGCCTGATTGTTGTCCCTACAAGGTTAAGTCATGAATTACTCAAAACTACTAGGGCTAGGTAAATAATAATCTGATTTGCACTTCTGGGAATAAGAAAGTAGTAAGATGAATACTCAATTCTAAAGCATAACGTTGGCTTGCAAAGTAACTCTGCAATTCAAGGAGCCACAAAAAGTGTTCAGGCTATTGCATCATCAACCTAATAGGCTACAGAAAAAAATGTGTGTGGCGTTGACGATGTGGGCATGCTTAAAACATTTTTCAATTCTGAATATCAGTAGGCTTTCAGTGGAATTTGAAGGAGGTAATCGGATTCAATGAGAGAAAAATTTACTCCATCATAAAATAATCATATTTCGTTGTGAACATTCTAGGAAATAAATAAGTAGCCTATTTAATTATAAAACGATAATTTCATTATCACACAACGAAAGTTACATTTGTCGTATAGGCCTTGAGAGGACTCCATAACTGACTTTGTTATAATTGAAATTCTTATTATTGGCTGTTATTTAAGTGATGTTTAGCCTCATTAAAAATATAATTGACCGGACTCTGCAGTAAGAGCATGTGAAGGAACTGATGTCGTAAAAAGGGCTTAGATACCTGCTTCAATCTTTTCCTCAATGTGCACTCATTCACTCCCATGGTACGTGCGACTTGCCGCTTGCTTTCACCTTGGGCTACTCTTCTCTTTGCCCCTGGAGATTTTCCTCCGTAAACTGCAATTTCCTCTCTGTCTTCTTTCTATACTTTCCCATCTTTGTTCTCTGCAATAAAAACCTTCCTTAGCCGTACATGGTATGACACGTAGACATCTTTCATACAATTTACATTTAATTTTACTCACAATTATATGTAACGATTTCATATGCACGTGTACATTAACAGGATGGCGATAGACCTGGAACACCGGGAAAAGCCAGGGAATTTCCTTTCTGCTTCTCTGTAGCCACCCTGATTAAACATTTCATACTCGTTTACCTGCAAGGTATGTACAATGCTCACCTTAGACAACCTACGTGCATCTTTCATTACAAACTGTTGCCCAAGAGTACGCACGCACGGAAATGCGAACTCTTGCCCTCCACCTACACTACTTCTCATTTCAATCACCAGAGGGGTGCACTGCTTAGACAGAAACAGGTCTGCCTCACCTGTGCATTGTCTAATAAGGCATGTTCTTCGTATTACATGCACTTCGTGAATTTGCCATACTTACATGGTCATATTCCTTACGTTTAACATGCAAAATTTTATAACGAAAAGCAAAAAAATGTTCACTTACCTATCATACGTAGACAAAATGCGGGAGCAAGAATATCTGTGGTGCTGCTGCACTAGACTTTCCCAGCGACTGGCGTGGTGGAAGAATTATCTCGATCAGTGCTACCAACCTTTGGGAAAAGCCAATAGTACTCTTAGCCGCCCGCGTACCCTTACCCTCCTTTACCCTACACTAATGTGGAATCAGTGGCGTGCCCAGGATTTTCAAAAGGGAGGGGTTATGTATACTTTTTCTTGGAAGTTAGCCCTCATTTTGTCATATTTTCCTAACTTTGACGTTCTTTTTTTTAGGAATACTGGGCCAAAAAGGAGGGGTTATAACCCCCACCAACCCCCCCTTGGGCACGCCACTGTGTGGAATATGCGGACATGAATTTCTTCTACAGGAGAGCAAACTGCAATGCAGTGGAGGCTGCACGCCCGTACCAGGTAGCTCTTCCTGGCTGACGACACACTGATCGTCGCGTGTTCATAAGATTACACCAATGCCTCTGAAAACATGGGAGTCTTGAATATGGAGAAAGAAGCGGTAACAGAATACATATCACAGTGGAAGAAGAGGAAAGCATTTTACAACGCATTGAAGAAGCACCAGGGATGTCAACTAGGAGGATCGCGGCATAGGAGTGAGCTGTTTCTCGCAGCAGTGTGTGGCACATTTTACATCGCCAGTTGCTCTACCCGTACCATCTCCAACATGTACAAGGTCACCAAGCAACGGATTGCAAGGCCAGGGTTAGGTTTTGTGAGTGGGTGCTGCAAACAGTTGCATTACACCGCTTTTTAACTGATATTTTGTTCACAAACGAAGCTGGATTCACTCGTGACGGAATTTTGAACTTTCATAATACTCACGTGTAGTGTGACAAAAATTCCCATGAAATGTTTGAGTCATAACATCAACGTTTCACCTTGAATGTGTGAATTGGTGTAGTAGGTGATTTCATATTGGGACATCACATCCTACCACTCAAACTCAATGGTCATGGGTACTTTCAGTTCCTACGTAATCATCATCTATGCATCCTGGAATATGTTCACCATCATCATCGGTTGTGTGTGGTTCATTCTAGGGATGGCCAGATCGGGATCCTGGCGGATCCGGTTGGTTCCGGATCCTAAAATTGTTCGGATCCGGATCCAGAACTTTTGGATTCGGATCCAGAATTTTCGGATCCGGATCCGGTACTTTCGGATCTGGATCCGTAATTTTCGGATCCAGATCCATTTTGCCATCCCACATGCGCTTCTTTGGAAAGTAAGAATGTGTTTATAACATATTGTTATCTGCTAATATACATATATATATATATATATATAATACACACACACACACACACACACACACACACACACACACACACACACACACACACACATATATATATATATATATATATATATATATATATATATATATATATATATATATATATATATATATATATATTGTGTGTGCGCGCGTGCGCGATTTGTAATTAATTAATACACTTACAAAGGAGGTCTAAGTCTCCCCCTCCGATTTCCATGAAACGTAGCAGGTGTATAGAGCCCCCCCTCAAATGTAAAGATGAGAAATTGAAGTGGGGATCTGACCCCGAAGAAACAGGGGGCATAGGGCCTCTCTATACACCTGTCAAATTTCATGGGAATCGGAGGGGAACACAGGGGTCAGATGATCCCCAGGTCAATTTGTCCTCATCTTGACATTTGAGTCGGGTTTTGCCCCCTAAAACAGTTTTTTTTTAGCGGAAACAAAAACAACGTATTTCTTCCTTTGGGCCCCTCTATACACCTGCCAAGTTTCATGAAAATCGGAGGGGGACACAGGGGTCAGATCCTTACTTCAATTTGTCCTCATCTTGACATTTGAGAGGATTTTGCCCACTAAAACAGTTTTTAGCTCAAACAAAAAAACACGTATTTCTTCCTTTTGGGCCCATCTATACACCTGCCACGTTTCATGGAAATCGGAGGGGAACACAGGGGTCAGATCCCCACTTCAATTTGTCCACATCTTGACATTTGAGGGGAGATTGCCCCCCTAGAACAGATTTTTAGCCGAAACAGAAAAACACGTATTTCTTCATTTGGGCCCGTTTATACACACACCTGCCAAGTTTCATGGAAATCGGAGGGGGGACACGGGGTCAGATCCCCACTTCAATTTCTCCTCATCTTGACAATTGAGTGGGTTTTGCCCTTTAAAACCGTTTTTTAGCTGAAACAAAAAAAACACGTATTTCTTCATTTAGGCCCTGCCAAGTTTCATGGAAATCGGAGTGGGACACATAGGTCAAATGCCCACTTCAATTTGTCCCCATATTGACATTTGAGGGTGGTTGCCCCCTAAAACAGTTCTTTAGCTGAAACAAAAAAACAGGTATTTCTTCCTTTGGGCCCGTTTATACACACACCTGCCAAGTATCATGGAAATCGGAGGGGGACACAGGGGTCAGATCCTCACTTCAATTTGTCCTCATCTACATTTGAAGGGGTTTGCCCCCTAAAACTGTTTTTTATAGCTGAAAAAAAAAACACGTATTTCTTCCTTTGGGCCCCACTATACGCCTGCCAAGTTTAATGGAAATCGGAGTTGGACACTTAGATAACCTCCCTTGTTAGTCTTACACTTTGTAATTATATAACACTGCATATATTATAATGTTTTATTTTAATTTGTAAAACTGTAACTGTAGAACAATTGTATAATTTTTGTATAACATTTCTATCTTGATATATGTGTTAAAGGTTTCATCCTGGAATGGAATGTCTCACATTTATGTGTGTTTTCATTTCCAATACATTCGAATGAATACATATTCGTTTCAATGGCATTTACAAAATCACCTCTGACATTTTATGTTAAACAAGTAAGATTATTTTTGTGCACGAGTGTGTTAGCCGATGCGTAGCAAAGTATTTTAGGAAGAACACTTGAAAAAATTATTGTAGGACTAACTAATGAAAAATTTCTTTGTAATCGAAGATCATAATACCTTTTAAGGTGTGGTAATATTATAATGGGATTGAGATCCGAAACTTTCGGATCCGGATCCAGATCCGAAACTTTCAGACCCGGATCCGTTTGGCCATTCCTAGTTCATTCACGATGGGGCACCAGAACATTTTGCTTTACCTGTGCGGAGGCACCTTACGCGACGCTATGGTCGGCACTGGGTAGGTCGTGCGGGGCCTGTATTGTGGCCTCCATGGTCACCTGATTTAAATCCATTGCATTTTTGTATTTAAGGTCACATGAAGATCATGGTGTACAGTTCTCTTGTCATAAATTACGAAATAGTTAAAGCGGTTTTACTATAAGTTTTTATTTAGTTTTTGCTTTATGTTAGTATGAATCAATTAATTTCATAGTTATTATTATCTTGCATTATTGTTTTACTTTTATTGTGAGTAGGCTATTGATGTAAATCTGGCAATGATCTCTTGAGAGAGAGGGAAGGAAAAGAGAGAGAGAGAGAGAGAGAGAGCATTCAAAACATCACAACCACAGTAATTCGTGTGTGATTTTTGTTATTATTCCTATAGTAAAGTATATTTGAAGTCAAAAGTAATTGTTTATCTTTTGTTTCTTATAACAAAAACTCTTCCGCCGGAAACTTTTGGTGGGGTGATTCAAATTTGATCCTGCCACGCAGTGGCGTGCCCAAGGGGGGGTTGGTTGGGGTTATAACCCCCCCTTTTGGTCCAGTATTCCTAAAAAAAAGAACATCAAAGGTAGGAAAAGATGGCAAAATGAGAGCTGACTACCAGAAAAAGTGTACTTAACCCCTCCCTTTCGAAAATCCTGGGCACGCCACTGCTGCCACGTAATTCGCCTGCTAAGAGGATGTTACAAATCTTAAGAACAGATGAAGACGAGAAAAATGCAAGTTTATAACTAGCTGTATGTTATGCCCCTAATTAGACGTATTCATTCCAATTATAACGTTTAACTAAAATTTAAAATTAATTTTATTTCCTATGGGACGCTAGGACCCTTTAGGTGCGAGGCCCCGGGCAGTCGCCCACCCCCTTGCTCTGATGTGTGATCAAACATTGCGAAGGATAATTTGCGTAATAGTGTCCTCAACTGCTAAGAAACCAGTACCCAAATTGTCAATTTCTCTATTTGTATTCCCATTTTTATTTTGCATCTAGTTTCTTTTAAGGAACAGAATTGTGTTGATATGAATCGATGTTGTCCTTTCCTTGTTGAAGTTTATATTTCAATTCATGAGCATCACAACAGACTGAATTAAAATGCAATTGAGATGGTTAATCTGTACTGCTGGACATTTCGGCGACTATTCTTTTCTGTGTTCATATTGAAGGGAAATTTGGAGCTAATTTTAAGTGAAAAGGGAAATTCGATGAAAAATAGCGAATTTTCAGGGAAATTTTAAGACAGACTAAACATTAATTATATTAAACATTATAACAGATTCCAGTTTTGAAAATGAGATTTTTTTTTATTATTTTGTCGTATACTTTGTTCTGAGAGGAAGGGTGGAATTTGGGTTGACCCACATCTGTCTACCGTTTGGGACCGGAGGTCTTTGGCCATTCACCCTTATGGTAGTGGGAGTCCGAGGGTATTGTTTATTTAAGCTTTCCCCGGTTCTCTGAATTTTGCCTCAAACACTACACCTGCAAACCATAAAGTTATCTTTGTCGCAAACCTTCATTGGACACTGGGTGGGTTATTCGTCGTGTGCGAGTGTTTGGTGGAAGGCTGTGCCCGTCTTGGACGACGGGAGAACAAGGGAAGCAAAGGAGACTATCTGCAACTCCAGAATATATTAGAAAACGTCGTGGAGAATTATCGGAAGACGAAAAAACACAGCAGAAACAAGTTAAAAAATTCCGTGCAGAGTGGCAAAAAATGACCAACAATGGATTAAATTTTAATAAAAAACTTGCTGTGTTTTAGAAGTTTCCACCTAATATGTGAAATTTACCAGAATAGAACATTTGCTCAGGTATGTACTATATATATATCTTTTTTTAATAAAACGCGTACATCCATGCGCCGAACTTAACATTTTTATGGGGAGGCAAAAATGTGATTTTCCACAGAAACTTTTCATATGTGCGCCTTATAACAGCATTTTGTGTAGAATATTTTTAATTTTCTTCTGATGGTGTGATGAAGACAAGGGGCATTGGCCTCCCTAAATCCAATCTCTGTTTGTGTGTTTTGCTTTTTACTGTTGGAAATCTTCAGTTGCCAACTATAACATAGTTTTAGCTTTCATCTCAAAACAAAAAAATTAGCTTGGTTTAGAAATAAAATCTAAATCTTCCAAAAAAAACATTAAAAAGTTATTGATTTTATTGTTTATGGATTTGGTTTATTTTACTTCGCTTTTCTGCCACTTTTGACTAATTGCAAAGATGGGGATGAGTAATGATATGATTAAATTTATGAATGGACACTCACAAACAGCCATGCCCAGGCCGGGATTCGAACCCGGTACCCCTGGCGTCGTAGCATTTAAAAGTTAAATTGATTAACATTTTATACATACATACGAACATGGGTCAATGATAGTATTTAATTATTATTATTATTATTATTATTATTATTAATAATAATAATAATTCTTTAGATGAAGGGAAAAAATGGGCGAAAAAGGGAAATTTTACCCCTTGGAAAGGGAAATTGTGCTTACAGATTGTGGCAACACTGGTTGAGACGTCTGAACTGTCGTTGTTGCTTGCATGTTTCGAATTAAATTGACTGTTTAATTGTTTTTATCTCATTGGTATTTATTCTACTAACATGTTATAGCATCTTCATAAGAGCAATACCGATAAGTAAAATAAAGATTGTGGTTGCAAGTCGGTGTGCACAAAGGGCACATTCTGTGTGTGAAACTTGGGAGACGCTTGTTTCAAATGTGCAAATATTCTGCGTGCAAAAAATGGGTCGAAAAGTACAGCGACAGTATCAAGAAATTGGAGAAGATTTTCAAACATTATGCAGACTTTGTTTGAAGAAGTCAAGCTTGAAAATAGACATGTATGAAGATGATGAACGACCAAGAGACATTCCGGGGAAAATACTGAATTGTTTAACCCTCAAGGTAATGCAATTTTGCTATTTATTCTTTTAACGCCCAACATGCAAATTTTAATTTTTGAAGGTGTGAAGTGCGTCAAGAAGCGGTGCGACCACTTTTACAAGATGGTGAGAATAGAGGAAAGAGCTTGTTTCACCCAGTGATGATAGTATGCAAGCGTAGACCACCGCACCGCTGTTTGCGCTATCGGCAAGCGAGACGCTTGCATAACTGTAGACTGTCCGTGAGTGAAGCGCGCAAATTTCCTTAACTAGTTTAAGGAGTGATTTATTTACATACCAATTTATGAAAGCAGGTGCTGAAACTGCCTTCGTTGTCCACAAATATTTCACACCTCTTGATGAGTCACCTATAACTCCTGGGTAATTATGCGATATCGCCCGAACACCTCTCACTTGTTTATTTCGTTAATTTTAGCATTGATACGTACCTATTCTGCATTGCGGAAGATTCTTTAACCCTCCATTGCATGAATTAAGAAAATGAAACTAAAAAAAAAATTATTTTTGGTTTTTATTGTCAATTGGTTGTACATATGGAAAGAATGTTAACCAAAATCATCTACCACTATTTGAATTTGAGATACCAGTATGTGCCAGATATGGCACGGGTAACAGTAGTATAAGCCGGAGATACATTAAACTCGTTTGTTTTCAAATAAAAATCATTGCTACTTACCTCATATGCATAGCGGAAGATTTTTGAAGCTGGGGATCACTAACATTATAATCATTTATTGGTCGTTGTTAATTCGGCACGCAAATTTTGACTCACGTTGTCTATCGTCAGCTAATATGCAGTATCGTCAGCTGATGTGCAGTGTTTCCAAACTTATGAACCGATAAATGCCGCACAAACTATTCACGAAAGATTTTGAAGCGAAAATTGAGGCTAGACTCTACTTTACGTTCTTATCTGCATGGTGATTGCTTCTTTGCGTTCGCGGTGCGGCACCCGGCATCTCTTCGGGTTAGTAACTTTTTATTTTTACACTTTCTGTTCACGATAGCCCCACTATCCATTCATGGGGTCGAGGTATGCCTACGAGGTTAGGTTAGGTTCCATTAGCACTCATTTTACCCCATAATATGTGCTTCATCATCTAAAAAATTCCTCAGTACGTTCAATTGCACATATCCGGACAACATCGGTTTTTCTCGACTCACTCCTTCAGGAAATTTTTCCTCGCTTTGGGATTTACGTTGTTGAATTCCTTATAAAATAAGCTTTCCAACGATATATGAGACGTATTCCTTAGGAAAAGGACGTAAACTAGAGTCTTACCTTACATTGGAAAAAAAAACTGCTCACACGTCATCTTGTCAAACTTCCGCGTGGTTGCTACACTGTGAGGGGGTTACATAACCGAACGCACGGAACATTTGATTCACGTAGTCGACGGTAATGGTGACACGAGCTATCGTACAACGGAGATGCATGATTGACGAAAAATACCTTATTTACAGGCAAAATACGTTGCACGATTCTGAAAAACAATTTCCCCGGCTTCAGAAAGTCCCCAAGAACGCAATTGCGTAAGTACTTTCTCATCTTTTCTCCTGTAAATTTTAAGAAATCCGTCTCCGGCTTATACTACTGTTACCATGGCACGTTGTGCACCTTTGCATTAATGGTAAAAATGGGCAAATTTCATGCATTATTAGTTTCTATGGGATTGTGCAAAGTAATTTTTCAAATAATTTTTTTGAACTGAACACTTAGAACATTTTTCAAGTCACTTACAATATGTTCCAAATATGATACAATATGCACATGTGAAGCTCAAGGAATTAATTATAGTGAATAGTGAAGTAAATATTTAACAAACCATACTGTATTATTTTATGTCACATTGTGTGAAATTCTACAAAACAATTATTTGTTTTCTTGAGACACAGATGAACAGAACATTTAGAACATTTTATGAAGGACTTGCCACTGCACTTAGGTTTCTTACATCTCTGGCGATCATCAGTAACTTCAGGCCAATGGCTCGTCGCATCCAACCTAACATCAGAGACAGGGATTGCTGCTCTTGGGCCCTTATGTCTCTTGGCTTCCAGTTCTTGTTCAACTTCTCTACTCTGACGACCAGATTTTTTTCGAATATTCGACTTTTTGCATAAAGCAAGGCACTCCGCAACTTCTGCTTTGAACTGGAAGAGGTTTAGTACTTCACGTGGAGACATTCCTTGCTCTATCTTAGTTCTACGATACAAAATCCATGCAGAGACAACTGTGAAGTCCAGCATGTGAGTAAATAGCCTGAAATACCATTTTTTCGAACGAAGTTGTATTCTATACAGTGACAGAAGTGAGTCTAGTAAATCCACTCCTCCCATGTGCTTATTGTAAGCCAAAACTACACTTGGGCAGTCAACATCTTTGAATGTTTTCTCTGAGGAAAACCATCTCTTAGCCTTTCCTGCAGGTTGACTTCCCACAAATGTTGACATCAAGTTCACAGTCTTGTTATCAAACCAACGGACACATGATATTTCTGTCCCATCTATTGTGGCTGTAACTTCATCATATGAACCCCGTCCTTTCTTTTTCAAATCTTTTTCGCTTACTAAATTACATCCAGGAACTCGATTTATTCTGACTGTGCCAATGCTGAAAATTCCCTCATCTGAAAGGTAACATTGCAATTTAGGGCTGTTGAAATAATTGTCAAAATATACCTTATGGTTAGCATGCCTTGGGACTGGTTGAGTCAATCTAATTACCACATTTCCTGATGCACCACAGTCAATTTAATTAGGAAGTGTGTCAGTTGCTTTTCCACTATAAAGTTCAAAATTGTATGGAAGTCCACTGACTCCTGAAATAACATACAATTTATAACCCCAGCGATGAGGCTTTTTGGGATTATACTGTTTTAGTGAGCTCCGTCCTTTGAAAGCACATATTTGTTCGTCTACAGACAGATTCTCTTCCATTGGAACTTTCAGGCATTGAACTTTTATGTTTTCTAAGAGTGGTCTTATTTTATGTTGCTTATCATATCCAGGTTGATCCCGAGATACCTGAGTGGAATTATCATTGAAATGTAAGAACTGTTTTAATTCTTCCCATTGGTTCAGTTTCATCAGGGAGGCAATTTGGGGTATGAAGAAACTGCTGTTCCAATATAGTCTTGATCTAGGCAGTTTGATGATAGACATCCACAAAGGAGAACCTAAAAACTTTTCCATATCATCTTTTGTCAGATCAATTGGTTTCTGAGGTCTTTTCTGTGCTGAATAGAGTCGTGTTTGTTCCACAATCAGTTCTATCAGTTCAGGTGTGAAGTAAAAGGAAAAGAAATCAAATGGACTTTTGAGAGCAGAAACACACTGGGGCAAATCTGTAACACCTGAAAATAATGTGTCACTAGCCGAATGTTGGAGGTAATTGTGCTTCCATATTATGCGTCTTCCATCTACAGCTCTTGTAGATTGTTGACAACCCTCGGAGGAAGATCCTGCAGCTGGTTCTTCATTGGATGACTTTCTTTCAACATCTTCCATACTTTGTGAATCATCATCACTGCTAGTACAGTCATCATTTTCAGGTACATCTGGAATAAAGAATACGAGTAATTAGGATTTATATTTTCTAAACATGCAACAAATTTGAAAGCAATGTAATTTCAATCAATATGAAATTATTTTAGATAGGCACGCACAGGAGATGTCCTACGTAGAAATTTTCAGCGAAAAATGCAGGCTGGACCAGAACTCGAACCCGGGTCTCTGGCATACCGTGCCATTACTCTAACCACTGAGCTACCGAGTCAGCCTAGCCTCGCCTGATTTTTTGCTATCGCTGTTTTACCTGAGTGGAATTATTATTATTATTATTTGTATAACCTGCAAATAATAAATTCCACCATGCTTTACAAATTTGATATAATTATCAGTGATAATATGATATCATATCATTATCATAATATGATAAATTTCATCATTTCTATAAACCTAGGAAGGACAACTGCATACTTAATCATTTATATTTGATGACAATTTATCGTTTTGTGATTGCAATGGTTTTCATTGTGGTATTTCTATTACTTTTATCATGATTATACAAAATAAATAAAATTATACTTACATTCAGGATCATCATCAGAGCAAGACAAGTCAGAATCTTCGCTGCTACTCGGCAGTTGCCACTCATTTGAAAATGTTCTAGGGAGATTCTTTCGCCCATAAAAGGAATTTGGATCCATGACCTCTATTGCACAATGTGCCACATGTGGCACAAACACAGAAAACCAAGTTCTCACACTATGCGTAACAAATAATTGTATAAAACAATTGTAAATCGAACAAGAATGTTCAGGAACAAAATGTATATAGTTCTTATTGGTCAGAAATAAATAATCACTGAAAAAAAATCTATTATTTTTGTCCATCAACTTCACGTCCACACGAAGAGCACAACAGAACATTTGGCATGCTGTAATTCAGAAATTAACCACAAGGTGGCACCAGTTCCTGCAGACCAAGTAACACATTCATAACGAACAGCCTCATGCACATGTAGTTGAAGAGAGGTAAAAGGTGAAAACCCTAGAACGGAAAAAACGGTATGTCGCAGATATGGCACAACATGCGGTACCGGGTTAAGGTGAAGTTATACCTTTTTCCATAAAATAGTGTCAACTTTTCATATTACGAGTCATTATTTGTCTTCCTTGTTCAGCTTGGGTAACAGACAATATGGAGTGGACTCGCCATGGATCATCGCACGTCGTGCTTGTGTTTTGTCGCTTTGGAGTGGTTATGCATTGTTTCAACATTCTTAACCGAAAAATACCTACTTTCGTGTTCATTATGTCATCACAAACCATTGACGGTTAGCCCCAAAAATTATTCACGATAGCCCCATGAACCATTGACAGATGGCCCCAAAAACCATTCACAATAGCCCCATGAACCATTGACGGATAGCCCCAAAACTCATTCACGCCCCAAAAACCATTTCCGGCAAGGTTAGGTTAGGTAAGCATAGTTAAAAAAAAAGAAAAAAATTCTCGTAAAAAAAAGGCACGTTTGTAAACACTGGCGAGACCACGTGACTTTTGATGCTCGCGCCACCTGCAGGTACATAATGGGAACAACGGCATAATGTTGTCGCTTAGAAAATGCAAGTTCCTTACATGAAAAGTGATTATTCCTTGTTCTGCAGCATTCTATCCTGAAGTTTTCAGTTTCCGCGAAAGAAAATACCTCCAAGAACTTGTCAATGCTATAGAAACTGATTTCAGTAAGTAGTTTCTCCTGTAAATTTGAAGAAATCTGTTCGGGCGATATCACATATTTACCGTTCTTGTTGATCAGTGTTGATAATTTCTTTGCGGATGTTTCGTTTCAGTTCTTCCAGGGTATGTGTGGATTTGACTTGTTTACAGCAATTTCTTAACGTACCCCAGAGATAAGAATTGGAGCGAACTTTGGTACCAGTTTCATAGATCTGAGACACATTAAAATCACATATTTTGTGTTTCGCATGGTTCGTACTTACCAATTGTGGGTACTTGTTTACTATCCGTCGGACAGATTTCTTCATTTCTACAGAAGAAACTACTTACCGTAATAAGTTCCTGTAGTATTGTCTAACATCGGGAGTTTGGGCCTCATTTGGGGGCAGGTGTCTCCGTCCAATTTCTAACATGCCTTTAACAGGGAGTCTATAGAAATAGCCGGAGCGGAGGTGGGGCCATGTTAGGGGTTGGGTGCAGTAGGTCAATTACCCCAGGGGCTGAGCCCAGAATCGGTGGGAAATTTGAGTCAAAAATTTCAAACGAAAATAATTTTCCGGGATGGATAGTCCCAAAAACCAATCACGGAATGTTCCACAAAGCAGATAGGTAAGTACGGATGTCAAAAATTGATGAAACTCAGAAGTTATAGGTGTCCAACGGATAGTAAACTTTTACTGCGATGGAACTTATACATTATGCACGGGTAGCTGACGGATAGCCCCACAAACCATTCATGGATAGCCCCACGAACCATTTCCGATAAGGTTAGGTTTGGTTACGTTAGGCAAGCATAGTAAAGAAAAGAATGGGTTTTAAACTCTTGACAGGGGCTTATGTCATCATACGTACGCAGCATCCAGTTGTCGTAGGGCAAGCAAATGAAAGCAATGGCAATTGAGCGTCTGTGAGATATTTCTCTTGAAAAATACATGTTTTCCCCGGTCAAATTTATTCCACGATGAAAGAAAATACCTCGACGAACGTTGTAAACCTTGAAAAACTCATTTCCGTAAGTAGTTTTTTGTGTAAAATTGAAGAAATGTGTCTCCGATGTATGAAACTTGTTACCCGAACTTTTACACCAGGCAATCTTGTTTGAAATCACCTTTGAACTTCACGTGTCGATTGAGTTAACGCACATGAATCATGAATAAATACTCGCTGTGCAGTAGAAAACATTTGCTGAACCATAACACACTTTGTAGTTGAATACACTAGAAAAAGCACAATACATAACTAGCACCCCATCACGTCACATTCGCCAGACTAATAAACAGGCCCCACAGTAAAAAGCAAGGACCCTTATCACTTCACAGTCTTGTGTCTACTTTCAGTACATCCATAAAAAAAAAATGATTTCTAGCCTCCCCCCCCCCCCCATCATCAGCTTACGTTAGTAGGTGTGTCAATAAAGATTTATCAAAAATGTGTGAGCATCCAAGGTGACTAATTTGAACACCTTGAAGCTGGTACCAAAGTGGTAAAATTCTGATCTCCGGGAAACTTATTTCTTCAATTTTACAGAAGAAAGTACTTACGGAACTGAGTTTCTGTAGACTTTCGAAAAGGTCATGGAAGTGTTTTCTCCCTTCGTTCAATTTATTCGGCCGGTAAATCAGGTATTTTTCAACATTAATGTCTCTCCGATGCACAAAAGCTCTTGCCTCCATTACCTTCCACTACGTGAATCGGATGTTCTGTGGGTTTGATGACATAACCCCCGGTCAGTGTTTCCAATCATGCTGTTGTTTTGCAAGAAGATGACAGTTTTAACTATGTTTGCCTAACCTAACCTTGCCGTGCATGGTTTCTGGGGCTATCTGTGCATGGTTTGTGGGGCTATCTGTAAATGGTGTGTGGGGCTATGCGTGAATGGGTTTTCGAACCTGGGAAAAAAAATACAAAATCAGTGTACATGAAAGTAGTTATTTTTAGGTGAAGAAGGTTGGAAACACTGCATACCCACTGATGATAGACAACGCTAGTCAAGATTTGCCCGCCATTTTGTGTGTAACGCAAGCGAAAGAGCAACGAACAATAATTACTCGATATGTGGAAAATTGATACTATTTTCGTGAAAAAAGCAAAATCCCACCTTAAAGAATCCTTAGCAATGCAAAATACGTAAGTACGAATGTGAAAAATAACAAAATAAACGAATTTGAGGCATTTCCCGGAGATCACAATTTTTAATATTACTATCACTACATTAGTGGCCACGGTGGCTCAGTCTGTAACGCATCTGACTACCATGCTCAAGGTCCCGGGTTCGATCCCCGGCCGGTTCAAATCCGGGAACTTTCCTAACGTTGGAAGCGGCCCCGGCGCCCACCCAGTGTCGAATGACATGGGTACCTGGGGGAAACCCTGGGGGTTAATGGCGGTCAGGGGCGTGATGCTGATCACATCACCCCACTCATGACCGGATCAAGAAAGTGTGGGGCGTTACCCCCACACCCCCTATACGCCTTCATGGCGTGGTGCTAAGCACAGGGGAGCACTTTATCTTTTTTTTATCACTATATTACTATTTTTAGATGGTTGTATTTTATCCCACTCCAAAATCTATTTGTATTTTAGTTATTTTACGTTACTTTTGTGCCTCTACGGGTAAGTACGACAATAAGGTTAAATTGAAAACTGGTGAAATGGATGAAGTGACACAAACAGTGAAATGTCCATGCCTTACTAGGAGGAGCCTCTTACTTCGTAGCGTGGGCTTATTAGTTTGTACGTGTTTATGTGTTTCTAGCAGATGAGGATGATATGTTGCACCATATCACCCCTAACGATACCTGTACACCAACCACCAGCAGAAGGCAAATTGATTTGTTATTGTTAACATTGAACTTCAAAGATTGTGGAAAATCACTGACATTGAAAGGCAGCACGTTAGCTTCACACAACTTTCTATGATTTCCTGTCATAAATATTCTTCGCGAAAATAGAGGCATCGCAAATCCCTTGTGTCGGTGCTGAGAAAGGGCAAACTTGAGGGTGTTTTCTACGTACCCTCTTAGATTTTATCACCGGAAGATGTGGAAGAGATGAAAGACGTTGGTCTGGTCCCTCGGACGGTTTACTTTCTCTTGTTTGAAACATGTCCACTCATGAAATGTAGATGTTCGGTTTATTTTCGCCAAACACAGGGTGCTGGGTTTAGCACCATTGTTACAAAAGTATCGTTGACATTTACACCGTAAACAACGTGCGCCACTGCAGCAGGGGGATTTTATTGTGACCCTTTGCTTGGCCACAAAGTTATTCACAACCTATCTCATCCCCTTCCCGTCTGGAAAATGAATGTTGACATAAAGGTACCTTATTTCAGACATACGAGTTGATTTCAGTCACAGTAATTTACATCCATTATTATAATAGGGATGTAGGAATGTGATAATTTCAAACTCGAGTGGTGTTTTCTGAGAGGGAAATGCTATTTCGGGGTAATATGCCTTGTTTACCTGCCTGATAAATATACATTGTTTCCCCCTCGCTGGAAAAATCTCCCCCCCCCCCCCCCAAGAACATCGTTCATCGGCTACTATTAGATCATTGGATTTTGTAGCAAATCCTCGGGTTTCCCAACGATGAATCTCCCAATTTTTTTCAAGTCTGATCTAGCAACACTGCACCGGGCACCGATAACGGCAGGGAAGATGCGCAAACGCTTTTGACCGAAGGTTTTTTTCCTTGTGGTCAAACTATACTTCACTACCAAAAAGTCCAAATTCTGGTCCTGTGGGAGTGTCCCGTCACTAGTATCTTGACTTCCATCCTCATTGTCATTATTACCTCCAACAATTTATGTTGGGAGATGATGACAACGTTTTTCCAAATGTTTTTAGCTTTTTGAGAAGATCAAGCCTTTTACACTATTTCTGAGGAAATTTCTAGACTATCCTTACCTTTTTTAATGTTTGCTTTCTGTGCAGGTCCCTTTACGTCTTGCATTTTTAACTTTTCTGAAGGAGCTCTTTACAACCCTTTTTTAATTTTAAGGTGAGGGTTAGACCATATACTTAGAAGGGTGCAAAATGCCCATACATGCCGGAGCACCCCCACAAAAAAAATCAATCATTCATTATCATTATCATGCAGAGGCAGAAAAGCAGTTTTAAGTAGGAAAATACAAGATACACTCAAATACCACTCACAAAGAGTAAGTTCTCTCATAAAAAATAACAACAAGAGTCGTGTCAGGGCACCACTGGCACACTGATGTGCACACCTATGGTTTCAAGCATTTGTGGATCGACATTTTGTCTTTGTTGAGGCCACTATCAGAATGGTCAATGCTAATGCTCGCAAATATGCAAAAACTCATTATAAACAAACAACAATCACACAAAATTATTTCATAATATTTTGAAAAATCCAAGATGAATCTGTTTTAAGAAATGTGAAAAATAATTTTCTTTTTAAATTTTCAGCCAAGTTATTGTTGAGAACAGTACTTTTGTTATTCCATGAATATTTTTGAAAATGGAAGAAAATAGAAATCTCAGTTTAATTTTTTTCTGTTTGAGACCATTCCTATAATTTAATCTTGTTATTAATATAGAGTGTTGTTGTAGTTCTTTTAAAGAATAGAGACTGGAAGTATCTGTAACTTTTTTTGCTTGGCATAATTTTGAAAATAAGCATGATTTCTTATGACTTCGAAAATGTATGCCTCTTCACATCTTTGCACTTTATTATCACCATCTACAGGGGAAAAAAATATTTCAGATTGTATGTATGTTTGAATATTTTGTTACACTTATTTTGCAATTAGGAAATGTTCCTACAGCACCTTTAAAACTCCCTGAACAAAAGAACATTACTGTCATGAGGAAGAGGCAAATACCACCATGTTTTATTTCAGCTTTCTCCAAATTCTATACTCTTTTCAAGAGCACTTAGCCAATGGTCATTTGAACTAATGGAAAAAGAGTATGCAGGCCTCTAGCCAGATGAATATATCAGTACATTAAACATCTTGCTTAATCCTTCTAGGAAATTACCACTATACACTATTTAGATTAGATATTTGTAGGATTTCAGGGTGGATTTTCAGGCCCCTGTGCTCCCCCTTCCCCCAGCTACGTGGCTGAATATAGGGATCAAAATTTGCAATCATATACTTTTTTAACTTCAAATGTAAACTGGATTAACTTGAAAAAATTTATTCATGAAATTCTGATAAAGCATGTTGATTTTCCCAATTTTATGTTAACACTTGATAAAAAAACTGGCTATTGTTCAGTTCCGATTAACTTATAGGTGCACAAAGAGAACAAAGTTTCTGTGTGTAGTTCATGTAAGTATAATGCTTTTCTTGTTCCTTATTATTGATTGTTTTACATGAAGGTTACTGAAGATGACCGCCTGCCGAAGTTTGTGTGCATGACATGCGTAGACAAGTTGGATAACTTCCAGGAGTTTCGAGACATGTGCCATGAATCTGAGACTCTTCTCAATGACTACATCTCGCAAGTGGAAGAATGCAAGGAAAGGAATGAATCCTACAAGGTGAGTACAATTCATGTGTTTCTTAAGAAATACAGAGTAGACTGTAGTCATAAATGGAATGCTATTTTTTCTATATTCTAAGAAAAGATGTCTGTGTGGCAACAGACCTGGAACCTAGGAAGAATGAGAGAATTTTAAGTGACCAAGGAAAACTTGGGAGTTATTTTATTTACAAGACTATTGTATGTCAAAGACTAATCATTTGGTTTAGTGGTCTCAGTCAGGGTTGTTTAAGGTCCAGGAATTTTAAATAAATTCAATTCCGGTCCAGGAGAGAAAATCAGCAAGCATAAATGGGTTCTGGACCGTAAGGAACCTTTTTATCTGTAAAGTATTTCAGTTTGGTCCAGGAACCTTTTTTCCTGATCAATTTAAATACGGTCCAGAAACCTTTTTTCTGAATGACTTTAAATACAGTCCAGGAACCTTTTTTTAATGAAACAATACACAACTTGGACCGAATTTAAATTGTGTGAGAAAAAATGGTTCCAGTCGTTCAGCGGAACCCAATAGAACTCATCAGAATTTATGGGTTCCTGGCCCTTTAACGACCCTGGTCTCAATATAGACTGGTTTCTAGTTCTCAAGAAATGAGCCTCCCTGATGGCATAGTGGTGACATTGTCACCTTGTAATCAAGGGGGTCCCGTCCTGACTTAGATATTTGTTCAGGGTGGCGACAGACCTGGAAAACCTGGAAAACCGGGAAAAGTCAGGGAATTTGAGGTGTCAAAAAAAGTCAGGGAAATGTCAGGGAATTTCGTCCTTTTTTTTTTTTAATATATCGTTATGGAACTCTGCACGGGAACAGGAAATCTCGTTCGTAAGTTTCATCCTCAACTTTCAGGCCCCTTTTATGCACACCACGGCGCCAGGAAGCAGTGATGGCAGGAGGATAGAGAGAGAGAGAGAGAGAGAGAGAGAGAGAGAGAGAGAGAGAGAGAGAGAGAGAGTGTGTGTGAGAGAAAGAGAGAGATAGAGAGATATTTCTCTCCCCCGGGCTTCTCGGCGGGAATTTTAAATTCGAACACTCTTTGAAGGAAAATTGTTATAACTCGGGCACCATGGGAGCAATCTACTTAGGATAACTTTTGTTTTGCAGCTAAAACATCAGAGCATGCAACAGTGTACAATTTAGAACGCCGAACCGAGGAAGGGGGTTTGGGGGCACGACCCCCGAATTTCAATGGAAAAAAACATAAAAGTCTGGAGTTTCCCCCTCTTCTCCCACTATTTTGGGGAGAAGGCGCGAACTTTAGTATTCTTTTCAAAGAATGGAAATTTCTCAAGAGAGTGAAACATGTTTCATGTTCTTGGGTGCCATACAAGTTGAATAATAAGCCAAAATGTGATTATTTTTTTTTACGAAAAATAGGTAATTTTCATTTTTGGAGGAAAATTGTTATGGGAGCAAACTACTTCGGATAAGTTTTGTTTTGCAGCTAAAACATCATAGCATGCAACCGTGTACAATTCAGAACGCCGGACCGAGGAAGCAGGCTTGGGGGCACGACCCCCGAATTTCAATGGATAAAACATAAAACTTTGGAGTTTGCCCCTTCTTCCTCCACTATTTTGGGGAGAGGGCGCAAACTTTAGTACTCTTTTCAAAGAATAAACATTTCTCAAAAGAACGTAACATGTTTCATGTTCTTGGGTGCCATACAAGTTGAATAATAAGCCAAAATTTGATTTTTTTTTACGAAAAATAGGTAATTTGTATTTTTGGAAGTATTTTTTTAAAAATCGGGCACTATGGTAGCAATCTACTTCGGATAAGTTTTGTTTGTCAGATAGAACATCAGAGCATGCAACCGTGTATATTTCAGAACACCGGACCGAGGAAGGGGGCTTGCGGGGCGCGACCCTCCAATTTCAATGAAGAAAAAATCTGGAGTTTGCCTCCTCTTCTCCCGCTATTTTGGAGAGAAGACGCAAACCTTAGTATTCCCTTCAAAGAATGGACGTTTCCAGAGAGAATGAAACATGTTTCATGTTTTTGGGTGCGATACAAGTTGAATAATAAGTCAAAATGTGAAACTCTGTTTTTTACTAAAAAATAGGTAATTTACATATTACTCAGAAAATTTGTTATAACTCGGGCACTATGGGAGCAATCTACTTGGGATAAGTTTTGTTTTTCAGCTAAAACATCAGAGCATGCAACAATGTACAATTCAGAATGCCGAACCGAGGAAGGAGGGTTGGGGGGCGCGACCCCCGAATTTCAATGAAAAAACTATAAAAATCTGGAGTTTGCCCCTTCTTCTCCCGCTATTTGGGGGAGAAGGCGCAAACCTTAGTATTCTCTTCAAAGAATGGACGTTTTCAAAACGATTGAAACATTTCATGTTCCTGGGTGCCATAAAAGTTGAATAATGAGCCAAAAATGTGAAACTCTGTTCGGAAATGTGGCATGGATATGTTGCGGGGAGAGGGGGGAGGTTGGTCATCAATATGAATTTCCCAGGCTTGATCCAGACCTGTGTCAGAGTTTCCACCCAAACATAAGAGTATATAGGTCCAAAAAGCACATTCATTTCGTAATCGGCACCATGATACCATATGGTATCATCGGGCCAGTATGACCTTACTCTGATGATATCATCGGGGGAGTAAAGGTTAAGCCTCTAAATATTACATGGAAAATGCATTGAATTATCATTTTTTTCTTGTCCGTATAGGAGTAGTAAGGCAACTTAACAGATGGAGGGGATAAGAGCCGGTGGTGTCGTCCGATAGTTGTCGGATGTCGTAGTAAGGCATTTTCTTGGTCAAACTGAAGGAACATTGAAACAAATAGGTTCCATTGATACATACGATTTTTGTCGAATATCGCCACCCGACTAAGTATCTCACTACAACATGCGACAGAAATTGCATTGATTGCAACATCCTACAAAAATTTCATGCATAAACAAGAAGAGCTTTAGACTGCAAATATGCTGCTGGAATGTATTACTCTTCTGGCTCACTTTACATTCTTTAATGTAGCAGTGCTTACGAAGGTCCTCTTTCATCATCCTGACGTATTACTGATTTCGCACAAGTTAACATACGTTTACAATGACATTGCACTATTCTTAGATATCAAGAAGAATCCAACCAAACGGGATATATATTGAATACTATCACGAAAAAGTGAAACATAAATCTGCATTGGTGCACATTATAAAAATTGGCAAGTGCATGCTCCCAACCTCAAATTTACTGCAACACTAATTTTGCAATGAAATTAACGCCACTCTCTGTCCTGTCTGTTAGTAGGGACATTGATTTTTCGCAAACGCCAAAACCGTGAAAAATGGTAATTGCTGTGAAGTTATGTTTAGGAATGTGCAGTGATATCTGGACACATTTTTCGCCCGTTAGAAATATCGAAATACTGCGTATTTGGCATAAAATGCGAATTGTTGGCGTTTTTAGCGTTTTTTTTTAAAGGAATGTCCTAAAACAAAGAAATATTCCATGAAATCCAACATGCTTGTCTTTTCTAGGCCATGTTTGTGTACATAGAACATGCAAGTTTTCCAACATTTTATTCAAGAGTAAACTATAGAGTTATACGTACATGGAATAATTCCGACAGCCACATTAAATCATGTAAAAGTGGCAAGGTTTCTAACAGGAGATCGAGTTGCGTATCTACAGTCACACGGGAGCAGCATCTTTAGTATTTGTCGCACGAGATATGTTTTGAATTACCAAGCTAAGTGTGCACCATCGGCATTTGTCAAGCGACTAATAATGGAGCTCAGTCGTTAGGGCGTCTGACTACTATGCGAGAGACCCGGGGTCGATCCCCTGCGGGGGAGAACCGGGATGTTTTCCACCTATTCAAACTGCTCCGGCACCACCCAGCATCATATGAAGCTGGTACCTTGAGGAAACTTTGAGGGATAAAGGTAGCCAGGAGCGTGGTGCTGATCACATCACCCCCACCTTCAGCCGTAATCAAGAAAGTGTGGGGCCCTAACTCCAAACCCCTATACACCTTCATGGAAAAGGGCAGGGGAGCTATTTACTTTTACTTCCTCAAAAATATGTTCCAACATATCAAACTGTCTCGAAAATACGTAGACCATTTGACCTACAATTTAAAATAATAGTTTAAAAGCACAATGGCGTATTAAGTTTCAGTATATTTGGCAGATAAATGTTCTAAAACAAAAACGCGAATTTTGGGAAACGTAACACTAACAAGTCAAAAAAATACAATGCCAATTTTTGGTGCCATAATATATCGGTATTGGTCACATGAGATTGATTGATTTTAATTCTTTGGGTGCATCGCCACTTATGGTCATTATGCACCCTTCAGTATATACGGGGAAATTTCCATTATCTAAAATCCATACCTTAAAATTCAAAAATGGGGTATGGAAATAACTTTCCCAAAATAACTTTCAAGATATCAAACTCTCACAAAGAGGCGTAAGCCATGTGATTTACAATTTGAAACAGTAGTTTTAAAACACCATGAAGGTATAATTTGAGATATTTGCCAGAAAATGCGCTAAAATGAAAATGTGAATTTTCGTTAAAATAACACGTTATAGTAAAAAAAAAAAGAAGAAAGAAAGAAAATACAACAATTTGAAAAAAAGTAACAAAATATCAAGGTCCCTACCGATTAGGTATAAATAAAACAAGAGTATCAGTTGTAATTTATTGCATTAGTAACAGTGATTCCTAACCTAATTTTCGGCATAATCACCACCGTTGTTCTGGCATTTGTCGTAGCATGGCACTAAATTTTGTATGCCCATGGTATATGTGTCTGACTGCAAGGACTGGAACTATCTCTACCGCAGTGTTGCTGTGAACTCCTTGCCCTGCCAGAGACCTCTTCAGTTAAACAAAGAGATGAAAGTCGGTACATTCAAGGCCAGGGCTGTACAGGAAGTGGTCCAAAATCTCTCACCTGAAGTGATGGAACACCCGCGTGTACTCAGCTGTATGGGGTTGTGCACATTTGATTGGCCTTCGTGAATTGTCTGCACCATCGTCTGACCATACTATCATTCACAACATCTGGTCTGCTCACGATTGCTGATTGCTCTGTGCCAAATTTTGAGCGTGCAAAAATCTGATTACTACACGTAGGCTACATCGCAGTCGGTGGGAGATTGTATGAGAGCTGCAATATTTAACCTAGAACTTTCTTAAAACGGCTGCATTGCAACTGTACCAGGTTACAGCTACATGCCACTTCTTCCTGCCTGCATGTGTGTGTGTCGCTCTCCGACCACTAGTGCTGCGTATAGGGAACATTGGACTTTTTTCAGGATGCCCCTCGTATATGAACTTTCAGAAGCTTTTATTATTAGAGTGTTCCTGTTTTAATGTGTGGTTAGCTAAGTCAGGTACCTATACAATGAGATTCTATAAATTGCTTGCGTTAAATTTCTAATATCTACATACACTTTTCATCAGCATTAATGGTATAACTGCATGTTGTCAGTTTCACAGTACTTCACTTGGATATACTGTACTGAAGCAGAAATCCCATTGATAATGTAAGGAAATATGATACCAGTGGAAATATCAACATTTAATCCCGAGAATGTATAAGGAGACTGATAAATTACAAATTGCATTTCTTAATCAATCACTCTTCACTCTTATCTCATTTAGTCGTAACTTTAAAAATAATCAAGTATTTTATTTTAAACTTACTGCGTATGACAACATTCCGTAATCCCTAGCTTGTGAATTGTAATAATTTTCCAAATTCACTATTTTGCAGTTTGAATTCAAATCATAGAGAATAGAGAAATTCTGTCAATTTCATAGAAGATAATATTGGTACTTAACAAAACCATACGTGGATCTGTATGAGTTTATTATTTCTATTTGTAAAAACATCGATTTAGTTTAGTTTGTAATTGTCAGGGAAAAATGTAAATTTTGTCCTGGAAAACCTGGAAAAGTCAGGGAATTTCATTTCTGCTTGTTTGTAGCCACCCTGTTTGTTGGAATGTGCATAGTGGTTCGGATTCCATTTTAAAATGTAGGTCCAGTCCTGTTCTGTGCATAAAGTGGACTTAAAACAAACTCAAGTAAGAAAACTGTGTGTCCACTTCTGTTGACCATCTCAAGCCCGACCTGCATTTTTAGAGGACTGCCTTGCATTTTGTGAGTCAAATCTGCTTTGTTGGTGATCAAAAATTAATGTGGCAAACAAACGTTTGCCAGTTTGCAAGTTATCAACCTTCTGCATGAATCGAACAAGTGTTCTCGGGTTACCAGCCAGGTTAAATCGGCGTTAGCTTCCAATGTTTCGAGCACAATGTGATGATTCCAATGAAATGTTGGAAACTAACGGTGATTTAACCTGGCTGGTAACCGAGAACACTTGTTTGAATCATGTCGCCAGGAAAGCTAGAATTTCTATTTTCTCCATGAACATTAAACTATATGCTCCATGAAAGTTCCATGCTTTCACATCCATCATGCCACATGGTTTCAGATTATCAACCTCTTGATCTCTATTGCCTGCATCTGAAGGCTACTAGACCTTTCAGTGTGCATGCAGACAAGATTGTGGCCACACTTCAGGTTGACAATGACCTTCCAGACATGTCTCTGATCCAAATGCTGCTTCCCACTTGGCAGTATCCTGCACCTTACTTTGATTTTTCTGGAGCTTCGATCCAGGTACCCCAGTTTCGGTGTTTTCTTTATGGACGGTTCCAGAACAGATGAATCAGGTGGCTGTGCCTGATTGATGGCTCTAAGACTACATCTTTGTTTTACACCCTGGACTTTATGGCATAGCTATATACTACACTGTATGCACTGGACTTTGCCTTGGAGCAAAGCTTAGCAGTTCTCCTTGACACCTGGCCAGAAGAGTTTTAAAAGAAACAGGGAACAAGCTTTGTGCTATCAAACCAAGCATTGGTGCCTGATGTTCCTCATATCATATGTTCTGCTGAGAAGTCTTGACCTTTCTTGTTGGACACAGTCGAGTCATCGGCCATCACCTGGTAGTTTTGGTTGAATGTCTGGAACTTCATATCCCCAGGAGCCAGTCCCAACTGCCTTTCATCCATGTTGGGAGGCACCAAAAATGTTTTACTTACCCTGTTTCCTTGCTTTCCTTAGCTTCAATATGTGGCAAATCTTTTTGTAATTATTTTTTACATTATTTATGAAGAAACAAATTTGTGGTTGCATCTATGATTTCTTTTTGGAAGCACTTCCCTTCGATGTCGGCGCAGGGAAGGGGTTAATGTCTACATTTCTGAGAAAGGCTTGGTGTGTACAGAGTCTGTAAGAATATGTTTTAGTATTTCCAATTTTCATACTTTTTTAATGTGTTGCATGTTCGTCCCTTGTAGGACCATTCACAACAATCATGCACCATTGGTTAAATTTATACGTTTTGTCATACCTAATACAGGGGATGGACAAAAATATGGAAACACCTGCAAAGAAAAGCTGAAATGTTGTAGCTAAGAAGGTGCAGGACCGCCTTTAGCTTCCAAAACGGCCTGCAGTCTCCGAGGAATGGACAAATACAAGCCCTGGATAGTGGATAACAGGATCTTGCACCATTCTTCATGCAAAACATGGTCACAATGTCGGTGTCCTTCTGTCTTTGTCACTCAGTGTATATTCTCGTCCATGCAGGTGTTCTATCTGATGTTTTTCTGGACTCATTATTATGTCATCATGATCTTGGATAGAGTCCCTCTCGATACGCCAAATAACATGGATACTTTGGTAACAGAAGCACCTGCAAGGCAGGCACCAACAATTTGCCCTCTTTGAAACACTGTCAGCTCGGACATGATTCAGTATCAACTGCACTGCATGCTATCTACAGTGCAACTGTCGACTCCCTCCTTCTCACGGTGTCAAACAAAAGAATGTCGCACCGCGTCCGATTTCAAGTGGAAAAATTGCGTCGAGGTCACCAGTTCCGATGTCGTGGTGTTTCCATATTTTTGTCCATCCCCTGTATATAGTTACTCACTGTTGAGTGGTTTGTTTCACTTGAAAACAGGATCCAAAGAACTATTGTCTTTCACATAAATGAGAATGTATTTTTATACAGAGTCAGAATATCACTAAATTGTAAATTTGAATTCATCTGAATGTTTAGGAAAATTGTTTTTATGCTGATGTAAATAATAGTTCAGGCAATTTACGGTTTGACCTGGGGAAAATTGCTTCAGAAGGTTTTTAAACAGTTTGTAGCACAGAAATCATTGCTGAATAACATATCCAAAATCAGGACCAGGGGAAAACCTCCCAAAATGGATTTCAAAATGGCGGAAGGCTATTTTCTGCTAAAGGCTAAAATAAAGTAATTGATACATTTTAGAGAGAGTTAATGCTTTTATTTTCATTTGATAATATTTAAACTAAAACTATCTTTCAACAATATACTATTTCTTGTGTAATTTTGATATTAAAAGTTTTTTATAGAAGTTATAAATTGAGAAAGTAACAATTACTTCAAATAAAATTATTTTTTTAAGTTCTCGTGAATATAAAGTAAACTTTTAAGGATGGACAAGGTTTAATTAATAGTCTTCATCACTGTAAACACTGGCGTACACAAGGGGGCTACATAGGGCTACAGTCCCTCCTGAAATTTTGAGAAAAATAAAATTTTTAAGTGAAAGCAGGAAATAACTTGGGAAAATGAATCTGCTAATTGCAAATATCTCTTAAATTAATCCTTAGATTTCAATTTTGAGTGAAAGTTCCAAATATACGAAATATTTTATTGTGTACCCCCCCCCTACCCCGTCCATAGGATGTTCTTAATGTCTGTTTTCCAACCCCCTCCCCTCCAAAAAAAATTATCCTGCGTACGCTAGTGACTGCCATCATATTATTATTACAACCATTCGCCATTGTTGAAGAGGACAATTAGGCTTGCATCCACATCGTGAAGTATGATCAAGGTTCAACATGCAGGAACAGCTAATCATCTTAAGGAGGAAATCTGGATTTAGTGGGTGTACAGCATAGCAGGAATTATTCATTACATACCAACCCCCACTCTTATACGATCATCTCTTCTCTATACTTCCATATTCTTATTTGAAAGTTTGTGCGAATGTTATGGTACTTTGTGGACGAATCGGTAGGTAACAAACACTTAGGTGTAACAAACAATGTACCTGCAGCTACGTTTTCAATTAACATTCTACAACATAGTTCTGGATTCCAACAACGATCTCAGTCATACAACAGAAGCATTTATTTTCTTCCAACGGCTACAATATCTGAATGTTGGCACGAATGTAAACAAAATGAATTTGCAGCTGAACTGAGTTCAGTTACCTTCATCAGTTTGTCTAATACTGAGGATTTCCCAATCGAACGCATTCTTGATGGGGTTTCGAGTTTTTATTTTATGTCCACTTCATTCACAGATACGCTAATCAGGACTGGACATGAAGTTTCAGGTGGGATCGTATTAACTACGTGCCTCCATTAGGTATCGAACCCTGAACCCATTGAATACAAGGGAATGGACGTTATCACGACACCATCGGAGAGGCCAGAAGAATTCTAGGTGTGGTGTTACAGTCAGTGAAAACATACAGAAACATGAGCAACTTGCAGATGTCACGACCCAACAATGATTGAATTCCAAGGATATCATGCACAGTATTGGGAGATGGTCTCCTCCTTATGTCACTGCGATAGTATGACTTGAAACCATTATCCTTGGCCTGGTACAGAAGCAAATCAGCCTCTTCCCTCTATTACTGTTGTACAAATACTTACATTTTGTGATGATGAGACTGCAGCAAGAACGATGACCACATGAGCATCCTCACCTGCTTTGTACACATCACATGTGTTTCTTCAATGCGTCACCAATAAGGGAAATAATTGCTTGGTTTGGTTCTTCATTATGTAGGGAGTGTTGTTTCTTGCCAGCGCTGATCTAACATTCCTACTGGTCTTATGCAGATTTTTCTGAGGATTATGGCCTTGATTGTTGGAAAGCCACTCTGTAGCCATCAGAAACAACCTTATCCCTTCCATCTGTTTTCAGAGTGAAATCTACCAATGTTCTTGTGTGTTTCATTGTTACGCCATGGAACGGAATGTTGGAGAGATCCATCATCCAAAAGTACTGGCTTATACAATGGATTTTTTCAACTTCCATTCGAAAGTTGCTGGTGTATTTGAGTATTGTATGACCTAACTGAGGCTTGTTGACTATCCTCAACACACTTGATAATTCGAATAATGTATGAGGATACACACAAATCTAGTAAGACATGGCATCTTCCAGTGGCACCACCGTGGTAATAGTAGTCATTCTCTGAACGAGTGCTGCATCTACTTGTATATCGTATCCGATAGGACTCGCAACAGCAGCAGCAGCAGCAGAAAATCCTACGATTTTCACTTTTGTCAACCTTTTGGCAGAATATTTGAACACCTCTTTCTCAATTTTTTTGAAGATGATGTTTGTACCGATGTAATGCAATTTGTCAAAATTAACTCCAGGATAAGCTGTGACTCCTGCACTAGTGTTGCAGAAACTTGAGTCAGAATGGAATTAAGATGTGGATTCCAGTTGTTCCATTGTTTCTTAAATATCATTATGGTCCCAGTTTGTATATCGCATTTCATTGTGTTGTTCCCTACTCTTCAACAAAACTCTTGGATATTCTTGCATTAGCAAGTTGTAAGTGGAACACAAGTGCATGAAAACAGCCATGTTGCCTTCTGGATTTCTGTAAATCCACTTCCTCTAGTCAGTCCTACCTTGCTTTGCAGAGAATGCCTTAGTACTTGTTCTATTACGATCGGAGTTCCACCCAGGGTCCCAGGTTCGAATCCCGGTGGAGGAACATAGAGGTTTGGATTCCACTTTAAACTGTAAATCGAACCCCAATTAGCCTTTCTGTGCATTAAGTGGACTTGATAACTCAATCCGAGTCCGACCCATAACCTGTCACTTCATGTTGTCACAAATTTACCTCCCAGGAACATTATCTGCACGGTTGTATATTCAGACGACCAAAAAAAGTTTTCTGCAAGTACAGGTATAGGGACTGATGTCTGGCTGCTGCAATGATGGAGAGAATCTACAGCATAGCTTGCAACTGCAAATTGTCCAGGAGTCGGTTCTATCAGCTGTTATCAAGTTACATGCAATGCTGGTCATTCGTGGTTATCATATTTTAACTACGTTAAATTAGATCTTGTCCATTGTCCAATTTTTTCTGACAAATCGCACACAATTAAGAGATTTTCATTCTTAAAAGGCAAAATATAATTTGACACAACAAGAAAACGCAAATTATAAGTAATAATACACAACATATTAAAAAATATTCATAAGTAAACATAAAATGTTAGGAAATTCACAATAGCCAGTCCGCAATTTTGAAATCAGTTTTTGGGGGTTTTCCTGTGGTCCAATTTTGTCTGATTTTGGATATGTTATTCAGCAATGATTCCTGAGCTAGAAGTTGATTAAAAAGCTTCTGAAGCTATTTTGTCCAGGTTGGGTGGAAAATTGCCTTACTTTGCCTGGACTATAATGGTTTTTCTAGGCCAAGATTTGTAATAGTAGATTACGTATCAAGTAATTTACCTGCCCAGCCCTGATGCTGGCACATTTATTTTTGACACCCTATATATAACACCATAAAACAGCTTGCAACAAGAGAAAGGTGCAAAGTTTGTAGTTACTCTTGTTTCATTATTTTGGGTAGGAGAACCAAAGAGTTTCAAGAACTGGTTGGCCACATGCTGATGGCATCATTCTTTCTCTGAATAAATTTAGGAAACGAGTTTTTACATAGTTGTGAAAAATTGTTTTCTATTACAAATAATTAACTAGTAAATTATGTATACCAGTCCATCTGTGATACCAGCACATTTGTCTTTGATTTGCCTTCTGTAGAACACCACAGAACAGCATGTAACAAGAAAAGCACACAAAGTTTGTATTTTTTTGAGTTGTAAGTTCACTTTTATGAACAGATAGGCTAATTGGGACTCGACCTACAGTATGAAGTGGAATCTGATCCACTATGCCTCCACCAGATATCAAAACAAAGTTCATACTGACTCTGTTTCATTACTGTATTTACGCATGTATAATGAAGAACGTATATATACGTTATCCGTGATTTGAGCCCAGAAGGGGAAAACGTGAGAGTCATTCCATGCCAAATCAACACAGATATGTGCAATTTTTAACCTGACCATCTCCGATTTTCATGAAATTTGGGGAGTTGAAACTATGCATAGAACTTAGTAACTATGAAAATTTTTAGTCTCGTGCGTCTTGTAATTGTTAAATTATTCAAGGTCAAAGTTTGCAGAAATTGCCTTTTTTGAGCCCGCTTAGCTATGCTAAATCTGCTGTAACTCCGCCACTATTTTGCCTAGGAAGCTCAAATAAAGCTTATTGTACAGGGAATTGAATAAGTCTTCCAGTGATATATAACAAGTCTACCTTTAGATAAAAATATAATTTTGTCACGTAACCTTGACTTTTGACCTTGAATATCTCAAAACATGTCATCACCAAAAATCGTGAAAAAAATATATTTGGTCCCTCATACCATACTCTAAAACATACAAAAAATCATTCTGGGACTGCAATGGGATCAGAAGATACAAAATAATATGTGTAACTATGTGACTGATAAAAGCCCCATTACATGAACTATGAAGAGTCAAATGTCCCTTAACACCCCCTACAGAATGTGAAGGAGTTATCCTGGGTATAATTGGTCATAAAAGAAATAGGTTAGGCACAGGGAGATCCCTAGCCGTGTGTGTCAAGCGCAGATCCGGCATATTGTTGACTGCCATATTGAATTCAACGCAAAAATTTCAATGGAAAGTGGGTGATGTGATATATCAAATGAGGCTAGAATTTCACGAGAAATGAAGTGACGAAGGTTTATCCAACATATATTTAACCAGCAAAAATTTATTACTGCATGCTTGTAACCATTTTCTCCTTTTCGAGGTGTTAAAAACAAAGCATTGGAATGCTCCTAACGTGTTAGGAACTCATTGAGATCACGCTGACATCTTGGGAGAGAAAGAAGTATACACACCATTGCATATGATTTTAATCAGCTACATTCACATAATAGTTGAATAGTGAAGAATATTGGGAAAAGTATCTCAAACAATTACGTGACACTTCCTTTGGAATGAAAAATTCTTCAGTGACGAGGCAAATTTTTATTTTCACGGTGAAGTTAATAAAAATAATATGCAATACCTGTGATTTGCTCAGTCGAATGGTTGTTGCTGGTAAGCTAATTATGTGGTATAATTTATGCCGAACGGAAATGGTTGGTCCATATTCAACAACGGTACCTTAAATGGTGAGGGCTTCTTGGATTTGTTAAGTGAACAGGTTTTTTTCACCCTTGCTTACGGGATATGGCACTTTTCGAGAGTTTTGAAACAGGACAGAGTGTGACCACACTATGTGGACATTTTCGCAATTTCTTCATGGTAATTTTCTAGGTAGATTGATGGGCACACGGGGATCTATTAAAAGGCCTGCACATTCCCCAGATCTAACATCTTAGGAGGACTTTACCTTCAGAAACATTTGAAGAGAATGGTGCATGCACTAAAAGTCCCTGATATTGACCATCTGAGAGAGGACATAGTTTCTTGCGATGTTGTTGCACATGCTACATTACCAAATGTTCTATGCGAGTGTGAGAGACTTCAACGAGTGTGCTCAAAGGAACATTGACAACATTATAATGTGCATATATCGTAAGTGAAAGATATGTGTATAACTTTTTGCTGGCGTAAGATACGTTGGAAAATCCTTCGTCACTTCATTTCTCGTGAAATTCTAGCCTCATTTGATATATCACATCACCCACTTTCCTTTGAAATTTTTGCGTTGAATTCAATATGGCGGTCAACAATATGCCGGACCTGCACTTGACACACACGGCTAGGGATCTCCCTGTGCCTAACCTATTTCTTTTATGACCAATTATACCCAGGATAACTCCTTCACATTTTGTAGGGAGTGTTAAGGGACATTTGACTCTTCATAGTTCATGTAATGGGGCTTTTATCAATCACATAGTTACACATATTAGTTTGTATCTTCTGATCCCATTGCAGTCCCAGAATGATTTTTTGGTATGTTTTAGAGTATGGAATGAGGGACCAAATATATTTTTTTCACGATTTTTGGTGATGACATGTTTTGAGATATTCAAGGTCAAAAGTCAAGGTCACGTGACAAAATTATATTTTTATCCAAAGGTAGACTTGTTATATATCACTGGAAAGCTTGTTCAATTCCCTGTACAATAAGCTTTATTTGAGCTTCCTAGGCAAAATAGGGGCGGAGTTACAGCAGATTTAGTATAGCTAAGCGGGCTCAAAAAGGGCAATTTATGCTAACTTTGACCTTGAATAATTTAACAATTACAAGATGCACGAAACTAAAAATTTTTATACTTACTAAGTTCCATGCATAGTTTCAACTCCCCAAATTTCATGAAAATCGGAGATGGTCAGGTCAAAGGCTGTGTTGATTTCGCATGGAATGACTCGAATGTATACATTCTCCGCACCGAAAGGGTTAAATCACTCAAAAAGAGAAGTCTGTGCTAAAGCATTTATGTTGGACAAACGATTTGAAATATTTTTTGAACACGTTCTATTTCACATTTGCTAATAATTTAAAACAAGCACACAAGCTGTTTTTTTGCAAGACAGAAAATGCATGACAAATATAATTCTTCATACATGTATAACTTTCATGTACAACATATGTTTTACACATATGCAACATAAAGTGACGTAAAAGATAAGGAAACACATGTGCAACATTTTAACACTAAATTGTGTATGTATTCAGTTTCTTTAATATATATATATATATATAACATATTATTTAAATGCATTACATAATCAATTCTTCCGCCTCATAACAAACCAACAGCAAAATCTCTCAAATGTTCCTTTTCATCCAATAAATTGGTCATGCATTTAAGACCAAACTGATTAGCAGTAACAGTCTTACTTCTCTCTCTGGTAATTTACAGTGCATTACAGAAAATAATGATATTGCTCGCTTTGCTAGCAAGAAAATTATTGCAAACTGAATACAATATTAATTTAATAGGGTGCTGCATTCTCTCTTTTATAACGTTTTAATTTAGATTGTTCACTGCCTCCTAGCTACAGCTCTGAACTTTTATGAATTTACAGTTCCTATTGGTTCAACAGGAAGGCATCACTCAATATCAAAGGAAGATACTAATGTAGTTTAACAAATTTTTAGTTCATTGAATTGCTAATTTCAGTTCTAAGCAGAGTGCACAGAAGTGGTATGCTTTGGAACCTGTAATATGTTTTGAAAGCTGTGTCTGTTACTTATCTTTATGAAGAATTAAAATGCCATGTCAAATAAGACTAGATTTTGATTTCATGAGCCCAATATGTGTGAATGTGTTAATGGAAACTGGTTGAATGTATGGCAAAATTTTCAATTGTTTATAAAACCGCTTAAACTTGAAAGTGGAAGTTCTCCTTTGGGATTGGCATTTTTGAAAAAAATATTATTTTTTATTTTTTTTAAAAAAAATCAGAAGGCTACAGCAAGAGAACTTTGACACATATTTACAAATGGAGGTTATCATTTTAATCAGAAACTTATTCTCTTTCAAATACAAGAAACAGCAACAAAATATCTTGAACCGTTCCAGAGATAGAGCATTTTAATATTTTGCCGAAAATCGCATGTGAGAAATTATGCATGAGGTGCCATTTTTGGCGACCTGTATCTCAGTCCAGGAATTTTTTTATCTCATATTTTTTAATAATTTTTCATTATATTTGGAGGAAGATAAAGGGTTGTATACTTAGAATATGAGAATATATTTGGAGGAAGATAAAGGGTTGTATACTTAGAATATGAGAATATATTTGGAGGAAGATAAAGGGTTGTATACTTAGAATATGAGAAAATATTTAGAATTACTCCACAAGCTTAGTAACTATTGTTACAAAGCTGGGACGTTAAATTATCCCCTAGTTGTGGAATCACCCAGATGCTCTCCTGGCTCTGTGTTTATAGGATAAAATCAACACATTATTTATTTCTTGTAGTTGTCCAAGCACGACATTTGTAACCATCAGTTTTGGGAGGCTTCTACATATTTGACTTTCATCTGATGTCTTCATTGTTCAATACAACACCATAGTGGAATACAGAAAACACCTAAGTTTCCATAAGCTGCTGCTTTGTAATTTTGTGTAACTGATTGTTGCACTATATAATTACAAGGTGGTTAACTGCATTCCAATGAGTTGCCTCCCCGATGGAATAGTGGTAGCATCCTTGCTTTGCAATCAAGGGGTCCCGGGTTCGATACCCGGTGAAGGCACATAGTGGTTCGGATCCCACTTGAAACTGTAGGTCGAGTTCCGATTAGCCTTACTGTGCATAAAGTGGACTTAAAACACCAACTAAACTTAACTGAACTGTATTCCAAGATATTCCTGTGCATTGTTTTATTTCTGCCTCACAACTGCCCTGACTAGAAACTAATGTTCCGATATAGATGAACAAATTTCATTGTTTGGTGTTAAGTCTTGTAGTCTATGGCTCCCATCAAAAATTTTTTTTTCTTCTTCTGATTTGTCTCATTCTATGACTTGCTTCTCTGTAGTTTAATGTTTAACACACTTGCCTTTTGTGGGAGCAGTCCAGGTTCGTTTTCAGGTGGGAGTTCCAAAATTACAGGGTTCACTCAGTATCATGAGGAGAACTGGGGAGCTATGTGAAAGCACTATTAATGGACTCCACTCTTGAAAACAGCAGCTATACCCTGTCCCAACTATCTCTGGAGCAAGGCTGCACATAGCGACAGAGAATCAAGGACTGTAACTGCCTTCTCTTTCCCCCCTCCACACAGTCCTGTTCCTTCTCCAGTGTGTCACTACTTGCTCAGAGAGTTGTTTTTGTCCACCTCCTCCAGAGATAGATGGGACAGGGTATAGGGGACAAGGTGTGCTGACCGTGCTTCACCCATTGAAGAGCCTCTTGGCAGGTCTTCGCCCTCAATAGGCTGTTTGAATCATGGAGTGTTTTTTTTTCCCTCACCTTGATCATTTGTACCATATATATATATAGATATTTGTCATCTTTTTCTTTTTTTTTTGTGCCCATTGCAGTAGTATAATTTGGATGTAATAGGTGTCCCTACTTTCATTATTTGAGTATAGCTTCTTAGTTAAATGTGCACTGTCTTTTCAGGCTTCTAGTGCTTCAACCTCATTACAAGAAGAAGAAATTGAAGCAGGAAGCAAGCAGGAGCTAGATACTGATGAATCACATTCACCTCCACCTCGACAACCAGCGCCTGACTTCGTGACTTGCACAGTTAAGGCTGAACCTGAGGATGTTCCTTTTCACGATGAGACAGATGCATATGCTTGGCAACCAGAACCTTCATCATCTGTTAAATCGGAGCAGGTGCTAGTTAAGCTGGACTCGATTGAGGAAAATCCCTCCCATGTATATGTGAACATTGGTGCAGGGACGAGTGAGTTTGGTCAGGAGGAAAGTGAACATTTGGGGCCCAGTGACAGTAGTGTGCAGTTTGAAGACAGTTCTTTTGAGGACAGTGATGGTAACAAAGTTGAAATAGAATCTGAAGAAGTGAAAGAGACTGAACTGAAGATTGAAAGTGAAGGCCCAGCTGCTGAAGAAGAAGGGTAAGTTGCATGATGCTTTCTCTAGAACAGAATTGAGTATGACAATACTGCAACTGTACCGTATCAAAATTCTGTTACCTAGAATCTTGAGTAGCAAATCATTTAGTTCCATGCAAACAATGGGCCATGAGTTCCTTTCAATTAGCAATTATCAGTTTCAACGTTGGTTCTTTGTACTGAATCATCCACCAGAGATATGTATTATTAAGTTTTCAACATCTCGAAATGAAACAATATTTATTCTTTCGGCACATTTTTTCATTCACCATTCCCTGCTTTAATAGGCAGGTCTTTCACTCTACCTGTACTCTTTCCGATTTTTTACCATGTGCTTCAAGGCAGCATAGCATCCACTTAATTTATACATAATATCATCTAGATTTTCTTCTTTCTACTTTTGTCATTAACCATTCCTTCCGGTGCATCTTTTAACAGACAGTTCCTTCTTTGTCAGTGTCCCAGCCAATTTTTTTTTTCCTTTTCTTCATCACTTTGATCACTCTCTGGTGTAAGTCATTGTAGTAATGGTGTTAATTTTTGGTGAGCTTGTCCATTATTGGTTTTAATTAGAGCTGAGTCAATACCACTTTGAACCGATACCGATACTCTCACCGATACCCACCGATACCGATACTTGTATAATACCAGTATAAAATAACAAAGGCTATTATATACCGTGCGTCCATTTCGATCTTCGGCCGAGAGATCGGGAGAAGCCTGGCGGGCGGCGCTGACGGAGGTGCCGACATTTGCGGCCTGTAATGCCCGCATATTTTTATGGACATATGCAGACATTTATATATTATTGCAAAACTAGCACTAACCTGTGTTATAAGAGTTGTTCAAAGTGATGTCCACCTACATTCACACATTCCTGGCATCGTTTGATGAAATTTTGATTCACACGCAAAAGTTCTTCTTCCATAATTCTTCCTAGTTCTGCCCTTATATTGTCTTTTAGTTCGTCGATGCTATGAGGGTTATTTCGGTAGACTCAATTTTTCAAGGTTCCCCACAAATAATAGTCACATACGGTAAGATCTGGCGAACGTGAAGGCCATAAACCTCTTGAAATTATTCTGTCATCAAACACCTCCCTTATAGCGTCCAAAGAATCAGCGGCGGTATGGGCTGTGGCCGAATCTTGTTGAAAATACCCATATTGTCTCTCATTATCTGATAACAACTGAAAAAACGGCGCGAGTATTTGTGTGCGGTACCTCTCTGAATTTATTGTGTCTTCAAAAAATATAGGCCCTATTATTCTTTTGGCACTTACAGCACACCACACACCAATTTTTGCATCGTGTAACGGAACTTCGTGTATTATTCGGGGATTTTCAGTGCTTAAGTATCTATTGTTCTGTGAACAAACATGACCACGCAAGTGAAACCATGCCTCATCCGAAAAAAATATTAACTGTGGATCAACAATACCATCTACAATATTCTGCAAAACCCAATTACAGAAATTTACTCTACTTACGTTGTCAGGGGGCCGTAATTCTTGCACTATAGAAACTCTGTACGGTTTTAATTTTAGTACCTTAGTGGCTGTATGTGCTGATGATTTTGACACGCCAATCTCCTGTGAAACACGGCGTAGAGGTTTGTTTGGAGAATGTTCTAACGCTGCACCAATTTCATCGAGTTTTGCTTCGGTTAGAATCCGTCGTTTTTGCTTAGGTGTTTTAATATTTAACGATCCAGTTTCTCGTAATTTAAGGACAAGACGTCTAACCGTATCTCTATGTGGAGGTGAAATGCCTGGGAATTTCTGTACAAATTGCCTACACACGTCTCGACACGAGTCTGTTTTCACGTAAGTGTCATACATAAAAATTCTTTGTTCTTACGTGAACCTTGCGGCTGGCATTCCAATCGTCTGACTGACACAACACACATACACACTGCAATAACACAAACAAGTAACGGCAAGTAACCAAGAATAACACTCTTACGCACAGTACGAAATTAACACGCTCTTGGTTTACATCTGCCTGCCACTATATTCACAGCTCTGTAGTCGCGAAGGGACAAAAAACTTGAGCTAGGAGATTTCGGATTGCAAGGAAGCTCACGAACACCATTAGCTTTTAACGGTTCGTCTGCAGCGTAATCTTGATACAGTGTTGCACATTCGAAACCTCCAAACGATCCCCATCGACACAAAACTCTTTCAAGGATATAAACTTAAGCAGGACGTTACTGGTCAAAACTATGATTAAAATGTTTTACAGAGTATTATCTGTGGCTGTTAACATCATTTCTAAAGCATATTTATTTGTGTATATAAGGGTGGAACTTGGAAGAATTACAGAAGAACTTTTGCGTGTTATAACACAGGTTAGTGCTCGTTTTGCAAGATGTCCACAAAAATAAGCGAGCATTACAGGCCTCAAATGTCGGCATCTCCGTCAGCACCGCCCGCCACGTTTCTCCCGATCTCTCGGCTGCAGATCCAAATGGACACACTGTATATACACATACATACATACATATACATGGGCGTACCCAAAAGAAACCGAACTAATTTTTTTGTGAACTTATTTATTCACAATTTAAGTACAAACCTTCAATCCTCTTCAAAGTACTCTCCACTTGCATTAAGACACTTGTCCCATCTTTGATTCCATTTTTCAAAACATTTTTTTAAAGTCATCTTTTGTGATGCGTGACAGCACCTACGTCGTTTTTTTCTTCACCTCAGCAACATCAGCAAAATGCTTTCCTTCCATGTCTCCTTTCATTCTAGGAAACAAAAAAAAAGTTGCCCGGAGCAAGGTCGTTGAGTATGGGGGTGAGGAACAGGGGTCATACCATTTTTGGTCAAGAATTGTCGTACAGACAGGGCTGTGTGAGCCGGGGCATCGTCATGATGGAAAAACCAGTCACCTGACTGCCACAAATCGGCCCGCTTCCGCCGCACACTGTTGCGCAATCATTTCAAAACTTCCAAGTAGAAAGCCTGGTTAACTGTCTGACCCTCTGGAACAAACTCTGAATGGATGACTCCTCTCACATCGAAAAAACAAAGCAGCATTGTTTTAATGTTTGATTTCACCTGACAAGCTTTCTTGGGGCACGGCGAACTTGAAGTCTTCCACTGGCTTGATGGTTGCTTCGATTCACGTTTCGTTACCTGTGATAATTTTTGAAAAAAAGTTTGGTAAATTTTGGGACTCTTCTTTCAAAGCACAGCATGCTTCCACGTGACCTTGTTTTTGTTCAGCAGTCAGCAGTCGTGGCACGAATTTGGCAGCCACCCTTTTCATTCCCAAATCGTCTGTCAGAATTTGCTGCACTGAACTCCAAGTCACTCCCGACATCACAATTTGTTCAATGGTCCGTCGTCAATCTTCGTTGATGATTTCACGAATTTTTTCAACGTTGTCATGTGTTCGGGCCGTGGAAGGACAACCAGAACGAGGTTTGTCATCAATTGACATTTCACCATTTTTGAAACGGGAAAACCACACAAACACTTGAGTTTTCCCCATAGCATCGTCCTTGTACGCCGTTTTTAACATTTCAGGAGTTTCTGTTCCACTCTTTCCGAGCAAAAAGCAGAATTTCATCACCGCACGCTGTTCCCGAAAATCAGCCATTGTAAAAACCACGATCACACAAAACAGTCACACAAAACTGAAAAAAGGTTTGGATCATTTTGGGACCCTTCTTTCAAAGCACGGCATGTTTCCAAGTGACCTTGGTTTTGTTCAGCAGTCAGCAGTGATGGCACGAATTTGGCAGCCACCCTTTTCATTCCCAAATCGTCTGTCAAAATTCGCTGCACTGAACTCCAAGTCACTTCCGACAGCTCCACAATTTGTTCAATGGTCCATCGTCGATCTTCGTTGATGATTTCACGAATTTTTTCAACATTGTCATGTGTTCGGGCTGTGGAAGGACGACCAGAACAAGGTTTGTCATCAATTGACATTTCACCATTTTTGAAATGGGAAAACCACACAAACACTTGAGTTTTCCCCATAGCATCATCCTTGTATGCCGTTTTTAACATTTCAAGAGTTTCTGTTCCACTCTTTCCGAGCAAAAAGCAGAATTTCACCACCGCACGCTGTTCCCGAAAATCAGCCATTGCAAAAACGACAATCACACAAAACAGCTGTCACTCTAAACTCTGCCGAAACGTGTCCTGACCTGCTTCAGCGACGGCACTCGGCTTACAGACTCAGGCAGGTTCGCTCTATCCGCTCCTAGCGGCAAAACGCGGTACTACAAAAGCTCTGCCCACCACAAAATTAGTTCGGTTTCTTTTGGGTACGCCCACGTATATATATAAAAATTATGTGTTTGTGAAATTATTATTATTACATTTTATACGTATGCATTTCTGATGACGAGTGATGAATAAATTAACCCACCAAACGATGCTCTGTTGTAACGATGCATCTCAACTTTACATTTTTTTAAGGTGACAATCGATCAGATGTTTCAAATATTAGAGAAATATTATGTGAAGCTAAGAGCAAGGCAATCTTGTGGTCGTCGTCGTCCTCTCCCCCAATGTTGAAAAATGAGATCATGCCTCTTCAACCTCCTCTAAAACTAAAGGATCACTCTTCCCAAACTAACATTAAATCATCGGTGAAGACAATAATATTTGGCGATTTACCAGCCCAGGACAAGATGTCTAAAACTAACAGTAAAGCTGTAATGTGAAACCGATCTCGTCTCCTTTTTGCCCATTAACAAAAAGAATAATAATTAGTAAACAAAATGTAAGGGGAGAATGAAAACTTACCAGTCTCTTGCTTCTATATCAGGCAATTGACTTCAGTACAGTGATATTCCGAAGTGACTTTGCTTTCGATATACTTTCGGCAAATTATTTCTAAGAAAGGTTAAATGCATGGTTCTATCGCTTGGCGTGGGAGGAAATCCAAACCCATCACTACACTTTCCAGAAACTAAGTGCCGTCATCTGTCATTCAAAGAAAATTATTCCCCTGCCACGTTCCTTGTGCCGAAACATGCCTGCTGAAACCCAGTCGGGACAAACAAGAGTCTAAAGTCGGAAAGGAAAAGGGGGATTAGCCCAGGTATTTGAATTTCCAGGAAAATGCTATGTGCTATGTCTGAGACACGTCCACCACTTTCATGGGCGATGACCTTTTTGACTGCGGGAGGTCACTAAAAAGAGGGATGTCCGCAAACACCAAAGAAAATGGAAGGATTACCAACAGATACATCGTTGGCTTTCTGGACCTCATTGGGGTTATTGTTACACGAGACTGCATCTGTACAAACAAAGCCTGGTAGACTTCGAAGGGAACTGAACAGAAGCAGCCAACTCCTATGGGTATAATTTCATGTTACGCTTGATTTGGAAGATACCTGACCGCGAGTCTTATCTGCTTACAGACCTTTGTGTCACACACTTGCTGTTCCCGGAAACTTGAGTACAGGTTCATTTAACAAATGCACAACTATTTTTATTTTTTCTTAAAACCAAAGGTAAGTTGAAAAAGGTGAACGAAACTTTGAAATGGAAAAAGAATTGGTTTTGGCCGCACATCTAGTGACTCAAAAACAATGGTATCGGCTAGTATCGGTGAAAAAATATCAACCGATACTTACCGATACCCCCGGTATCAGCTCAGCCTTAGTTTTAATAATTTGGAAAGTTTATTATGACATGAACTAGTTTGAATTTGTGTCAATCTGCTTATTAGTGAAATTTTACTTCGCTCTTTTTTCATCTTTGTTCGCTAAACCCTCGATTGACACAAATATCAGGAAGCACATACCATAATTAAGGTTTTGCATGAATTTTATTCAGTGACGATGGACAAGTTCATGTCATATGTGTGCTCTTACTGAACATGAAATTACTGACAGATTATACATCCTGTTATATACACTAGCTTAGCCTTTCTGGCAAAACACTGCAAACTGGAATCTCGCCGAGCTGTCCAAAGGCAATTGAACACAATAAATCAGATTGATGGTTAAAGGTAAATAATCAAACATGTGTTGTGTGGAAATTATTACACTTGCTTTGCTTAAACCAATGTTGAAGGAGTGAAGAACCAAAGCAGGTGTTTCTTTTCCCTGACATCAACAGACGGAACCTTGATTTTACATAATGCAGGCAATCTTGATGGTCTCAATGCAGCAAAATGCTATGAAATTTTCTTCTATTTACATTTTCCCACATTTTAAGTTTTTTCAGCTTGGTTAATTGAAAAACATAAAATCGAGGTTTCACTGTATTTGTAAAGGAATGTGTACCACAACAGTACACTCCTATTGGTCTGCAATATCATGGAACATCAGTGGAAGAAGCACCCTGTCTCTAATGTAACCCCCGCAAAAAAGTCCTACCTGATGTAACCCCGCAAAAAAAAGTCCCACGGTGTAAGGTTAGTGATCTTGGGGACCACAACATCAGGGGCATGTCCTATGCAATGCCTTGACATAAAATAAACAACGTTAAATTGTATTAAGTTTAATACTACTTATGTGAGTGAGGATGAAGCTTTTTTGGAACAACATTTCAGGATCCAACTGCCCCATTCATCAGGTTCGTAAATATTTTCCTAAGCACTGAACATAGTGCCGCGTTAAAAAGTGTTAAAAGAGGATTAGGTTGAGGGTATCCCTGACACATTCCTAATTAAAAAAAAAAACCTCCACATATTAAAAATCCTGTAAGACAAACCACCTATTTCGATTGAAACCACTTAAAAATGGGAACACATGAAATCGATAAAAACCCACGTCAGTTGCACGGCCAGCACTGGTGAACAACACCAATCTTATAATGAGGTGAAAGCTGCTTCCCCTCCTATTCAGTCCCACCTTCTCCTCCTATTACGTCGGCATTCTCAGAGGTCATCCGAGCGGCCGGTGGGGAATGAGAATTTGTGCTAGAATGGTGACATAATAGGAGGAGAAGGTGGGACTGATTAGGAGGGGAAGCAGCTTTCACCTCATTATAAGATTGTTGTTGTTTACCAGTGCTGGCTGTGCAACCGACATGGGTTTTTATCGATTTCATGTGTTCCCATTTTTAAGTGGTTTGTCTTTACGGGATTCTTAATATGTGGAATTTTAAATAAATAAATAAATTTTTAACACTTTTTAACGCGGCACTGTGTTCAGTGCTTAGGAAAATATTTACGAACCTGATGAAGGGGGCAGTTGGACCCTGAAACGTTGTTCAAAAAAGCTTCATACTCACTCACATAAGTAGTGTTAAACTTAACTTAATACAATTTAACGTTGTTTATTTTATTTAATAGTGAGTAGTACGCACCAAGCTACAATATGTTATAATGTCTTGACAACATTGTGTTTGGGTATCGACAAACTTGATGGTAGAAATGAAATATGGTTGTTTTGTATCGGAGATAGAAGCCACAGTTGTGACATCTCAAGCTATTTGTATTCCTGTTACTGTGTTATCCAGGAAGGAGAATGGCCCATAAATGTGTTCACGAGAGATGGCACGGAACGTTTTAATCTTCGCATAATCATAGTCATGTTCCACATAAACATATAAGTATTCAGTTCTCAAAATCCTAATATTGTGGCAGTTTACTTTTTACCTGATATGGAAGATAGCTTGATACCTGAACACAACCTTCTCCATAAAACTTTCATCTTCTGCCATCATTCCCTGGAACTCTTAAACAAAATTGAAACCGGACCCTGTGATCTAACAGTTGGGCTGAAAAGTTCGTAGGCTAACATAGTAAAAAATATTTTTTTGACAAAATTCGATTTTATTATGCAATATAGTTGCCTTCGAGGGCGATACAACGATTATAGCGGTCATACAATTTTTCGATGCCATTTTTATAGTACGATTTCTCTTTAGCCTCAAAATAGACCTCAGTTTCGGCGATTACCTCTTCATCATTGCTAAATTTCTTTCCAGCGAGCATTCTTTTAAGGTCTGCAAACAGGAAAAAGTCACTGGGGGCCAGATCTGGAGAATATGGTGGATGGGGAAGCAATTCGTAGTCTAATTCATATAATTTTGCCATCGTTTTCATTGATTTGTGACACGGTTCATTGTCTTGATGAAACAGCACTTCTTTCTTCTTCAAATGGGGCCGTTTTTTCGTGATTTCATCCTTTAAACGCTCCAACAACGCTATGTAATAATCGCTGTTGATGGTCTGGCCCTTTTTGAGGTAATCGATGAATATAATACCATGCGCATCCCAGAATACTGATGCCATAACCTTGCCAGCCGACTGTTGCGTCTTTCCACGCTTTGGATTTCGTTCATCACGTGCAGTCCACTCGGCTGACTGTCGATTGGACTCTGGAGTGTAGTTATGGAGCCATGTTGTTTCATCCATTGTAATATATCGACGGAAAAATTCGTGTTTATTACAGTTGAATATCGCTAAACATTTCTCCGAATCATCAAAACGTTGTTGCTTTTGATCGGCACCCATTTTGCACACAGCTTTCGCATGTTCAAATATTCATGCACAATATGTCCAACACGTTCCTTTGATATTTTTAAAGTCTCAGCTATCTCGATCAACTTCACTTTACGATCATTTAAAATTATTTTGTGGACTTTTTTGATGTTTTCGTCGGTAACAGCCTCTTTGGGGCATCCACTGCGTGCATCGTCTTCGATGCTCATTTCGCCTCGTTTAAATTTAGCAAACCACTTCTCAACGGTTGATTTTCCTGGTGCAGAGTCCGAATAATGTTTATCAAGCCAAGCCTTGGCTTCAACTATTTTTTTTTGCCAAAAACCAATGCTTTATTAACACACGAAATTCTTTTTTATCCATTTTTTCACAATAACAAAAGCTGCTTCACTCACAATGCTATATCTCACGAACTAATTATCCGGCAGCTGTGAAATTTATACACGTATCTTTTGAAGGTTAGTACTAAGTAAAAATCACATGGATTTAATTCTAGTAACGCCATCTATGTGTCAGCCTACGAACTTTTCAGCCCAACTGTTATGTTGTTGCAGTAGATAAATATGGTATGGTTTGAATAACGAATGCTTGCAGAGAACACTGCACACTATTGTTTTTGACATCACCAGTCCTCTATTTGCATTTCCTGTTGATATCTGTAGGTCGCTCACAAACATGTCTGCATGCATTCCCTGTCTTCCTCTGAGCTGAGGTGACCAGGTGGTTTTCACTTGTGCAGGCAACATGTTTCTGTAATCTGTTTGTACCATGCACAAATACAATTACCACTTGGTGGGTTCTTATTGAACTTTGCATGAAATTCATGGTGCACATTGATTATGAGCATAATAACGTGAAATTCCAATACATAATGTATTCTCCACCTTTGTACCAGCCATAATGCTCACTAATGCTGCAGTCACAGGAATGTGAACTTCAGTCCAACAATGCCCTGCAAAAAACCGATTGAATTATTTCATTTGCACGGGTGTCATCAAGGCAAGTTCTGTACTTTCCCAAAACAAATATTTGCAACCCTGAAGATTGTTTTGAAATGTGATGTATTGATGTCATTAATGCACAATTTTCAAAATTGAAGAGAATATAGTATTTGCTGCATTCTGATATTTGAATGGTGCTTATTGTCATACTCAGTTTTAATTATTTTATTTTTATTATTAATGTGTGTATTTTTGCATGTGTATTTATGCACTCGACATTGATTTTGGGATGGAGTTTTCCTCAATGTTTGCTTTATCTCCCCTTTTCCCCCTTCCAATATTATATTACTGTTGTGTGATTACTGGGAGTGTCTGGATTACAGTATATTGAACAGACCTACAGTTGCATTGCATTCTATTCATTTGTAAGAGGATGTAGCATCAGTCTTTCCCATGGAAGTACACTTATATTGTGTGCACATCATGCCATTGTGTAATAAGTGATGTACCATTTGTTAAGTGATGAGTACATCCTCTTCATATTTACATAAGTGTGAATCATTTGGAAATGTTTTTCAGTGTTTTTTATGTTTGCTTCCAAATTCCATTTCTCACTTTCTGGTATGTTTTCACTTACTTTTTTTTTTAAACACCCAACATTTTTTATACTTCTCATTCTTAATGTAAAGAATGTATTCATGATTTTTCTGTCATGTAATTGCCAACTGTAAATATGAAATTTGCAGCTTACCTTTCATTTCTCACCTTTATCTTCTTCAAGGTTGTTTTATTATTATATGATCTGTGGAAGATCTAAGTTTGCCAGAGTTCAAATATTGTTACTTTTAAGAGATTTCAGACTCAAGCAACACGCAACATAAATCACTTGGAAACAATCCATTCAACAGCAACATTTTGCAGTGTAGTGGCATGACAGCCCTCACAAGCTTGTGTTCGATTGGTGAAGTCTTCACGCTACGTGTATCACGTGTCACTTGTTGCTACAATGTGAAATCTCCCTTGGCATTTTACTCTTCGAAATATGTTTCCTTTCTGTTTTGTTCATCTTGACAATTGATTGATTGATTGAATTGTTGTTTTAAGTCCACTTTATACACAGAAAGGCTAATTGGGACTGGACCGACAGTTAAAGTGAGATCTGACCACTATGTGCCTGCACCGGGTATTGAATGTCAAGGATGATTACCGAGAAGCTTTTGGAATTTTCGAAGATCTAAATAATAGAGGCAGACAGTGTATAATTATGCTTCGATAATTTATTTCTACAAACACAATCGGTTTGTTCACAACCCAACCGAGCACTGTCAAACTTAAAACAGCAGTGATGAAAAAGTCTGATCTCATTCAGCATATATAAAAAAAGCATTTGCTTATTTTCCCTTTTTTCCATGGAGAAGTTTAGACTCTGGAGCCTTTTCTCCCATTTCACCATGATAACAACATTTTTTGCTCTAAGCTTGAATGTGAAAATCGTCCAGATACATTAAGTACTATGTCTTGTATCGACTGACTAATACTTCTTAGTTGACTGACAGTAGTTCTCTTAGGTTTTGAACCTAGTAGCTTATATTTCTTGTGTAGTTATTTTCTTCTTTTTGTTCCTTGCATTTGGATGTTTTTGAGTTGAACAATTTACAGGTAAGTCATTATCAGATATCTGTCAATGTGATTGTTTATTCTGTTATATGTTTTGTTGATACATAACCAATGAGCAATAACGTGAAGGAATTTATAGTCGAGTGCAAAACATATATCCATGTACACGGGCTGTCATAAAGTTCATATTAATGAGCAGGCAGAGAGCAACCAGTACAATTGTTGGTGTTGTACTTTTATCTTTTCTATGTACCACATAAGGCAACACACTTCTACCAGTGATGGATCACTTGCCCAAGACTTTTGATTTGTAGATTTGGAATTTTGAATTTCTTGCCAAAAACGGGCTAAGCTTTTACATGTGGATATTTTTTTCTGAAGGTATCGTCAGGAAGTATGCAATTCTTGCCACAAGAATAGAACATAAATCAGGCAATATGCAGGTAATTTTTTAAACCCTCACATCCCTGCATTGCCTGTGTGGGGGGCCAGATGGAGTTCAAATTTTGAATATATATATATATAAATTACTTCTTTCACTTCATAAATGAAATGTGGATTTTTTCTTTAACCATAGGCTTATAGCGTACTCTGTACCAAACAAATAGTTAGAAAAAATTGTAACTGTAGCATTCATAGTTACCGAGATATACATTTTTATTGCAATATCTTGCAGAATTTTAACTTTTCAACTGAAAAAAAAAACCAGAGCTTTTATGTTCGAAAATATTTTATAATTTTTTTTTTTAACTATAGGGTTGTAGCCTAATCTGTACTGGAAAGAAACAAGCTAAAATTTGTAACTAGGATTCCTAGTTACCAAGACACGATTTTTTTGTAAAAAAAACCTTGCCGAATTTTAACTTTTGATGCAGAGATCATATACGTACGTTTTCCCCCAAGGTGCACAAGTTGTGGATAATGTAGATATTCGTTCTTTGTTTTTGAGTGCTTATGGAAATATGTGTGTTTCGACATCATTCGTTGAATGTTTTGCTACAAATGTCTGATATTTCAGTTCATAACTTGCCCACTTGAGTGCAGCACAAGTGCTGTTTCTTTGTTCGTTCTCTGCTAGTCCATGTGCATGTGTGCTGTGCATTTTCTCATTTGGCACAACAGCGGACATTCTTACTCCAGGTTGCTCTTGACAGTTGTTCCCAGCATAATATTCAGTGTTGTCTGGAGAAGGTTGTGAATGATTCTGGGTCCGAACTGAAGACGAGAATATTGTAGATAGTAATATCGTTCACTGAAGAGATTTTGAATACTTTGTGATGCCAACACAAATGCTTGAATAAAATTACATGTGGGTTCTTCTCGAAAAAAGTGGTAGAAATGAGATGATTTCACAAAAAATTAAAATGGTGTAAAATTTGTAAAAATAATGAAATATTATGATAGCCCCACTTTTATCGAATAGGGATGAAAGTGAAACATTGGTGGTAAGAATATAGTCGGGAATTTTGTTTGTGAATAAGTGCTGACAGTGGTTATGAGCAGATTACAAACCTTTTCTCTTGAAACGTGGAGAAAACTTCTTGTGCTGTCTTTGGAAATTGTAGTGTCTTCTTGGCATTTGGCTTTCCACCTCAAACTTTCAGAAAGTCTTATGGCCAGGTGCAGGACTAGGTCATTTTGTATGTAAATGTATCCTAAACTTCCTAAATATACCCTCCCCCACCCCGCACACAGGCTTTAATGTACTTAATGTTTTAGCTTTATTTAGTTTGCATTGCACTCATTTTTGTGAAATATTACGGCTGCAAATTCTCTCAGCAGGTCTGTAGCAAGCACCAGTTTAAATGCCTGCAGCCGCTCTTCGGGAAAATAACGCATCTGAAGAGGTCAAATGGCAAAGCGTGAAATTCAGGTTGAAACCGTTCACAACGCTTCAACAAAAACCTCTGCTTCCTGAGCTTGCGTGATTCCCGAAAATAGCCGAGCTCAACCGAAAGCAGGATACATTGCCAGTAAAAACTAGTAACAAATATTTGTCTTCATGAACACGTAAACAAGATCGTGAATATAATAATAATCCTTAGTCATAAAATAACTTTCAGAAGTTATTATCACTCTTCTAAATTCCATATATATAATTTTATATTACAAATTATTTTAGATTTCCCGAATTGTAAAATGCCTTAAAAAGATTGACATTGGGAGTTGGGGCAAGATGGCAAAGGACGAGTGTTTGTGTTTCCAGGAAGTGGAATGTCTGCACCCCCGTGAAGAGTTTCCCCAGGGAGGGAGGGAAGATTCAACGGACCTTGGTCTGCACCCTGCATCCTGGTCGGTCCAGCTCAAATTACGTCAGAGGGCCTCCCGCAGTGGTAGCATCTTCTCCTTGTAATCAAGGGGTCCCAGGTTCGATACCCGGTGGAGGCACAAGTGGTTCGGATCCCACTTTAAACTGTAGGTGCAGTCCTTACCTTACTGTGCATAAAGTGGACTTAAAACAACAAATCAACCAACCAATCAAATTACGTCAGAAGTGTTGACTGCTAGCAGTGTTTGCAACTGCCAAATTATTTACAAAGTAATTTAAGCGAGCTGTTTCACAAATTTTACAACTACATTCAATAAATTGACGGCTTTTAAATAAAACTTGGGGTGAAAATAGATCTATCTGAAAAATAACTATCTACTGATATTTGTAGACTACACAGAAGTAAATCGTATAGATTGTGCCCATCATGAACACAAGAACATGTTTTAAGTTTCATTGTTGTTGAGTTTGTGTTTTAAGTCCACTTTATGCACAATAAGGCTAATCGGGACTGGACCTACAGTTTAAAGTGGAATCCGAACTACTATGTGCCTTCACCAGGTATCAAACCCGGGACCCCTCGATTACAAGGCAATGACGTTACCACTGCGCCATCGGGGAGGTCTTTTTAAATTTTTATTTACACTCGCACACAAGTGGTGTTCCCAGGATTTTTTTATTAGTCAGTCATCATTTTGTCATATTTTCCTGCCTTTGACATTCCTGCCGAAGGGGGAGGGGGTTGTGTCTCCCAACAACCTCCTTCCCCCTGGGCATGCCACTGTATGACACTTTATTACTTAAATGTTATTATACTCTTTCTGCTGTAATGATTCTGATTCAACCACGTAATTTCTATCACCAAACTGATATATCTTTCCTTCGTGAGGGTTAAAATTAAGAAAATAGTTTGGTATCACTTTCTGTTGTTTCAGAGATTTTCAAAGTGACCTTGTGTGGATGCTTGCATTTGCATTTGTGGAAAGAGCGTTGGAGAAAGTGAGTGTTTGTTGCTTCGTGTTTTGTGCTCTGAATTTATCGTAATGAACGCATATTTAGGAACGGTTGATACGGTGAAGTGCCGGTGTACTCGTATTATTGAGCAATTGAAAATTGCTTTGTTTAGCTCGAGAGGGATAAGTATGAAAATGAAAATCGTGGACGGGGGACGACCAATACCAGATTTGCCGGACTTAAAACAAGTTAGCCCAAAGGGCTTTGTGCGTCATTTCCAAATTAATTGGTACGAAAAGTTTATTTGGCCAGCAGATTGTGAAGAATGCAACAGGTTGTATTACTGGCCATGCATATTGTTCGCCGTGGACAAGACGAAGTCCGTGTGGTCAAGTACAGGATATTCTCATCTGAATAACGTGCACAATGCTTTAGACACATGAATAGGCAGAATCTCACATAAGAGCATTTTTAACTCTGAAAGAATTCTGACAATCTCGTGTGGATTTTGCTCTGGATCACCACAGATTAGTGACGATAGAGCTCCATAACAAAGTTGGTCAAAATCACAATATTTTGAAGCATCTTGTAAGTGTAACAACCTTTCTTGGTACTCAAGAGTTAGCATTCCGGGGACACAATCTAAGTGAGGCATTGTTTGGTCACCGTTTGCCCACATCAAAAAATAGTGAACAAATAAAGGTACTAATAAATAAGAAACTTCGTACCCCTTTAGTCGTATGCGGAAAGTTCGCATATGCAAGACGTTTCTGGATTTATTTAGAATCCAGCTTTATCATGAAAACTTTGTGGATCATATGGTTTATTTTTAGTACCGCCACTTCATTATGATATTTTGACAAATCCAGGGACTGGGCCAATGAGGCTAGAAACCTTGAATACTCCCCTCCCCCCCCTTTCAGCATGCCATTGTACTACATGCTATTTGCACTGAAACATCGCTTGCGTCCTTCGTAAAACTATGCTTCGCTTCTGGTGCTGATTGTATATCTGATGGGTTATTTGTTCATGTATAAATTGTCAATAAGTAAAAACTTTAGGATAAATTTAATGCTGAAACTTAGGATGGGTTGGCAGTTATGTCGGGCATTTAGCAGATTTGTAAAAGAAGGTCCAGGACAAGTACCCGAAGGCATTAGTTATGCATTGCTACGCTCAAGTATAGATTTAGTGCTGTCCCAGGGAATGAACTAAATATGCTGTCCCAGGGAGTGAATGAAATACCATGTATTCTTATCCACTTTGTCACACTTTTTCTTATTCTTCTTTTCCATCCCCTTCTGCCATTAAGCGTCAGGTTCCATCATCCACTTCCTGTACACTTTTCGGTCCAAGGCTAGTTTTCGGACTTCTGTCATTGTTTTCCCTTTCTTCTTTCCTATCTTTTCCACAAACTCTTCCCATTGAACTCTTGGAGGGGAGGATGTAGCATTCGTATGCTAAAGTAGTCATTCATTCTGTATGGTAGTATGGGTACACCGTTCTTTTTGAATTGTCTTTTAGCCCACATGGCACTTTTAACGTCACGTAAACTGCTCGCCATTAAAAATGCAACACCCAGAAGGAGTAATCGGAATCGGACGAAATGTGCACAGTGTGTAGAGGAGAGGTGCAGAAGGAAATGATTAGGTGTTCAAGGCCGTCATGCGTCATGTGCGCCTGCCACGCCATCTGGTAAGTGGTACCTGTAGCAGGTCAGATAGGTGCAGAAGAGCAGTGAAAGTGCATGGTCGTGAGTGTAGTGTGTTAAAATCGGTCAGCAATGCCACGTCGTCGAATACGGCAGCGATTCCAGCAGGTTTCCCAGTTCGATCGCGGCCGAATTGTTGTATACCGTGAATGCGGATTATTCTACCGTGAGATCGGTGCCTGTGTAGGACGGAATGCATCCACAGTGATCCGTGTATTGAACCAGTGGGTCCAGGAAGGCACTGTAGAGCGACGTAGAGGTTCACAATGTCCACGTCGGACGACGGAACGAGAGGACAGACGTCTGATACGCATGGCCCTTACAGACAGAACGGCCACGTCAACGAGGATTGAGCATGAAGTACGGGATGTTTTACAACGTCCAGTGTCCCCACGAACCGTGCTTCGTCGTTTGGCGAACAGGGGATTTTTTTCCCGGCGCCCACTGTTGCGGATTCCTTTGATGCTAGAGCATAGGCGTTTGCGTCTGAGATGGTGCCAAGACCGTCGTGCATGGATGGCGGAGTGGAATGCTGTAGTGTTCTCTGATGAATCCCGCTTCTGTGTACAACATCATGATGGACGTACACGCATGTGGCGGCACCGTGGCACTAGGCTTCATGACGCCTGGATCATGCATCATCACACAGGGCTTTCATTGGGTATCATGGTATGGGGTGCCATCGCCATAGCTGTTCGTTCGCGTCTCGTACGCATTCAAGGGACTTTGAACAGCCAACGGTACATCACACAGGTTCTCACCCCTGTTGCTGTCCCATTAATCCATGCACTGCATAATGCCACTTTTCAACAGGATAACGCGTGCCCCCATGTTGCAAGGAATGTCCTCGCATTTATGGAAGCTAATCATGTGCCCCTGCTTCCTTGGCCAGCACGTTCGCCGGATATGTCGCCAATTGAACTTGTCTGGTCCATGGTGGGTCGCCGGCTGGCCCAACTCAGGTTTCTGGCACGTAATGTTGAAGACCTCTGGCACCGTGTGGAAGCCGCTTGGGACGCCATACCGCAAGCAGACATCGATGGACTCATTCTGTCCATGCCTCGCCGTGTTGCAGCAGTTATTGCCGCCCGTGGAGGCTGTACACACTACTAGCTCCTTGGGGTTATGCAACCATGTTCTACGTGTCACATGTCACACCACCGAGCTCTAACTGTAATCATTTTCTTATCTTATTATGAACTACATATTTGCCAAGTTTCGTGTTTCTATCTCATTTCCTTCTGGGTGTTGCAATTTTAATGGCGAGGAGTGTAATTTTAAATTCTATATCCCAATACCCTTTTTTTTTTTTTTTTTTTTTTTTTTACCTAATCCTGGATTTATTTTAACATATATGATGAAGTATTTTATTCGCGAAACGTCGTCTGCAAGGAGTTTTACGACTATTATACTCACTCATGTAAGTTTTTTATACTGTGAATTAATGTGTAATGTCACACAGTCACAACAACCCACACACTTTTGTCAATCACTGTGTATAAAGTGTTTGATTGTTTTCTTTCTAAAATACAACTGCTCTGAAATGTTGCCATTGGCCCAGAAAATTTGTTTACTCGAAGAGAAAATGTTTTTTTATTTGCATTTCAGACATATGACAAGTGCAGATGAAATATATGCGCATGTGATAATATATTTTATAAATAGAACAATTTGACTTCATTCTAGATACACAATGCATTAAGGTATGCTTATGGGTGGAGCAGTGTTTTATTTTAAAAATGAAAGACAAGGTTAACTACAGTAACTTCTTTCAATGATTAATTTATGAATATATATGTGTGTGTGTACATTTCAAACCTGAAAGTGTATGCAGTTGTCAACAAGGGAAATTTCCTCAAATGACCTCTACAAATACTACCTGCTTGATTCTGAAACTATGTACCGTGTGTGCGCATGCGAGCATGTACATTTTCACATGCATGAAATATAATAAAGTGGCATATTGACAGGGAAGTGAAGTTTTCATTTTAATGTTAACACCGAAAAGTTGAGGAAAGCAAGATAAAGTATTTAAAATGTATTTGGGTAGGTAAAGGAAGCAAATTGTTGGTGTTTCGTAATTGCAAAATATCGCGAATTATGCCATTTTACAGAATAACACCGAATTTTTCATTTTAATGCGAAAAATGCCATGAAATATGCAATATAAACTTCATAGGACTTCTTCTGTTCAAAAAGAACTACCTGAAGTTCTCGAGATTATCACGTTTCATTTATTGAAGTTTGATGCAGACATGACTGGCAGTGTTTAACCTCGTCCTGAAATTCAATTCACTCAGGGGGATCTTCCGAAAAGAAAAATAGTGTAGAAGGGGAAAATTTTCAGGGAGAATCACTGTTGTGTTTAGGAGGGGGGAGAGCATGTGTGTGTGTGTACAGAAAACAGTCACACAGGGATTGTTTGGCATTGATAGAGAAATATGATGTGAATGATTGATTTTGGTGTTATAATTCAATAAACATTTCATATTTAGAGGCTGATGAGATGAAATAGTTTTCCACATGGAAGAAATAGGGTTATTTCTCAAAAAGGTAAACATTTTTTTTTCATTAAAACTATTTTTTTTCAATTTTCCAGAATTAAAACAATGTGAAAATCTTAAACAGAGCACGAACAGTAAAAATGCATCTAAAAATAGCACCAATTTCAAATTCATAACACCGAATTTTGCCGTAAACCGCAAAATATAACACCGTATTGCAGTAAAAAATAACAAAATTCAGGGAAAAATAAAACCAAAATTTCACATCCCTACATATTGATTGTCAGAAAACTGTTTCAGAATGACATATTCTGATACATTGTTATGGGTGATTGTCCTGTAATGTGTGTTAATAGATTATACTTTACATCCCTTTTTCGCCACTTTTAACCCATGCTGACGAGGACAAATGGTGATAACATGAAATTATGAAAGCTAGGGTGACCAGATTTTTACCAGCAAGAAACATTACACACAACATGACAATATGTATTGTCAACCTACCCCCAAGTTGCTTAAAAAAAGTAAAGACATAAAGGACAAATGTTTGTAATAGAAATTATTCTATTATTTGATTACACTATATGAGCGACAGTGAACAAAAATGGAAACTAAGTATATTAAAAATTTGACATATTAAACAAACTACAGTTGTGAGCAAATTTTATTGACAACATGTCACTTAAACTTCAAGTTTTTAAAACTATTTCAATACATTCAAATTAACAAATATTTCATAATCCTTAATGGTTCTGTACTTTTGATTCGACTGAATAGCATTTACTAACTTTTTATTTTGCAGAACCATATCATGGAATTTACTACAGGTGCAATTGAAATTAGGTGTTTCAGTGTTTCAGTTTTCAATTGAGATTCTCAGCAGTCCACATGTTATTCATTAATGAGAAAACTCTCTCAGTGGGGGCAGTTGTGGCTGGAAGGCACAAACTGAACTGTACAATTTCAAATACATGAGAAAAGGAGGTGCATTTTTCCTGGAAATGTTTGAATATCTCAACCCATCTTAAATCTACTCTCATTTGAATAGGGTTCCACCCTTTCACCTTTTCGAGAGTGACATAAGCTTTACATTTGAAATTTCATCAAAGAGATAATTAATTGTTTTCCTGACCATTTGTTGAAAAATTGTATGCTATTTTGCACCCTGTCCCATTGGATCACTAATCTAGTTTCACCCATTCCAACACACAAATTTCAGAAAAGAGAGACGACCACTGCTTAATATATTCAATACTAGTTGAATAAAATGAACGCATATGCTCCTTAAAACTTGACATACAAAGAAACCCATTTTCCTCCAGACTTTTTAGTTTCAACTGCACTATGAGAGGCAAAAAAGTACAGTTATATCTGTCAACTAACTTTTGTTTTAAGTTCTGCAAGTAATGCAGAACATTCTATCATAGAAACATATTGATGCTCAAGAAAGTGAACGAAGTCATTAAAAAGTACTGCATTGGAATGGATAAAATAGAGCCATATTTCAAACAAGGGGTCCTCAACAAACATTTTAATGATTGTGGAACTCTTATCCTGCGATGGAAAGTATGATTTCAATGCTGGATAGAGTTTAAGTATGTGCTCTACGGCTGGCAACAAAGCAAGCCACCTAGTTTTGCTATAAGAAAGAAGCTTTGAGAACTCTATCTCCACAAAGTCATGTAAAGCATGTTCACGTTTCATTGCAGCTTGTACACAATTATTCACTATAGGTGCAGAACAATCTACACCTACAATTGGTTTGTTTAAGGATTCCTGAAATATTGTAAACATTTTTTTTACCTTTTCTTGCTGCTCCTCCTAGGTTGCAGTTCGTATTGTCAGCACATAAACCAACAACTTTACTTTCAATGTTGTATTCATTTAATGTCTTCATGATATGTGAAGACACAATATCTGACGTTTCGCCACATTGATCTTGAGCATCCAGAACTTTAACTTGCACTTCACTCAAACAATGGAAGTAGCACACCAACAATGGAAACAATTTAATAGATTTATGGTTCGAGGAATCTGTATAAAGTATAATTTACCTTGTCTAACTCTTTCTGAAGCTCTGAAATTGCATAGAGGTTTATCACATTCATCACAGTCGCTTCAGATTTTATTTTTGCACAATCATATTGTGGTTCGAAGCACTTCTTCACAAGTTTTGAACTACAGTGTTTAGAATGAAAGAATTGATTATGTTGCACTGTATGAAATGCAAAACACGTTTCCACTGCTGTCAATTTTTGTTCTTTAGGTCCAAAATCCTTGTTTCTGAAAAATGTTGAAATCACTAGATGCAGCAGCAGGGTTGGCATATTTATGTTTTGTCGTTTGCAGATTTTGTGTTATTTCAGACCTTCCACTATTTGCAATTGAAAACTGAGCTGTACATTTTTCTCAGTGAACTTCACTATCCGTTTTTCCTCTTAGGGAATGGATAAAGAGATTTCAATTCTGAATTAAAAACACATTTCCTCTGTGGAGGCATCTTCACCCCACAACGTTGAAAAACAAGATGTGCACTTCAGGAACGAGACTCACTCCAGCAACAGACAACTGCTCAAATCGACAGCTGACCATTCTGTTCGCAACTGTTGAGTACGCAATATCTACTCATTGTTTGCGTAATGGATGTTTATTCTCTGCAGCATGACAACAATAGAAAAGTACGAGAAACAAAACTCTTTATGTTACATAAACTGTTGACATGGAAAAAACAAAAGAAAATATAAATATAAAATAAATATTTGGACTTTGGAGTAGAAATCAGGACATTTTGCAGGTCATATGTAAAAGAAAAAAGGACTGTACAGGTCTCTGCATTCTGCAGGACAGCCCATTAAAAAATAAAAGGACTGTACTGCGAAAATCAGGATGGATGGCCATGTGATTCTGACAAATGAATGCAAAATCTAAGCAGATAGTACTGACTCTGTATCCAGTCAATGGAACCGCATTATCCTCCTATAATGCATTTTTTCTGGGTGTACTGCATGAGAGGGTGTGCCTGCCAAAAGACCATCTCCAAAACAACATCTAAACATTCACATTTCTAGTGACAAATTCTTTTGCAATAAAGTAAAAAAAGTAATGCAATGCAATATTATGCATTTCTATTTCGAATGTTTTTACTGGATGGATAGGATAATTAAATGCAAACCTTTTACGCATTATTTTCCCTTTTCTTTTGAGAAGAAAGTGTTTTTACGTACCATGTTAGGCTTAACTGTATTCTTTGTATTGAAAGAACACATCAATTCTTCATACTCAAAATTTGACTAGAATACGAAGTACTTTCTTGGAAAATATATTTGAGTGTGATAAAGTAAATAAAAAATGAACATCAGCAATTTTCACCATATAGATTGCATAGAAATACTTCAAATTACATGGGAAAAGTACTCCATATTTGGATACGATAATCTCTACTACATAGGTAGTATTATATGCTAGTATGGTCCCACACTGTGCCCATGCAGTTTAAGGCACAAGCTTTGGGCTTTGACGATAGTACATGCCCAGGTTCGAGTCTCCTTGGAGAGACATAACAACTTTTCCTGAGATTTCATCCTATGTATGGCACTGGTTGGTGGCCACCAAACCATTGTGAGGAAATTGGGAAGCTTGGAATGAGTAGCATAACCTGGTCATGGAAACCTACAACAACGACTGGGTGTTCGTTGCACTGACCACAGGTCACCCTGTAACTGGAGGTCCATAGTCGGTAGTTAGGCACTGGCCCTCACGGCAGTTATGCCATGGATTATTTATTTATATACCTTTAAGTGTTTCACAGTAATGATTATTTTAATACAAACAGAATTTTATCTTGACAAATTTGGAGGGGAACTGGACGAGCCAGAATTAGCTAGAGAGGGTGGTAAACTGGTAGAGAACCACAACTTATTTCCTTATTTTTTTTATTTTCTGCACAGTCACTGTCAGTTGGCGATTATGTAAGTTTTAAGCTTAAATATTGCCCTCATTTACTCCCCTGAGTGAAAAGCAGAAAGCAGTGTTTTCCAATATGAGGGACCATTACGCCGAGTGCAGGATTTAAGATACTATGTATAAATGTCTACAAGTATTGCATGCGGCCCTTTTTAAAACACAAATTTTATCCCACTATGTTTCTTTGCATGTGAAATTAGACACTGAAGTATATTAATTTTTATACCACACATTCTTTACTGTGTAGTACTCAGTGGTCAGCCTCATCTCAAAATTTCTTGCTTGTTGGAAACGAGTTTGCTAGCAAGGGAGAATAGTGTTTTCCAATGTTTACATCACGTGAACTGAGAGCCCCAATTTTCATTGGAGCAGATTTAATGAGCATGATTCTCCATCTTCAGTATGTGGTACATTTTGCAATGGGCTGAAATGTCATCATTTAGGAGGCCAACAAATAGTGTGAAACCTTTTTTCCTCCACTTTTGACATATTCATTACGGACTAGTCTCTTTTTCAATAGTGTGCTAGCATAACGCAGCTACACCACATAACGCAATGTTACTTCTGTGTTTGGGATCAAATCAAGAACCTTTAGATTGTATTCATCTCTCAGATGGTTATCACTCACTTGGCCTAAATGTGATAAATGCAAGAGGTTACATTTAAAGGAATGGCGATAGAAATTAACTCAAGTTAGATTTGGTTTTTGTACTCTATATGACTGAACTGATATGGATTGGTTTAGAAAGGATTCTTGCCAACTGATCTCATTCCCTGTCAATTCCAACAGTCTAAGCCGCCTCGTCTCCCAAGTCAATAACCTCACGTTTTCCTCATTGCTTATTCCGCATTCCTATCTCTGTTTCCTACTATGCTAAGAATGACATAAGACTTGTCATTTCTATCCAATACCTTGGGTACGATACGCTAGACAGGTAGCTAGAATTGATCTCCAGGAGGGGCTGATGGTTTATTTTTTTGGGGTGGGAAAGGGTGTTTGTAAACCAGGTCCATTTTCAAAAATTTAATATTATTAAATGAAGGTAAATTATTTGTGGGTGGAGGGTAATACAAAATTTAGAAATATCATGCAAATACTACAGTTTTTTTTATATCTTCTGAAACATCTCTTGAAGTGATAATTGACTGCCGACATCATCCCTTACTACACACCCTATACTACTGTTGATGATACAAATATTTATATCATGCAAGAAAAATGCACAATAAGGTGCAATCGTAGTACCTACTCAGGGTGGCTACTCACCGGGAATTATGACTAAATTATTGTCTCCGAAAATTCTGCGTGAATTTTTCTCTGGTCTTAAAGTGCCACCCTGCTACCAAATATTCTACCCCCCCACCGGCCAAAGCAATAACACTTACTGAGCTGTTGGTCCATTGATGTGGAAAGAAATGTGAAAAATGATGCCAAAGTCAGAGATTTGTGTCTAAATGGCAGGCTGCAAAAGAGACAGCAAAGGTACAGATAAAGCAGCTACCCTATAAAAGAAGTTCTTAAAGTCTAGAGAATCTTCTAAATAGTTGCTGCTACTTTAACTTTGGCTCATATACAAGATGAACGAATATAAAAGCTGCTGTTCATGTTCTGTGGATTTGTTCTTTACCAAGTTGTGAGCAATATAATATCTGCTGTCATCTACAATTTCACTCTTCACTGGAAACAAATTATATAAAGTAGTTTTATGTAATGTAAAGGGGGCTGACAGCAGTGCCAGGGTCAGCCCCCCCTGTCCCCTACATGGCTAGGAGTCTGGTGCTATGAACAGCTTTTATTTTCATTATTTACCTTACATTTATAAGTAGAGTTTTGTTTCACATTCACTATTTTGATGTAACAATTTTGAATGTTTTCGAAGCATTAACCTTTTGCCGCCCAAGGCCTTTTTCAGAAGTAAGCCTCGGTTGCCCAAGCCGATTTTGAGCAAAATGCAGAGTTTCAATTAAATTAGTGTAGATCGGAAGCTAATTGCCCTAGAGAGATGAGTGATATACCGTTGTACGCGGAATGAACCAGAGATTCAGACTATATGACATTTTTGCAAATTTGGCGTATATGTGGCGGGGGGAGGGGGCTAACTCTCAAAATTCCAAAATTTCGGGAAAATTTTTTTGTTCCCCCCCCTCCCCTCAAGCAAAAAGTACATGACAGTGTCGACATCCACATGGAAATGATCGCTAACATGTAAGGAACACAAAAATATTTGCATTATTATCATATGACCAATGTAACTTGAGTTATACCCCGAAAAGGAATTGTCGGCACGCCACTGATTCAAGCTTCAAAATACAGCGGTACCTTGAAATGACTATAGCTCAGAAACTAAATGCCCTGGAGATATGAAAGATATACCGTTGTACGCAGAATGAATCACAGATTCAGACGATATATAATTTATGCACATTCGGCGTATACATGGAGGGGGAAAGGGGGGGGAAATCCCTGAAATACTTTTTTAAAAATGGGGTTTGCCCCCCCCCCCCCCGCCCGCTCGAAAAAAAGGATATGAAAAGTTCAAAATGCACATAGAAATTATCATTGGCATGTAAGAAACAGAAAATTATTTGCATCATTGTCGTATGACCAATGTAATATGAGTTGTACCCCCAAAAGGAATGGTTGGCATTCCACTGATTCAAGCTTCAAAATGCAGCGGTACCTTGAAATGACTATAGCTCAGAAACTAAATGCCCTGGAGATATGAAAGGTATACCGTTGTACGCAGAATGAATCACAGATTCAGACGATATACAGGGTGTCATTTTAATGGCACCCACGGACCACGGAAACGTATAGAGGACATCAAAACAAACAACTTTTATCAGTAACATTTTTCTCGTTGGTGCGTCATTTCGGCGCTACAGTCGTTCAAAAAAGCCCGTTTTGCCGCCTGAATGCTGGCAACCACACACAACATTTGATTGCATTTGTGACGTCATATCACGTCGTGAAGCGATGCGTTCCAGGGTTGCCAGGAACACACACACTCTGTGAAAAATGACATAGCTACAATCAGCCACATTATGTACCGTAACACAAAACGAGAAAACACGTTCTGTAACCTAACAGGAAGTAAACAAACGATACGAAAAATGGTAGAAAGAAAATAATATTCAAGTGGAAGTGATCATATCGAATTTTGTCTCAGCTTATATGTCAAATATTTGCAAATCTAGTTACCAAGTTGGCATCTACAATTTGGTCTATCCACTTCGTTCTTCTGATACTAGTTGTCTGTGACACACTGAACAGATGACAAAATAGAAATGAAAGAACTCAAAATTCCAAACGTAAGCAACAGATAATATAATGTATATTCAGAGCATTATGAGCCAAGTGGCAAAAATGATTGAAAATACAGGGATATAAGTGGTAGTAATACTACAAGCTCTAAGACGACTATGTGTTTATCTATGCACCAGATACACATGTAATAGTTTGCGTCTGTGAACAGGACAGTATATTCGGTACTGATTCATCATTAGATTGTTACTGTGGTTGTACGTGTTTTAGTCGTAATGTAACAACGTGAACCTCGGATACTTCCGTTATCAGCACAAAAGTACCGCATGGCATCTGGACACAAACCTGTAGATATCAACCTTGCAACGAGATTTGCAAATATTTGACATGTAGTTGGGCGTAAACAGCCACGTGTAAGCTGTAAGTCCAATAAAATTTATAGTTCTTGATATTTTAGATGTAGGCTGAGACAAAATCCGACATTGACATTTCATTTTGAATAAGTTTTTTACCATTTCTCGTATCGTTGGTTCACTTCCCTCTTCCCCTGAGATGACTGCTGATCTTCTGGCTGGCAGGCTATGATGTTCGGTCTGCTGGACGCGTTTCTCACTTCGTTTTACAGCTAATAATGTGGTTGGTACTTTGTCATTTTTCACAACATTTGTGTGTTCCTTGCAACCCTGCCGTGCGCTGTTTCGCCGGAGGATATGACGTCACAGGTACGATCAAATGTTGTGTTGGGTTGCCAGCATCCAGGCGGCAAAACACTCTTTTTTGAACGGCTGTAGCATCGAATCGACACACCAACGACAAAAATGTTACTGGGAAAAGTTGTTTATTTTTATGTCCTCTATACAAATCTGTGGTCTGTGGGCACCATTAAAATGACACCCTGTATATTTTATGCACATTCGGCATACATATGGAGGGGGAAAGGGGGGAAATCGTCTCAAAAATACTTTTCGGTAAATTTCTCGTATCGGACAAACAGCTGAAATTTCCTCCTTTTTTTGATTTCGATATTCCGTACTTACGTATTCTGCATTGACGAACATTGCTGAAGGTGACATTTCGCTTATTTCACTGAAAATAGCTATATTTGCGACATATCGAGTAAGTTTTCTTGCTTGCTTCTTCCCTTCCGTAACACGGGAAATGGCCGTCACAGTTTCACCACCGTAGTCCATATGCAATGTTTCCACCCCACCTCGCGTAGAAAGTGCAAGATCGGCACAATTGCTCATTATTTACCGGTGAGGAGGAATGTCGGAAACGTATTTGGGAATGTAGTTTTGATCCATTTTAATGCGAATGCATGTTGTTTTCTACGAAAATCTATTTCCGACGAGCTATTGCTGCTGCCGCCATTTGCTTTCTGTAGGAGAGCACAATACACTCTATTGCTGCTGCTAGAAGCCGATGTTGTCCGAATGTCGGAAACGTGTTCGGGAATGAAGTTTTGATCCATTTTAATGCAAATGCATGTGGTTTTCTACGAAAATCTATTTCCGACGAGCTACTGCTGCTGCCGCCATTTGCTTTCTGCACGAGAGCACAATACTTGCTATTGCTGCTGCTAGAAGCCAATCTTGTCCGTATATGCTAAATTGAACGAAAGAAGTGCTAATGGAACCTAACCTAACAGGCCTAACCTAACCTAGTAGGCATACCTCGTCCCCGTGATGGTCCGTGGGGCTATCGTGAATTTTTGGGCTAACGTCAATGGTTTTTGGGGCTACCCGTGGATGGTTTGTGGGAAATAATGATCAACAGTAAGTACTCGTTAATGTAAGAAATATACATTATTTTCGTTACAAATTCATTATTTCACCTAAAGAAATGTTCCGCAATGCAGAATGTTACGTTCGCGACATTAACGAGTACCGAAAAAAATGTCAAAATGCACAAAATGCAAAATTTATGCAAATTTGGTGTATATATGGAGGGGGAAGGGAGAAAGCCCCCCAAAATTATTTTTTTAAAAAAAAAAAATCTTCCTGTGTTGGCAAAAAATTGACCTTGAAAAGAGATGCAAAAGAGAAGTCCCTTTTCCCGCCTTTTCCCGCCTTTCCCCGCCTTTCCCCCTCCATTTTCATGAAGACAAAAAAAATGCAAAAAACCATTTCTGTTAAATACATGTGTTAGGAACAATATAAAAAAATAAAATCGAAATTCTAGTCAAAAATAGAAAAGTTATAACGTAAAAACTATGACCTTGACACAGCATCTCGATCGAGAGGCTTGGTACCCCGAGGGTTACTTTTGGGTATCTCGTTCGAGATGCTTGGGCACCAAAAGGTTAATACAATACTTTTAGTGTTGAAATGTCAAGGATGACAGGTTAAATGTATTTACATGCTTAACATCTCCTTTCAGGTATCCATCTAAGAATACTGGGGCAGATCAAATGCTTCAAGAAAATATGAATAACTGTGCATGGGTACAATCTAGAGGAACCTATTTGCTAAAAGGTGCAAAGGCAACAAAACTGAATATGTCGCACAACAGAAATAAACCCTTTAACTCAATTTTATCTACACTGCTTAGTGTTATTTCTGAACCTACTAGAAAGTTAGTAGCAGATAGAAAATCTTCATGCTCTCACTCTTGCAGTGTATGCAACAAAACATTTCGGTGCAGGTCTTCGCTGGAAATGCACATGAGATTTCATACTGGAGAGAGACCATTTCCGTGTTCCACATGCAGCAAAGCATTTGTACAGAAGACAGACCTTAAAATACATTCAAGAATACATACAGGAGAAAGGCCTTTTGTATGTTCAACCTGCAATAAAGCATTTACACAGAGAGGAACCCTTATAAGTCATTCAAGAATACACACTGGAGATAAGCCGTATGTGTGCCCAACATGTAACAAAGCATTCGCCGGAAACGGAAATTTTATGAGTCATTTGAGAATTCACATGGGAGTTAAGCCACATGTTTGTTCAGCATGTGGTAAAGCTTTTACAGAGAAGCGTGATCTTAACAGGCATTTAAAACTACACAGTGGACTGAAGCCTTTTGTGTGTTCTACGTGTAACAAAACATTTGCACTGAAAGCAGATCTTAACCAACATTCCAAAATTCACACAGGATTGAAGCCATATGCATGTTCAATGTGCAACAAATCTTTTGTAGATAAGACACATCTTCGACTGCACGTAAGAATTCATACAGGTGAAAAACCCTACAAGTGTCCAATATGTGATAAACCATTTACGTATAAATGGAACATGAACAAGCATCTAAAAGTACATACTGTTGTACCTTAACATGTTCAGTTCCTGTTCAGAACTTTTACTGAAAAAATTGTACATCTTATACAAAACCGAGCATCTCTAATAAGGAAAAGGAGTCCTGCATGGCTACAGCATTTCTCTTAACTATACTGAATATTTATATATAAAGCGTAATCAGTTTTATATCTACAGGCACCTACTCCTGTTTTTTGTGAGTTAAATTACTTTCTCCATTTTGAAAGTTAGCATAGACCTCACATGCAGTGCAAATGTATTTTATATTTTCGTGATTGAAAATGTCATAAGAAGCCCAATGATTTATAAAGGAACCAGAATATAATGAAATCAGAATCAAAATATTTCACCTGAGGCTAAGTTGACATATATTGCAGGAAAAGAGTGCATAGCAGATGCTATAATACCAAGAGTGCCTACATACACTAAACAGATTTTTTTCGTTTTATTTATCAATAAATAGGTGCAGAGTAGTATGGCATAGCATTGTCATTAGGCAACTCATTTGAGAACTGAAGTGGCTACAATTAACAAGGATAAAAACAAGTATCAAATAGTTAAGAAACTGTAATTTTTTTTTGTGTAAAATTCTATAATTTTATCTCTGAGTTATATCTATATCAGAATAGACATAACTAACATCCTACCAAATTGTTATACCAATCAACAAAATATATTGCTTTATTCATTCGTCCCTGACCAATTACAATGATATTGTTATTGTGGTGAATTACTGGACTCGCATTGACAGACATATCCATCAATTGATTAAAATTCATGTTAAACAGAGTCCAGCAACTAAACTTGATGGTTTTTAATTACAAATAGTACCAAAACTCTTTCATGCAACGAAGTCAATTTTAATACATGTTGTACTACATCTCAAAGCATTTTAGGAAAATAACATGAGTAGCTGTTTCATGCAGTTCTTTGGCAAGAACAGATGATATTAAATTGTTTTATTTTGTTTTGTTTTATTTGTAATAAAAAAAAAACACCAGGTTTAGTTGCCAGACCCTGTATGTAACTTGTTATTTTCTTCGGTCCACATACTTACATCAGTGTACATGTTGAATTTTTTGGGTAATCCAGATGTATCTAAAGGCTCAATTGTTGATTAACAGGGTAATAAACAGTTCAGTTGAAAATAAAAGACCCAACAAAGTCTCTCAGTGCAGCAAACTATATGTTTGTATGTAGTTGATCCTGATGGCAAAGATTCAAAATATATTGATTTATAAATTTATATGTTAACTCCAATATATGAACCAAGATCGTTTATATCTAGAGTTACAAAAAGCTGGATTTTTTGAATGGATGGTTTTCTTCCGATAAAAAGCCGGCCTTTTTTTTTTTGAAAAAAACTGAAATTTTGGCTTTTTTGGCTTTTTACCAATTACAGCTAACGTATTTCACTTGAAGTTACTGTTATGAGTTTACAGGTTTGTAGTGACATATTTTACAACTAGCTAAAAAAAATTACTTGATGTAGCAGTAAAAAGACAGATATTGGCCAATTCCAGTGGACACAAATTGCATAGTGGTTCAGATACAATTTTAACCCTAGCTTACCGATGGTGGGGGCCTGGCGGCCAATATTTCTGTACTAATTTTGTTCATAAAAACATAAATGTAATGTAATTAGGAGGCGAAATGCATTTGATGGGCATATCAAGCACCATCTTTGAATGCGTCTCATTCGATACACTCATGCCAGTGACAGTGTACAATTGGTTGGTAATTATGGTAATTATTGTAATTATTATATTTAATAAACAGCTGCACTTCTACAAACAGAAAAGCATTAACAAAAAATTATTATGGATTTTGTGAATTTTAGTGAATGATAAAATATATGAGAGACACTCATGCAATAATTGGTTATTATTTTTTATTAATTGTAGTAATTTTTGTGATTATTATAATTAATAAATTACTGCACATATGTAATCAGAAAGGAAACAGTGATTCAATAATAAAATGGTTTCTTGAATTTTAGTGATAAAAAAAAGTGTGGGCCTGTTAGCCGCCCCAGGTATGAAAGAGTCTTGTATGGCATGGTTAAGCTAGGGTTAAAACTAAACGTGTAGTCCTGACATCTGACCATGAAATAGACTTAATACAACCTTTTACATGTTTGTGTCTCAATTTAAATGTTGATGTCATAAAAAAATATGAAACAAATGTTAATATCAAAATATTCTGTTTCGGGGCAATTAAAAAGAAATCTTTACTGTTCACAACACACATGCAGAAGTATACATATTACGCGAATGTGTGTATATATATCCTATTTAACGAAGCTTTGAGATAAAAACGACATGTATTTCTTGGAAATCAACCCTTAGAAGTAAATGCAACCTTTCGAACCAAAGCAACATAAGCTGCAAGTGTCGCTTGTTACTTGCCCTGTACTGTTTTCTCATAGAACTTGCAGACCGAAGCAACAAGTGACATGTGTCACTTGGAATCAGACCCTCAGTAATCCAACAACCTTTTGAACCAAAGTGCGACAACGAGCTAATCATGTCACTTGCATGTTGCTCGGACTAGACTGTTTTCTCAATGGTGTGCATGTGCCGCTTCGGTCTGTTGTTCTTGCATACACGGTGAATGTTTTGCTTTATACTGAAGGAGACTGCGTTGCTTGTCACCTGTGACCAGTCTGAAAGCTCCTTCAATGGTGCGCATCATGTGGTCTCGGTCTTGTTTCTTTTTTTGTGCATGTGTGGTGAGTGCTTGCTTATAGACTGAAGGGGCCATGCCATTTGTCACTTCAATGTGACCCCCCCCCTCCCTTTCCCCACTGTCATGAGTTGCTTCGGTCTGCATGCTCTCTATACTTTTCAAGATTGTTTGCTACTTTACCAGAGATTTAATTTAGTTGGTAAATCACAGAGAACAAATTGCAAGTACTGTAGTTGGAAAAAGGCTGGGTTTTTGATAGGTAATAAGAAGGGGTCTGAGGTTCAATCCTCAGTGGAGGCAGAGTGCTTCGGATCTCATTTCAAACTGTAGATCTAGTCCAAATTAGCCAGATGTTTTAATAATTTTCATTTTTCCATTTACGGCCAATCTTATTTGCTTCTGCTTCTGTTTTAGCGCCAGTGTTTCTCAACCAACAGGCCGAGGTTGAGTTGCACCCAGGGGTTGACAACTAATTTAAATCTAATTTTACTGTATATTTGACAGCAAGTCTAGACATAATTGAACTATTTATTACTCTTTATGATTGACATAGTTTATATATTAATACTTAGCCTAATATTAATTAAGGGTGCATATTAATTTACATATAACATTTAAAAGATCAGATGTATTTATAATTTTTGGGTTCAGGGCATCAACTTGTAAGTAATAAATGTACTGGGCTGTGGTCTCACAGTCACTAGTTGCTCAGTGACCAGGTTTAGCGGCCATTTGACCAAATTATAAATGATGTACTGGAAAGCCAGAGTACAAATATATTTTTCTGAGCACAAAATTTAATTTAAAGAGATTTGATACTAGATTTTCAAAAGGTAAAGCAGCATTTTCTTTTTTACTTCATGTAGGTACATGTTTACATGACAAATTCAAATTGTTGAAAATCATATTGTACTATCAGATTATATTAAAAATGTATGCAAAACTACTTTAGTTATGTGAATATGTTTATACTACATATATATATATATTTAATAAGCCTACGGATATACAAAGATAACACTCGGAAAGAACTGCCCATTCAAAGAAACCAGCTTTCTTGAAAACACTGTTTATGTCTAAGCTATGAATTTCATATTGTAAGTTGTATTTTAATTTAGAAATGAGTGTCTATTTTACAGTAGGAAGATAAACAAAAGCCATGGAACAGGAAAAATTCTGCCAACTCCTGTATTTTCATTGATTTGAGACACTTTTGTGAAAAAAGCCGAAAGAAGCCCAACCAAAAAAGCCACGCAAAAAAAACTCCGTTTTTTTTTCCAAAAGAGCCATTTTTTCCCCGATCACTTCCAACTCTATTTATATCACAGGATAATACTGTTAAACAGATCTTTGAATTATCTAAATTATGTTGTAGATTAGGTACACACAGGAGATGTACTACGTAGAAATTTTCAGTGAAAAATGCAGGCTCGATCAGGACTCAAACCCGGCTCTCTGGCACACAACATGCCATTGCTATAACCACTGAGCTACTGAGCCGGCCCAGCCTCACCTGATTTTTCGCTATCGCTGTTTTACCTGTGTGGAATCGTCTCTGCCAGTGCTACGGCAACGGGATCTGTTGCCTTTGAAACACAGTAGAGTTCGATGTTGCCTGGTTCCTCTCAGCACAGAGATGTTAATAATTGTAGATTAGGCACACACAGGAGATGTACTATGTAGAAATTTTCAGCGAAAAATGCAGGCTCGACCAGGATTCAAACCCGGGTCTCTGGCACAGCATGCCATTGCTCTAACCACTGAGCTACTGAGTAGGCCTGGCCTCGTCTGATTTTTCGCTATCGCTGTTTTACCCGAGTGGAATCGTCTCTGCCAGTGCTACCGCAATGGGATCTGTTACCTTTGAAACACTGTAGATTTTATGTTTTTGTATTTGTAGCATTTCATTAATTGAGTTGATCTGTTTATGCATAAAAAGGTAAATGAATGAGTTAATGGTTATTCCATTAATAATTCACTGTTCTTTCAGCTTGCCAAATTGGCAAATCTGTATAATTTATGCTGATTTAAATTAGTATTTTGTTGGTCTCTTATTTTATGGAATTTCGTACCTGATTTGCTAGTTTCCAAGATAGGAGAGAGTCGTCCAAATTGGGAAGTTTGGTTTCTCACTAATAAATGCTGCTACCTGGGACCTAACACAGTACGTTGTCTCTTTGTAATTAATTCTGGGGTAAATACTACCACACTTAGAACAATTTCTACGTCAAATATAAGGGAGATTACTGCTATTAGGAAGAATCATTGAAAATGGAGCTCAGACCATTCCTGGCTCTCTATATGCCAAATTGAATTGAGTCATTGATCCGGTAGCCTGACATTTTTTCTGCAAGGTTTTCAAGTTTTTGTGAAAAACGTGTTTGCCTTTGCGTCTGTACTATTTTGGGTCTTATGAAGCCATATTTGAACATTCAATTTTGGTAAGTACAGCATTGATTGTTCTACTTTTAAGTTAGATTTTGTCATACTGTTTGATGGGTTATCTTACAGCTATGTCTGCTAAAATGGTGTTGTTGAGGGTAGTCCAAGATGGGGTCATCCCCATTTTGAACACCATTCACCAATATTGCAATTTATTTTACGTACTACCTAAGCTTTAGCCTATGCTGTGATAGTATGTTGTTTATTAAGTGTTTAAACATTATAAGATATTATTTTCTATCGCCCTAGTTGATTCTGGCATTTTGTGCATTTTAATAAAAAATTGAGACATCTGCATGAATAATATTTGGCAAGCTAGATGAAATTTTTATCGGAATTTAAAGTATAAATTATAATGTTGTTATTGTGTTTTGGGTCTCAGAAAGGTATCTTAATTTCAGGTTTATATATTTCATATAAAATTTGTAAATGGTATACATGATGTAATTCTGTAAATCCATGGAAATGTGTAAATGGTAATCAGGTTGTCTAGGCATTTTGTAAAAAAGACTTTTTACTAAACAAGAGCCTATTTTGTTTGTTCTACAGCGTACTTTTCCTGGTTGCCAAAAGGCTTATATCTCAGATCAACTTAACCATTACCTTCTACTCTGGTGCAAACCTGCAATATCAAAGATAATGTGAATAAATCTCGGAAAGGTCACCAGTTTCGATTTTGTACTCAAATCTGTATCTCTTAACTTATTTCAGAAACGCCAGTTGATAAGTATTCTTGTAACTGTGAATTCGTAATAAATGAAGTTATTGGAAAGTCACTCCATTGCCTTTTCATTTCACATAGAAAATATATTGAATCCAACACCAGGTACCAGTCAGGGCCTGATCATTTGTTACTCCACAGTCTGCGAAACCTTAAAAGCTCTTTCACAACAGATGAATTACCCAGGCCAAGTTTTAACTGTATATATTCATTCATTGATGCATTGATATGAAAATCTAATAGGCTGTAAAATGTAATTTCAAGATTCCTTCTTTGTATGGAGATACATCAAATTATTTACAAAGTTAATATCTCCTTTCAGATACCTATCAAGGAATCCTGTCAGAAGAATCAAAACTCACATTTTTATGGATAACAGTGAACATTTTGACTCCAGATGTGTATACCAGCTACCAGATACCAAAGTCCAAGATGTCAATACTTCACAATCTACATTTCTGTCTGCCCTACCCTTGTCCGACATACAACACTTGTCCAACATAAGACACTCTACAGTTTATTCCGAAACTACAGAGAAACTAGGAGAAACTGCAAGATCTTTGAACCCTAAACGTGTTTTTACTTGCAATGAATGTGACAGGGTATTTACTACCAAAGGTTGGCTTGGAAGGCACATGAGATCACATTCTGGAGAGAAACCATTTTTATGCTTGGCATGCTACAGGGGATTTGCACAGAAATCGCAGCTTAAAATACATTCGAGAATTCATACCGGAGAAAGACCTTTTGTTTGCTCAACATGTAGTAAAGCGTTCATTGACATACAAGCACTAGAATGTCATTCAAGAATACACACTGGAGTGAAACCGTATGTGTGTTCAATGTGGAATAAGACATTTACACATAAAGGAACTCTTCCATATCACTTAACAATTCATACTAGTGTGAAGCTGCATGTTTGTTCAATATGCAACAAATCATTTAAGGACAGTAAACATCTTCAAAATCATTTGCGAATTCATACTGGATACAGACGGTTTGTCTGTCCAATATGCTATAAAGCATTTGTAGAGAGAGTAGCACTTATACGTCATTTAAGATTTCACACTGGCACAAAGTCGTATGCGTATAAAATATGAAATAGAGCATTTACAACAAAGCTACCTTTTCAAGTCACTCGAAAACACTTAGTAGTTACATGTGATCTTGAAAACATTTAATTATACTCACTGGATAGAAGTATTATATGTGATCTACATGTGGGAAAAAACTTTACACGGAAGGAATAACTATATAGATCGAAAAATCACATTTGATTGCACAACATATGTGCACAATGTGCAACAAATCATTTATGGATAAGACTCATCTTCAATTACATTAGAGAATTTATCCTGGCAAAAAACCCTGTTTTTCCAGCATGTGATAAACCGTTCGTGTATAATTGAATATTTAAGTGAACATCAAACCTTCATGCTGCCATATCTTACCATGTACAGTTTCTGTTCTAAAAGTTTTACTGATCAAATAATGTCTGACACCTCAAATGAAACTAAGTATTTCAGCCGAGACTAAATTCACACCTCTTGTAGTAGAATAATGCACAATAGATGCAATATTACCAAGAGTGCCTGTAAGTTTGAAACTGTAATTTGTTCTTGTTTTTCAATAAATTGATAAGGAGTTTTAGATGTACTATTACTGTTAAGGAGTCATTCGAGTACTGCAAGGGCTACGGATTTTAACCAAAGTGAAAAATTTAGGTTTTTAATTTAAGTGAAATTTATTGCAGGTGATCGCCTTTTACACATTCCTCTCATTGATATGTTTTGAAATTCCAGTAGCTCAGATTTTCTAGTAGAGATTTTGATACAACCCAGTCTTACGAATTATGTACTCTTGTGATTCACAGAATGTTCTTGTTGATACTGTCACATTAGAAGTGGCTATTTTGGAAGTTTGGAAACTAGCAGTGAAAGTTGAAGAGCTTTTACCGATACTTTTCGGATGAAAGGTGAACTTTTCCTGGCAATTATCATGCCAGAAGTTAGTGAAACATCATTAACTAAAGTTTTAAACATCATTAAGTAGACTAAAGCTTACTGCTTTGGTCTGTAGTGAATTTAGAAAGTTGGTGCCCTTTATATTATGTAGTCACAACATGCTCCATCGTTATTAACCATTTTCTAAAGAAAAATCTGTTATATTTTTTTCAAGAGGTTCCTAATGTTTATAAACTTACGATGATGTATGCTAGTAAATTTTTCATTGACAAAATGCAGTAAAGAGTTGTATTTTCCTGGAAATTTCTGAGAGCATCCAATCTACATCACAGTAAAATTCGCCAACTCTATGAATGTCATGCCTATCATGCTAATGTGTCACGGTGCTACCACTACCAGGTTGATATTACACATTTATTTTAGCAACGTTGTAACGTGCAGCGTTGTCCACATTACAAATATATATAAAACAAATATATTTTTTTTGTATATATTTTCTAGATTAATATTTTGATAATGTGTTAGAGTGGACAGATAGTGTTATGAAGGAAACATGCCTTATATATGAACTAAAAACACTGATGTAGGTTATCTGTGTTCCAACAAATTGTTCTTTTCTTGCCAGCAAGCTGAGAGCTGTGAATTTGTTTATCAGCTGCAACAAAGTCTGCGTGAAATCTGCCCTTATTGTGTTAGAACCAAACAGTCACGATCTTGTGATGCTACGGCAACTTGAAAGAAAAAATAAAAAAATAAAAGTATAGGCTATCTTTCCCACACTATATCTGCTGTGTCCCTTGGCAGACTGTAATTAGACTTATATTAATCAATGTATTTTCATGATCCTACCTTACCTTAATATTTGAGTATATTTACCTTAATATTTGAGTATGTTTTCTGTAGGTGTACCTATTTCAGCACAGTTTCATTCCAGCAATTCTAGTCCGTAATTTCAAAAACATCGTTTGACATGGTATCTACTCACCGGGAATTCCTTGAATCCCAGGGATTATACATGAACTATTGGCTCCGGGAATTATGCGTGCATTCTGCATGAAATGTTCTCCGAAGACATGCAAAATTGCAAATTTTATTAATCCAAATCCCATTGAATTTATACATATTTGTAAATGATCTGTGGCACATTTTCACAATTTAGCTGTTATTTTTATGGAAGAAGGAAAAGATAGCTGTGTAGAAAATAGCACAGAATTCTCTCAATCCATTTACTTAGATTGTTCTGCAAAGGACACTAACAATCTGACAAATGGAAGATTAATGCAAGATATCTTAAAGTTGATGAGTTAAATTTGAGTTTGAAATTCTTATACATTTTTATTAGATAAGTATATCCCGTAACAGTTGTAACTTGCATTCATAGATATATTTCGAGTCTGAGTATGTGAAATGGCAAATGTAAACTCTGCACTTTAAATTCAATATTTGAAATTCATATCCCATTTAATTGATTTGAATTGGAATTTTTTGATATATGGAATTACACTGACCCTTTACCTAGGTATATTGTTAATATATTGGTGTGTGTGGGGGGGAGGGGGGGAGAGGTAAGACTGAAGTAGAGAAAATGTCTGCTTGTAGCCTTGAATTTTTGGAAAATTTGCCTTGAAAACCAGGAATTATACTTGAATTTTATCATGGTCCTAGAGTGGCCACCTTATTTGAGGTTCAAAAAGCCTGTTGTCAACACTGGTTGGCTTGCCCTGCCAACATATTTGAAATTTCAAGAGCAAAATAAATTTTTGGGAAGTTATGCAGTAAATGATAATATCATTGAAGAGTTCTCTACAAACATCTTTTCTCAATGCCCAGTCCCAAGTTTTGAAATTTTTTGTATACAGTTTTCGAGATAATTGTGACAAAATTTACGCCGTAAGCTTACACAGCCTTGACGACGAGAGCTATTTCTTCCTCATCAGATAAAGATGCTTCCATAAAATATCTTTTTGCTCTCTTTTTCTGTACGCAATTTGTAACAATATTTTGCTCGAAGTTAATATGAATAGTTGTGGTGAATATTCCACACTTGAACATGAGCTGAGGTATACATATAATTGACTCTAGTTGCATTTTAAACCCATTTTCATTTTACAGATGAAATATAGCCTTCGATGCATCGATATGGAAATCTAACAGGCTCCTAAAATGAAATTTGAAAATTGCTTCTTTGTAGGAAGATAGGTCAAATGTATTGATATAGTTAATATCTCCTTTCAGGTACCTATCAAGGAATCCTGTCAGAAGAGTCACATCTCAAGGTTGTAAGGATAATACTGAACATTTTGAATTCAGAAGAGTTATCCAGCTTCCAGTTAGAAAAATCAAAGGTGTAAATTCTACACAATCCGCATTTGACTCACGGAGTTCAGAAGTATCTGCAGTACCCTTGTCTAAGATAAAAGACACTGCAATTTGTTCTGAATCTTCACAAACACTAGGAGAATCTGCAATATCTCCAAACCCCAAATGTAATTTTATTTGCAATGAATGTGACAAAGTTTTTGATAAGAAATCTTTACTTAAAAAGCACATGAGGTCTCATGTTGGAGAGAAACCATTTAAATGCTTGACATGCGACAAGAAGTTTGCACAAACAACGCAGCTTAAAATGCATTCAAGAACTCATACTGGAGAAAAACCATTTGCATGTATAACATGCAATAAAGCATTTACAGATAGAAAACAACTAAAATGTCATTCAAGAGTTCACACGGGAGAGAAGCCATATATTTGTAAAATATGCAATAAAGCATTTTCACAGAGGGGAGCTCTGTCAAGTCACTCAACGATTCATATTGGTTTGAAGCCGCATGTTTGTTCAACATGTAACAAATCATTTAGGGAGAAGAAATTTCTTCAGAGGCACTCCAGAATTCATACTGGTGAAAGACCATTTTTATGTTCAATATGTGATAAAGCATTCACACAGAAAGCAGCACTTACACATCATGTAAGAATTCATACTGGCACGAAGCCGTATGAGTGTCCGATATGCAATAAAGCATTTAGAGTAAAGGGAGCTTATGCAAGCCATTTGAAGAATCACACAGGGAATAAACCGCATATTTGTTCAACATGTGGTAAAGGTTTTATAGTCAAGAGGGATTTCGAAAGGCATTTGATGATACACACTGGACTTAAGCCTTATGTGTGCCCTACATGTAACAAAGCTTTTATACGGAAAGAATATCTCCAGACGCATTTGAAAATTCATGCTGGATTGAAGCCTCATGTCTGTTCAATGTGCGACAAATCATTTGTAGATAAGACACACCTTCGATTGCATTCAAGAATTCATACTGGTGAAAAGCCCTATCTATGTCCAGTATGTGGTAAGCCTTTTGCGTATAATTCAAATTTAAAGAAACATTTAAAAGTTCATGCTGTAGTAATTTAACATGTGCAGTTTCTGTTTCACAACTTTTACTGAAGAAAATGTTTTTCTAAAAGATATCCATCATCGCAAGTAACGAAATACAATTTTTAAACCCAGACTAAGATCAATCACATCTTTAGCATGAGAATCATGCATAGCATATGCTATACCAGTAAGAGCGCCTATAAGTAGAAGTCCATAATTTGCCCTTGCTTTTTCAGTAGAAAAGGAATTTTAAATGTAGCATTATTGCTAAAGGAACCATATGAGTACTGAAGGGGCTACGACTTTTAAGGAACACAGGGATTTATGTTTTTATTTTCATTGAAATTCCTTGCAAGCAATTTCTCTCAGTGATATGATGCTGGGAGGAAGTTTATTTTTGATGTTCTAGTAGCCTCTATATTGTCATTACTTGACTTAATTTCTTTTGCTCCGTCAGGAGCCTTCATTTGGCTCTTGTGACATCCCAAATCCTTGACCTTTCCATGTTGCAATGATCAAAGTCTTTATTCCAATTACAACATTCCAGTTGTACACCGTGTACTTCTACTTGGAGAGTTGTGAATATCAGAGATGGTCATTTTTGTTCAACCTCCATCTCCCTCATGGCTCACCCTCACCTTCACATGCCCTCAGGACTTGCCTTTCACCCTCACAACTCAACTTTTGCCCCCACCCTCACACACCCTCCTTATCACGGATTTACCTTGACCTCACCTTCACAACTCGACTTTTGCCATCACCCTCATGGATTGACTTCACCCTCACGATTCACTTTTCGCCCTCACCCTCACATGCCCACTCCCTCATAGATCGACTTTGCCCTCATCCTCACGTGCCCTCATTCTCTTGACTTGCCTTTTACCCTCATCGTCACAAGTCTTCGGAGGGTGAAGGTGAGGTCTGCCCTCATGAGGGTCGCCCTCTGGGGGTGACCACCTCTGCTACAAGGTCATGCAACCACCAGTTGGAGGGGGGATATCGACATTTTGATCCAAGCTAATCTTGCACAATGTAGTTGGTGTTGGGGTGTATTATTGCAACTTAGATAATGTTCATGCCGAGATTTCACATGTGAAGTTGTGTGAGTGCAGGATTGGAGAGTAGGGAGACTTGTACGGAGTATGGAATATGAAAATAGAAAAGCTTTCACAATTCTTTTTGGGTGATTGATTGATTAAGTTGGTGTTTTAAGTCAACTTTTTTGCACAGTAAGGCTAATCGGGACTGGAGCTACAGTTGAAAATGGGTTCCGATCCACTATGAGCCTCCACTAGGTATTGATTACAAGGCGATGGCAGGTGATGACGCTACCATTGCGCCATCGGGAGGCCCCTCTTTTTGCCTGAGAAGGTGAAGTCTTTCTGATGATCATTGCCTTCCGAAGTTAGTGAGCAATCATTTCCTTGGCAAGCATGTACTGCTTCTGACAGTATTGAATTTATAAAGTTTGTGGCCTCAAGTCTCAATGTGGTCCATGGTTATTAGTCCAGTACAGCCACCTTCAGGAGCATAAAACCATTTGCTATTTATTTCCTGAATTTTTGCAAAGGTTTTTTCAAATTGTAAATCCTCCGTTGTTAAAAAAAGGGTTGTGTTTTCATGCAAAATATTGAGGCAACTAACCTGCACCACTTGAAAATTCCAAACTGTAAAATCCATGAATGTCATGATTGTGAGGTTCATACACCAATATACTACTGCTATCAGTTTACTGTGAAATATTTACTTTACCTATGTGTGAAAGTAATCCATATTTACAGTTATCAAACATAGCAAGTAGGAATCTTGAGAGTTCTTTTCTTTAAGTTCCTTGCATTGAAATTAGATTTCATTACACAAAATTTTAAAATGGCGATTCTAGAAGTTTTGTGAATTGCAAAATGAAGATTATTGTTGTTGTTGTTGTTGTTATTATTATTATTACACTCCACATAATGTAACCTTGCTATTTATTTGTCTCTGATGAATCACTATACTATCAATTCGTTCCTTCAATTGCTTGACACACACAGACAGATCGATGAAGAAATTAAATATGTCCTTATTCATAAACCTCTTACATCTCTCAGTTCACATATTCTACTCCTTGTGTGTGTTGTATTTATATTCTGATGAGTTTTCAGTTTTCCTTATAAGTCCTACAACAAAGTCGGAACTGAAAACTATGTTCTTCCACCAAGAAGGCAATGACTGTATATTTTGAGATGTCAAGAAGTATTTACGTGCTCGATTGTTGACTAATAAACTGCAAACTTTCCAATCGAGAATATTTTACCCAACCAAGTTAATTTATGTGGGTTTGTCAAGTAAATTGTTTCCTCCTGATTGTGAGACCCCCACCAATGCTCCTTTTGTACGTCACTGCACCAGTGTGATTTTGGATATGTTCATGTCTTTGCACTGCATTATGAAAATTACTGAAGTGATTGTGGCCTGTAAAATTCCATGTGCCAACAAAATGATTTATAAATAGCATTGCTTCTACATAACCACACAATACGTAACGTCGTTGCCTTGTAATGAAGGGGCCTGATTTCGATACTCGGTCGAATTAATCGGATCCCACTTTATATTGTAGGTCGAGTCCCAATTAGCCTATCTGTGCAAGACACTTTTAATTGCTTAGTGAAAACTTTCCAGTTTTTATTACTTGTTTTGGTTATGCATAGTTCAGGACACGGGTCTCTCATAATTCACCACCTCCAACTTTTCGATAGAAGTTCTTTAACTGAATGAAAGAAGATTCCTAATCGTGTCCTTACCTGCACCACTCCTAATTGATGGTTCGTCTCGTTTGTCAGCCCTGGTGGTTACTTTCAATAGCAAGACCATACTTTAATGCAAAACAGCAAAAACAACATACAAATGAACAGAATAGCACAGGACGATGGCTGCAGTAAAGAAAATGTGTACCCGCAGCTCCCACTCTTCTAAATGCCGCCTCTTCTTCACCTTGTTTGCATTGTTACGTTACCCTCTATATTTTTGAGTTACTGAGCACATTACGGATATGTCCAAGTCTTGCCTGGCTATTTTGTTTTTTATAAATACCATATGGCTGGTACTCATTGACTAACTTCATAAGCTAATTTGTTCATTACTATTAAGTTTCACACGTGAATAATCGTACCGAGTTAGGGGGCTACGGATGCACAGAAAATTCTGCAAGTTAGTAACGCTTGTGGCCAGCGTGGACGAGGTGTTTCCAACACCCTTGCCAAAGACTACGTGGACCGGGGGTCGCTTGCCATCTTTTTTTTTTTTTTCATGAAGGAGGAAGGACAGTGACCATGCAAGAACTGCATAAGTCACTCGAAAAGTGAGTAGAAAGGCAAGCAGTCCTCTTCCTCGTAATGCGGATCAGCAGTGCCTCATTACCGAGCCTCGTGAAAAGTGCAGCCACTTTATGTTTGCAGCCAATGCGACAGGAAATAGGGGAATTGAAAAGTCTACCTATGTAAATACATTAAAGTAGATAAACTACATTCCAATATGTATAAAGGCATTGAAAAACATGAACTTAAGATAAAGAAACAACGCAAGCGGCACTTGCTCCACCTTTTTATACCGCATGTTTCAGGTATCCCTTATGCCAGTTTTGTGGTACTCCAATTATACAAAATTTCAAAGCTTGTTATTTGCTAGTTTCTGAGATATTTATTTACATACCATTTTCCATAAGTTGTTTTCTCTCATGGACAGACTTTTGGGTTGGTCAAGTTCGTTTTTTGTTATGTGTAGTTACTATTTGACTACTTTATTAATTCATCAGAATTTGTCATTGCTATGGTAGTTTCTGTGATTATTCAGAGAGATGATACATCGGAGCAGGTTATTCTTTATGTCTGCTATACTACATAACAAAGAATATAAAATATCATGCATCAAGAAGTGTATTATTAATTGATTACCTTGATTTATTATAGAACAGGGAACACTTCTCAAAATTGATTACAGAATGAGTGGAAAAAACAAACAAAAAAAACACACACACACACAATACAGTTCCTGTGCATAATATGTGACACATGTGGAGGTAAAATAAAACACTCACTTCAATTCTGGACAGGCTTTATTACGTTCAACAAATCTGTGTTCCGTCTAAGATGAATGAATCATGGCATGGCATAATACAGAGCAGTTGTACATGAGCTTGTTTCCAGACTTCTTCCCACATTTGTGGATTAGGTATCTTCTTCTAAAATTTGCCAACAATCTCTGACATTATCGAAATTCCTTACTTCTATAACACCTTTAAGCCTTGTTTGCATGATAAACAAAAACTCAATATGCTGACCAAGACAGAATTTTTAGAACATAAACTAAACGTTATGTTTTAACCTTCTAGCAAGGTCTTCTTCAGACCCTGTACCAAATACAAATTAAATAAGGTACAAAACAGGAAGATATGTATATACACACAAAAATAACCCCTCCAGACACAAGATAATTAGATCCTGTCAACTGTTGTTTCATCTGACAGGCGATAGATAAACATTTCCTATCATCTGGAAAGTGGTGGACTCCTTATCTCACACTCTTTTTCCTTATCCTTTCTTTCTGCGTTCCTCTTCCTTCTTCTCTCCTCTTTCGTTCTTGTCCTTTCCACTCTTTCTAACACCTTCTTCCATTCCTTGTTTATCTTCAGTCCCCCATTCCAGTTCATTGTGTCTTATTCCCCTTCTCTATTTCCTTTGCCTCCTTCCATTTTCTCACTAGTACTTTCTTCTCCCTTCCTATCTGCTTAGCCTCATCCCACTCTAGTCATGTCCTGTTTCTCTCGTGTGCTTAAATATCGCATTTCTCTCTCTCTCTCTCTCTCTCTCTTAAGTTGTACATCATCCCTATGTTCTTTCAACCTGTCTGAAAGAGGCTGAAGGAAGGTATTAGAAAGAGTGGAAAGGACAAGAACGAAGGAGGAGAAAAGAAGGAAAGGAATGAAGAAAGAAAGGATAAGGAAAGAGAGCGTGAGATAAGGAGTCCAACTACATTCCAGATGAAATAAAATGCTTATCAAAGTCGCCTGTCAGATGAAACAACATGATGATTCCGAGCAAAATTTTCCATCTTAACAGTTTTCCTTCTTATACAGGGTTGACTTTAAATACAGTATAGAGCACTGCAGGAAATAATGGAAAGACAGATTTACATTTCGCATTACTTATAATGTAGAGTACTAATGCATGTACGTACATGAATAAAAATGTGATACAGTCGCAATAAGCATAGCAGAGATTACAATTATCTAACTACACAACATGTTGGTACACTTTTTACAGTATTGTAAGAACGTACAGTTATGTATCTTTTTGAACCCGGGACCCCTGGCATTGTAGCGTGATGTGCATAGAGGGAAAGAAAAAGATTGAAAGATGGAATAAAAGAGGTGAAGAAAGGTTGAGATAAAAGTGAAGAAAAAGAAAGAAACAAAGAGAGATAACAAGAAAAATAGAAAGATGATGAAAGAGCAGAGGAGAAATAGACAAAGAAAGGTGGAGAAAGAGGGTAAGAGATGAAAGAAAGAAACGGAATCGTAACAGCTATGAGTATTGTAGCGCATTGTTTCATATCGACAATGTTACCGATAAGCGAGTGGCAACAGAGGCGTGTTCCACTTACAGTATTGCATTGTTTTCTTGCGAGCAAAAAATATAAAGGAAGAAATTTCAGTCTTACTGAGAATAAAAACATCTCGTTGGTCTTTAAATGGTGTTCCGTTTCCATGTTAAGGAGGTTTCTGCCGTAAGCAGGTCATTTTCAGGTATAAAATCTGTCCATTCTGGGGACTTTTTTTCCGTATTTACAGGTTTCCTTCTTATAGAGGTTCTGGGATATGCAGTTTTTACTGTATATATATATATATATCTTCCTGTTTTGTACCTTATTTCATTTGCATGGTCACTGTCCTTCCTCCTTCAAGAAAAAAAAGATGGCAAGCGACCCCCGGTCCGCGTTGTCTTTGGCAAGGGTGTTGGAAACACCTCATCCACGCTGGCCACAAGTGTTACTAACTTGCAGAATTTTCTGTGCATCCGTAGCCCCCCTAACTCGGTACGATTATTCACGTGTGAAACTTAATAGTAATGAACAAATTAGCTTATGAAGTTAGTCAATGAGTACTGCCTAAGTCACTCGAAAAGTTAGTAGAAAGGTGAGCAGTCCTCTTCTTCCTAATGCGGATCAGCAGTGCTGCGTTACCGAGCGTCGTGAAGAGTGCAGCCACTTTATGTTTGTTTTAAAATAAAATAAATTCTGCCTTAGTCAGCATATTGAGTTTTTGGTTTTCCTTACTTCTTTCACCATTGAGTATGATTGCAATGCTTTGCTAAATGACTGTGGAATAGTTACTTTTATTTATGACCAACTGAGTTGTCAAACACATCAGAAACATTATTCAACACATGTTGAAAATTTACTGCTGTATTCTGTAAAAAGGGGGGGGGGGTCATATAACATTTGGTTTGTGTGAGCAATGCACTGCACTTCATTTTGGCTCTAAATGATGTGAGGTGGTATCAAGGAGAAAGACGAGATGAGGAATTCAATGAGATGTGAGTAGAAGACTTAAGTTTGCATGTGTTGTAAGCCTACTAGTTTGTAGGTTTAGAAACATCTAGATATGGGACCTAGGTAGTGCAGCGGCAGAAATGGGTCAATAAATAATTAAGGAAAAAGAGAATAAAATTATGATTTACGATAGAGGTGAAACTAAATTAAAAGTTGGAGATGAGGAAATCTAAGAAGTTAGAAATTGCATATTTCCATATCGCGAGTGTCACAAGAGGATATGGAGGAAAAGAAAGTGTTTTTCTCAATGCTCTCATTCACCTGGAGATCTAAATAACTGGCAAAAGGTTAATCATATAATTTTGTAAAAACTTTAAATCCATTTACTCCTGGATGTGAAACATAAGAAATCCAGGTTTTTAAAGCATCATGCAAGTACATAGTTGTTTTGGTTTCAAATAAGAACTAACTAGGAGCTAAAATGAGGGTAGTTCAAGGAAAAAGTTTCCCTATGTTGCAAAAAATTTATTTCTTAAGTTACAGACAAAAATCAAGTTGCACCAAGTAGCATGGTCCTTTCTCACTTTTCAACATAATTTCCAAGGCGGCACAAGCATTTGTCCCATCGTTGCACAAGTTTTTGAAAGCCATCTGCAAAAAATTCGGTGTCCAGGGAACGAAGAACACTTTTCACGGCTGTCTGAACCTCCAAATCAGTGTGAAAACGTTGACCCTGCAGCTGGGACTTCAGTGCAGGAAACAAGTCACTCGGGGCCAAGTCACGGCTTTCCCATTTCATTTCTCGAAGTTTATCCTGTGTTAGTGCTGCTGAATGGGGACGAGCATTGTCATCCAAAAGAATGACACCAGCAGAAAGAAGTCCAGGACGTTTGCGGCGAATTGCTTTTTTCACTTTCTCCTGTGTTTGGCAATAACATGCAGCATTGACTGTTTCCCCTTTCTGCAAAAACTCGGTGAGCAATACTCCACACCGCCAAAACACATTGTTCCGCCATGACTCGCTACTTCTTATGACCAGGGCACGTTTCTCACTACATGACTCACGCTAATCACGTGCCGCACATGCACGGTAGCCTGCACGAACATTGCATTGTGTGTAAATGTAGAGGAAAGACAAAAGAACACATTGCTAGTTTCATTTCATTTATCGGGCTCGTACTTTCTCCAAAAAAAAAAAAAAAAAAAAAAAGGAATCTTTTTCCTTGAACGACCCTCGTAGTAACTTGAATAGAATAATTTTGTTTCTATTCCATAAAAGAATTGTAAATGGGAATGAAGTGGCCTTTTTTTTATTAGGTGAATCACATTGCATTCCCGTCAGTAAAAAGTGAACTGGAATTGTAAAAATCCATCGAAATGTTATTTTGTATGTACTATATTGGTAAAGAAAGATATACACGTATATGTTCTGAAATTTCTATATTCACCGAAATGAAAATAGTATGTAAAATTTTGAATTCTTTTCTATTTGTATGTTCAGTATGTGTGTTCTTCTTCTTATATGTTTATTATAGAAAGCAGGATAATACTCAAATTGTATACACAAATATTATGATTTATGAATTCTGCTTTTGACAATATAAAATAATATATTTTCCTTTATGTTTGTGATTTAAATTTTTCAGTGTGTACGAGGGTCACTATATATATTTTGAGCCTTGGCAACACTGATTGAAGTTAGGTGCAATTTGACGTTTGCACAGAATCGTCTGGCATTATTGACCATAACGTACTTCAAATGTTTTGTCAATAGCTTGATTTGTGTTGTTTATGTTGCCTTGGAGATTGCGCGACAACAATGAAATGGAATTAACTTGTGAACATTTTCGTGCGATGATTTTTTACGATTTTTGACGTGGATTATCAAGACAAGAGTGCATCGATCAACTTACTTCCACATTTGGCGATGAAGCCCCATCCTTTGCCACTGTGAAACGCTGGTATAACGAATTTAATCGTGGCCGCCATTCGCTCACCGACGAGATTCGCGAAGGTCGTCCAAAATCAGTTGTTGTTCAAGAAAACATTGATGCTGTGCAAAACCTAATGCTGCAAGATCTTCATGTGATATACTGTGAGATTGAGGCAACCATATATATAAAATCTTACATGATCATTTAGCTGTGAGAAAGGTATGTTCTCTTTGGATCCCACACAATTTGACAAAAACTCAAAAAGACAATCGCGTCAATTGGTGCAAAGAAATGCTCAATAAATACAATCGTGGTGCTTCAAAAGACGTATATAAGATTGTAACAGGTGACGAATCATGGATATATGCATATGAGCCGGAACGTAAACAGCAGTCTACTGTATGGGTGTTTCAAGATGAATCCAATCCAACAAAAGTTGTTGGCGCTCGAAGCACATCGAAACAAATGGTCACCTGTTTTTTCGGGAAAACTGGTCATGTGGCAACTGTGCCTTTAGAGGAACGTAGAACGGTCAACTCTGAATGGTACACAACAATTTGTTTGCCAGAGGTCTTCGGTCAAATACGGAAAACAAACAAACGCCGTCGGATCATTCTTCATCAAGACAATGCCAGCTGTCACACATCTCGTCTAGCAACCGACTTTATGAACAGTCAAAAAATTGAATTGATGGGTCATCCACCGTACAGTCCTGATTTGGCACCCAATGACTTCTTGTTCCCGAATGTCAAGAATAAATTGCGTGGACAACGATTTTCGTCGGTGGAAGACGCCGTTGATGCGTTCAAAAACCATATTATGGAGGTGTCTAAAGAAGATTGGAAAAACTGCTTTGACAAATGGTTCGAACGAATGCAAAAGTGTATTGACCATAAAGGAGAATACTTCGAAAAACAATAAAGCAGTTTTCAATGCCAAATTCCTGTTTTTTCATTGTTAGGCTCAAAATATAAATAGTGACCCTCGTAGGATTCCCAAGACTGCAAATAGCTGTCAAGTTAACTATGAACAAATGTGTTTAAATATTACCTTGCAGAGTGTGCAATGAACATGAAGTACACTGAAGGTTAATCTGCACTTTATCAATCATCAACGCATCTGTAATATCTTAACACATTCCTAATATATGGAAATGCAAATGTCACAAAGTGTTTCAACAATTAATGGTGAATGAATGATTTGATTTTCACTATTTTTGACTAATTGCGATGATGAGGATAAGTGATTGTATGATGAAACTGATGGAAGGAGAACACTCAAAAGGAAAACCCATGCCCAGACTGAAAATCAAACCCATGACATCTTGAATATAACATTTCATTACGTCGATTCTGACCTCTGGTAACATAATTCAGTATGTCTGTTTTTTTGTCAAATAGAATAAATATGTGGTCCATTTATACTTTCGTATTTAGTTTTATAAATCACGAGTAATAGTGGTACATGGTGGCTACTCACCAGAAATTTCTTGAATTCCAGGAATTATGAATTATTAGCTCCGGGAATTATGTGTTTTTCTCTGTAGATGTGAAAATTTTCAACTTTTATTAATCCAAATCCCATTGAATTTATACAAATTTATTAATGCCGTGAGGCAAGTTTTTCACAGTTGAGCTTTTATTTTTATTGGGGAGGAAAAAGGTAAGAAAGCTGGGTGGAAAATAAAAGAGAATTTTCTCAATCTGTTTGCTTTGTTAATGTCCCTTGCAGAACAATCTATCTGACATGGAAGATTATTGCAACACAATATATCTGGAAGTTGATTAGATAAATTTGAAATTCTTGTACAATTAACAATTTTTCATAGATTACTATATCCTGTAACATTTGATACTTATGTTTGTAGATGTATTTCTATGTATGTGAAATGCCAAATGTAAACTCCGCTCCTTAAATTAAAAATATATACCATTCAGTTGAATTGCATTTGAATTTTTGGATACAATGGAATCGCACACACCCTATATATTGTTAATATACGTGTTTGTATGTGTCTGCATGGGTGGTGAAAAGTGGTAATATGTAAGGTTTAAATAGAGAAAACATCTGCTTGATCCCTTGAATTTTTTTAATGTTTGCTTTGAAAACCGGGAATTATACTTGAATTTTATCATGGTCGGCCATCCTGTGGTATCACAACGATCCATTTAGAAATTTTTTAAAAAGTTTAAGAACATAAGAAATCAATGAAATATATTGCAGAATGGCAGATCAATCTGATTTCAAATGCACCCTAAATAACAGGTGGCGCAGAGAAATGGCAAAATTTGAATGTGGAATTGGCAACACTGTAGCACCGGCATTTGTTCGGCACCGATGTGACATCATTGAGGAGGCTTTGTTATTTAGTAATGATGCAGTATTGGAATGGTTCGGAGTGTGCTTTCGCTGTGAAAGCTTTTTATAAGAACAGTGATAGTGTGCAAAGGGTATTTCGGCAGCATTACCAGCTAGGACATCATGCTCGTGTCCCATCAGCTTGTGCGATTAAAACATGGGTGCATAATTTCGAAGAAACCGGTTCAGCGTTAAACAAGAAGCCCCCATGTAGAGTTTGAACAGTACGTATACCAGAGAATATTGAAGCAGTTCGAGTTGCCATTCAGAGGAGCCCTCGCCGCTCTGTTCGACAACATGTATCAGCCCTACAGTGTAGTGGAAGAAGCGTACAAAGAATACTGCATGAAATGAAGTTCCACCACTATAAGTTACAGATTGTGCAGCAATTACATCCTGAAGACCCTGTGTTGCATAAGACATGATACAGCGGGCATTCCAGAGTTTCCACAGCAGACTTTCAGAATGTGTACGCTGAGATGGAACACATCTTTCTGATGTAATCTTTAATAAGTAAAGTGACATGTAAAATGACATGTAAATGTCATAGTTAATGGCATACTATGTACATGCTTATCCATTAAATGTATTTTTTCCTGTGATTATTTGTGCATTTTACGTCAATTGAAATTTTGCCATTTCTCTGCACCACCCTGAATATAATGTGAGCTACAGGGTTGGAAAATCTAATTTAATAACCAGTATAATATGTATAATACCAGTATATAATGCTAGTTAGTAGGCAACACAGATTGCCTGTCAACACTGGAAAACTATTTCCATGTGAACTCCAGCAGGACAGGAAGACTTTAAGAGTGTCACGTGACTAGTGGTCGAGTAGAATATTTTTCATCAGAACATCGTTCGATGTGGAGTCAACTTACAAAGGGAGAAAAGCTATACTCTTTTTTTTTTTATGCAGACTTTAATGCCGCTTGTCAGGAATTGAAGTCTTGTGGTTTTGAAGTTCCGCCACTGTGCCCCTTCTCTTGGCGACAGGAATCAGGACCATTCGACGTAGAACCAGTGAAGCGCCCTCCAGTAACTTCGCCGCTCTCCGACCGTCGTGGGTTCACCTCGGTCTAGATGTGGACGTCCTAGTATATTTGGCAACATGTCCCCAGCCAACTGCATTCCTCCTTCACAATCATGGGTTCAGAAACACGTTCACAGAATGCGTAAAATTGCATATCGGCAAGTTCTTGTACAATCCCACTTCTCGCGTAAAATGCACGTAATACTACACAAACATAGTATCGCTTCTTTCCGACATTCTGCCCTTCGATGGACTGGGTTTAGATATAAAAGACTGCAGAGATCAGAGATATAATAATCGCTCAAAATAGAAAAGAGTATATAATGAAGTTTGTGCTAGACATCTAATGTGGAATATAATATTAGTGGTATCAGAATCGAACCTGGCACAATGTGCTAACCACTTCGCCACGAGGTCCTAAAAGAAAATTAGAAAATGTCATCTTGAAGTTGCAGGAGCACAGTTCATGACGCAGGTTTAGATTTCCACTCCTACAAATAGACAAACGACATCATAAATTGCATCCATGATAAGTAATTGCTTCTCTACATCTCATGATTACATGATGTAACTATTATTTGCTATATAAATTAGATGAATTACATTTGTATGTCTGTGCAACTTGGCCATTTAAGCAGCTGGCACATTTTTTGGTGGAAATGAAGAAAACTCACAGAAAGTCAGAATGACACATGAAATTTTGAAACCTGCCATTCTTAGGGCATGGAGACTATTGTAAAACTCTTTACTATACGTATACACCTCATTTTCTTCTTTAAGTGAGGGGGACTTGTGCTGGCGACAACCTCCCCCCCATCCCTGGCAGGTATACCTATGTTGCAAATTCTATCACTGGCAACCCAGTGACGGACCCAGAAAAAATTCGAGAGTGGGACACAAGATAAAATCTCAACTGATACATCCTCAACAGTACATGCATTATTTAATATTATACGAGGCGTATTCGGAAAGTAAGTACCAAAAGGGTGTAAAAAATAAAGTAAAATAGTTTCGTACCTTTTTTGATTTGCATTGCATTCTACAGACCTTAAACTACTTTTCTACGTAGTTTCCACCATTGTTCAAGCATTTGTCATAGCGTGGCACTAGTTTTTGTATCCCATCATCATAGAATGTTCCCGCCTGTGAAGAAAGCCATCCATGCACTGCTGCTTCGACGTCATCTTCGTCGTCGAAACGCTGACCAGCAAGAAACTTCTTCTTCAGATGAAGAAAAAGACGGTAGTCACTTGGTGCCAAGTCAGTGCTGTTGGCGAATGAACAAATTGTTCCCTGCCGAATGGCATGATTAAATTTTGAGTTTGTTGGGCCATATGCGGACGAGCATTGCCGTGAAGCAACACAAAGCCTTCCCTAAGCATTCCGTGTCTTTCGTTTTGAATTGCACGATGTAGTCGGATTAATGTGTCACAGCAGGCATCTTTGTTGGGGGTCTGTCCTCTAGGCAAGAATTCAACCATTCTTGCATTGAGAAAACAAATCACAGACCGGACTTCACAGTCGGCGGGCCGATTGATTTTCTTGAACATTTCAAACCTTAAGATAACTACAAAGAAAAAGCATGACCTGCTCCCACGCGTGTCTGTGGCTAACTAACGGATGAAGGACGTCAGCGACAACTCGCACGGTCGCGACTGCATCATTACAGCGGCAATATATGCAAATGGTACTTACTTTACGAATACGCCTCGTATTTATATTAAACGTATTTAGTATAATATTTTATAATGTATTCACGCCACCCCTAGCGAATCACTGCAAATATAAGAATGGTACTGAGACAAATTTCAGATTTGTCTTGAATTTTGGAGATAATGCAGAGAACGGGACAGATGATAAATGGTGTAGAAAAAGACTACCTTCAAACACAATACTTATCAGACATGAGCATGCATTTTCATAGTACTTTTATGTAGTTGCTCGTCAGCATCAAGGTTCATTTGCAAGTGTCCCTAATAATGATGATAATGCATTGGAGGATTTTTCTTGTTTTCTTGGATATTAATGCGTTGTACATTGCCTACAGTGGGGTTGCAGTTAGCACAAAGATGCAAAGTTCATAAGTTTGCCCCAACGTAGCTTTTAGGACCTACTGTATGTAGCCAACCATTGACAGAGAAAAATCTCTTTGAGGCCAGCCCACATTCAACGGTTTTGCAATGTCTGGTTTAAGAAATTACAAAATCAGAATGTATGTGACCCATTTATATTCTCACATTTCTGTACTCCAAGGGGTGTAAAGCCATCACATCTGTGGCAGAATGACAAGAGGATATTTCTGCAGTGTTCAACCACTGAACATATTCCTCCAATACTGTCCAATAACATGAGTTTGAATCAGTGCCAGATCTACAAATCTTGCACCCCCCCTACAAAATATTACCAAAGGCCCCCTCTACCTACATTCACACACAGGCGTATAGGGAGTGTGGGGTAACGGCCCACACTTTCTTGATCCGGTCGTGAGTGGGGGTGATGTGATCAGCATCATGCCCCTGACTGCCTTTACCCCCCAGGGTTTCCCCCAGGTACCCATGTTATTCGACGCTGGGTGGGCGCCGGGGCCGCTTCCATCGTTAGAAAAGTTCCTGGACTTGAACCGGCCGGGGATCGAACCCGGGACCTTTAGCATGGTAGTCAGACGCGTTACCAACTGTGTGTGTAACTTGATCTCATGTTGACAAACTCACATACGAGGGCCTACAGGGTGATTCAAAAGTCTGTTAACACCCCCTATAAAAAGTAAAGGAGCTAGGCTGGGCACAATTGATAGAAAAGGTTAGGCTACAGCACCTTGAATAACGTAGTGTGGAAAACGACCCAAGAAACTGGTTCCCCAGACGGATGAGAAACAGAGATGGCAGTGCGATCAATGTCGGTGCTAATTTTCTTATGAAAGTAATGGAGCTTTGTTAGTTTTTGGAATATATTATGTAGATTTGTTTGTCTTGAAAGGTGGTACGTGAATTGATGGAAACAGTTATATTTGTGGAGTGATTTGCAGTCATGAAATGACATTAATTTGGAAAGAAAAGTAAAATAAAATTAATAAATAAATAGCATGCGTAACACAAGAAGAACATCGCAAAGTGATTCCGGACATCAGGTGTTGGATTGTGTACTAGAGTTTTATTTTTCTATGTTATTTGAATATAAATAGTATCCTGAGAGATATTTCATACCGAGGCGACAAACCACAAGTGTCGCTTGGAAGCGAGCAGTCCGTAATCAATGCAGCCTTTCGAATCGTAGGGACACAAGTTCTGACCACTGTTTCCTCAAGGAGATTTTACACCAAAGCCACACGCGAGAAACGATACGAGGATTTCACACCAAAGCAACATGGGTCCTTCGGTCCAAGGCAACTTTCACACCAAAGCAACACATGTTGCTTGGAAACGAGCCAATCAAGAGCAACATTTCACATGGTAGCGGCATGACGGGAAGCACAGACCAGCGTTCGGTTGGTGAAATCCTTAAGCGATAAGTCCCCCTTGTCGCTTTGGTGCGCAATCTTCCTAAAACAAGACACTCATTGCATCGCGCATGCGCGAACAACAAACCACGGCAACATGTTGCAAGCTATTGAGGAAATGGCCCAGTTTGAGCAACGCACAAGCGACAAAGCGACACGTGCGTGTGACTTATCATGTCGCCTAGATCTGTTGTTGTAATGTGCGGTTTTTCGTGTCACCTATCTGTTGTTCGCACAATTAGCAGCGAACGCTTGCCAATAGACTGAAGGCACCATGTCGCTTGTCACTTAGTTGGGAACTCCCCCTGTAGCGCGTCGCTTCGGTCTGAGCACCCTTCCTTTAAGGAGCTTTCCGACCGAAGTAACAAGTAGCAGGCAAATATGCCATATGAACGTGTCGTTTGCTATTTGGACCCTCATGTGCAATGAATGCTATTTTACAGTCTGGAAGTGTGTGTCACTAGTGTGACAGTGTGAACATCCCGTGTCGCTTGTCCCATTGGTTTGAAAGTTTCCTTACACTCATGTCGATGGCACTAAGAACGTTTTGTGGGGTTCCCCTTGTCGTTTCATGGAATCATCATTATCATCATCGCCGCGATTAGTTTAAAGCGGAAGAAAAGAGACAGTAAATATCCAAAATACAAATGCTTCAGTGTGTATATCTTTAAAAGAAATCATGACGATGATAATAATAATGAACCTAATTCATACACAAAAATTTAGTTGCCAAGAACAATCCACGCGTATTTTTTCTCCCGTATTATTAACGAAAGTATGACGATAACAGGACGTGGTCGACTGTCTAGAATGTTCGTTAATATCTTCGCGACCACTGTACCAGATATCATAGCAATTATCACATTCATAGAAATGCTTCATGTAAAGGAATCAGACGTTGCAGCGAAAACTCCATTTACTTCCATTATAAGCAGACAAATACCAAGCACCGGGTTCAACACCAGCGCCTCTAACGGATCATTTTCGAGTGGAACCAGCCAGAGCATGCAGAACTGTGCCGTTTTCCACACTGCGTTATTCAAGGTGCTGTAGTTAGGCTTAGGGGGAACCACGTTGGTGTGTTCCAAGTGGATGTCCACCATATTAGTGGCCGCGATATTGAATTCAACTCAATTTGTTTTTAAAATGGGAAGGGGTTGATGTGCATAGGTGCCGATTTGTTAGATTTGGGGAGGGTAAAGCATAAATACTGATTTCTTTCCGTTTGCGGGAAGAAGGACAATTTTTTTTTCTTAAGGTACATCGAACTTTATTAGCTGGACAAAAATTTCACTGCACTACTGTGATTATGTAATTATACAACATAATACTTTACATTGAACTTTTGACTGAGAATTTTTTATCATATTCTGTTTATAATACTTATTATTACAATCTTTTATAGGAGTTTAATATCTTCACACATATTTACATAAAAAAGGAAGGCCCAAGATAAAATTTTCATCTAAGCAAGGCCGATTTTTGACTTCCAAAGAGAAACAAAGTAGTCTATTTTGCAATGGACTGGCTAATTCATGAGCATGAAGACTGCAGTATTCCCATACTTCTTCCTCTATTCTCGCACATATTCATTCATAATATGCCATGCGTTTTCCTTAATTCATTGTAGGTTTGAAAAAGGAAATGCTGAAATAATAAAGCCATAAGCACAAGAAAGACACTCAAACCGAGTGATAGTTCCACATTATTGATTCTTCCCATTTCAGAGCAGAATCCTGCGTAATTTCCCACCTGTTGTGTGTGAAGTTTCTGTGTGCAAAAGTTATGTAATATGTTGCAAGATATGCATTGGTCTCCTTATAAGGGCGTCAAACGAGAACTGGATGAGCCCGGGCCCCTCTGCCCCTCCCTCCCGGTTTCAACACTGGTGGTGATGTGATATACATATATGACACCATTTTCTCATGAAATTGTAGCCTGATTTGATCTAAGGTTAGAATTTTTCCAGCTTTGTCCCCGCAAAAAGCTGGTCCAGGTCCACCTAGCATCAAATCAAATGGTACCCATTGGGGGGAGGGGGGGAGGTGTAAATGCAGCCGGAACATGGTGCTGATCACATCACCTCCAAGATGTCCGGCATCGAAAATCACATATCCTAAATGTTCCTTCATGGTCTGGTGATACATGCACAGGGAACTTTTAACTTTACCTGTGATATTGTATTCGTTTCTGTACCTCTGAGTAACTACGTTCATTTTTTTTATGCGCATATACGAACCCTCGACTATGTCAATGGCTGAGGGACCTACCTAAAGGCTTATTTCCCCCCCCCCTCTCCCCCCCCTCTGCAAAGTTTTGCGGGTTGTGCATCTGGCACTGGTTTGAATCATAGATATGGTGTATTCGCAAGAACTATTTGTAAATAGAAGCTGCACAAATAGTGTGTTGTCATTTTATTCACTTTTAGTGATCACCTGGTATACTTCGTGCAGTTCAGAATGTCTGAAGAAGGGCATTGTATCTTTTCACAGTTAGGTACAATGTTGCTCATGGAAACTGCTGAACAGTTCTTGCCATCAAGAGACCAGTCAGTTTATGTTGTGCACGCTGTGCCACACAAAATGTTCTCTCTTTCACATCCGAAAAAGACAATTTCATAAAATAAGCTCCTCGTTCTCATTTTCTGTAAACAATTAAAACAATTGTATGCTCGAAACAGATTTAATGGTTCTAATAATGTCAAATATACCACACTTGAAGGTGATTTTACATATACATATAATTAATTCTAATTTTGGTCCTTTGCTTGGTTTGTATGGAAGTATAATGGGCCCGTAAAATTAAATTTGAAGATGGCTTCTCTGTTTGAAGATACGTCAAATGTATTGACATAGCTAATATCTCCTTTCAGGTACCTATCGAGGAATCCTGTCAAGAGAGTCACATCTCATGGTTATAAGGATAAGAGTCAACATTTTGAATTCAGAAAAGTACACCAGATACCACTCACAAAAACACAAGGTGCAAATACTTCACAATCCACATTTGACTCATGTAGTTCAGAAGTGTCTGTTGGACCCTCGTCTGAGATAGAAGATGCTATAATTCATTCCAAATCCACACGAGAACTATGTGAAACTACAATATCTTCAAGCTCTAAAAGTGGTTTTACTTGCAATGATTGTCACAGAGTATTTGATAACAAAGCTTTGCTCAAAGAGCACATGATTTCACATACTGGACATAAACCACATGTATGTTTTTCATGTAAGAAGACGTTTACACGGTCAACACACCTCAAAATTCATTTGAGAATTCATACTGGAGAAAAACCGTTTGTGTGTTTAATATGTAATAAAGCATTTATAGATAGAACAGCACTGAACCGTCATTCACGAATTCACACTGGAGTGAAGCCATATGTTTGTACAGTGTGCAACCAAGCATTTGCTCAGAAAGGGGCTCTATTAAGTCACTCAACCATTCATACTGGTTTGAAGCCACATGTTTGTTCCACATGCAGCAGATCATTTAGAGAGAAGAAATATCTTGATAGGCATTCCAGAATTCATACTGGAGATAGACGCTATGTGTGTTCAATATGCAATGCTGCATATGTACAGGGAGAAGGACTTAAACGTCATTTAAGAGTTCACCTTGGAGTGAAGCCGTATGCTTGTCCAATATGCACAAAAACCTTTAGAGGAAGTGGAGATATTTCAAGGCATTTGAAGACTCACACAGGAGTTAAGCCACATGTTTGCCCAACTTGCGGTAAAGCTTTTTCAGAAAATCGTGATCTTGAGAGGCATTTAATGATACACACTGGATTGAAGCCGTATGTGTGTCCTGCTTGTAACAAAGCATTTACACGGAAAGGAGATCTAGAGCTGCATTCAAAAATTCATACTGGATTGAAGACATATATATGTTCAGTGTGCAACAAGTCATTTGTTAGTAAGGCACACCTTCGATTACATTCAAGAATTCATACTGGCGAGAAACCCTATATGTGTCCAGTATGTGGTAGAATGTTTGCGTGTAATTCAAATTTAAAGAAACATCTAAAAATTCATGCTGTTCTAACTTAATATGTGCCCTATCTCTTCTAAACATTTTACCGAACTAAATTACATATTTATTAGAGAATATACAGGATCTCAAGTAATTAAACAAAATGTTTCAAGTGATGTTATTCTACCATATTTTTCCAGAAAATAATGTTTAACAGATGCTATACAACCATGAGTGCCTATGAGTATGAAAATGTAATTTTGTTTTCTTTATGAATGAATACTTAAGGGATGGAAATTTTGGATGTAGAATTATTGTGAAGGAGTTATTTGATCACTGAATTGTCTACGAATTTTAATAATCATGAAAATTAAAGTTTTGAGTTCTAGTGAAATTTTTTCCAAGTAATAGTCGCTTACACAATTCTTCTCTTCTTCCCAAACTTCCCAAGTTGTAGCCTTGGTGTCGATATTTTGATCCAACCAAATGTCAATTGTAGTGAAAACTATTATTGCAATTAAATTAATGTTAATATGGGCATTGTCACGTGTACATAACAGGAATTATAGAATTACAGACTATGTATGTGAAATTTGGAAATTCAGAACCTTTCACTGGTTAGTTTCAGATTAAGAGATTAACTACTTCAGATGTTCATCAATGTCCTAAGTCAGTGACGAATCATTATCTTCATTATTGTATACTACTTACAACGGTAATTAATTTTATATATTTGTGCTGCTTTTATTGTGTAACCGCAATATGCTCCATGGTTAATAATCAGAATGTGGTCCAACTCTTTTGTGAAAAATTGATCAGTTATAATTTAGGCTGTACTTACCTAAATTTTTGTAATTTGTAAAATATTCTTGTAAATCCTACTTGGGAAAAGTACCAAAGACTTGCATTTCTGTGCACATTTATGAGGACATCCAACCAGCATCACATGAAGAATTTCTCAATAACTGAAACTGATCGTTTAACTAAATTATGAGGTAAGCAAATGTAAGGAGTTATAAATGATGGTCAGAAGAGATTGTGAATGTTAGAATAATGAAATCAATAACATCCTTCTCAATGTTCTCATTGACTTGGAGATGCAAGCAAGTAACCTACAAGACATAAATCAGGTTAAATGTTAAATTTCTTTAATCTGTGGACGTAGAATGTGAAATGAAATGTTTTAAAAACAACTGCAAGTATGCATAAAAAGTTGCTTACATTTTATGTTAGGAATTAACTGGTCAGAAATAACTAACTAGCAGTTAAAATGGTAAGAAGGCCACTCAAAATGCCAAAACTTGTATAACTTTGTTTTTGTTGCATAAGTGTGTTGTGAAAGGTAACTAGGTTACTTTTAAAAATTCCGAATCACATTGTAATACCATCAGTACAACTTAGTATATAAACTTGTGTCGAAATGCAATTTTGTACATAGTATATGTTACTAATGGAAATCAATAACATTTCCTAAAAAAGAATGAATATGGATGTTCTTGAGTTCTTTCTATGTTCATCAAACTGAAAATAAAGTACAGAAATTGATAATTTTTGCATATGTGTGTTCAGTATGTTTTTCTTGTTGTTTTTGTGCATTCATAGTAAGTACAGAGATTAGTCGCGTTGTGTACATGCATAAGGTTTACGAATTCCACTTTCTACAATATAAAGTGTGTTCTTATATGTTTGTGATTTTCATTTATTATATTTTACAAAATCAATTCACACAGCAAGCACATTAATTAGGAGCAAATATTTTCAAATATTATCCTGGAGAAAGTAGAATGAATCTGCACTAATGTTAAATTCAGTTAAATTTTTCATTCGTCATTTCTTCTATAATGTCTTACATTGTGGGCTTTTAATTAAGTGTTGGATACCCAGTGGATGCACATAGTGGTGTGGATCCCACATTAAACTGTAGGTCCTAATTAGCCTATCGGTGCATAAAAGTTTACTTAAAACCAAAACTAAAACTCTATAATTTTCTAATGTATTTTTTATACAATGAAATTACAATATTGGTAAGAGAGTTTCTCCAAATTGTGCTGAACAGCTTACTGTGTTTGACAGAAAGTCTCTGGTGTAAATTCTAATGATTGCTCACCCTTGGCAGTCATTTCCAAACATTGGTGATCATACTATATGCTAGAGATATTAATTTCTCAAAGTGTTGATCTGCTTTTATGTAATTTGAAATAGGAAATATTGTCAATATTAGTAAAACTTAATTAACGCAAGCAGAAATGTATTTAACTTAAATTTCTTCTAAATGCTTGAGATATGTGTGCTGTTGTGTTTAAATTTAACGCCAATTTTCTTGAGTTAATGCAAGGCAGATTCAGTTTATGACACTCATAAATTTCTCTCTACTCTTTGGGAATATTTACTGTTAATTCTTAATTCTACTGATGATTTCTGATCTAAATGTGCAGTTTACTAGAGGTCTGCGTGTGCAGGCATGACTCACTCCGTAAAGCAGGGTCTGATCAATCATTGTGGCACGTCTCAGGACCCAGCTCGCTGCGCCAGCGCAGCTTGGATAAAACTGGGCTAGCATCATCGCACTTTGGTTGCTTACTGGACGGGATCCACATGTATCGCTGCTGTGGGCGGGAGCAACGAGTTATATCCACGGAGGAGCGGGTAGTTCATTGGGGATCTGTAACGTGGTTATCCTTGGGAAGACAAACTGTTCACTGTGCACACCACACCTTTTGTAATATGTTTACATCCTTGTCTGCAGATGACTGTATTTTATCGAAATAATGCATAATACTAAATGAAATGGGTTGGAAATTTAATGGTTTGTACTTAGTGATGCACTATAAAAATCTTCCTTATAAAAACATATTTTTTTTCATATCTCATGGGTGGAATTGCGAGAAGGGGAAGGGCAGGTTCACGTTCACACCCATTCTGGAAACTGTAGGTATATCGGGAGAGTTCATACATTTAATTTCACTTGACTGAAGTAATTATTAAAAGGCACGATGGAAGCACTTTTGCTCCTGCATTATGCTAAACCTTATTTACGAAGTGTTCTGATTTCAGCATTTCACAGAGCTTTCTGTACTTTTTACACATCCTGAATCATCAAATTTAATAAACATCAAATATTGATGTCATTAAGAATTTAAATTATCATGTGCAAAATAAAAATATATCAGTGATGTTCAAGAGCTTTAACCATAACATAGAGGCAGACTAGTTTAAAACATGCTTAATGCAAAGAGAAAATTCCATGCTGAGAAAAGTTGTGTGCACGAGACATTACACCATAATCTTTAAATTTACTCATATTAAGTACAGGGATGAAACAACACTGGAACAAAAATTTATAAATCTTCTAAGAGCAATAAGCTTAACATGCCTAACCTAATGAAAACAGTAGAACACAAAGTCACTCATTCCTTCACTGTAACATATCTCTGCAAGACAAAACAACAGAAATGTAAAACTTAGTCACCACTACCCAATGCCACTTGTTTATTTCAAGATAATCAATTTTGTGGAAGGCATTATTTTATCCTTGTTTGCACACAAAACAAATATTTTCACAGACACACATCGTAATTACAATGTATTGTCAGTTGAACAAAATCTTGGTAATTTATGTCATAGACTACTAAAAGAGAGACACTGTACATAAGGTTAATTTCACACTCTGACTGCATGGTGGGTTATCACAACTACTTTTACATCTTACTTTTGAAACTTTAAAGCCAGTGCATTAGATAATGGATCATTTAAATATTTAGTTTCTAAAGAGATTCAAATGTCAATCCGAAATGCTAACAAATAGAATAAGGCCAAACTACACATTATTGGAAAGTTCCATGCTGCATATGATATGTAAAGTTAGTATTGCATTTTCTGTTTATTTCCTTTTATTTAATGACAAATTTCTATCTATTCTTAATGCATGTTTGCCACTTACATTGTAATTTCAATCATCTCTCCAGATTTGGAAAAGCAAAAATATTTTACGCAGATTCCCTTGGTTCTTTTTTAAAAAGGCGACCTGAATTTCAGTATTTGTGTCATACTTTGTTCCTTGATTTTTAAGCTGGTGGAACGGCTTTAATTTCTGACCAATGTGTCTCCTCTCCTGGTACCTCCTCACTTCCAGAATGCCACTCTTTCTCTGGCACCACTTTCTCCCAACACTCCTCAAATGCAACTCCCCGATCAGCCACGACTTCCTCCTGGCCAATGTCTCCCAGTTTTCATGACTCAGCAACGACATTGCCCGATCGGAAGTTGCATTCCTATTTCCAGATCTCCTTCTCTTTCCACAATATATATGATCAAAAATCATTGTACTTTAAAGTAAAAGCTTCTGGTGGTTGATGTTGTGTAATGTTAGGAACACTGACCATTGTGTCTTCCACCTGGAGAATATCACAGTCAAATATTAACACAAACATAAATTTTCCATTAGTATAAGTGTTGCACAGTATCGGACATTTCTGTAAAGTGGATCTTTTCCGCAATCTTCAGTGAAAAATATTTCAGAATGCGGGAAGATGATGGTTTTAACAAACATCAATCTTAGAGAGCATTTGGTTAAGATGCTTGGCCAGTTATCCATTCACGTGAGGAATTAAATGTTGAGGGTTCAAATCCCAAAGACTTTTATTTTTGTTAGGTGAGCACAGAACTTTGAGCTTTGCTTAAGATGATCATATTGTCAGAAATGAAACTCAGAACTTGATACACAAAGACCTTGTTACCATTTTTCAAATTTTTTCCTGGTCTCTCATTCCAAAAACGTGTATATGTACTCATACATCCACAGGGTGGCTCTCACCAGGAATTCCTTGAATTCTGGGAATTATACATGAATTTTTGGCTCCGGGAATTATGCATGAATTGTGCTTGAATTTTTCTCCGTAGACATGAGAAATTGCAACTTTTATTAATACAAATCCAATTGAGTTTATACATAACCTATTTATAAATGCCCTGAGGCAACTATTTCACAGTTTAGCTTATATTTTTATGAAGGAAGGAAAGGAAAGCTGCGTGGAAAATAAAACTGAATTCTCTCAATCTGTTTACTTTGTTAGTGCCCTTTGCAAAACAATCTATCTGACAGGCCGAAGTTTATTGAGATATCTTGAATTTTAATTAGGTAAATTTGAGTTTGAAATTCTTGTATAACCAACAATTTTTTGTAGATTAGTATATCCCGTTACATTTGTGACTTTTTGTAAATGTATTTCGTGTCTGAGTATGTGAAATGGCAAATGTAAACTTTGCACCTTAAATTAAATACTTATATACATATTCTGTTTAATGGAATTGAATCAGAATTTTTGGATACATTGGAATCACTAAGGCCCTTTATATTATTAATATACTGTATTTATGTGTGTGTGTGGGGGGGGGGGGGGTGCAGGTGGTAGTGAGAGGCGGTAATACACAAGGTGGAAACAGTGAGAACATCTTCTTGTAGCCTTGAATTTTTGGAAAGTTTACCTTGAGAAGCTGAAATTATACTTGAATTTTATTATGGTCGTAGAGTGGCCACCCTGATCCGCCACCTACTGCATTGTTTACAAGTTGAACCAAACACACCTCCCCCCTTTCTAGGAATTTCAACTTTTGCACGTCTGACTACCATGCTAAAGGTCCCGGCCATCTGACTACCATGCTAAAGGTCCCGGGTTCGATCCCCGGCCGGTTCAAATCCGGGAACTTTTCTAACATTGGAAGCGGCCTCGACGCCCACCCAGCATCGAATAACATGGGTACCTGGGGGAAACCCTGGGGGGTAAAGGTGGTCAGGGGCGTGATGCAGATCACATCACCCCCACTCACGACCGGATCAAGAAAGTGTGGGGCGTTACCCCCACATCCCCTATACGCCTTCATGTCGTGGTGCTAATCACAGGGGAACACTTTACTTTTGCGCACTGTTTTAATATAACACATGAATGGTTTCCCTCTTCCTTAAATGAAAACTAATCATTTTCCACACTTAATTCATGATAATATTAATGTATTTTTGAAAGTGTGTTGGATGGGAGGAGGTTTGATTTGTGTTTCACTTTGTGTTTGTGCAAGGAGGAAAGGTGCCACTGTGCATAGTGAAGCATGTTAGATTGTAATCAAAGTAATTGATGTCTCAGATTTTGAATCAGGAGAAAAGCAATAAGGTAAATGCTCCAGTGGTCGACCACTTACCGATGAGAAAGACTGTATTTATTTTTTTGTGTTGGGCATTAAAAATTACCTTTACAAGTAAGTTCTATTGTAGAAATCACTTTTTTTTTTTTTTTTTTTAAGAATTTCTTTCTTCAATATTCGTTGTCAGGAAACCTCCATTTATAAATTGTGATTATGACTTTTATTTTTTAAATGTGCAGATAATTCACCGTTATTCGACACCCCTCAAATCCACAGATTCCAGTAATCTACATCCTTTTCTACTTTCTTGAAAAATAATACAAGTGTTTTAAAAAGTGAAGAGAAGCATGGCTGCATGTATGAGAGTATAAAATATTGCTTTTTTTTAAAGTAAATTTTAGGAACTTTTGAGTTTTTTATGTAGCAAATTGACATTTTATAAGATGAAACTCCTAAAATTTCATAAACAAAAGTTTAAAATATACAAAAAAGATCCAAATAAAATTAAAATTTCTTGACTGGGAGAGAGATTGTTCAAATTTATACACAAGTTTTTTCCCTTGTTCCACAATTTCTTTGAGTTCCACAATATTCTCGATTCCCACAAAAGTTGCCAATGAGGTAACTTTTTCATTTTCTGCAAACTAATTTTTTTGATGTGTCGGTACCTTTATAGACCCTTAACTGTAATCCCTCTATCCTTCACGTCCTGCACAACACACAAAAACTTGAAAACAGTGGTCGACTTCTTTCCTCCCTTAATCTTTATAAAGGGACAAGTTCCACTTTGTGCATCAACTACTTCAGGTGACTTGACACAGCCTTTGGATGGTTCAGCTTCTTCTTCTCAATCTGAGCTGCCGGAATCGTGTAGGGAAGTTTCCTCATTCTCCCTGTTGCTGCTGGTGCAATCTTGTTGGAAAGGAAGATTACTCTCTCCTGTGGACCCACAACAATTGCAAATTTTTTGGTTTGATAGAAATTATAGAAAAATTTGACGGGGTTTTATAGGAACATCTGAGATGGATATAGACTCTGGAAATCCATGACCATTATGTGGGAATTTAAGTGCAAAATGAACTCATAACTTAATAGCATGTAGAGTAACAAAATAAATTCTAGAATGTCTTAAGATTTTCGTGTATTTTTCTGTTATATCAGATTTGAATCAAAAGAAAAATATGTCATCAATACTTTAGTCTCTCATCTCCCCGAGATATAGTTGCTTGCTAGAGGCATAGAGAACGTATTAGTTTCCAACCTCCAGCTTCGATCACACCTATTTTCATGGGATGATAGAGACGGTACCAGGAGATAGGTAGATCCTCAATGCTAATACCGTCGTCTCGTTCCACACATTTAATTGAAGGCAGGATATTCGAAGGGATTAGAACCGGATAGGCAATACCACTCACTCACCTTGCTCAGCCGTAAACCTCGTTGTGTCGACTCCAGGTCGATGTAGTCCAGTTGAACACTTTACGATTGACAGCCGATGGTAACAATAAGAGTAATGACGACACACCGCTTCTGCCAAGTTTGAGTTATGCTGAGGAAGGGTCGTGGATACGTCACTCTTGCCCTACCATCTACAATACTTATATTTGTAAATTTATCTGAAAAAAAAATATAAAAAGAGATATTCTATTTTGCATTCACTGGAAAACTTTTTTTTTCTGATTGTCGCTTGGTGGCCTTCGATGGACTGTTTTTAGATATAGAAGAGTGCAGGGATGAGGGATATAATAATCTCGCAAAAAGTAAAAGTGTACATAATGTTCACGGTAGGCATCTAATGTGGAATACAATATTAATGGCAACTGAATCAAACCTGGCACTTCTTCCTCCAAGGTAATTGTGTTAGCCACTAAGCTTAAGGGAGGCCTGAGTCTCTTCTAGCAGCTGTTTATTATTATACACTTGGAGAATAATGTTGAATATTAGAATTTTATACCCCCCCAACTAATTTCATTAAAAAATAATCGTTGTATGTGCAGAACTGAAGACTTGATGGCACTGAATATTACAGAGTTCCCACAAATGATTGTGCTCTTGTCTTTGATGCTAGAGGTCCTAGGTTCGAGCTACTTGAAATCAATTTAGTATCGAACTCTGTTCTCGAAAACGTAAAGGACTTAACGTGCTGACTATGCGTATCACAATGGAAAACCACCCAGAAAGCCTTGAACCTCCACGGGCTGTTGCACTATGGAGTTTAATTTTATTTACTAATTTCAGTTTTTTAGAGGACATGTTAATGATTTTTTTATCGTATGTTGGTTCCTTTTAGCCCACTTTTATTGTACTTTCAAAGGATTCTGAACCTGACGCATGTTCACAACACACTATGAAATCAGAGGTTTAGGTATGTTTGTCTCGTCACTATTTATTATTCATCCTCATCGTTACAATTACAAAAGAGATGGAAAAGCAACATAATAGAAGCAAATTAGAAAATGTCATCTTGAAGTTGCAGGATGAAAGTTCATCACACAGGTTTAGATTTCCACTCCCACAAATAGCCAAATGACATCAAAAAATGCTTGATAAGTAATTTGCTTCTCTTTGTCTCATGATTACATTATACAACTATTATTTTCTATATAAATTAGGATTAATTACATTGTACGTCTGTGTAACTTTGCCATCTAAGCATCTGCCCACTTTGCTGGTGGAAATGAAGAAAACTCTCAGAAAGTCAGAATGATACATGAAATTTTGAAACTTAACATTCTTAGGGCATGGATTTGATTTGATTTAGTTTATTTTACTTCGCGTTTTGTGCCTCTTGGCTAATTTGCGAAGATGGGGATGAGTGATGAAATGATGAAATTGATGAATGGACATTCACAAACAACCAAGCCCGACCGGGATTCGAACCCGGGACCCTTGGCATCGCAGCGCGATGTGCTAACCACTCGGCCACAGGGTCGGGCTCTTAGGGCATGGAGACTATTATAAAACTTACTATATATACACCTCGTTTTATTCTTTAATTAAGGGTGACTTATTCGTCATTACAGCACTTGTGTTAACGACAACCTCCCCTCCCCTTTCCTGGTCCGAAGGTCTATATTGCAAATTCTTTCATTGGCAACCCAGTGCCGGACCCGGAATAATTTCGAGAGTGGGACCCAAGATAAAAGTATCTCAATTGACACACCCTCAACAGTACTTCATTATTTAACCCATTTTTCGCCACAAATTTGTAGCTGGATGAAATTACTTCAACTTCATGTTAGAGTGTTGTCAGAGGCACGAATAATGCAAGACAAATGCCATTTTGTTTCAATATCCAGGGTGACTAAAAATTTGGGTGCCGTATGTGTGTAACATGAGTGAAATGAGGTATAAAAATCTTATGGGAGAAAATTTGTTTCCCTTCTAGGAAAATGATTTTTTTCTCACTGAATCCAATTTTGCAGAAGTTTTTATCAATATAAAGGAGTATTAATACATATATAGAGAGCATTTATTTGCAATTTGTATTCTTTAGAGCAATAATAACATTATATACTGTGAGCCAGTGGTGGCTGGTGGTATGCCTCTATGGGTGTGCACTTCAGCCTTGCGTCCAGAAGAAGTGTTATAAGAAGTCACCCCTCTCAAATACTCACACTGTTTTCGCAAACACAATGCATTGGCAACCAAAGTTGTGACCAAACCTGGGCATCCTTCTTGATTATAGCCAAATCGCAAGTGTGGCTATTTTTTTTGTTTGAGTTTATTTTTTAGGTCCACTTTATGCATAGAAAAGCAGACACGGTCTACAGTTTAAAGTGAGATCCGAACAACTATGTGCCTCCACCAGGTGTGTGGCTATTTGTTTTTAAGAAGATTTGGATTTATTGTACTCAAGAATTAATTGAAGTTACTGCTGAATAACTTAATAAGCATATTGCAAAATCATGTAGGAATTTAAGCTAAAAGATTACTGTTATTTTGATGTCATTATGCAGGTATTAAATAAACACAATAATGAACATGTTCTTTAACAGTAACACTCAAATTATTTTTAAAATACGGCTATTATTTTTTGTCATCGAAACCTTAAATATATAAGATGGCCATGATTTACATTGGAACAAGGAGGAAAGTAGGAGCACCAGGGTGGAAAAGAGGGGGCAAAACCTTGCCCGGGTGAAAATTTTATCTGAAGCCACTACTGCAAATAAGGTAGCCGATCCAAAGACAACATGCAGAAAATCAGTTGTAATTATCTAGCAGTTGTTTATTTCTAATGGCCAACTGACCAAACAAAATCAAGCAAGTAATAAATATTAAAGAAAATAACAGTACTCACTCACTGCCCTGCTTTGTAGTTCAGATGTTTTCTCCTTCCGCCATATCCGTATTATTACTACAGTCGCTGCACGCATTGTAGCTAACTTCCCTCCAAATATTCAACAACGTTAAATATTAAGTATATGTTTTTGCCATATAGAAATTTTCCCTTTCATCATGAAATCAAACACTTTGCAGTGAAACAGGAACGAGCTTTCCACAGTGTAACAATTTTTGCAATGCATGAACTGGCACACACTGAAAACAGCTGACTGATCAAAGATCCCCCCCCGTGCACGTTGATGGACTACAGCACCATAAGGACAGTTTATTTTGACCAAGCTGCTGCACTAAGCAAAGGCAATGCAAGACATTGTTTAAAACATGCATTTTGCCCTCAGTCCCCCCTCCTTCCTCCCCTTCTTTCTTGCACCCACTATACTTGGGACAACAGTGTGGGCGAAGATACCTTAGAAATGCCCCTTTTCCAAAAAAGAAATCCCTCTATTTACAATGATATGTGGGCTGCCTCTACTCTGCCACACGATCTCGAATGGAATTGGATAGCAACACTGCGTGAACACAGCACTAGTGGTGCTCGTCAAGCCCATAATACTGCAAGCTACAGGCACCAATCCCTTCTCTTTCCTTGTGTGCTGCAAAATTAATTGCATTATTGATTTATTTGGGTGTGCACATGCGAATGTGCGAATATGCAGAAGCTGCTACTCCTGAGAGCACTAATTGTAATCAGACTTCCATGGAATTTTTGCCAGACATAAAACAACAAACATTGAATCTGGAATTACTTTTGATCACGACATGCTTTTATATGTGCATTTTTTAAACTCTCTAAACTTATAAAAGTCCCGCAACGTGGCTGTGCGGTCTAAGGCATCATTTTTTGGGCTCAGGCTATGTGACATGTACAGATTCGAGTCTCCTGGAGGAAGCTTTTCAACTTTTCCTGAGATTTTGGCCTCTGTATAAAACTGGTGGCAACCCAACGTCGTAAGGAAATTGAGGAGCGTAACGCATCCATGGAAACCTACATCAATGACTGGGGGGTTCGCCGTGCCGACCACATACCACCCCATAACCAGTTGGATGATCTTCCACCTCAGCAGGTGTAATTGGTTTGGTTTATTTTATTTCGCTTTTCTGCCACTTTTGGCTAATAGTAAAGATGAGAATGAGTCACAAATTGATGAAATTGATGAAGAGACACTCACAAATGACACACATTCCCTGGTCAGGGTTTGAACCCAGGACTCGTGGCATCGTATCATGCTGTGCTAACCACTTCATCATGAGTGTCGGCTATTGCTTCGAGTGTTATCAACTTTTCACAATACATAGTTGTTGTGTATCGTACTTACTTATATCAGAAATGCAGCATGAATGTGTTAGGACAGATTCCTAGATAGAAAATTATAACTGATTTTAATATTGCATTTTACGCTGACGTTGCATATATGGTACACTAACAAATATAATAACTCCAACAAATGAAACCAGGGGTGAATTCGTTGCAGCATATGTTCTAGCAGAATATATGAGGAACACAACATGGAACAAATGGTTTCAAATATGACAGTGTTGCCAGGTAAAAATAATATGAAAAACATGACGTCATAAAAAATATATATTTGTACTTACTGTACTGTTTGAATTTTGAAAAAATGAAGAATTGGACTTCTTTGATGTTAGTAACACAAAATTCAGAAACATGTACCATTTTAATATGATTTTCAAAATGTGTTTTTTTTTTATTGGAGATCTGCAACATTAGCTAAAAATGGGCTAATATTACATCCATAGTAGAATATATTCAACATTTTTGGTATAGTATTTTATATTTAAATTGTATTCACGCCACCCCTAGGAAATCACTGCAGATATAAGAATGATCCTGAGATAAATATCAGACTCGTCTTGAATTTTCAAGATATCGCAGAGAACAGTCAGACTTCTATAAAATCAAGATGATAAATGGTGTAGAAAAAGACTACCTTCAAGCACAATAGTAATGAGACATGACAGTGCACTTCTCATAGTACTCCCATGCTCAGCAGCATCAAGGTTCATTTGCAAGTGACCCTGATAATGATGATAATGCATTGAAGGATTATTCTTCTTGTTTTCTTAGATATTGAAGTGTTGTTTATTGCCTACAATGGTGTTGCAGTTAGCACAAAGATGCGAAATTTCCCTCAAGGTAGCTTTTATTACCTACTGTGTATACCCAACCATTGATGGAGGAAAATCTCTGTGGGGCCAGCCCACAACAGTTTTGCAATGTCTGCATTAAGAAATTACCAAGGGGTGTAGAGCCCATGTTTGTGTCCTATTTATATTCTCATTTCTGTACACCAAGGGTTGTAGAGCCATAACATCTGTGGCAGAATTACATGGCAAGAGAATCTTTCTGCAGTGTTCAACGACTGGACATTTTCCTCCAATACTGTCCAATGACATGAGTTTGAATAAAAGATATTGTGTATTCACAAGAAGTATTTGTAAATTGAAGCTGCACAAATAGCATGTTGTCATTTTATTCACTTTTAGTGATCGCCTGGTATACTTCGTGCAGTTGAGAATGTCTGAAAAAGGGTATTGTTTGTTTTCACAGTTAACTATAATGTTACTCATGAAAACTGCTGAAAAGTTCTTGTCATCAACAGACCATCCAATTTATGTTGTGCACACTGTATCACACAGAATGTTTTATCTTACACTTCCGATAAAGACAATTTCATTAAATAAGCTTCTTAGCTCATTTCTGTAGAGAATTAGAATAATCGTGTGCTCGAAACAGATTCATTAGTTCTAGTAGTCAAATATACCATACTTGAATATGACTTTACATATAATTAATTCTAATTTTGGCCCTTTGCTTGGTTTGTATAGAAATATAATGGGTCCTTAAAATATAATTTAAAGATGGCTTCTCTGTATGAAGATACGTCAAATGTATTGACATAGCTAATATCTTCTTTCAGGTATCTATCGAAGAATCCTTTCGGAAGAGTCACATTTCAGTGTTATAAGGATAACAGTGAGCATTTTGAATCCGGAGGAGTATACCAGATACTACTAACAGGTGCAAATACTTCACAATCCACATTTGACTCATGTAGTTCAGAAGCATCTGCAGGACCCTCGTCTGAGATAAGAGACGCTACAATTCATTCAGAGTTCACACAAAAACTATGTGAAACTGCATCTTCAAACCCTAAAAGTGGTTTTACTTGCAATGATTGTGACAAAGTATTTGATAACAAATCTTCACTTAAAGAACATATGATATCACATACCAAACATAAACCTTTTCAATGTCTAACATGTAACAAGACATTTTCACGGAAATCACACCTCAAAGTTCATTCAAGAATTCATACTGGAGAAAAACCGTTTGTATGTTTAACTTGTAATAAAGCATTTACAAATAGAACAGCACTGAACAGTCATTCACGAATTCACACTGGAGTGAAACCATATGTTTGTACAGTGTGCAACAAAGCATTTGCTCGGAAAGAAGCTCTATTAAGTCACTCAACCATTCATACTGCTTTGAAACCACATGTTTGCTCCACATGCAGCAGATCATTTAGAGAGAAGAAATATCTTGTTAGGCATTCCAGAATTCATACTGGAGATAAACCTTATGTGTGTTCAATATGCAATGCTGCATATGTACAGGGAGAAGGACTTAAACGTCATTTAAGAGTTCACCTTGGAGTTAAGCCGTATGCTTGTCCAACATGCACGAAAACCTTTAGCGGAAGTGGAGATTTTTCAAGGCATTTGAAGACTCACACAGGAGTTAAGCCACATGTTTGTTCAACTTGCGGTAAAGCTTTTTCAGAAAATCGGAATCTTAAGAGGCATTTAATGATACATACTTGATTGAATTGAAGCCGTATGTGTGTTCTACGTACTTGTAACAAATTGTTTACACGGAAAGGAGATGTAGATGATCATTATACACTGGATTGAAGCCATATGTATGTTCCGCATGCAACAAATCATTTGGAAGGAAGTCAGACCTTTGATTACATCAAGAATTCATACTGGCGAGAAGCTCTACATGTGTCCAGTATGTGGTAAAATGTTCAGAACTACCGTAATTCAAATTTAAAGAGACATCTAAAAGTTCATGCTGTTCTTATTTAACATGTGCCCTATCTGTTCTAAACATTTTACTGAGCAAATTACATACTGCTTAAAAAATATACTGGAAGTAATGGAAATAAATGTTTCAAGCGATGATATTCCACTATATTTTTCCAGAAAATAATGCATAACAGATGCTATGCAACTTTGAGTGCCTATGAGTATGAAAATGTAGTTTTGTTTTGTTTTGTTTAATACTTAAGGTATTTGAAATTTTGGGAGTTGTATAATTGTGAAGGAGTTATTTGATCACTGAATTTTCTATAAATTTTAAGTGAAAAATTAAGATTTTGGATTCCAGAGAAACGTATTTCAAATAATGGTCTCTCATGCCATTCTTCTCTTCTTCCCAATACAACTTCCCAAGTTGTTCTAGCTTTTATCAATATTTTAGTCCAACCTAATGTGTATGTATTGTAGTGAAAAACTATTATTGGAATTAAGATAGTGTTACTGTTGGGATTTTTTTTGTCACGTGTGTGGTACAGGAACTATAGAATTGTGTCAGCCCCCGTGGCAGAGTGGTTAGCACATCATGCTACGATGCCAGGGGTCTCAGGTTCAAACACCTGGGTATGGGTGTTTGTGAATGTCCATTCATCAATTTCATCATATCATCACTCATCCCAATCTTAAAAAAATAGCCAAAAGTGACACAAAAAGCAAAGTAAAATATAGCAACTTTGGAAACTGAAGAGCTTTCACAGGCAATTTTTGGATGAAGAGATTAACTACTTCAGATGTCCATCAATGTCCTAAGTCAGTGATGAATCATTACCTTCATTATCGTTTACTATTTCCGATGGTAATTCCTTTGCAAAGTTTGTGTTGTTTTTATTGTGGAAATGTTTCATGGTTAATAATTCAGGTTGTGGTCCAATTCATTTCTGAAGAATTAATCAATTGTAATTTAGGTAGTACTTTCCTAAATTTTCGTACCTGTATGGTGAAATATTCTCCTTAATCCTGCATGAAAAGGGTACCAAAGACTTGCATTTCTGTGCACATTTATGAGGACATGCAACCAGCATCACCTGAGGAATTTCCCAATATCTGAAGCTGATGGTTTAACTAAATTATGATGTGGAGGTGAGAAAATGTAAGAACTTACATCTTAGTATAATGAATTCAATAACATCTTTACCGATCTTCTTGTTGACATAGAAATGCAAGCAAGTAACCTTCAAAGCATAAATCATATTATGCAGCACAAATGTCAAATCTCTTTATTCTATGGAACTAGAACGTGATATGTGAGGTTTTAGAAACAACTGGAAGTATGTGTAAAAATTTGCTTAAATTTTATGTTAGGAATTAACTGGTCAGAAATCACAAACTAGGGGTTAAAATGGTAAGAAGGCCACTCATAATGCCAAACCTTATGTGAATTTGTTTTTGTTATATAAGAGTGTTGTGAAAGGGAACTAGGTTACTTTTTACAATGATGGATAACATTGTAATACTATCAGTAAAAGAACTGTATTACAAGTTACATTAATACATAAACTTCCATCGAAATTCAATTTTTTACATAGTATAAACATGTGTTACTAATGGAAACCAATAACAGTTCCTAAAAAAATAAATGAATGTGGATTTTCTCAAGTTTCTTTCTATGCTCATCAAACTGAAAATAGAGTACAAAAATCGAAAATGTTTGCATTTGTGTGTTCAATATCTGTTTCCTTGTTCTTTGTGTATTCATAGCAAGGACAGAGATAGTCGCATTGTGTACACTAATATTATGGTTTACAAATTCTGCTTTCTACAATATAAAGTGTTTTCTTATATATTTGTGATTTTTTGTTTTTTTATATTTTACAATATTCCCACATTAGACTGTTGAACCAGTTTCGATTAGCCCATCAGTGCATAGAAGTTTACTTAAGACAGAAACTCAAAACTCCATAATGTTCTAATATATTTTTTATGTGAGGAAATGAAAATATTGCTTAGAGATTGAGCAAATCATGCTGAACAACTTACTGTGTTTGATGGAATGTGTCTGAAATAGATTGTAAGGTAAAACTGTCAAAGCTGGGAATCGGCTGTAACTCATTTATTCTGTAATTGTTGACATTTGTACTTACATTCTGCATTGCGAAAGATTGCTTAACAAGGGATTTTGCTTTTTTTAACGAAAATAGTATCTATTGTCGACATATCTAGTAATTATTGTTAATTCTTTTCTCGCTTCTGAACACACCAAATGGCGGGGAAATCTTGACTAGCGTTGTGTTTCGAACAGCAAAGCAGTGTTTCAACCTTCTTAACAGAAAAATTCCCGCATAGCCCCAAAAACCATGCGGGATAGTATGACCATCCACGAATAGCCCCTAAAACCATTCCCGCATAGCCCCAAAAAGCATTCACGCATAGCCCCAAAAACCATTCACGATAGCTCCATGCACCATCACGGTAAGGTTAGGTTAGGTTGCTTTAGGTTGGGCAATATAGTTAAAAAACTGTGTGTTTGGAAACACTTACTAGGGATTACTTCATCAGATGCTCGCGACATCCGGTTCAAGTACATGGATGGAATGGAAGCAACAGTTTTCGTGCATCGGGCGGACATTATTATAGAAAAATACATGAATTAGCAGCCAAATACATTGAAAAATGCGAGAAAACACTTCTACGACCTTCCGAAATTACACAGAAACTCAATTCCGTAAGTACTTTCTCCTGTAAATTTGAAGAAATCCAATTCCTGGCTTTGACAGTTTTACCGAATGTAATTTATGCTCAGCCTTGGCAGTTGTTTCCAAACATAAGTGATTATATTATAGCCTAGAAACATTAATTTCTCTAAATGGTTTTATATAGTTTCAAAGAGGAAATACGATCAAGAAATAGTGTCAATATTAGCAGTACTTAATTAACACAAGCAGCAATGTATTTAACTTAAGTTTCTCCTAAATGCTTGAGAAATGTGTGTTGTTGTGTTTAAATTTAACACCAATTTCCTCAAGTTTAGTGCAAGGCAGGTTTAGTTTATCACACTCACGTAAATTTCTCTCTTCTTTGCTGTTAAATCTTAATTCTACTGATGATTTCTGTTTGTGTATCACATTAGTGATTTAGAATTTATAAATTTGTGTAGGGTGCGAGAATGGAAATATTTCACCACACACCTTTGCATTTAGTACAAGGCCCTATCTCAAGGTTTACTACTGTATGTTGGCCCAGAAGTAGTGTTTACAACATGAATCGACTGACCTCATAGTAATCTTTTGCTGTAGATTTCGATGTAGAGTTTGCGTATCCAATAGCATAGCTGACAGTTTAGTCGATGTGTTAACAGGTGATTTAAAATGATTGTCTTACTCCAGGTGTTGATTGGTTAGTTAATAAATCAAACTACTAGTTTGAAAATTTTTGGAAGAAATTTTCAGAAAATTGTTATATTGAGTATTTGTTATGAAATGAAAATGTTGACATCCTTGTATTGCATAACGAAAGTTGTTCTGCAATTTTTCTGCAAACAAGGTGGTGATGCATTATGAAATATCTTGTCCATTAGAATCTTAGCTGCGCAAGTACAAAATTTAATTGTGAAGGAGAGTTTGGAAACTACTAATACACGTGAAAGTTAGACAAAATTCTACATTTGTTGTAAACATTGCTAAAGCTTACAAAAGGATTGCCAAGGTGAGAGGGAAGAGCTACTTGTAATTCAGTAGGTAAAGGACATTTTTATGCTCTAGGAATGTAAGTCAATAAGAGTACATTGTTGCTGTTACCCTTTCAATTTTTTTATCGCTAAGCATTTTTTATTTACTATTCATAATATAGTGTAAATTTTAAGGGGAAAAGTAATTTCTAAACAATGAAATCTGCACTAGAGTACTGCATTGGACTACTTTCGCTCGAAAACACTCAATCGAATCGCCCACGCTCAAGCATGATATGCTCGATCGTACCACACTCATAGTGATTTGCAACGTGCCGTATTTCAGACCCTAATAAGCAGCACTGTCAACCTAAAACTTATACATGGAAGGAAACCACTCTATGCCATTACAATTCTAAATAATAATTCCATATATTATTATGTTCACTTACGAGTCTCAAATTCAATATATATGGAAGTATGCAATATCTACAGACCGAAACGTAAAAAAGGAAACACATGCTGACAGACCTGCTTAAGCAATTATAACTATTGTATCACAGTGCAACAAATACGTGTACACAGTGCCGGATCTACAAATCTTGCTGCTCCCCCCCCCCCTGCAAAATATTACCAAAGGCCCCCTCTACCTACCTTCCTTTACACACACACACACATATATATACATACAAAGTAAAGGAGTTGAGCTGGGTACAATTGGTCATGATAGAAACAGGATAGGCTTACGGGGAATCACATTGGTGTGTTCCAAGCTGATGTCTGCCATATTGAAATTCAACTCAAAATTTTGAAATGCGAAGGGGATAATATGACACTGTTTTCTCACACTTGGAAAATGATACATTTGTTACTATCATGCGGTCATAACTTTTTCTTTATTAAATATAGGTTGAAGAAACCTTCACCACTGCATTTCTCATGAAATTCTAGCCTGATTTGATTCTACTCTGACCAGAGTGGTTGATCTAAGGTTGAAATTTTCCCAGCTTTGTCCCCGCATAATGCGGCTCTAGAACCCACCCAGCCTCAAATCAAATGGTGCCCAGGCCGTAGCATTGTGCTGATCACATCACCTCCAAGATGGCCAACATCGAAAATATGTAGCACCCTACCCTCACACACCATAAATGTGTTGTTATGGCACGGTGCTATATGCACAGGGAACTTTAACTTTACCTTTAGCTGTATATGCATATATTGCATTCATTTCTGAACCCCTGAGTAAGTACGTTTATTTTTTTACATACCCATATACGAACCCTCTACTATGTGAATGGCTGAAGGCCCCCTAAAGGCTTACATGTCCACCCGGCAGTGCGAGGTTTTGTGGCTTGTAGATCCTGCACTGCACATACATCACTGTTCACTTACCGAAAAGGATAATCATATTCTGCAAAATAATAAAATGCAGTTATAACAGTCAATCGAATATCATTTTAATGTGACAATAATCGTATAAACATAAAATGTCAGCCCATAAATCATCTATTGAATTTTCACATATCTCATTTAAGATATAAAAAACTGAATTTTTACATGGAGATGATGACTATTTTCACTTATTTTTATTTTCACTTCGTTTACTCCACGATCCATACTTGAGGGTTCACTACAGTAGACAAATGACAGAAATACGTGTACTAGTAGCGTAGGACCTATCAATTCTGCATGCCATCTAGCATTGTCCATGCTAACTATTTGCCACTTCAGTGAAAAATGCTCATTGCAGCACTCTTATCTGCACCTTCCAATCTCCCCTTTAGACCAAGGCTTCTTTTCACAATTCGCCTGTGTTCAGACTGATGCATCATACCTATATGCTTCACTTTTATACAAATAATGTTACAATTATTAATATCAATAGCATTACACTTTCAGTTATTTGGAAATTGAACTAAAATATGCAGAATCTCGGAGCTTGCATGGATTTGCTGTGCAGCAAGCAAAAAAATCCTTTCTACATACATACAAGGGTCATTCAGAAAGTAGCCGCTATTGTGATTGATTGATTTAGTTTATCTTACTTCGCGTTTTGTGCCTCTTGGCTAATTTGCGAAGATGGGGATGAGTGATGAAATTATGAAATTGATGAATGGACATTCACAAACAACCAAGCCCAAGCGGGATTTGAACATGGGACCCTTGGTGTCACAGCGCAATGTGCTAACCACTCGGCCACAAGGTCTGGCCCGCCATTGTGACATGGCACTAGTAGTAGTGGGCAGAGCGCAACCATTGTTACATCACGCAATCTGTGATTCAGTAAGCTTCCAGCTGTGCTAGTGAGAGCATTGTAGTGCCACGCGTCATCTGGTTATAACATCACAAAATGTGTGCTGCCATCGAAAATCCCGCTAAATGCGAGGTACATGGAGTGATAAGATTTCTTTGGGCAAAAAATCATGGAACGTGGTATGACAACCACTTCTGAAGTTTACTGTAACACTTTGCAGAAACTGAGAAGAGCCATCCAGAACAAACGTCACAGTCTGCTGACATCTGGGGTTGTGTTCATGCATGACAACGCTCACCCTCACACTGCTTGGCGAACACAAGCCTTTCGCGCCAATTCAAATGGGACTTGACTTCTTGTGATTTTCATCTGTGCACTCACATGGAGAAGTGGTTTGGGGCACAGCACTTTGCTGACGATGAGGATCTTCAAAATGCTGTGCCAGGTTGGTTGAGTTTTATGGAGAAGGGATTGGTAAGTTGGTGAAACGCTATGACAAGTGCTTGAATTTACATGGCGATTATGTTGAAAAATAGAGGACAGCTGTACCTTTCAGATGTAAAGTAAAAATTTATTGTATCTATGCGGGTTTTTAATTTACAGCCAAACGGCGGTTACTTTCCGAATGAGCCTCGTATATCTGTGATGTTTTTTGAAAGTACTTAAATTATATTTGTAGTACCAGATTAAATTGTGATATCTATATGTGCAGTTTACATAAATATTTTTTATATTTATTGTTGACAATAGGATATCTGATCCTGCATGTATCTGAATGCACCTGTACAAGGTTGTGCATCTCATCACTGCATAATATATATGTAGGAAGAAAAAATATGAAGAAATTCTGAAGTGAAAAAATCAATGAACCATTTGACCTCACTAAAGGAGGCCTGAATTAACCCAAATTACACTGTTCAAAAAATGCAGTCAGTACATACAGGTACTGTATAAGAGAGACAGGTCTATACAACAATCATATTTACTCATGTATAAGATGAAAATTCATTGTACTTTAAATATTACTATATCAACTACATTAGAAACATAAGCTTGGCTTGAGTATATAAATCTTTCATTGAGTCCTTTTTCACAAACTGTTGGAGAAAGTCACCAAGAAGGACCAACATTAACTGAAGCTCTTCGTGGGCTTGTAGCATGAAGTGTTCATTTCTCTTTGAATGTGTCAGCATAATATTGAGACTGGAATAAATTGCTTCTGTTTTGTCTGCCAGTTACAAGCATGTAAACTCAAAACAACCCGAATTCCCCCATGATCAAATTTTCCTTGTTTTACCTTACCAGTTTAAAATATTTGCATTATACAAGGTTTTTAATTTTTTTTATTTACATATGCAATGCTACAATAGACAACCGTATTATAAGTGAGAAGTGCATCATAAATGACTGGATTAAAATATTAATGAAAAGATTCCCTGTGATAATCATTATGGTAATTGTGTAGTTTATTCTGTGTTCTAAATTTACATTTAAAATTTGAATTGATGAATTTATTACTTAATATAAACCACATACATTGGTATTTTGAGCATTCAGTACAGTTCAGACAATAAATTTACTTACAAAATTTCAATAATGTGCAATTTAAGTATTCACTAAGTTTAAGTATATCTAATGTAAGTTATTGTTTGCTTTATATAGGAAAGATGAATGCTAAATAACAAAATTTCTTCCTTAAAAACAACAAATCCCTCTAATCTCATTTAGTCATAACTCTAAGAAAATAAGCAAATATTTTATTTAAACCTGCTTCCATGTGAAAAAGTCCTCCTAAAACCCCATCTATAGATTCTGAATTGCAATAATTGTCGAAATTCACTAATTGCTGGTTTGAATATAAATCATAGAGAATAGAAGTCTATTTCTTGTAAGCTATTATACAAGAACAATCTACATATGGAAGCTGCACGAGTGTATTGTTTTCATGTACAAATACGTGGGTTTAGTTTAAAATTGTATGGGAAAAATTGCAAACTTTGTCCGGCAAAACCTGGTAAAGTCAGGGAATTTCATTTCTGCTTGGCTGTAGCCACCCTGAAGAAGCAATAGCCATAGATGGGTATAAGGAAAACATGAACAGGGCACAGGACTAGAACAGGAGCCAGCTTGGTTAGCGATAGTCGACTGAGAGAGTGGGTGTCTGAGATATGCCACCTGATTGGCCTGCAACATACGCCAGGCCCCTCCAATACCAAATACATGTAACCTCACCATGACATATCTCTGCCTTTCAATCCCTAAAGATGAGAGTGACATTAGTTCTCGAAAACTTGGAAGCTTATCCGGAAATCACCTGGCTGATTGCCCAAGAGATTTGCCGTCGGGAAAGCTTCAAGAATTATGTCTTTAGAAGCTGAAGCTGTTTATTTTGGGTGTTAAATGCATGTTCTATTAAGCTTTGTGGTGTAGTATATTTTCTCACATACAGAAGAGAGTGTTAATATTTTGTATTTCTTAAGCAACGTTTTGCACAATTCCCTAGTCTCTATTCCTGCATTAATCCTAATGGCTTGCTTTTGTTTTCTAAATGCTTCTAGACCAGGGTGCGAAATTTCCGGTTTGGGGCTGACGACTAAAATTTCGTTGTTTCAAGTGTGTGTCAAACATGACCGAACATCTCAATCTAACGTTCGTACATGGTTTTGGAAAGCGAGCTGATTGAAAACCCCATATCCACTCAACGCCGACACCATCTAATCAGCACAACAGTTCCGCAACAGTTCCTGCTTTGCTTTTCCTCCACTGTTGTTTCAAAATGACGACACTGCAGAAAGTATGTGTGTATTGTGCACCATGCAGACTTGAGGTGGGGAGGGGAGGGGTAGAGTGGAGCAGACCGTGGCTCAACCATGGCTCCTTGCTTGTGCGTAGAAAACCCCCATTTTTACCATTGTGAACTGCTCTCGCGTGCTTCAGTGTCCAGTCTTTGTTGACAAAAGAATGTGATAAATACACTCGTGAGCGTTGGTTGACATTGTAGTAACATTCGTTCTCATTATCTCATTTTCTTGGTTCGGTGGTAGTTGTCTGTGAGTGAAATGGTCCCAGAGAATTAGTTTTATTTAGTTCAATTACTGCCATGGAAAAGAAGCAAACAAACATACGATCCTTTTTCGTTACGGGGGATGTATCAAATCAGCTATAGGTCTTGTGCGACAACATGAGCTCTGGGGAAAGTGGAAATCCGAGGGGTCTATGTGGGTTTTGTCAAGAAAAAGGCAGGCTGGTGGAGCAAAATTCCAATGTTGCCATCTACAGATGTAAACAATTAACTGGTCACTCAGTTTAGATGTAGATTTGCATAATTTGGAAAAAGGGGGTTCTGCATTATGAAACCAGACAAGAAATGTGGGAGAAGCCTTGTTTTCCAAGATACTCACCGATATCCGTGGCAGAGTGGTTAGCACAGTGCGCTACGACCCCCGGGTTTGAATTCTGGCCTGTAAATGAATCCTATTTGGATAAAGGTGTTATTAGTTCATTGATTGATTTTATTTATTTTACTTCGCTTTTCTGCCACTTTTGGCTAATCACAAAGATGACGATGAGTGACGATATGATGATATTGATGAAGGAACACGCACAAAAACACTACCATCAGAATTCATATCCGAGGGTCCTCGTGTCGTAGCATGCTGTGCTAACCACTCCGCCACAAACCGTAAAAAGGGATTATTAGAAGGCTTGTAAGAGATTCTTACGTTGTGGCAATACTGTACCTACACCTATCAAAGAAGTTGCGAGAAGAAATCAATTTGCGATTTGGGGTCACATTAAGGAAATGTTTACTTGATCTTTGTCTTCCTTATCAGAAAACTGAATCCAATAGGGGGTTTTGATGGAGAAACCAGATATTATTGTTGTGCTTGCCGATTTCTTTAGAGATATTCATGACTGCCCAAACACTGGAAGAGCCGTGTACTATTTAGACGAGACATACATAAACGAACATCATACGGTGCCAAAACATGGCAGTATGACAAAGATGTTGTAAGGCCTTTACCACCAAGTGGAAAAGGAAGCCGAAGCTTCTAATGGCAACCATCGATGCAGCACAGTTTGCAAGTAAAATGTTTGGGGCCCTTAGTGAAAAAAAATGCATATGTCGAGAAGAGACATATATACACATTGATGATGTCAGAGGGTTGGACAGAAGTTTTAACCCAATAACTTCCATTATGAAAAGGAGAGAGAAGGAAAGGGGGGAAGAGCAGCTCGCGCTATTACGTACAAAGCAAATATGGCCATAATAGGTTAAAAGGTCGATATACTTTTTTTTTTCAATTAAATAATGGAACATATTTTTTTTTTCAATTAAAGGAATGTAGTGTATATACATACAGCTTTGCTAAGAAACGTTCTTGGTTATCACAAGCATTCTGGTAACATATATTGAGAATACCAAGAAATTAGTGCCGTTGCAAACACTGCTTTTGAAGGGCGGAGAACTCATTATGACAGTTGTCACTGCTTCCACGGTCAACTCGAATACTTTCTCCCCAGAGCTCAAGTTGTGGTGCGAGACGTATACTAGCAGTGTTCAGCTTACCTCATCCCCCAGCTGTGCTAAAAATGGTAAATGGAAATGTGATAGCGATTCAGTGCCATTACCAGTTAAAGGAAAATGTAATAAAGAGTGGTTAAACCATTTTGAGTGGTTGTTGTATGACAAAGCAACAAATGGAGCGAATTTACAATACCCGGACCCCTCCCCGATTTTTGTAAAATTTCACATACTCACTAATTGAGGCCTCCTAATAACGAATTTGAAGTTAAAATTTGCGGATCACGTGTAGAAATTGCATAATAAGCTAAATTGAGTGGTCCGTGATCGGAACAGACATGCACGATTGCTCATTATTTACCGGAAGATTTTGTGTTTCCAATACCTAAAAAATGAAATATACATTCCTGACATATACATATACATACTACGACCCCAAATTTTAACTATGCTTGCCTAACCTAACCGTAGCATAAATGGTTCATGGGGTTATCCGTCAATGGTTTGTGGGGCTACCCATGCATGGTTTTACGACTCCAAATTTTAACTATGTTTGCCTTACCTAACCTAACCTTACCGAGAATGGTCAGTGGGGCTATCAATGAATGGTTTTGCACTAATTGTGATAACGAACTGATGAAAAATCTTATTTTCATAGCACTTTAACGGCAAACGTTCTTCATCGAAGATGCCATTTTCGTATCCTGCAATTTTACAATCGATGCATTGTTGCTAAACTTACCTATAATCAACAACTTTTTTACTGTTCTCTTCCACCATTCTTACACGATCCATGCTCTCCAAGTATGAAATCAACAGTGTGGCAATGCTGTATACAGCGTAACTAATTGTGAACGTCAATTGTTCATATCAACAAATAAGGTTTCCATACTTGTATACGGAGAATCATTGTGAGAATAGAAAACCTTATTTTACAACTTCTACACATTAATGAACAATTTCTACACCTCACCCCAACATGTTAACATCAGATAAATCATCGCGACTAATTATTTCGTTAGTATAAGCAGTAGCATAGAAATTACAGAAGGGTCCGGTATTGTAAATTCTTGCCCAACAAATCCTGCATCTTGCAAATATTGTAAACAGGTATTATTAACCAGTAATGTTGATAAAAAATGGGTCAATGGGTTTTCTGTACCTTTTAAAATGGAATCCTTTTTCAAGCATAGTCAGAGTAAAGTCCATAGTGAAAATGTTGCCAGTGCAAAGACAAAAGAATGCCTGGCGGAAACACAGAAGCAGTAATAAAATGGATCACCAGATGTTTCCCGAGCCTTTATGATGAGAAAATGGGTGTTCTGTTAGCAGAGTGGACAGAATACAAACTTTTGTTTTCTTCTCTGACTTTGAATCAGACGCTGGAGAAGATTGACAGTGAGCACAGCTTCATGTGAGAGATGTTTCAGCTCTCACAACAGACTCAAGACTATTAGAGAAACTCTTTGAAGACTGAGACACTGGATGATTTGCTCCGAGTTTCCGTAAATGGACTCCCCTGTCAGAGTTCGACCCAGCAGCTGTGATTGATAAGTGGTACTTCAGTGCAGAACGAAAGCGCTACACAAACATTAATTCCTAAGGTACATTCTTTTTAATAATTGCTCATATTTTTATTATTTATCAATATAAAATAGTGGCAACCAAAGATTTTAGTCCGGCGACTAACTTCAAACTTGAAATTTCATGGGCCCATGTTCCTTTTGTTTTATTGCGATTTCATCATGTTACGAATACAATTTTTACATGGTTCCCTTAGCATTAACATAAAGTCCCTAAATGCATTCTACTAAGGTTCCGATTTACTTCTACGTTCATTCCCACGCTTCTAGGACATTTACTGTCGCTTGTCGACGGAAAATATCTTGTCAGTGAGAAGTGCGTAAGGTAATTTTCAAGTAGTTTTTTTCAACATAAATAACTTTTTTTCGAGTCCAAACAGTTCAAGGTTCAAATTTTGTGTGACAATGATTTCCAAAATTCTACGATAATTAGTATTTGTGCTAGGAGAATTCATAAAACAATCGGAACCGTTACCGTAAGAAGAAACAGGGAATGGTTGGATTTGAAAATGCAATATTTCATTCTTGTCAAAAAAGAAGGCAGGAATTTATACTGACAAAATAATTAGTCTCGATGATTTATCTGAGGTTAACATGTTGGGGTGAGGTGTAGAAATTGTTCATTAACATGTAGAAGTTGTAAAATAAGGTTTTCTATTCTCGCAATGATTCTCCGTATGGGAACCATATTTGTTGATATGAACAAATGATGTTCGCAATTAGTTAAGCTGTCTACAGCATTGCCACACTGTTGATTTCATACTTGGAGAGCATGGATCGTGTAAGAATGGCGGAAGAGAACAGTAAAAAAAGTTGTTGATTACAGGTAAGTTTGGCAACAATGAATCGATCATAAAATTGCAGGATACGAAAATGTCATCTTTGATGAAGAACGTTTGTCGTTCAAGTGCTACGAAAATAAGATTTTTTTATGGGTTCGTTATCACAATTAGCGCAAAACCATTCACGGATAGCCCCACTGACCATTCTCGATAGGCTAGGTTAGGCAAACATAGTTAGAATTTGGGGTCGTAAGACCATGCACGGGTAGCCCCATAAACCATTCACGCTAAGGTTAGTTTAGGTTAGGCAAGCATAGTTAAAATTTTGGATTGTAGTAATGTCAGGAATGTATATTTCGTTTTTTAGGTATTGGAAACACAAAATCTTCCGGTAAATAATGAGCAATCCTGCATTCTGTTCCAATCATGGACCACTCAGTTTAGCTTATTATGCAATTTCTACACGTGACCCCCACATTTTAACTTCAAATTTGTTATTAGGAGACAAAATATTACAAAAATTGGAGTCCGGTATTGTAAATTCGCTCCAAAAAGAAAAAGTACAACAGGTCGATTATCTAACCAACTTCTTCAAGACATTACTAATGAGAGACTGTGTAAAACATGTTGATCTCAGTGGAAATTACCTTGTGCCGGAGTCCCGAACCATATTTTGCCATGCTCATTGCACGTATTTTAGCATTTGTAATGATTTTAGTAGATAAATTTGACTGAGATAAAGAAGTTTATGCAATATATGTATATTTTGTTTATGAATAATACACATTTTAAAGCTTCACTTTCATTATTTAAGAATCTAATAAAATCTATTGTAACTCATTGCCATGTGAAAATACAGTTTCTTGCATCTTTACACCATGCTCCCTTCTTCTCTTGCCTCTTGACACATCTGGATAAAAAGATGTCTCAGAAAACATTAGTGATGGGTGATGACTCATATTTCGGATTGTGGTATTTTATTGAAGGGGAAGGTAGATGAGAACTTGGCTCTCCTACTTCCATGAAGCTTGAATTACAAGATTTTGAAAACAAAAGTAAGCACAGCACTCAGCCTTGAGTAACGGCAGTTTAAGGAAAATATACACTTTGCAGAATTGTCCAGTATTTTGAACTGCACATAAATTTCCCAATTTTTAAATTCAGAATGAACAATCTTAAGAATTTTTCAATATTGTATTTCTGCTTATGATTTTTGTCTGTTATATTACTTGTTTAGGGTTTCTAACTTCATGGAATGTAAAAACATGAAGAAATTACAAGAGCATTTTCCTTTAGAAAGAAGAACTGTTGCAAAGTTGGCTAATAAATGTTGGCTCTGTTGCCAAATTTATGAATTCAGGACAGATAAATAAGATGTTGCAAAGAGTACAAGTTGTTTAATTTCAAACAATTAATATCTTCGCAGGTATTACTTTCTGAGATAGATAAATCATTTTCATTTTATATTGATGTTGACTCTTGCGGACAGATAGATTGATCGAGTTAATCTGTTGCTCTGACCACTGTTAAGTAGGTCTATCAGGTCAAAAAATATTTTTAGACCTCTTTTTGTTACTGAACTTGTGATTACTAGCAAGGAACAATGGACATGGCCACACATAAGAGCCACACATAGTACTCTCAAATTCATTATTTTCTTTGTAGGGAGTGCTAGACAGTACCAAGGCTCACTTGCACATGACCCTGAGGATGATTATAGTGTATTAGGGGATTATTTTCTTGTTTTCTTACAAATTGATGTGTTATCCATTGCCTACAAGAGGTTGCAGCTTGCATGAAAATGTGAGGTTCAGAAGTTTCCCTCAAGTTCACTTCTAGGACCTGCTGCTGTATGTCGCCAACCATTGTCGATCATTTAGAAAAATCCCTACAGAGCAAGCTGGCGTTATAACAAAATAAGCAGGGGTTTGAATCTTTAAATTTAGATAAGCTTGGCATGGATGTTCGTTAACAGAAATGAAAAAAAAAAAGACTGAAATTTATGTACAAAAAAAAACATGGGCGTGTAATGTTCAGCTGAGTTGGGTCCAGGCTCCGGCCAAAGATTATGGACGATGAAATTCCTTAATCATTGGTCTTAGACACAAACCAGCTATCAATTTCTAAATACAAGGCAAAGAAATCACATAAATCAAGACACCGTCGTTCTGGTGTTGTACACAATGATAACTTTAATACATATTACTTACGTACTGAAGTGTTACGTGTTAAGAGACACCGAACACATGAATCTCACAGTGCACGTGTCCCAGCCAGCACTGGTTGGAAACATACTGGAAAAAAAGGTTTGCTGCTATGGTCCTTTTCACACTCGGTGCACTCTAATAAGTAAAACTTATGGTCCACATAAAATAATACGTTTGTGGTAAATAATGGAGAAGACTCTTTGTCGATGCTAAAAAAGACTGTTGTGAACTTCTCTTACAATTTTGTCGAGCACTGTGTTATATGCCGAAAAAAGGGATAACATCCATTCCTGGTATTGTTCTCGGTAAAAAGTGGAGAAAAAACTGTCTTCTTGAAATCTGCCCGTGCACTGTGTTTGAAATTCGCCGGAGCACTGTTATAATATAAAAACTTGTAAGAAACGGAGAGGGTTGTGTACCCTCTTTTTTGGAATGCCCCCAAACACTGTCTTTCTAACCACCAAGTTTTCCGGTATCAACTGTCCCCCTTTTTCATTGATCAGTTGGCTAGCTCCTCTCACGTCGGGGTTGTCTGTAAAGAGTTTGTAGCTTCAGGGCTTTAACAAGTAAAGCTCTTGTTCTTGTAATCAAAACTACTGGCCGTGGTGGGAAGTGATTAAAAGTATTTTGTTCACTTTGAACTACACTGCCGGAAATTTGGTGCGAACACTCTAACTTCAAACGTTTCATTTTGTTTGTGTCTGCTGGGTGCCGTAACATCATGAAGACAATGAAATATGTTGTCTGGATAAGAGGTTAAAGTTGAAATTCCGGTATTCATCACTCTGCCACAGAAATATCTAGAACACCACCTCTGTGTCTGCTATGGTTCTTTAAATGCCTCATCGATGATTTGTTTATATTGATGCAGATGGCTGGTCTCACTGGAACAGGGTGTCTATTGTTTCTTCGGGTCTGGGGCAAAGAGTGAGAGATTTGCTGCAGTATGATCCATCCTGTTTAACATTCAAAAGTCTGGAACGCTGCGATAAGTTGTTCTCCAATGTTAGTCACCTGCATCTTCCATATTCTACCATCTCCGCTGTACGAAATTTATGGTGGCTGCAGCCCATCTTGAGTCTGGAGGAAGATCAAAGTTCATGGTTATCCACACTGGCATCCACTTCGGGGTGAAGATCCATCTGTTAACAGGATTCCTGGGTCGTGGGAAGAATGTAGGCATTATTGAGACAGCTATTATGTTTCGAGGAGTGGAAAGTCTTGAAGACCGCAATTGCGTTCAATGGTTTGGTAACGTCTGCTTTAAGAAATTACGAAATCGGAATTTATGTGACCCATTTATATTCTTCCATTTCTGTACACAGGTGTTGACCCATCACATCTGTGGCAGAATTACATGATGAGATCTCTTCAGTGATAAACCATCAAATATGTTCCTCTATTTCTACCTAATAACAAAAGTTTTAAATTAAGATATGTATTTGCAAGAAATATTTGTAAATGCAACTTGCATAGATAGCCTGTAGTCTGTTTCATTCAGTTGTAGCTATTACCTGGTATACATCAAACAATTGAGAATATCTCAAGAAGGGTATTGTTTCTTTTCCTAGTTAGCTATCGTGTTGCTCATGGCAACTGATGAACAGTTCATGTCACTAAGAGACTGACTAATTTATATTGTGCATGCTGTAGAGAGTGTGCATATTTACCCAAGGAAATTGTGCATCACCAAGTTAATTCTCTTTGTGCTATGTAATGAGAGCTTCAAACAGTTGATAGAAAGCAACAAAGAAGCTGCACAGAACCTGTGAACCATCATAAATAAAAGGTAGGATGCAAGAGATAGATCAATGAAAACAGTGATACTTGCTCATCCTACAGTACAACACATAATGTTTTCTCTTACAAGTCCAATAAAGACAATTTCATAAAATAAGCTCATCATTCTCTTTTTCTGTACACAGTTTACAACAATCGAATCCTCGATATACATATTTACAGTTCAAGTGGTGGCAAATATAGGACACTTGAATATGATCTCTCATATACATATAATTAATTGCAATTATGGTCCTTTGATCCATTTATGCCCAAATATAATGGGCCCATAAAATGTGATTTAAGATTGCTTCTCTGTATGAAAATACGCCAAATGTATTGACATAGCTAATATCTCCTTTCAGGTACCCATCGAAGAATCCTGTCAGAAGTGTCTCATTTCAAGGGTATAAGGATAACAGTGAGCATTTTGTATCCAGAAGAGTATACCAAATACCACTAACAAATATCCCAAGTGAAAATACTTCACAATCAGAATTTGACTCGTGTAGTTCAGAAGCATCTGCAGGAACCTCGTCTGAGATAAGAGACGCTACAATTCATTCCGAATTCACACAAGAACTATGTGAAACTGCAATATCTTCAAACCCTAAAAGTGGTTTTACTTGCAATGATTGTGACAAAGTATTTGATAACAAATCTTCACTTAAAGAACATATGATATCACATCCCAAACATAAACCTTTTCGATGTTCAACATGTAAAAAGACATTTTCACGGACATCACACCTCAAAGTTCATTCAAGAATTCATACTGGAGAAAAACCGTTTGTATGTTTAACTTGTAATAAAGCATTTACAAGTAGAACAGCACTGAACTGTCATTCACGAATTCACACTGGAGTGAAGCCATATGTTTGTACAGTATGCAATAGAGGATTCACCCAGAGCCCAGCTCTTTCAAGGCATTCACGAATTCACACTGGAGTGAAGCCATATGTTTGTGCAGTATGCAATAAAGCATTTACCAAGAAAGGGGCTCTATCAAGTCATTCAAGAATTCATACTAATGTGAAACCACATGTTTGTTCCATATGCAATAGATCTTTCAGAGAGAAGATACATCTTGAAAGGCATTCCACAATTCATACTGGAGATAGACCCTATGTGTGTTCAATATGCAATACTGCATTTCGAGAGGAACGAGGACTTCAACGTCATTTAAAAAGTCACCTTGAAGTGAAGCCGTATGCATGTCCAATATGCATGAAAACTTTTCTAGAAAATTCAGATTATTCGAGACATTTGAAAATTCACTCTGGAGTTAAGCCTCATGTTTGTTCAACTTGTGGTAAAGCTTTTTTAACAAAGCACGACCTTGTGAGACATTTAGTAGTGCACTCTGGATTAAAGCCACATGTGTGTTCTACTTGTAACAAAGGATTTAGACGGAAAGGAGATCTAGAGAGGCATTCAAGAATTCACACTGGATTGAAGACGTATGTATGTTCAGAGTGCAACAAATCATTTACTAGGAAGTCACACCTCCGATTACATTTAAGAATTCATACTGGTGAGAAACCCTATGTATGTCCAGTATGTGGTGAAATGTTCACGTATAATTCAAGTTTAAAGTCACATCTAAAAGTTCATACCGTTATGCCTTAACATGTGCTGTTTATCTTCCAAACCTTTTGCAGAACAACTTACATGTTTCTTCAACGATATGCAGAATCTCAACAAATCAAAGGAATTATTTCAAGGAGTGGTATGTTATCATTTTTTGCTGAAAAATAATCCATAGCAGATGCCATAGAATCAACAGTCGCTACAAGTATGGAAATGTTTTATTTATGAATAAATGAAAATGGAATTCTGAAATTTTGGATGTATAATTGTTGTGAAGGAGTTAATCGATCACTGAAACGGGTCCACGAATTTCAACTAACATAAAGATTTAGCACTGGCAGAGACGATTCCACGGATGTAAAATAGCGATAACGAAAAATCAGGCGAGCCCAGGCCCGGCTCGGTAGCTCAGTGGTTATAGCAATGGCACGGTATTTATTTATTGATTTATTGAGAAAATTCCAGATACAGCATAGTTGGCCATTTTACACTAAATTGTCAACAATGAAAATGCAATGATAATAATAATAAGCAAAAAAATATTAAAATATAATAAAAATAACAAAAGTTAATAGCAAATTAATAAAAATAACTAAAAGATGGCACTATTTGATATTATTTACAAACATTCCTTCTAATAGATGACCGAAAGGCAAACTCAGAGGAAAATGTATCGGTTCTTCATGATAGATCATTGTATTGTGTGGCAAGTCTGTAAAAGATAGATCTTTTTTGAATTTCAAGTCTAGGTTTTTTGTATAAAATAATCTTGTATTGCAAGTTGAGCGCATAGGTACTATAAAGTGGAATTCCTCAAGAAGTGCGTTGCAGCAGATTTTGCCATTCACAGTTTTGTATAAATAACTGAAATCATTCTGCAAACGTCGCTGAGTAGAAAATGAGTTTCAAACGAAAATTAGCATTGAACACAAATTTCTCGAAAATTCAAGTTTTGATCCTATTGTCGAAATGACAGAATTATTAAGCTTTTCAGGCTCTGAAAAGCATAATAATAGAACATTTTTAAGAAAATCATCTTTGGTTTGGTTTGTGTAGAAAATGAGTTTCAAACGAATATTAGAATTGAACACGAATTTCTCGAAAAATCAAGTTTTGATCATATTGTCGAAATGACAGAATTATTAAGCTTTTCAGGCTCTGAAAAGCATAATAATAGAACATTTTTAAGAAAATCATCTTTGGTTTGGTTTGTGTAGAAAATGAGTTTCAAAGGAATATTATTTGTAAGTTTAGAAAAGACAAAAGATGCGGAGATGAAAAATTGCATAATGAGGGAACCCTGTATCTAACTATAGCTAGGAAGAAGTGAAAGACTGAATCGATTCTAGAGAGATGAGTGGTACATGCCATGTACCAGACAGGAGAGCAGTATTCTATTATTGGGGAAATGAATGATTTGAGGTACAATGTGAGGGCTGAGATGTCACTAATTTCGGTGAAAAGGTACAGTAAACCTAAGAGACGCATGGCCTTTTTAGTGGTGCCTAAAATTTGTTCCTCAAATGTGAGCTTTTGGTCGAAAACAATGCCTAGGTCTTTGTGAGATGATACTGCTTGGATTTTATTGCCAGAGATGGAATAAGATGACTTTAACAGGTGTTTCTTGAGAGAGATGGTGAGAGTAAGAGTAGTCCACATTTCAGGATCTAATGTAAGGCCCCATGTCGGACACCAGGAAGTAAATGTTGTTATGTCATTCTGAAGAGGATGAGTATCGTTGGAGATTTCTCTGAAAATTTTACAGTCATCTGCGAAAGAAGGTAGTTACTAGAGGGAGCTGTGAGATGGTCGTTGACAAATAATATGAATAAGAGAGGTCCTAGAACACTACCCTGTGGTACTCCAGAGAGCACAGGAAGAAAGTTAGATACAGTCCCTGGAAGAATGACACGTTGTTGGCGATCGCTAACGTAACCTGTGAGAAGGGTTAGAAATTTGCCATAAATGTTGAATTTATTGTATAATTTGTGAATCAGAAGGCGGTGACTAACAGTATCAAAGGCTTTGGCGAGATCAAAGTATATTACATTTAATTGTGAATTATTTGAAATAAATTTCATAGCATGTGCGAGAAAAACAGACAGGTTTGTAAGACAGGAGCTACCAGGAAGAAAGCTTAAGTATGGTGAAACAAATTTGTACAGTCTGTCTTTGATTACTTTTTCACAGATGATGGACAGAGGAGAGAGTAAGGAGATTGGTCTGTAAGAAGAAACAAGATTTTTGTTACCACTTTTGTGAATCGGTGTGAATCGGTGAAAAACACTTTCCGAGAAACATCTGTTCAAGAGAATGGAGAGGGGATAACACAAGGATTGCACTGTTTTCTTGAGGAACACGGTGTTGATGTCGTCTGGACCTAGGGCATGGTGAGCTGAAAGAGACGACAATAGATTTTCACCTCATCGGGTGTAGTGGTAAGCATCGTTAGAGAGGAGGAACAGACTGGCCTTACGTTTGGCAAAGCTGCAAGAGAGGACGGTGGGTGGAAGTTAACATGAAAGTAAGCACTGAAGAGTTCTGCCCTTTAGTCGTCTGAGGCACTTTCACTATCATGTATAATTTCAGCTGGAATGCTATTATTATTTTTTCTTGAGTTTATTAGATTAGAAAAGTTTTTCGGGTTTGCCGGGGTTGTTGCAGTGATATTGTCTATATGTTCCTTGTATTTTTTTCCGAAGAAGATACTTTGAGTGCTGTCGCAGAGCAGCAAAGGTGTTGTGCGTCTGTTCACTTGGGAAGTCCTTCCAAAGTTGCCATGCCTGTGTCTTGTTGGGCAATACATCCCGCACTTCTGAGTCAAACCAGCATGGAAATCTACAAGAAGCTATTTTCCCAGTAGGCATGAGGTCCGTCACTGTTGCTTAAATGACAGCTGCAAATAGGTCAGCTGCGTCATCGACGGTTCCATCTTCCAGAAGGAGTCGAGGGAAAGTCTTATCTCCTCACATGATGCTCGGTTCCACAGGTAGCACTTCTTCTGGATCAGGGGTCGGCGTCCTCTTCTAGGGGTTGGGGGGGATGAAAATGGACACGTCCAAACTGTTGTGGTCGGAATTCAGGATGTTCTTATGTGGTGTGATACTAATTTCGTTCAGGGTGGACAGAACATAGTCCAGGTTGCTACTCGGGTTCGAGTCCTGGTCGAGCCTGCATTTTTCGCTGAAAATGTCTACGAAGTACATCTCCTGTGTGTGCCTAAAGATTTCAGTTTTAATTTTCAGTGAAATTTATTCCAAGTAATAATATGTCCCACCATTCTTGTTTCCTACCCGCTGTGACAACGTTGTAGTAGTAGCTTTTATGTTGAGATTTTGATCCAACCAAATTGTGAATTGTCAAAAAAGCTATTATTTCGAATGAAGGGATTGTCTCTTATGAAGTGCAGGAAGTGGATAATTCAGGACTGTGGAGGAGATCAACCTTGAAAACTAAAAAGCATTCAGTGTTTCTTTTCGGATGGAAAGATGAACTGCTTCAGATGTTTGCCAATCTCGTAAGTTAGTAACGAATCGTTACCTACATTATTTTTTTCTACTTGGAAAGGAAATGGATTTCAAAATATTTTGTGCTGTTTTATTGTGTAACCTCAAAGTGCTCGATGGTTAATAATCAGAATCTGGTGAAAATATTTTCTGAAGAACAAAACAATTATAATTTATGCAGTACCTTCCTAAATTTTTGTAAGTGTATGATGAAATATTCTTGTGTATTGTACTTGGGAAAAGGTACCAAAGACTTCAATTTCTGTGCACATTTCTTAATCCAACCATTATCACCTGAAGAATTTCCAATAACTGAAACTGAAGGATAACTAAATTATCAGGTGGAGATGATGAAATGTAAGGAGTTAATAAATGATGGTCAGCAAAGATAGTGAATGTTAGAATAATGAAACCACTAGCATCCTTCTTGATTTTCCGATAGACGTGGAAATCCAATCTTAGTAATTAAGTAGTCACAAATAATAACTAACTAGGTGCTAGAGTTTCAAGAAAGCGAATGAAAATTCCAAAATTTGATTATTTTTTGTCACATAACAGTGTTGTGAAATTGGATAAAGTTACCTTATAAAATGAATCACATTGTAATTTCATTGTTAATGAAGGAAAGAATTACAATATAGATTAGTGCATAAAAACTCTGTCAAAATATAATTTTTTGTGTACTATATATGCAACAAATGGAAAAGAATAAAGAGATAAATATTAATGTTGCCGAGTTTCTTTCTGTATTCATCAAACTGCATATAGAGTGCAAAAATTGAAAATTCTTGTTTGTTCAGTATGTGTTTTCTCTGTTCTTATTTGTGCATTCATAGCAAGTAAACAAGTTAAATACATTGTGTATACTAATATTTTGATTTACAAATTTTGCTTTTTACAATATAAATGTTTTCTTATATGTTTGTGGTTTTCATTTCTTATACTTTCATTATATCAATTCACGCAGCAAGCAATAATATTAGTGAACTAAGTCAAAAGTCGATCCAAAAAAGCCAAATTTTTTAACAAATGTGAGTTGATATGGAGGCTGAACACATTCCCCCCCTTTATTATTGCAAAACACGTTGGTTAATAAATATCCAGTATGAGGAGATGTGCGTTGAAAATTCGAATTTTCTAAAAAAGCAAACAAAACAACAACAACAACAACAAAAAAAACACAACAGGTGGCTCTTTCATTGGATGACATCATGTGGTCAGCGTATCAACTTCTGTCGCCGCTGTTTCCTGGCTTTTGAGATTGGACCCCCTTACTTGTGTTTTTCAAGTAGCTATGTAAGCTTGCCATGCTAGCTTCACCGACTTTGTTAAAAATTGCAATATGCCTGTTATTACCATATACTTTCCAGTTTTTTTTAATTGCTTATGTTTATCCCTGTTTCTTGTGGATATCGTTTTGCTGACTGAATTTACACCAGTTTATAAACTCGAAATTGTGCGTGACCTGCATTAATCACACATTATATTTTCATTACTTGTATTTTACAGATTTTTTGTTGGTCTTTCATGGTAATATGTATTTATTAATACTCTGGGAAAGCTCATGTTGATTTTGGCAGCTGAGAGGAGCCACAGCAGGAAAAAGTTTGAAAACCCCTACACTAAAGTTTTACTCATCTCTGTTCAATAAGAGAGAGCCAGCAGTTAAAATGAACAAGTTATTTTAATTGAATAAGTTAGACATCTTGCTCTGATGAACAGTGTTCTGAAAATGAGGTTTGAGAATATACCCTATGGATATAAGTAAGTTGAACTTGCAGGTATTCACCATGAAATACCACTCTTTGACGACACTCTCATTCCCATACTTATACTTCGGTTCGATACCCAGTGGAGACACAGGCACAGTGTTTCGGATCCCACTTTAAACTGTAGGTCCAGTCCCTATTACTTACGTGAGATTTAGAAATTCCGCATTGCACAATTTAATGGTTAAATCCTATTCATTTCGAAGATTCCCTGTCTTCATTCACTAAGGATATGGTGTTAGTCCCTATTAGTTTTAATGTGCATAAAGTGGACGTAAGATTCAAGGTTCGACTTGATCTTTGGCAGCCGTTAGGGCGAGTTTTTAAAAACTTTCCTCTCCATCTGAAAAACTGCTGTGATATTTCAAAACATACACTTACATACGCTTAGAATTACTTCCAGAACATTGATGTGAATTTTTGTGTAGCTTGCTTTCACTGTTACCTAGATATTCTCAACAGTTTCACGATTAAGTAAGTCTATTAAACTATTGATAATACAGGGTGGCAATTAATGAACTATATGAAATAAAACAGTCATAATTTCTGAACAGTTCGCGTGATGACGTCCAAACTACGTGGCTGGTCACAGGGCATGATGGGAATTCGTATGCGCATGCAAGGTGTTGATGTCGGCCATTTGCAAGTGAAAATGTCCTGAAAAGTATTTTGGGGACGCATTCTGGCTCTGGGGTACCCAGAGGTCACTGGAAGGGGGGCTATGTTAAGGACAAGGTGCACAGAAATAACCCCAAAACCATTGCCGAGCTGAAAACTGCCATTCAGGAGGTCATCAATGTTTCGACACTTCAGCGGGTCATGCAGAATTTTGCTGTTCATTTGCCCCACATCATCGCAAGAGATGGCAGACATATCGAATATGTCATAACCTAAATCCGAATGTCTGTAGTGCCGTTTACATGTGCAATACAGTTTGTGTACTACGTAGTTTGTCACTAATTTCAGTTTTATTTCATATAGTTCATTAATTGTCACCCTGTATCTAGATAACAGTTTAAGCAAACTACATGAAAATTCACATCAGTGCTATAGAAATAATTCTAAGCTTATGTAATTTTTCATATTTTGGAATATCACAATGGTTTTTCGAATGGAGGGGAAAATTTGAAAAAAATTGCCCTTAAGGCTGCTAAAGTCCAGTCGAGCCTTAAAACACCAACTCAATCAATCAACCATACTTATACTTTGAGGAAAAGCTGTAAGTGAGCATTTTGCAAGTTTTTTCACACAGAAGTCAATGTGGCAGGAGGGTGCAACCAGCTTAACTCATGCTGAGTATATTGGTACACTGCCATTTATGTGTGACTAAGTATGTTCTTATGAAATATTTATCATATGCTCACTTGTTGATCACCTAGTCCACCATGGTTAGAGCATGTACTTGTTTATTTATTAATGCAACCCATTGTTTTCAAATTTCAAGTTACGGTCATATAATATTTGTCACATATAACATTTTACTCGCCTGTTTGAGTTTGATTGCATGACAAGGACTCTATTTAAACCAGCTTGACAGTGGATCTCCTTGTTATGGACTTTAAGAACACCAGACAGAAGAAAACATTTCATTACTACTTGTAGATCTTCTTGAAGGGATCTTTCTTTAGAAAGTTTCTTATCTGGAGACCTCATATTGCCAAAATGTTGTGTGACGTAGTTCTCTCTGTGACCCATACCTCACACAGATGTCTGAAAGACAACCATCGGATATCTCAGGGATATTCATGTCAATTCGATATCCAGGAATATCCAATAGACATCTGTTCGATGTCCCCTCCCAAAAATGGATATAATATGGATGTTTCCGGATCACTTTTGGATATGTTTTGGACATCAAGTGGGATGTTATCTAGACATTATGACATTATGTTCTGATTTAGACAATTTTTGTATGTACTTTGGATATTGTATGGATACGAAAAATATATTTTTTAGGCTAAATTTGGATATTATCTGGACATTATTTAGATATGAAAAGAACATTTTTTTTACTTGTTTTTAACATTTTCTGGATGTTGTTGGGATGTAAAAAGGATGTTTCTATGATCTTTTATTGAGTAGATTGGAACATATTATGGGCATTTTCTTACCATTATGTGGATATAATGGGATCCTTCCTCTCTCCCTCTCTGGCCTTCCCAATGGCACAATTGTATCGTCGTCGCCTTGTAATCAAGTGTGCCGGGTTCGATTCCCGGTGGAGGCACATAGTGGTTTGGATCCCAACTGTAGGTCCAGTCCCGATTAGCCTTACTGTGCATAAGGTGTACTTAAAACACCAAACCAAGCAACCAACCTACCTCTCTCTCTCTCTCTCTCTCTATCTATCTATCTATCTATCTATCTCTCTCTCTCTTTCACACACACACACACACACACACACACACACACACACACACACACACACACACACACACACACACACAAAACATGAACAGACATGCAAGAACACTCACTCACATGTCTACACATCCGAAAAATGTCTTATATTAACATGCATATCCATGATAGCAGAGTATTGAGCTTGTTCTAAACTGCCACGTGCACGTATCAGAACTTCCTAATTTCAAACTGGCGACAACGTGCGGGACACAAATAAATCATCATAAACGAACTTTCACCTTGACTTGCATGCATGTGTGACTCACTGGGACACAGACAATTGCCACACAAGTGATCCTCTGAATATCCGGAGGAGGAGTTTAAATGGAGAGATAATGGATATTGCTAATAAATGTACATGGATCTTATTTCCTGTGAATATCCCTTGGAGATTTGTGACACTATGAGCTAGTATTGACTCGATTTTAGTCTCCATTGTATTGTAGCATTTCTGATCTAAGTAAAAAGATGTTTCAATCACTAATAACAGAATAACAAATAAATAAGTTTATAAATTCTTAAATAAGTGCAATTATTGTTTTAATTGCACGATAAAATATGAAAAATATCTACGAGGTTCATTTTCTAATATCCGAAACACATCCTGCTTATATCCATTAGTGGATATCAAGTTTTGGACAAGATCTATCTATATTATTGATATACAGAATTGCATGAGTTATAGATATCCAGTTCTGTATATTCCATTATATCTATTGAATATCCAGAATTGTGGATATACAATGTATATCCCTTGGAGATGTGTGGTGTATGGAGAATGGGTCATGTCATCAAAGCTCAATATACGCCAAGAACCAATCTCCATCACTAGGCAACACTAACCAACAGTTTTGTTTTTTGTTTGTTTGGTGGTCTAGTCGGTAGGGCATCTTGACAGCCGCGTGGTAATCCCAGGTTCGATTTCTGAGGAGATTAATCTAAAGTTGGAATTCTTCCGGCATTGTCCCCGTGTAAAGTGTTTCTGGGTCTCACTATCAGTGAGGTTTCCCGAGGGCAACCTGGGGGTGGGGGAGAGGGTTTACAGGTGGCTGGAGCACAGTGTTTTATTCATGGGAATTTAACTTTATCTTTAATCCTTCACATTTTAAGAAATATGGCAAAATTCCCTGAGCTATGGATTTACTTCTCCACTTTTGAATATATTGCAAGCTGCAAAGTTTGAATTGAATTTTTTACGAAAATTTCTTGGTTCATAAAAAAGTATGTAATTGAAATATTCTTCGAATAAGTAGGATAAGAAGAAATATGCTGCTATACACTTTGATGTACAAGTTGTTTAACTTCAAACAATTCATATCTTCTCATGTACACTCAAAATCAAATGAAGGGCCTCACCTGTTACACCCAAAGAAGAAAAGGATGCGATATTGAATTGGAAACACTGCATCAGAAATACCAATATTGTATACAAGACTAAGGAAGATCTGCACTGCTCTCAGGGTCATCAGTAACCGAGAAGAACAAGCAGTGTTAGCTAAATAAATGTTAAATAGAAAGTAATAGATTCAAACTGTGCATCTCAAAAGCGAGAAATATATAGTATGTTACTATGTATATTCTTTGGGAGATGTTTACTGTACATATTCTGCTGTAGATAGTTTGCAAAATTGCATGTGCAATACAAGCATAAATTACACCCAGAAACCTGTAGCAATGTAAACATTAGCTATAGAAAAACAATCGGGAGTGCTACAACAAATATAACTGTAACACCACTTACTACAATTGCTAGCTGCACTAATATGCTCCTCACAAGAAGTTTGGAATATTGTTTTATTAGACAAAAGGTGTAAGGCACTCTGGCATATGTGAGCGAAAGCACAAGAAAGTCTAGCAGACAGACAGATACCACATGTTGCTGCAACCAAGGCTGTGCCTATCACCTAATACCTAATATAACAATATTTCAAACTTTTTGTGAGGAGTGCATATCAAAATTTATTCACATAAATATGTTTTTCCCCATCTTTATTCCATGCTTGAAATTTTCTCATGCCCGTTCCCTGACACTGTTTAGGATACCTACGTCGAGGTACCATTACTTCCATCCTTTCCTTGTTTCCTACCACACCACGTGTAGATCCCCACCAACCACACCTTGAAAGGAGTACCCAATCACACACATCTGTTTGATGTTTTGGCACTTGCTTTGAGGCTAGCTTCTCATCTGGAGTTAATCCATAGTTTTGTGACTCACTATGTTCATCGCACCTTACACGTTGATGATGGTGCAACAGAAGATGATCGTTATTCAAAGATTACCCTGACCCACGGATCTTTTTACTCGCAAGTTAGTACAAGGTTGGTGCAAACAGGCATAGGTTATGCTACTCATTTGTAGCTCCTCAATTTCCTCATGATAGTGAGTGGCCACCAATCTTATACACAGGCTGAAATCTCAGCAGAAGAGTTGTTGCGGTTCCCCCAGGATACTCGAACCTGCACGTGTCCCATAGTTGTAGCCCAAAGCATGATGCCTTAGATCTTGTTGCTATGGTGTGGGATGAACTTAATATACATATCATTAATTCTGCCTCTCCAATGGCACAGTTGTAGCGTCATTGCCTTGTAATCAAGAGGTCCCATGTTCGATATCTGGTGGAGGCACATAGCTGTTTGGATCCCAGTTTAAACTGTAGGCCCCATCCCGATTAGTCTTCCTATGCATGAAGTGGACTTAAATCTCAAATCTCTTAAATCTCTTTTTGTTTATCACAAGAAAGACTACAAAACATTATGAAACTATTTTGGTTTTGACACTTTATTTAGCAGAAGAGTTGTCGGTGACGTCATTTTCCTATAAAAATTGATTAAACATGACTATCAGTGTTCTGAGCTTCTACAAACTATAACCTTTAATGTAGGCTGCCCCAGTGCAGGACAATGAAAACTATTCTACACACGGAGATCAAGAGTCAACATGCATAGGTTTCCACCTGCATTGTGAATGCAGGACACACTGAACAAACTATTGAAAACTATAGAATTTGACATTTAGATTAATTTATTTCACTGAAGAAAAAATATAAATCAAGTGCATAAATTAGCGTAAATATTGTGTGTATATAGATTTTCATTTTAGATTTCCTTTTGTTTTCTTTCCGATTCATACTATATTATGTTCAACATAAGTGGGAGATGTATCCTATGCTGAACTAATAGATAATAATAATAACACACAAAGAAACTCAACATTATTAATTCTAATTGTGGTCCCCTACTCCATTTATATAGAAATATAATGCCCCATAAAACAAATTTAAAGGTTGCTTTTTATTATTAACATACATCAAATGTGTTTACGCAGTTAATATCTCGTTTCAGGTACCTGTTGAAGAATCCTGTCAGAGGAGTCACACCTCAAGGTTATGAGGATAATAATCAAGATTTTGAATCCAGAAGAGTATACCAGATATCAGTTACAAAAATCCAAGGTTCAAATACTTCACAATCCACAGTTGACTCGTGTAGTTCAGAAGAATCTGTAGGACCATTGGCTGATATAAGAGATGCTACAATTCATTCCGAATCCACACGAAAATTATGTGAAACTGCAACATCTTCAAGCCTTGAAAGGGGTTTTACTTCCAATGATTGTGACAGAGTATTTGATAACAAATGCTCATTTACAGAGCACATCATATCACACACTAGTCATAAACGATATGTATGTTTATCATGTAACAAGAGATTTGCAAGGTCATCAAATCTCCAAATTCATTCAAGAATTCATACTGGAGAAAGACCGTTTGTGTGTTTAACATGTAATAAAACATTTAGAGATAAAACAGCACTAAACTGTCATTCACGAATTCACACTGGAGAGAAGCCATATGTTTGTACAGTATGCAATAGAGGATTCACCCAGAGCCCAGCTCTTGCAAGCCATTCACGAATTCACACTGGAGTGAAGCCATATGTTTGTGCAGTATGCAATAAAGCATTTACCCAGAAAGGGGCTCTATCAAGTCATTCAAGAATTCATACTGGTTTGAAGCCACATGTTTGTTCCATATGCAGCAGATCTTTCAGACAGAAGAAACATCTTGAAAGGCATTCCACAATTCATACTGGAGATAGACCCTATATGTGTTCAATATGCAATACTGCATTTCGAAAGGAACGAGGACTTCAACGTCATTTGAAAAGTCACCTTGGAGTGAAGCCGTATACTTGTCCAATATGCATGAAAACATTTCTAGTAAATTCATATTATTTGAGACATTTGAAGATTCACTCTGGAGTTAAACCGTATGTTTGTTCAACTTGTGGTAAAGCCTTTTTAACAAAGCGCGATCTTGTGAGACATTTAGTAGTGCACTCTGGAAAAAAGCCACATGTGTGTTCTACTTGTAACAAAGCATTTACACAGAAAGGACATCTTGATAGGCATTTGAGAATTCACACTGGATTGAAGACGTATGTATGTTCAGAGTGCAACAAATCATTTGGGACAAAGTCACACCTTCGATTACATTTAAGAATTCATACTGGGGAGAAACCCTATGTATGTCCAGTATGTGGTAAAATGTACACGGATAATTCAAGTTTAAAGAGACATCTAAAAGTTCATTCTGATATACCTTAACACATGTCGTTTGTCTTCCAAGCCTCTTACCGAACAACTTACCTCTTTCTTATACTATATCCAGGATCACAAAAAGTGAAAGAAAATCTTATCATCTTTTGCCAGAAAGTAATGCATAGCAGATGCTGTACAACCAAGAGTGAAATTTATTCCTAATTCTCTTATGCCATTCTTCTCAATATAGAATAGGAAAAGGCATGCTTTCAAAGTTATAGTAACATTTTATTACTTACGTGAAATTTAGAAATTTCACACTTCCGCATTGCACAACTTGAGGTAAAACCCTATTAATTTCAAAGACCCTCTGTCTTCATTAACAACATGATAAGGAAGTGCGTATTACTCACTATTGAATACAAAATAAATATGTAAAATAGTATTAAAACTTTTCAAACTTACGTCAGTGAGTATATGTTAATCCGGACGACGTTTTGCATCCATCATGAGTAACATTTATGTTGAGATTTTGATCCAACCAGATTTTGAAATGTAGAAAAGACTGTTATTGCAATTAATAAATAATGTTAATGTAGTGGTTGTCACGTGTGAGGTGCAGGAAGTGGAGAAATCGGGACTGTAGAGATGAACTTTGAAAAGTGAAAATGATTCACTGGCTCTTTTTGGATGAGAAGTAATGTTATGGTTTTCAACTTCCGACGGTAATGGATTTGAAAAGTTCATGCTGTTTTCATTGTGTAACCACAATATGCTCCATGATTAGTATTCAGAATCTGGTATGATCCTTTTCTGAAGATTAAAACAATTAGAATGTAGAGAGTAGTTTCCTAAACTTTCATACGCACATGGTGAAATATTCTCTAAATCCTACATGAAAAAAGTACAAAAGACAAATCTTGTATTTCTGTGCACTTTTATGACAACATCCAACCAGAATACCCTGAAGAATTTGCCAAAAACGGACACTGACGATTTAATTGAATTAAGGGGAAATGAGAAAATGTAAGAAGTTAATTAATGATGGTCAGCAGAGATAGTGAATGTTAGAATAATGAAATCAATACCATTCTTCTCGATGTTCTCATAGACTTGGAGATCCAATCATATAACCATTAAAACATAAATCAGATTTTTCAGCACAATGTTAAATCTCTTTACGCTAAGGGTGCAGAACATTAAAAGAAAGGTTTTTTTAAGAAAACTGAAAGTATATGCAAATAGTTGCATCTCAGTAATTAAGTTGTCACAAATAAAGACTAGAGGCTGGAATGGCAGGAAAGCCACTCAAAATGCCAAAACTTGATATTTTACAGTTACTTTATAAAATGATGAATCACATTGTAATTTAATAAGTAATGAAGGACAGAATTACAACATAGCTTTCTGTATAAAAGCTCTGTCGAAATATAACTTTTTGTGTACTATATATGAAACAAATGAGAATCCTTGCATTTGTTTGTTCAGTATGTGTTCTCTTGTTCTTATTTGTGTATTCATAGCAAGTAAAGAAGTTAGATACATTGTGTACACTAATATTTTGATTTACAAGTTTTGCTTTCTACAATATAAATGTTTTCTTATATGTTTGTGGTTTTCATTTCTTATACTTTTGTTATATCAATTCATGCAGCAAGCAATAATATTAGTGAACTACATGAAAAGTCGATCCCAGGGGCCAATTTTTTAAAAAATGTGAGTTGATATGGAGGCTGAACACATTTTCCCCCTTAATTATTGCAACACACGTTGCTTAATAAATATCCAGTATGAGATGTGCCTTGGATTTTCAAATTTTGTTAAAAAGAAAAGGAAACATGACGCAGGCTCTGTCAAAGTGGCTCTTTCATTGGATGATGTGTGGTCAGCGTATCGACTCCTGTCACCGCTGTTTCCTGGCTTTTGAGATTGGACCCCCTTACTTGTGTTTTTCAAGTAGCTATGTAAGCTCGCCACTTTGTTAAAAATTGCAATATGCCTGTTATTACCATATACTTTCCAGTTTTTTTTTAATTGCTTATGTTTATCCCTGTTTCTTGTGGATATCGTTTTGCTGACTGAATTTACACCAGTTTATAAACTCGAAATTGTGCGTGACCTGCATTAATCACACATTATATTTTCATTACTTGTATTTTACAGATCTTTTTTGTTGGTCTTTCATGGTAATATGTATTTATTAATACTCAGGGAAAGCTCATGTTGATTTTGGCAGCTGAGAGGAGCCACAGCAGGAAAAAGTTTGAAAACCCCTACACTAAAGTTTTACTCATCTCTGTTCAATAAGAGAGAGCCAGCAGTTAAAATGAACAAGTTATTTTAATTGAATAAGTTAGACATCTTGCTCTGATGAACAGTGTTCTGAAAATGAGGTTTGAGAATATACCCTATGGATATAAGTAAGTTGAACTTGCAGGTATTCACCATGAAATACCACTCTTTGACGACACTCTCATTCCCATACTTATACTTCGAGTTCGATACCCAGTGGAGACACATGGCACAGTGTTTCGGATCCCACTTTAAACTGTAGGTCCAGTCCCTATTACTTACGTGAGATTTAGAAATTCCGCATTGCACAATTTAATGGTTAAATCCCATTCATTTCGAAGATTCTCTGTCTTCATTCACTAAGGATATGGTGTCAGTCCCTGTTAGTTTTACTGTGCATAAAGTGGACGTAAGATTCAAGGTTCAACTGGATCTTTGGCAGCCGTCAGGGCGAATTTTTAAAAACTTTCCTCTCCATCTGAAAAACCGCTGTGATATTCCAAAACATACACTTACATATGCTTAGAATTACTTCTAGAGTTTTGATGTGAATTTTTCTGTAGCTTCCTTTCACTGTTACCTAGATTTTCTCAATAGTTTCACGATTAAGTAAGTCTATTAAACTATTGATAATACAGGGTGGCAATTAATGAACTATATGAAATAAAACCGTCCTAATTTCTGAACAGTTCGCGTGATGACGTCCAAACTACGTGGCTGGTCACAGGGCATGATGGGAATTCGTATGCGTATGCGCACGCAACGTGTTGATGTCGGCCATTTGCAAGTGAAAATGTTCTATAGGAGTATTTTGGGGACCGCATTCTGGCCCTGGGGTACCCAGAGGCCACTGGAAGGGGGCTATGTTAAGGACAAGGTGCACAGAAATAACCCCAAAACCATTACCGAGCTGAAAACTGCATTCAGGAGGTCATCAATGTTTCGACACTTCAGCGGGTCATGCAGAATTTTGCTGTTCATTTGCCCCACATCATCGCAAGAGATGGCAGACATATCGAATATGTCATAACCTAAATCCGAATGTCTGTAGCGCCGTTTACATGTGCAATACAGTTTGTCACTAATACGTGGTTTGTCACTAATTTCCATTTTATTTCATATAGTTCATTAATTGTCACCCTGTATGTAGATAACAGTGAAAGCAAACTACGTGAAAATTGACATCAATGCTCTAGAAATTATTCTAAGCTGATGTAATTTTTCATATTTTGGAATATCACAACGGTAAATTTGAAAAAATCGCCCTTAAGGCTTCCAAAGTCCAGTCGAGCCTTAAAACACCAACTCAATCAATCAACCATACTTATACTTTGAGGAAAAGCTGTAAGTGAGCATTTTGCAAGTTTTTCACACAGAAGTCAATGTGGCAGGAGGGTGCAACCAGCTTAACTCATGCTGAGTATATTGGTACACTGCCATTTATGTGTGACTAAGTATGTTCTTATGAAATATTTATCATATGCTCACTTGTTGATCACCTAGTCCACCATGGTTAGAGCATGTACTTGTTTATTTATTAATGCAACCCATTGTTTTCAAATTTCAAGTGACGGTCATATAATATTTGTCACATATAACATTTTACTCGCCTGTTTGAGTTTGATTGCATGACAAGGACTCTATTTAAACCAGCTTGACAGTGGATCTCCTTGTTATGGACTTTAAGAACACCAGACAGAAGAAAACATTTCATTACTACTTGTAGATCTTCTTGAAGGGATCTTTCTTTAGAAAGTTTCTTATCTGGAGACCTCATATCGCCAAAATGTTGTGTGACGTAGTTCTCTCTGTGACCCATACCTCACACAGATGTCTGAAAGACAACCATCGGATATCCCAGGGATATTCATGTAATTCGATATCCAGTAATATCTAATAGAGATCCATTGGATATCCAAACATACACTATCTACCAAAAAGTAATTGGGCACCTATGATGGTGGTTAATTTTGTATCTAATTTGAATCATTTAGTATCTAATTTGATTCGTGAGGCCTTCATGTTGTTCCGTGAGCAAGGGAACCACTTGTGAAAGAGATGGCGCATAGTGCAGAGCTATCAGACTTTGACAAGGGCATAATTGTGGGCTGCCACCTCAGTGGGCTGTCTAGCAGGGCCATAGCCGCAAAGTTAAACAGGCCCAAATCAACAATAGCATTTGTGCTTCGTAAGTGGAAGGTGCATGGACATTGTGACAATGGTGAAGGTTCCGGGCAACCGAAAAAACTGACTAACAGAGATCGGAGAACCCTAAAACGTGAAATTGTCAAAAACAGGACACAGCCGATGGCTACCATCAGACAGGAGTTTACGGCAGCAACAGGGGCGTTAGTTTCCATCGGAACATTGCGAACAGAGGCCCACCAACTCGGATATTCTGGAAGAGCAGCATCACGTAAGCCGCATATCACCAAGGTGAATAAAGCTCAGCATCTCAAGTGGTGTTTGGACCGTCGCAACTGGACACTGGAGCAGTGGAAAGTGGTTCTGTGGAATGATGAGTCGAGATTCACATTGTTTCAGTCTGATGGACGTGTATGGGTGTGGTGGCTACCCGGTGAACGGCTTCTACCAGAGTGTATAGTGCCTACCAGGAAATTTTGTGGTGGTGGAGTAATGGTGTGGGGTTGTTTCTCGTACTACGGTGTGGGACCACTGGTGGTTGTTCGTGGCACAATGAACTCACAGACATACTGTGCAATACTAGACAATGAAATGCTCCCAATCTTGTGGCGTTTTTACGGAATGGACCCCTGTTACTTCCAGGATGACAATGCTAGGTGCCATGTTTCAGAGGCTACTATGCAGTGGTATGCTGGCAACATTGTTCACCGATTTTTCTGGCCTGCACAGAGTCCTGATCTCAATCCCATAGAACACCTTTTGGATGCATTGGACCGGCGTGTGAGGTCTCGGGAGATGCGGCCAAATTCCATTGTCCAACTGAGTGAGATCTTGCAAGAGGAATGGCAACGCATTCCAATGGACGTCCTCCACAAGCTAGCTGAGAGCATGCGTGACAGGGTGGCTGCTGTTGTAGCAGCAAGAGGTGGCTCCACGAGGTTCTAACAGGGTTCATACCACCACACAACCATTTTGAACAGGTGCCCAATTACTTTTTGGTAGATAGTGTAGATAAGATATTGATGTTTCCAGATTACTTTTGGAAGTGTTTTGGACATCAAGTGGGATGTTATCTAGACATTATGTTCTGATTTAGACAATTTTTGTATGTACTTTGGATATTGTATGAATATGAAAAATACATTTTTTGGACTACATTTGGATATTATCTGGACATTATTTAGATATGAAAAGAACATTTTTTTTCACTTGATTTTAACATTTTCTTGATGTTATTGAGATGTAAATATGATGTTTCCATGATCTTTTATTGAGTAGATTGGAACATATTCTGGACATTTTCCTACCATTATGTGGATATAATGGGGTCCCTCTCTCTCTCACACATGCCAGACCGTGTGGCCAAGTGGTTAGCACATCACGCTGCGACGCCAAGGGTCCCGGGTTCGAATCCCGCTTGGGCTTGGTTGTTTGTGAATGTCCATTCATCATTTCATCACTCATCACCATCTTTGCAAATTAGCCAAGAGGCACAAAACGCGAAGTAAAATATACTAAATCAATCAATCAACCTCTCTCTCTCTCTCTCATACATACACATACAAGTACACACATACTCTCACCACACACACACACACACACACACACACACACACATACACTCACCATAGGCATGCGCAGACCCTCTGATTAAGGGGGGCAAAAGCCTTGTGAAAGTTGTCGGGAAAGAAAAATCTCATGTTATCTCAATGTTTTAGTTTTATTACATTGATGGGTATATATATATAAATATATACAGTGTGTCGCAAAAAACTTCAACACCGCTTGGGTGCTGGTAGATATGAAAACAAGAAACTTTATGTAATATACTTTAACTCGAAAGCGCTTAGTTTCTGCTCTATAAGCACTTGAAATATATCCTGTATGTATGCAACCCAACATAGCAAAATACCACTCTGACTTAACTTCCAGGGACACGTGGCAGGGTTGCCACTAGCATTACATGGCAGTCTTACCTGAGCAAAGTACAAAAGAATGCTGATACTTGCGATGTTGTAAGAAGTATTTACAGTACTTACAAACTTTCCAAGGCAAAGGATTTCCAATAAATTAGGACTGAAATTCAAGAGTGTTCATTCTAAAAAGTCTACATGGATTTTCAACTGTCATGCAATATCAATAATCGCAAGACAGGCTTGCAACAGAGGATGAGATCGACGAATGAAGAATTAATGCTCTCTCCCTCGTTTCGAACATGCAGACTGTAACAATTTATTTGGAAATTATCCTTTGGCAATATGTAGCGTAATTTCTAATCAAGTCTGTCACATAATACGGGAGCCAGTTACTTTCAGAAAACAAAATAATGTTAAGGGCTCTTGCAATAAAATTTAAAAATACAGGGTGTCCACAAAGTCCTGCTAGCATTACAATGAAACTTAACTCCTAAACTATATGAGATAAAGACATGCAGTTTTTTGCAACGTGTTCTACAGCTCTCAGAGTTTTATTTACAATTACAACACTTGCACATGCACCCCGTTAGTTGCCCTCAGGACGTCGAGACGATATTCGATCTCCATCCATACACGCTGCAGCGTCAACCTGTTCGAGAACTTCTGCAATCCATGTACGAAGTGTGACAAGATCTGGAACAGGGGTTTCGTAGGGGGTGATATCAGGGGAGCGCGGTGGCCAGGAGATTGGTCCATCGCGGCCAATCCATCTCCCAGGGGAATGTCTATCCAAAAGGTCCCTCATATCTAGAGACCAATGAGGAGGTGCTCCATCTTGCTGGAAGATTATGTTTGGCTGCAGTTCCAACACCTGAGGGAGTAGGTATTCATGAATCATGTTGTAGTAATTAATTAGCCCCTGTAACCGTGTCCTCATCAAAGATAAATCGGCATAAGAGCACACCAAATGTTCAGTTTTGGGATAGCTCAAACATGTTCACGAATGACGTGAGGATTTTCAGAACCCCATATCTGAACGTTATGGTGGTTAACATGTCCAGACACATGGAAAGTGGCTTCATCAGAGAACATCACCCTTTGCTGTCGTCATTGTGGCTCACAACATAATCTGCAAAAAAACAATAAAAAATAAAATATTAATAATAAAATACCACTACTTATTAAAACTTTGAGAGCTGTAGAACACGTTGCGAAAAACCGCATGTCTTTATCTCATATAGTTTAGGAGCTATGTTTCATTGTAATGGTAGCAGGACTTTGTGGACTTTGTTTAAACATACCTTAATTCAGAATGAAACTAATTAAAAGATCATCTCTTCATTAAGAACTAACCCCATACTTATGTCAAGCTCTGAGCTGTATCAAATAATAGTATTTAAAGAAAACTACATTGGCATCATTTTGTTGAACGAAACATCTTATTTACATGCAAGTAAACTATTTTGTGTGCATTCAGATAAACAGGTTTCGGTGAAATGGGAGTAATTCGTACGGTACTAAGAAACTTCGGGATTTGTATGTACAGCTCCCACGTAAGAAACACAAAGCAAAGCGTAATGAGGCTAAGGTCACAAAATAACCAACATACGATAGGTATTCTGGAAAAAATTGCAAGAAAGATTCACTAAACACGTATTGCATATAAACTTCAGCGACAACTGATAATGCATGTGAGGAAAATTATTTGGTGTTACAAAAGAAGGTTTGAAGATTTTTTTCAATACTGTAGTATCAATCCCATTGGAACATGAGAATTAAAAACTGTTACAACAAGTCTCTCACTTGCTCTCTCTCTATCTGTCTAGACAAACTGGGCCAACTTAAATGCTCTCTTATTGAGGTTATATCAAATACTAGCTGATTGCCTGGCATTGCCCGGGTATTTATTTATCCCAATCCTCTATTAGACAGGAAAATCATGAATTGTATAGTGTAAAATTAACTTGGAGTTGAACGGCATTGGGAGTGTCACCATTCATCTTAGTGACCCCGAAAACTGTGGATTCCACACTAATATCGGTCGTTTTCGATTATTTTTACGTCACCCCCTTCCCACCCCTATCCCTAGGGGTGTCTTACCCCCACAGTATTTCTTTCCAGATTGTAAGTGATATGTGCTTAAATTGCTTGAGGATAGCAATATCGCACCTTCTGTGTAGGCAACCAACCTCGCCATGCTATGTTGCAGGATGCATAACTAGCAGGATACGACACGAAAATTCCACATAACAGAATGCTATTTTATGTCCCCTTCCCACCCCTAGGAGTGTCTTACCCCCACAGTATTTCTTTCAAGATTGCAAGTGATACGTGTACCAAGTTTGGTTGAAATTGCTCCAGGCGTTTGAGAGTTATGCGAAACAAACACACATACATACATACATACATTTTTATTGTATATAGATTATTTTTTTATGGAAACGAATTACAGGGAGTTCGGTGCTTGTCTGTGCAAATTTATTCAACATTTCACGATATCAAATTACTTTGGTTCATAAACAGAGATTTTCGTAATTCATACTGCATTTACATGTGAGAATTAGTTTCCTTATTTTGTGTTTTTGTAGCTGATTCTTTTATCATCGAACGAGAAAGATTGTTAAGCAAAGGAAAACCGAGAACACGTACTAAATTGTCCACATTTATTCATTATACATTGTAGTGAAAGGTTGACATTTTCCGAAGACACCCAAGACGTGCTTCTGATACCAGGACCAGTTTCTAAGGTAACCCTCTTGTATTTCTATTTTTCTCATTTTACTTAATCTTTCCGACTTTCCAGGCAAGTCACAACCATAACGATGAATCGAATGACCCAGTGCTAACTTTTGTCCAGGCAGGAACTCTAATCTTAAACCTTTGGTAGCAAGATCATGTTCCGATCATCTAAACCTAGTTGGCCACTTTGGCAGCTCGAGAATATTGCTTTGCAGGGTTTGATGTTGTTTTTAGTTTTCTCACTGTGCATTCCAAGCAGCCTATACAGCTCGGCGCTCGATATAAGTATGGATAATTTGGTTTTACTTCCTAATAATGATTCATTGATTGATGGATTGATTAATTTGATTTATTATTCTTCACATTTTTCTACTTTTGGCTAATCGCCAAGATGAGGATAAGTGATATGATGATATTAATGAAGGACCACTCACAAAGAACATCCATGTGCAGGCCGGGATTCGAACCCTGGCCGCTCGGCATCGTAAAGCTCTGTGGGGACCACTCCGCCACGGAGACCTGCTCTTAATGAGTTGATCCTTTTTACATGATGTATTTTTAAATTTTATTGCAAAAGCCCTTAACACAATTTTGTTTTCTGAAAGTGACTTGCTTCTGTATTATGTCACGGACTCGATTAGATATTATGCTACATATTGGCAAAAGATAATTGCAAATAAATTGTTACAGTCTGTATGTTCGAAACGAGGCAGAGAGCATTTGTTCTTCATTCGTCGATCTCATCTGTCGCAAGCCTCTCTTACGATTATTGATATTGCATGACAGTTGAAAATCCATGTAGACTTTTTAGAATGAACACTCTTGAATTTGAGTCCTAATTTATTGGAAATCCTTTGCCTTGTGTAATGTGATAGGTGGACTATGTAACGTTCAAGTTTCCAAGGTGCTTTTATTTTCAAAGATGTGACTGGGATGGATCTTTTATGCTACCTCAAAAGGCCGTGGTATACTTTTAACACCTTGTTCGAACTTACAAAATCAATTAGGGTGGAGGTTATTGCCACGTTGTTCGCGGCACCTCAAAGTTGACTACAAACTTCACAATTCCTTAACTTTGATTTGAGGGAATGGGGGTAAACACAAGAAGTTGCCGTTTACAAATTTATCCTGAAAATTAAGAACACTCTACTGCAAGAACTTCCAAAATGCGTTATATGTTTTAGTAACCGTATGTAATCTAGAATTATTCACCTCCACTAAAAACTACAAATACATGCACTATAAATTCCTCTTTTACTCTTCTTTTTTTGTATCTTCGACCACGCAGTGATAAAGGGAAAATTTAAATTTATACGAAGTCAAAATCAGATAGCAATTTTCAACAATTTAACGACGCAGTTTATTCAACAATTAAATGTTCATAACAAGATGAATATAATCTTTTTACAATCACCACAACCAGCTTTTCGTTGATTAAATCATTAACAAAGTTCTCATTAACATTTAGATAATATTGGGTAACCCCAATCAATCAACAAATTACGCCTCTTTAGACGTTGACTAGATACTATTTTGTTTGGACCGTTTTTTTTAACACATTTACTCGTACGCTTATGTTTGTACTTCAAAAATGTTAAAGCAACTACCCAACAAAAAAAAAAGGAAAAGTTGGAAATTTTGTGAATAACCAAAAATTTGTGAAATATACAATTTTTTGTTATCTTACTTTAGTATCTATGCTTCAATCATCTTTTGAGACAAAAATTAAATCCATTGATTTCAATATTTTAAAACGCATTCATCATTTTACCATAGGCGCATAAACTGCAAAAAATCGTACCAATAAATTGCTACAATTTCACATCAATTTTTGTACAAGGTACCCTCCTAGATGCTCATTCAAAAACCCAATTAATTTAACTACTTTGCCATATTCGCCAGTAAAATGACAGAATACCAAAAAGGGGGGGGGGATGTAGAACAGCGTTGTTTTTTATGACGTCGTCGCGATTTGTTAAGGTAACTATTTGTGACGCGTTCAAAAAATGCTACAAGTCTTTTCCACTTAATAAACGAACTTTCGTCCATTGTTTAAACTGTACTAGGTTCCACGCACTCATGTGACACACTATTAATTTTACTGCGTGCTTCACTAAGGTTACGCCTTTGGTATCAATTACAGGATTCAATCCCGTCTTTTCTCTAACAAGCGCATATACATATTTTTACGAAGTAAAACAGAACTTGTCCGGTAACAAAATAGTTATTTTTAGCACTTGAAACAAACGTTACGAAAATCGAGTAGTTTTTTGTCGAGCAAAAATTGGCATTTTTGACACTCACTACAATCCACCAAAAACTACACTTTCACTTCCTACCTTCGTTTTATGCGCCGTAACTTATAGGTTCTGACAATGGACGACTTCCTTCACTCTTTGATGAACGTACCTCATGGTAGGAAACCGAAGTACCTCACTCTCCCATTTTCCATATCATTGGATGGATACGAATTGTCAAATGCCGTGTTCCTTCCTATGCTTCAATTTCTGCAACCGTCACCATATTAAAAAAAAAATAAAAAAAATTGTAACTATGTCTTGATTAATGTTCAACAAATCTCGGCAATTCATCACGAGTTTATGAAAACGACAAAGTCCATACTACGTATCCCGAGATATATTTTTGCGGTGGAGCGAGTCAAATACGTGTATTGCCGATACCAGGTGCAAGACATACTGTTCTGTGCTCACGCACATACCTGCACACTGCCTTCACTTCCTGTAACTTCCGAGCTGCAGATGGCATGGTTACCGCGAAATATTTCGCAAATAGTCAGTGGCGCCATCTGACGGAAGTTCGGGGAATTAAATGATGCGTCGTTTTTTATCTCCATTTTTGAGCGGAGCAATTTCCAACACAACGAGTTGGACGTTGTAAGATTTTGCTATGTGAATAGCAGTAAATCGCTACAACTATTTCAAATATAATTAGGAAGACGTGACAGGCCGCAGACAAAAATATACCCGATCCTAACAATTACAAAAGTCACTAAGTGTGAAGCTGTTGACATGTTTTTGCAAGTCGCTCCAGTCTTATACGAGAACCTTCACCGAGTCTAAATCTCTATGTTAATTTAATCCGGTACACCACTGCAGTACCCAAGAAAAATTCCTTAAATGCAATCTTAAGCATGTAGAAAACATCTCTTCATCAAATGTCTTCAACACCTGCGTATGACTGTAAACAGATGAATGCAAAAACACTGAACTAGACTTCGTAGCACTTGTAACTTGACATCAACATGTAACATGTAACAACATGTAAACCCTTTTTATATTCCAAAAGATACCAGCCTGAATAATATGAATAATAACGTAACAGTTTCTAGGGTAAGGAAGAACAGTGGCGTCACATGCGGTTCACATATGGGTGTTCACAATAAAATTTTTATACTCAATGGAGATTTACTCCTCTCCCTTGTAACTTCATCTTCAATTGAAAAAATAAAGAATAACAGTTCAACTTATTTTCAACAATTTCCCCCAAAAATCACGCTATATTTGAAGTAATCCAAGATTTTTTATTCAACTAACACCCTTTTAATGACATAATTTACAATTAGTAATGGCTAGTACAAACTAATTAGTATAACATGCAATCTCAGGTATGTACAACGCAAGACTACCATACTTCGCAATCTACTTTCTATTACACCGACCATATGTTAACCAACGACATTCATTCAGCATTGAAAGCAAGTGCATCATTAGCGAGACAGAGGGGAGGACGCATCCAGTCCAGAAGAAAAATATTTTGTGTATTACGATATTTGGGTGTTATACAGAATGCCCCCACCCACAATAACTCTGTTGCGATGCTTATGATTGAAGTGTCAGTCAATGTAACATTGCTCATATTCCTTCTTCCCTCGTGTTTCGTATTTTTCCTCCTAGCATGATTTTGCCATGCTTCAGAGAGATTGATTTTCGACCATTTAACGCAAGGGTTCCCAAAGTTCTTTGCTTCATGGCACCCTTAGTGTTTAAAGATTTTTCCGTGGCACCAAGAATGTAGCCCCCTCTAACACTTGCAACGTGCAGGTACTTGTAAGATTGCATGGCTTAAGTTAAAAATTAAACACGTATTTCAAATTAAGAAACAATTCATATGTAAAAATGTACTAAATGAGCACATATTTGAAACATGCATAGCATTAACTAACAATTCAGTGAAAATATTGGAACATTTCGAAGCGCCCCTGTAAGTCAATTACGGTGCCCCAGGATGCTGTGGCACATACTTTGGGAACCACTGATGTAAAGCGTATAGTAACATCTGTTCATCATCGTCATTAACATGTTTACCCGTCGTCGCCTTGTAATCGAGGGGTCCCGGGTTCAACACCCGGTGGAGGCACTTGGTGATTCGTATCCCACTTAAAACTGTAGGTCCAGTCCCGATTAGTCTTACTGTGCATAAAGAGGACTTAAAACACCAAATCAATCAATCAAACATATTTACCATCCTAGATCTTATGCATTGTACGAAACGAATCGTTCCAGAAGCAGTATTTTGGAAGCGAGTCGCTTGTATATGTGCAAATGGTAACAAATGCCCAGGATGTGTCATTTACCCATCGTCCATGTATTCGAGTGAATTGATCAATTACAAGAACTGTCCGGTGAAAAAATGAATAACAATTGTAACAAATGTATCTATTGCAAACAAGACTACTTACTGATTTGCCCGAATAACTGGCTAAAGAAATTGAATGTTTAGTGTGTGTTCTTTAGCCACTTATTCGGGCAAATCAGCAAGTAGTCTTGTTTGCAATGGAGTCCATTAGTGGTGACGTCACAAGCCACGCTTTCCAGATTTCACCAGCATTCATCAGACTGGTGCACCAAAAATGACATCAAATTCGGTGAAATATGGAAAGCTTCGTAACTAACTAACTCCCTAGCCTTCTTAAACCCGAAGGTTCATGGCTGCAGCAACACAGGCCTTCCATCTTTCCCTATCTTGAGCAAGTTCTATATACTCTTTTCCATCCCTACCGATTTCCCTTAGGTCCATCTCAACGTTGTCCCTCCATCTTCGTCTTTGCCTTCCTACAGGTCTCTTACCATCAGGTTTTCCAACAAGAATCCTGTAAACTCCTCTTTCCTCTCCCATTCGTGCCACATGGCCTGCCCACCTAAGTCTTCTTGATTTAATTATTCTAATAATATCTGGACATGAATACAAATTATGTAGTTCTAAATTATGTAACCTTCTCCACTCACCTGTCTCCTCATCCCTTTTAGGTCCAAAGATTTTCCTAAGGATCTTATTTTCTGATGGAAAGCTTCGTACTGAAACAAATGAAAGTTAGATTCGGAATGCGCACGCATATCTGCATTTATCAGGAAATATTCACCATCAGTGACAAAATCATATAAGATATATCATGAATATTATATATTTTCACTTAAGGACATCTTATTTTGCACGTGCACTACGAATTTAAGTGGTATTCTTTTGTAAAGATATCAAATTTTACAAATGGATCCTTTCCTGCATGTAGCAGCAGAAGATGGACGCATGTTTTGATGCATCGCCTTACTTTATTTCACTTTGCGTGCAAATGAAGGAGCAGTAGTATTTAAAATGTCGACAGTTCATGCCTGCATCCAGTTTATTCACCCTCCATGGAACAAATTCGGCGTGACATTCCATCTATTGCCTGCAGAATGCATATCATGAATCAGAAGAAGCTTCAGTGCAGACGACGCCATTTTGATTCACCAGCCGCACCACCTCTTGAGGCTGGTGTAAATTGATGACGTTGTGGTTTAACCTGGTGAAAGCTTTGGTGCACCCCGGCAAAATATGGAAAGCCGAAGCATGCATCAGCGGTGCACCAGCCCTTCCACCGGTGAAATCTGAAGAGCGCGGTATGAGAGAACGTGTTTTCTTCCTATCCAATTCAATGCTATTTTCGTTCAGAAAAGGTAGCTTTGATTATTGCGACAGCAGTTATGAAACAAAATTATGATGTGTATTGTACATCAATGTAAAGTTGAGATTTCGGAGAATACGACTGTATATCACACATACCTTACAAAGAACAAGGTAAAGAATAACCGGAGTAAGAAAATGTTGCATTTTCATAACATTCCAGTTCCGAGCACAGCCGAAGCCGACCCGAAGCTCACCCGATCTCAAGTCGGCCACGCTGCTGCTATGGATGATGAGAAACCAGCAGCCTCAGGCGATTGAACCGATCGATGTATTTGTATAGGGTTCTTTTATATCATCTCTTATTTTTTGTGGAGGTCCAACCTCTATACATTCGTGGGTTTTCTGGCAAGTTTTCAATAATTAGAGTCTGCTCCACGATGAACTCCTCAATTTCTACAATTTTATCATCTATCCTCACATCGTACCAAAATGGAAATTTGGAGTTTGTATCTGCCATCATGATTACTTTGTGATTTTTATATACGTCACATATTCTATTAATTTTTCTTATTGCATGACTATATTGAAAGTAAGCGTCAACCAGGATCCAGGAACTTTGCTCGGTGGTTTATGCAGTTTATAGGTGTACGAGGGTCACTATTTATATTTTGAGCCTTGGCAACACTGATTGAAGTTAGGCGCGATTTGACATTTGCACGGAATCGTCTGGCATTATTGACCATAACGTACTTCAAATGTTTTGTCAATAGCTTGATTTGTGTTGTTTATGTTGCCTTGGAGATTGCGCGACAACAATAAAATGGAATTAACCCATTAATGCATAAAGTTTACAAATCCCTTTCATGAAATTTTTTTCATGGTTTTGGTATCAGTACAATTCAAATAAGACACAATATACAATACATTTTTATTTTTAAAATGTATGTAAGAGATACAGTGCGTCCGATAAATCGGACACTGTGCACTACGATCACTTCCGTGTGTCCAATAAATCGGACACTGTGCACAATGATCACTTTCATGTTTTGTCTATAAATAGCTGTCCCAAGGAAAAAGTATTGCTGTGGAAAATATGTAACCAAAAGAAAGTGAAACACTTAAGATCAGTCATGTGGAGTGGTGGATATTGGGTTCCCAAACGAGAGGGGGCAAAGTGCCAAATGTAGGGGGCAAAGGCAGTAGATAAGGTCTATCATAGTGCAGGTGCAAAAGTGACTAAAAATGTGGATGGCAACTGCCCTCCTAATCGCCGCCTCTGGTCATGTGTATGTTTACATACATACATAAATACATACACATATTTCGAAGAAACAATACAAAAGGAAACATTTGGAATAGAAATCAACAAATATACACAAAATTATTATTATTACAGTACAGAACACAGTCGTCCGATATCAGTTTGTATCTGTGAACAACTGGAAATCTATCATGTAACCACTACAAGAGCTTTTTTGACCAGTTCTTGATCCCAAAACGGATCAGCTTTCCTCTAATGAACTGTTTTGCGTAGTGCCTCCCATAGTAAGGAATCATACTCTTGTCGATGGAAAGCATTTCGTCCACACCCCCATGCTGTTTGAAAGATGAGGAAAGTTTCTCCAAATATGGCCGTATCCTGTACAGACTTTCGGACTTATCTATTTGTGTATTGTCATTCAAATGAATATTATACAGAATAGTCTCAAATCGACCACAATGAATGCTTTCAGAAAGTATCGAAGTAGTATCTTTTTCTTTTGACCAAAACATACGTTTGTTTGAATATTTTGCATAACCTGACAACAAGAGACCACCAAGAACAACAAGAAGTTCTTCTTTCGTCAAATCAAGATTTTTTGCGAAGCATACAATTTGGATTCATTTGTTATAACATTTAGCATGTCCTCATCAAAAAATAAATTATAAAAGTCTAATTGCGATTCACAGTTTCGTGCTTCTTCAGATGGTTCAATAGGGCAGCACTCAGTTTGTAATTAGAATGAAGGTAGACTTTTCTTCCACAAGTGTCTTGATTTTAACTGAAGACGTATTCTTGTTTTTGAAGCGCCAGTGTTATGTGTAGTGGTAGATGTAGTCGCTACATTACTGGATGAACCTTCACAATCAAAACAACTTCGTATCTTAGTTTGCACCTCACAAACGCTCATTAGCGTATTTTGCCAAAAATTGTTTAGATTGCCCGCATGCTGATCATCAGATTTATCACTGTCTTCGTCTGTATCCTTGCCATCCACTGGTGATGTAACATAAATGAGTTGTTCCTCCTCCTCCTCCACATCTTCATTCTCCAAAGTAGTCAAAATTTGATCACACACACACACACACCCACGCACGCACACATACACACACTAATGGATAAACATACACACATTCACACACTAATGCATAAACATGCACACATTCACACACTAATGCATAAACACGCACACATTCACACTAAAGCATACACACACACACATACACACAATAATGCACACACACATAAACACGCACACATACAAACATATATGCACACATACACACACTCATGAACAAACACGCACACACATACATACACATATATACATTGACAATGTCTAAACATCAAAGGTATCGAAAATTTTACAGGAAATGGAAAACCTGCATAAAGTGCTCAATGTGCATAGAGTCCGATATATCGGACACTATATTTTCTCTCGCAATAGCAGCTCAGGGATGAAACTAATGCACAAATTATTGTTACATTTTTGATTACTAATGTTTCTTAGGCATATTTGTCAAAATACATCTCGGATAAATGTCAACTACTACATATGAATTGAAATTAGCTTTCCCGTTACGCAGAAACGCAGTACAGCTCTCTCTCCATGTTTCACTCCCTTAAAATTTGGCGGCAAATTTACAATGTTGCCAAGCCTGTGGGATGACATATGCATCACAGAGGTACCAAAGAACTAGATTTGATAAATATAACCAATTAAAGTAAAACAGTGTTACAGAAAATGCAAATATATCAACGTCTGATTAATCGGACACCATGCATTAATGGGTTAACTCGTGAGCATTTTCGTGCGATGATTTTTTACGATTTTCGACGTGGATTATCAAGACAAGAGTGCATCGATAAACTTACTTCCACATTTGGTGATGAAGCCCCATCCTTTGCCACTGTGAAACGCTGGTATAACGAATTTAATTGTGGCCGCCATTCGCTCACCGACGAGATTCGCGAAGGTCGTCCAAAATCAGTTGTTGTTCAAGAAAACATTGATGCTGTGCAAAACCTAATACTGCAAGATCGTCATGTGACATACTGTGAGATTGAGGCAACCATAGGCATTAGTTCCACCAGCATATATAAAATATTACATGATCATTTAGCTGTGAGAAAGGTATGTTCTCGTTGGATCCCACACAATTTGACAAAAACTCAAAAAGACGCTCGCATCAATTGGTGCAAACAAATGCTCAATAAATACAATCGTGGTGCTTCAAAAGACGTACAGTATATAAGATTGTAACAGGTGACGAATCATGGATATATGCATATGAGCCGGAACGTAAACAGGAGTCGACTGTATGGGTGTTTCAAGATGAACCCAATCCAACAAAAGTTGTTCGTGCTCGAAGCACATCAAACAAATGGTCGCCTGTTTTTTCGGGAAAACTGGTCATGCAGCAACTGTGCCTTTAGAGGAACGTAGAACTGTCAACTCTGAATGGTACACAACAATTTGTTTGCCAGAGGTCTTCGGTCAAATACAGAAAACAAACAAACGCCATCGGATCATTTTTCATCAAGACAATGCCAGCTGTCACAAATCTCATCTAACAACCGACTTCATGAACAGTCAAAAATTCGAATTGATGGGTCATCCGCCATACAGTCCTGATTTGGCACCCAATGACTTCTTCTTGTTCCCGAATGTCAAGAATAAATTGCGTGGACAACGATTTTCGTCGGCGGAAGATGCCGTTGATGCGTTCGAAAACCATATTATGGAGGTGTCTCAAGAAGATTGGAAAAACTGCTTTGACAAATGGTTTGTACGAATGCAAAAGTGTATTGACCATAAAGGAGAATACTTCGAAAAACAATAAAGCAGTTTTCAATGCCAAATTCCTGTTTTTTCATTGTTAGGCTCGAAATATAAATAGTGACCCTCGTACAACAGTCGTGAGCAATTTTTGTCATTTCAATATTTGGCTTATTAATTAAACCATGAATGTGCCTGAGTTCTCTTGTACTACTTTTGAAAAGGTTGGTGCGTATTGTAGTTTGTTTTTAAATGTGTATGGTTCCTGAATCGCAATAATGTCTGTATCTTGCCTGCGTGTAAAATCTTGAAGCTCCTCCATGACCAGCTTACTCCTTCTCCACTTATCTTTGCAACGCTTGTACTTTTGTTGTTAGGGATGTCGTGCTAGAATGTAATACTGTGGGTATTGAAGTTTGGGCAAAAAACCCACTCTCCCATGCACCCTAACAACATCTCATCTTGGTAGACATCCTTCAGCTGTGACTACTGACAAGTTGGTCTACAAGATCACCAATATTTATTTTTAGACCTCTGTTGGTTCTGAAGTGGTGAAGCTAACCGAGATGGGCAGACATGACCACGCATATGAGTTTATTTTGCAACTTTGCAGAATAGTATTTTGAAATTCTATTATTTTATATATATATATATATATATATATATATAGAGAGAGAGAGAGAGAGAGAGAGAGAGAGAGAGAGAGTGAGTGAGTGAGAGTGTGCAGGACAGTGCCAAGGTTCAGTTTCACATGTTCCTGAGAATGTTTATAGTGCATTTGGAGGATTATTCGTGTAGCTTTTAAAAATTCTGATGAGTGTCCGTCATCTATGGTAGGGTTGCACTTAGCACAAGACACGAATTCCTTAAGTCGCTTTTAGCACCTGCAGTGTGTTTCCAACCATTAATGAGCCTTTAGAAAAAAAAACTCCATAGGGTCAGCTCGCATTCAACGTTATGAAACTATATTGATTTGGACACTTTATTTAGCAGAACAGTTGTCAGTAACATCATTTTCCTACATAAATTGATCAAACACAACTGTCAGGGTTCCCAGCTATTACAAATGATAACCTTTAATTTAGGCCACCACAGTGCAGGACAATGTAAACTTTTCTAAGCACATAGATCAAGAGTCAATGTGCATAGGTTTTCACCTGCAGTGTGAATGCAGGGTACAGTGAACAAACTTTTAAAGAATGTAGAATTTGATATATTCAGAATAATTTATTTTACTGAAGAAAAATTCAACGTAACTATTGTGTATGTAGATTTTTTTTATTTATATTTCCTTTTCTTTTCTTGTCTATGCATACTATATTATGTTCAACATAATTGGAAGATATATCCTATGCTGAACTAATAGATGATGATAATAACAAACAACAAACTCAACTTTATTAATTCTAATTGTAGTCTCCCCCTCCATTTATATGGAAATATAATGCCCCAGTAAAACTAATTTAAAGGTTGCTTCTCATTATTAACATACGTCAAATGTGTTTATGCACTTAATATCTCGTTTCAGGTACCTGTCGAAAAATCCTGTCAGAGGAGTCACACCTCAAGATTATGAGGACAATAATCAAGATTTTGAATCCAGGAGAGTATACCAGATACCAGTTACTTCACAATCCACAGTTGACTCATGTAGTTCAGAAGAATCTGTAGGACCCTTGTCTGATGTAACATACGCCACAGTTCATTCCGAATCCACACGAAAACTATGTGAAACTGCAATATCTTCAAGCCCTAAAAGTGGTTTTACTTGCAATGATTGTGGCAGAGTATTTGATAACAAATCATCACTTACAGAGCACATCATATCACATACTAGACATAAACCATATGCATGTTTATCATGTAACAAGAGATTTGCAAGGGCAGCAAACCTCCAAATTCATTCAAGAATTCATACTGGAGAAAAACCGTTTCTATGTTTAACATGTAATAAAGCATTTAAAGATAAATCAGCACTGAATTGTCATTCACGAATTCACACTGGAGAGAAGCCATATGTTTGTACAGTATGCAATAGAGGATTCACCCAGAGCACAGCTCTTGCAAGTCATTCAAGAATTCATACTGGTGTGAAGCCACATGTTTGTTCCATATGCAACAGATCATTCAGAGAGAAGATATATCTTAAAGAGCATTCCACAATTCATACTGGAGATAAACCACATGTGTGTTCAATATGCAATACTGCATTTCGAGAGAGACGAGGACTTAAACATCATTTCAAAATTCACCTTGATGTGAAGCCGTATGCATGTCAAATATGCATGAAAACATTTAGAATAAATGCAGAATTATCAAAGCATTTGAAGAGGCACTCAGGAGTTAAGTCGCATGCTTGCTCAACATGTGGTAAAGCCTTTTTAGAAAAGCGTGAACTTGAGAGGCATTTAATGACACACACTGGATTAAAGCCACATGTGTGTTCTATTTGTAACAAAGCATTTAGACGGAAGGCACATCTTGACCTACATTTAAAAATTCACACTGGATTGAAGCCGCATGTATGCTCAGCATGCAACAAGTCATTTTTAAGAAAGGCACAACTTCGGTTACATTCAAGAATTCATACTGGGGAGAAACCCTATGTATGTCCAGTATGTGGTAAAATGTACACGGATAATTCAAGTTTAAAGAGACATCTAAAAGTTCATTCTGTTATACCTTAAGACATGCTGTTTGTCTTCCAAGCCTCTTACTGAACAATTTACATCTTTCTTAAACTATATCCAGGATCTTAAAAAATGAAAGTTAAATCTTACCATCTTTTGCCAGAAAGTAATGCATAGTAGATGCTTTACAACCACGAGTGGAATTTATTCCTAATTCCCTCATGCCATTCTTCTCAATATAGAATAGGAAAAGGCATGTTTCCAAAGTAATAGTAACATTTATGTTGAGATTTTGATCCAACTAGATTTGAATTGTAGAAAAAACTGTTATTGAATTAAAAAATAATGTTAATGTAGTGAGTGGTTGTCACATGTGAGGTGCAGGAAGTGAAGAATTCTGGACTGTAGAGATGAACTTTGAAAACTGAAAAGGTTTCACTGGCTCTTTTTGGATGAGAAATAATGTTAGTAGCAAATCATTAACTTCATTATCGTTTACTAATTCCGACAGTAATGGATTTGAAAAGTTCATGCTGTTTTCATTGTGTAACCGCAATATGCTCCATGGTTGGTAATCAAAATCCGGTATGATCCTTTTCTGAAGAATAAAACAATTACAATGTAAGCAGTAGTTTCCTAAATTTTCGTAAGCATATGGTGAAATATTCTCTAAATTCTACATGGAAAAAAGAACAAGAGATAAGACTTGTATTTCTGCACTTTTATGACAACATCCAACCAGAATTCCCTAAAGAATTTGCCAAAAACTGACACTGACGGTTTAACTGAATTAAGGGAAAATGAGGAAATGTAAGAAGTTAATTAATGATGGTCAGCAGAGATAGTGAATGTTAGAATAATGAAATCAATACCATTCTTCTCGATGTTCTCATAGACTTAGAGATCCATTCAAATAACCATCAAAACATAAATCAAATGTTTCTGGACAATGTTAAATCTCTTTACTCTGTGGGTGTAGAACATTAAAAGAAAGTTTTTTTAAGAAAACTGAAAGTATGTGTAAATAGTTGCATCTCAGTAATTAAGTAGTCACAAATAAAAACTAGGGGTTGGAATGGCAGGAAAGCCACTCAAAATGCCAAAACTTGATAAATGTGTTGTTTTATTTTCACATAAGAGTGTTGTGAAATGGAATAGAGTTATATAAATATATTATATTATATAATAGAGTTATAAAATGATGAATCACATTGTAATTTTATCAGTAATGAAGGACAGGATTACAACATAGATGACTGTGTAAAAAAACTGTCAAAATATTTTTTTATGTACTACATATGCAACAAATGGAAATGAATAACATTTCTTGAAGAGAGAAAGAAACGTGATGTTCTTGAGTCTCTTTCTATATTCATCAATCTGAGTATACCTAAATCGAGAATTCTTCTATTTGTTTGTTCACTCTTGTGTTCTTATTTGTGTATTCATAGCAAGCACAGATGTTAGACACAATGTGTACACTAATGTTTTGATTTACACATTTTGCTTTCTACAATATAAAAGTTTTCTTATATGTTTGTGGTTTTCATTTCTTATACTTTCGTCACTTCTCGCAGCAAGCAAATTAAATAGGTTTGCAAATATTTTTCTGAAGAGTGTAGAATGAATATGAACTAATTAAAATTCAATTACATTTTATCAATTGTTAGTGTTTTGTAGGTATTTTTAAATACTGAAATGCAATATTGCTTAGAGTGATTGGGCAATTCACGCTGAACAGCATCCAGTGTTTGATGGAAAATCTCTGATGTAAATTCGAATAATAAATCAGTTTTTGGAGTCTTTTCCAAATATTACTGATTATACTATAAATTAAAAAGAAATAATTTCTCAAACTGTGTACCTCGTTTTATGTAATTTTCAATAGAGAGTATGATATGATGGTAGAGAACTTCTGCTGGCTACATATTTGTTAAAAACAATAAAAACACACAAACAGCACGTTAAAAAACACCTTGAAAGTTCTTCCAAGGTTTCAATTCCAATTCGGAATCATCATCAGGGCTGGTTGAGAGGAGACAGAAGGGACGTGGTTGAAGTTCCACTGATCAAGAGATATTGTCAATATTATGTCATTGATTATTTAATGCAAGAAACATGTATTTAAGTCATATTTTACCCAAAGGGCTGATTTTGTGTACAAATTTGATGTCAATTTCGCCAGGTGACAAAGCTGGTTTAGTGTTTCACACCCCATGTAAATATTTCTATTTTCAATGTGTGGCTGAAGGATCGTGAATATCCACCAACATGATATGATTGTATTTGTGTGTAACATTAATGATTTATAATTTATAGCTTTATGTACAGTTCCGCCATCCTTATATCCTACGTGGTAACCACCTTTATGGCAGTAACCCTCTGTTGCCAGGATTCCCTTCAGAGGAACTCGTGGTCAAAGAGCCAATTACGCCCACCCCTTGGGCAAGATGTGACAATGTTACAATTCCCCCTCCCCAAAGCAGCCAGTAGGGAAACAGGATTTTTGTCGAAATAACCGTTCTGCACTGTGATTGCACACCGTTTCCTGGCTTGACTCAATATTAATAGAAATATTTCACCACAGACCTTTTCATTTAATAGTGGGTCCAGTCTTAATTTTTGCTACACTCTTTTCACTCTTGTGTTAATGCATAACTTGAATCATCCGACCCAATCGTATTTGTTTGCTTAGATTTCAATGTAGAGTTTGTTAAGTTAAATATTAATTTCAAAGTACGTATCTCTTATTCCAGGCATTCATTGGTTAGTTATTAGAATGAAGTACTATTTGGAAAATTTTTGAATTACAACTTTCCTGAAAGCTGTTATTGTTGCTGTCATAGGCATGTGCACGGGGGGCAAGGGGTGGCAATTGCCCCCCCCCCTAATCATGGACGTCCTCAGATGTTTTCCATGGATCGACAAGGAAGGTATTATTCTATGGGGCATATAATAATAATGTTGCCTCCTTAAAAAATAGCAGTTGAATTTGAAACTATCGCATTAATGGAAATCAAATTATATGTCTGAAATATATACTTTTAGGTTGTCATTCGATTTCTAAAGGGCAGGTGTGGCCATCCTTGAGCCCCCTCCAGGCGTCCATGTTCCAACATTATTTCACCTAGAAATTTAGTGTACAGGAATTTTATCCCTTAAACGATATTATCCTCTTACAGAAAATTAAGTATTTTCAAGCCAATTAATGTTCAATGCAACTACGAGGGAAAGGGTACAGTGGCGCAATCACAAGGGGGCAGTGGACATTGTCCCTCCCCAACCTTTGGTGAAAATAAATTCTCGTGGGGCCAACATTGAAGTAAAAGAAAGCCAGACTAGCAGAATTTAGGAGTTGTATTATTTCTTCCAGACGGCCAAGAGAACCTGCAGGAGGGCATAGATAGGCAATTGTTCCCCTTGAAATCAAATTTTATACAAATAAAAATACATTTCATAAAATTTTCTGCTTTTCTTACAATCTTGTCAAGTTCAGAGCCATAGCTAGGGGGCAGCGGAAGTTGGCCCTGGGTTCTGAAAGATATGGGATTTACAGACTGACCTTTCCAGTCGCATACTTCTCAAATGTATTCCGAGGAAAGCTAAATGTTGTATAGACCTGAAGCTGGCCACCTCATATCTTTGTGCAGAATAGCAGTTCTCTTGATGAAAGGGAAATTATCCATATTTTTTTCTCACTAAAGCTGCACAAAACACTAAAGTATGTGAAAAAATATAGTGTAGTATTACTATTCTAATGCTCCTACAATCATGTGAAGTCTGTTGAAAAGTAGCTAAACCCTCCTTTGGAGAAAATAATAAAATGGTATAATGCACCTAAAAAGACAGTGTGTCAATCTTAGTAGTAAAATTAGGTTGTAGCAACATTGCAAATCACTTAGGATATGCAGATACAGCGATGAAAAACAACTGTTCAACGAAATGCCACTCCCCCCCCCCTGCATTTTGAAGCAAAAGCCATAAAAGTAGTTATTTTTGTGGAAATTCAAAAATTTCAGAAATTAGGCACGTGGAGCCTTTAATTGCCACTAATCAAATGGGGAAGTATATTTTCATCAAACTAAGATGTAACAACAATCCACTAAAGTTTTGCCCATCTTTGTTCAATAATAGAGAACCAGCAGTTAAAATGAACAAGTGGTTTCAATTGAATAAGTTAGCCATCGCGATGGCCATAGACAGAAAAAAATTGGGGGGGGGGGGTTCAACCATAATTGATCATATAGTTAATAATATTACATGCAATCACTAAACACTATACTGTATGTGTTTCATGGCACCGAATATTGGTTAAATGTAAATACTACGCTAGCTACCTTGCGGGAATAGTAAGAGTAACATACGAACTAAGGGGGTTGCAGGTTCGAACTCTGGTCAAGCATGGTACGTTCTCATCATCGCGGTTAACCCACAAAGTAGAATAGCAACATAAAATAACTAAAATAGAAACTTATATGTAGTAAATGTTTTGAATGATGTTCTCACAACAAAGAAAGCAGTTAGTGGATAAAGAAATGAAGAATATGTGCCAGCAATAATATTTAATATGTCAAATTCAAACTTTTCACCTACAATAATGATCATCGTGATGATGATAATGATGATAATAATAATAATAAAAAAAGAGAGAACAGCTCACCAAAATGAAAGCTACAATACAAAATGCCGAGAATGCTTTGAAAACTCATCAAGCACATCCTCAGGGTTTATCTTTATGTTGCGATAAACACACATCAATGCCAGACTGTTGAGTCGATTTTCACTGGTGGAATTTCGAAAATAAGTCTTCAGTCATCTGAGTGGTGAAAATGTTCTTTCCAGTAAAGAAGTTGAAACTAGTAATGTAGCCAGTATCTGTAGAAGTTTACTGATGTTGGGAAATAATGAAGAATTGCACTGCATAAATCCTTCTATAGCAGACTTGGGTGGTGTGTTGTGCTTCTCCCATTTTGATTTCCACACCGCAAATTTGGGCTTAGGAAGGCAGTTTATATAAAAGCCTACACATTTCTTGAGCTCTTCACTATTAGCTGTAACACATTTACTTGGAATAACATTTTGCAAAGAAGAGATCAATGTCCTGTGGTATTTTAATCTGTCACTAAGTTGTGTTATAATGTGGTTTAGAAATGGAAGAAAAAAAATTCAACTTATAATACTCCTCACAGGTCATAGAGGGGATATTGTCACGATGAGCTTGTCTTTTCACGATCCTTGGAAAATCAATATGACTACCGTTTTCAGTAACCATGCAAGTGGAATAGGCAAAAATCTTCTTGAATTCTTCTTCTATATTATCGTGCATGGCATTTAAAGTATTGATAACATGGTCCACATGGTTGCAACCTTCTGGCAAGTCTGCATTTACAGCCTGGAGTGTCTATATAGAGTTAGGGTGTAAGAAAATATGTTTTCCAAGATCAGGAGGGGCACAACGAATTTAGCTCCTTCAATGGCACTTAGCAATTGGCATGCCTTTTGTGCAGTCTCTTTGTTTGTTGTCTGGGTACAACATATACAATACAGGAATTTGCCAAAGCAAGGTTCAAAGAATGAGCACTACCTACAATGAACATAAAGAGCCATAGGGTGGTTCTTTCTAATATATTCATTAACACCATGCAGATAACCGCTCATGGCTAATGTTCCATCATATCCCTGTCCAACCAAGAAATTACAGTTTATGTTATTTCATTTTAAGGTTGCAGAAAGCAGTGTGGCCGAGTCCTTACCCGTAAGGTCGACTGCTAGAACAAATTCAAGGAAGTCTTTGAGACTGTCCAAATTCTCAAGCTTTATGTTCATTGTTAATGCTATTTATATTAATGTTAATAAATTTGCTGTAACCATAGTAATGGAAATAGTAAGTACTAAAAATGATTATGGAAGTAGTGAGATTTTCTGCACCTGTATTGTATTTATTTTAAATATGACTGTTATCGTTAATTACGCAATTTTATTTGCATTGGTAATCGTTCTGCTAGTTTAAGCACAGAGGTGGTTATCAAGAGTGGCGACCCAGAAGCCAGGATTGTTCAAAAAGTGTGCAATCTTCTGACACTGGTAAGAATGTCTGTTGTAATGGAACAGAATTTTTGTCATTTGCTGAAGTAAGCCTTACGTCACAATCTTCAGTGTGCCTTGTATAACGTAACTTCTTACGTGAATCGTCATATGTGTGAAGTTCACAATGGCTAAGTTAAAACAAAATAAATCTAAATCTCTGCGTAAAGAAACAAACATTTAGGCTAATACAATGACTACTTATTTTGATGCTGGTAATCAAGTAGTTGCTTCCAGTAATACGAATACTACAGAACAGATGTTTCTTCTTCAAAACAGGACAAATTAGCTTGTTGTAATGATCCTGACAATGATTTGAGGTAAGTTCAGTGTACAATGCTCGTCATGGCATCATATATATCTTGTCTCAAACTTACAGTCATTCACTGGACAATTTATTCGACTACTTAGTTTCATTTTCTTACCATTACATTGTGGAAAACAGATTGAATGAAAATTGTGATGGATAATTAGCGTGCTGTTTCATTTGCCATTGGATGTACATTACATTTATGTTCTTATGAAGAGATGGTGGCACTGACAGCGTCCCCCTCCCCTTCCACCTCATTCGGGTAAGCTAGGTTTAAGAGTAATAATGGCAAATGTGTTGCGATTTTTTCTTCTTCTTTTTTTTTTGGTCCTCTCTTTTTGGGCTTTGTCCTCCTTGTTGGCCATGCTCTGTCCTCTTTTTTTAATGTATGTGTCTCGTCACCCTATCAAGGAAGAAACATAATGTTTTGTTCTAAGGCCATATGGCTTCAGAAAATTGATTGGTTGTCATCCAGAAACCAGCGATTTATTCCAAAAATATATATTTCCTCCATTGATGTATATTGGTTATTCATTTTTCGTTATTTGTTATTGTGGTTATCCTTAGCTCTAATACAAGTATAAAAACAGCAAAGAATATCATTGTATTCAGCAAGTGATATTGATGTAGTATTTCTGTTATTTTTACGACAATTATTTACCTTTCGTGGTTAATTTCAACGATGAGCATTGATGATGATAAATTGATGAAATAGATCAGTGGTTTCCAACTTGAAAAGGTCCGAGGGCCAAAATTATATCCAGCAGTTGATTGACGGGCCACATTTTTTGGGGGGGAGGGGGGGAATTAAAAATTACAAAGATTGTAAGTACTGAACAGAAAATTGAGGTTGATCTGCTTCTTTCATTAAAGTTGGAATGTCCACTTCAGTTTCTGTATTTGAAAGTCTAAGAAGGTGAAGCAGTGAAGAATCTGCCAGTCGGCTTCTGTAGCAGTTCTTGATGAAGTTCATTGAGAAAAAAAAAAAACACTTTCACACGTGTATGTACTGTCGAACATCGATGTCATTATTTGCCCAAAACTACGAAGGTTTGGAAAGCGTTCCTTTGAAAGGTATTCGAAAAACTCGGGCTCCTTTTCTTGCCTAGTTTGAAGGAAATCGCCTTGCAAATCACACAATTCAAGTAGGAGAGAAAAGCTTCTTGTTCTTCGATATTAACACCAAGAGGATTGCTAAATAGCTGGATGCTGCTTTTAAGTTCTTCAAAATCTTTAAATCTGGAGTCAAACTCGTCCATTATTTCTTTAATATTTGCACTGAATTCAGAAAAGTCCAGTGTTTCTTCATCTTCTGCTAGCATCCAACAGCTTGAAAAATGGACCAGGTTATTCCTTTCCAAAGTAACGTTGAAAATCATCCGTTTATTACGATTCCCTGCAATTCCGCATAGCGAAGAGGTGGGAAGCGGGCAAGTTCATTCCGCATAGCGAAGGGGTTGAATGCATGGTGTGAAAAGAACGTTACGTCACTTTAGATTCTTCTGATGATCATTATTGACTGCAAAATCAATTCTACCTGTGATATTGTCTTTCTTTACAGAGCTTCCGTTCATTTAACAGCAAAAATAGAACGTATTTTAATAAAATTACATGAAATTAATGTATTTTGCAAACAGGCTTCACGGGCAGCAGAAAAAGGCATCGCGGGCCGCCAATTGGAAACCCCTGAAATAGATGAATGACACAATAAGATATTCAAATATTGCTCAAGGTTCAAACATAGTGTCCCTTGCTTCAGTGTATGAGCAGTGTATTAATCACTTCGTCATGGAGGCCAGTAATAGTGAAATAATGATTGCAACAGAAATTAGAGCACTTTAAGAGTTTAGGCAGATTAACAATCCACTTCAACCAACAACATTTCCAGCTGTATTGTGAGACACATGGTTCTGACCTAACAATTGAATGTGCTCTTGCCCTCATTAATGTACTTGTCATAATAATTACACATTGCAATGTGACTCGTTGACTTGTAATATCGCCACTTAAGTTCCCAGACATGGCTCCCTTCATCATTTTAATGTAATCATCCCTCACCCTCATTGATGTGACTTGTCAAAAGTGACGCTAAATGATATTTAACACTGTTGAGCCTTGTTTCCATGTAAGTAAAGCATGAAGCATTTTAATGTTTTATTAAATCATATTTAGCATCGTTTTTCTGTAAGTAACAAAATTTCAAATACAATTGAGATGCAACCACCATATTTCTTACATATTTCTTTTGTATTTTTCACACAGGAAATCTTTCGTAGTGGTAACATCATCACCTTGTAATCAAGGGCTCTCGTGTTCGGTACCCAGTGGAGACACATTGCACAATGGTTTGGATCCCATTTTAAACTGGGCTGTAGGTCCAGTCTCAAATAGCATACCTGTGCATAATGTGGACTTAAAACAACAAATCTAACAAACACATGGAATCTAAGACTCTTGCATCATTCTTTCTTTAGAAAAACATGCTGTTACATTTTTAAATAGATACAATATCCAAGTAATACTATCACATGTGCAGAACGTAAAGCATTTATATTTTCTTGTTTCTTCGACAAGAGTATAGGGATGCTAGTAATGCTTCGAATTTTGATATTTTTGATCTATATTTTAATCTTAATTCTAATTGTAAATTGGAATTATAGATGATGAGTTAAGTATTTTTGTTTAGTTTTGTTTTATTTCTGGAAATTATTTTTTAAGTAAATTATTTCTTTAGTTTATTTAAAGTTGTTATTAAAGAATGAGAAATTGGTATTTAGTTTTCTGTTTAATAGATAAGACATTATAATTGGAATTTAGAGTATCCTGTAATACAAATTACTGTAGGTGGTATCTTGCATGAGTGATATAGGTTGAATTTATGAAGTGAATTAAAATAAAGTTGATGAATTGGGGTAGCATTTTGGGACTCAGATTATGTTTGAAAATAGTTTATCTTTTTTCCTCATTTATTATTATTGTTCTGCTAGGAATCAGCAGTATTTATTGTGTCAGAAAGACCTCAGCACTGAAAGGTATATTCCCAGAAGTAAGCATCAGGGGTCGGGAATTATGGATATTTTATATTAGTGTTAGTTATATAGTTAGTTCCTTAATTTCCAATCAGGTGTTGGATCTATTTTGTTGTTCGGTTATTGAGTTGTTTTAGGTCTTGTTTAAATACATCCAATTAATTAATTATGGGTCCTCGCTGATAACACTTTGTACTACTGGCATGAGAATCCTCCATTGTCAATTGAGGTGCAATTGTCTTCCAGCTGGGATGATGATGCATTTCCTCCAGGAAGCTATTTTGGACATTACAGGTTGTTTCTCCCTCCTTCTGCTTTTATGGATGAATGTTTGTGCCATTGATTCTACATGATTGCAGCCTTTCTGATCTTTGACGAACGGAGTTGCTGAGGCCATGGGTGGGTTGGAATTTCTCTAGGAATTTGTAGGCTGTACCTATGTTGTTCTTGCCTTGACACAATGTCTGCTAGTTCATGTGTACATCTATAATGTTCCAATCAGATAATGTGCAATTTTGTGTTGCGGTAGTTTCCTCCTTAGTTGGTAAATTTTGGAGTAGTTTCCTCCTTAGTTGGTAAATTTTGGAGTTTTCATACAGTGCAGGACAATTAAACTATTCTACACACATAGAGCAAGAGTCAACATGCATAGGTTTTCACCTGCAGTGCGAATACAGGGCACAGTGAACAAACATTTAAAAACTATAGAATTTGACATATTCAGATTCATTTATTTCACTGAAGGAAAAAATAAATCAAATGCATAAATTATCATAAATATTGTGTATATAGATTTTCATTTTCTATTTTCTTTTCTTTTCTATGAATACTATATTATGTTCAACATAATTGGGAAATGTATCTTATGCTGAACTAATAGATGATGATAATAACAAACAAAAAACTCAACATTATTAATTATAATTGAGGTCCCCCACTCCATTTAAATAGAAATATAATACCCCCCGTAAAAGTAATTTAAGGGTTGGTTTTCATTATTAACGTACGTCAAATGTGTTTATGCACTTAATATCTCGTTTCAGGTACCTGTTGAAGAATCCTGTCAGAGGAGTCACACCTCAAGATTATGAGGACAATAATCAAGATTTTGAATCCAACAGAGTATACCAGATACCAGTTACAAAAATCCAAGGTGCAAATACTTCACAATCCACAGTTGACTCATGCAGTTCAGAAGAATCTGTAGGACCCTTGTCTGATATAAGATACGCTACAGTTCATTCCGAATCCACACAAAAACTATGTGAAACTTCTTCAGGCCCTAAAAGTGGTTTTACTTGCAATGATTGTGGCAGAATATTTGATAACAAATCTTCACTTACAGAGCATATCATATCACATACTAGACATAAACCATATGCATGTTTATCATGTAACAAGAGATTTACGAGGTCAGGATACCTCCAAATTCATTCAAGAATTCATACTGGAGAAAAACCGTTTCTATGTCTAACATGTAATAAAGCATTTACAGATAAATCAGCACTGAACCGTCATTCACGAATTCACACTGGAGAGAAGCCATATGTTTGTACAGTATGTAATAGAGGATTCACCGACAGCACAGCTCTTGCAAGTCATTCAAGAATTCACGCTGGAGTGAAGCCATATGTTTGTGCGGTATGCAATAAAGCATTTACCCAGAAGGGGTCTCTATCAAGTCATTCACGAATTCATACTGGAATGAAGCCATATGTTTGTACAGTATGCAATAGAGGATTCACCCGGTTCCCAGCTCTTGAAAGCCATTCACGAATTCACACTGGAGTGAAGCCATATGTTTGTGCAGTATGCAATAAAGCATTTACCCAGAAGGGGTCTCTATCAAGTCATTCAAGGATTCATACTGGTTTGAAGCCACATGTTTGTTCCATATGTAGCAGATCATTTAGACAGAAGAAATATCTTGATAGGCATTCCAGAATTCATACTGGAGATAAACCCTATATGTGTTCAATGAGTAGAGATTTTTCTAGGCATTTGAAGACTCACTCAGGAGTTAAGCCATATCTTTGTTCAACATGCGGTAAAGTTTTTTCACAAAGACATGATCTTAAGAGGCATCTAATGATACATACTGGATTGAAGCCACATGTGTGTTCTACTTGTAACAAAGCGTTCACACTAAAAGGAGAACTAGTATTGCATATGAAAATTCATACTGGATTGAAGCCATATGTATGTGCAGAGTGCAACAAGTCATTTGTTAGTAAGGCACACCTTCGATTACATTCAAGAATTCACACTGGTGAGAAGCCCTATATGTGTGCAGTATGTCGTAAAATGTTCACAAGTAAATCAAATTTAAACACACATCTAAAAATTCATGCTTTTCTAACATAATATGTGCCCTATGTCTTCTAAACCTATTAGCAAGCAAATTACATAGTTCTTAAACATAATACAAGACCTCAAACAATGGAACGAAATGTTTCAAGTGAAAGTATGTTGCAATATTTTCCAGAAAATAATACATAACAGATGCTACACAAACATTAGTGCCTATGAGTATAAAAATGTAATTTTGTTTATGAAGGGATTTGAAGTTTTGGATTTTGAATCATTGTAAATTAGTTATTTGATCACTGAATTGTCTACGAATGTTAACGTATGTGAATATTTAGCTTTTGAATTTCAGTGAAATTTATTCAAAGTAATGATCTCTCACGCCATTCTTCTCTTCTTCCCAATACAGCTTCTCAAGTTGTGCAGCCTTCATATTGATATTTTGATCCAACCAAATGTGAATTGTAGTGACAGCTATTATTTCAATTGAAATAATGTTTATGTATGAATTGTCACATGTGAGGTTCAAGAACTATAGAATTCAAGACTATGGAGATCAACTTTGGAAAATGAAAAGCTTTTGGTGTTTTTTTAATTTTTATCCAGGTGAAAATAAATTCATCAATGTCCTAAGTCTGACGAAGCATTACCTTCATTATCGTTTACTTCTTCCGATGGTAATTACCCTAATTTGAAAATTTGTGCTGTTTTTATTGTTCAATCGCAATACAATATTCTGTATGGTTAATAATCAGATGAGAATCTGGTCCAACCATTTTCTAAAGAATTGATCAGTTATAATTTAGGCTGTACTTTCCTAAATTTTCGTAACTGTATGGTGAAATATTCTCCTAAATCATACATGGAAAAGGGTACCAAAGACTTGTATTTCTGTGATCGTTTATGAGGACATCCAACCAGCATCACCTGAAGAATTTCCCAATAACTGATGGTTTAACTAAATTATGATGTGGAGGTGAGAAAATGTAAGAACTTACAAATGAGGTCAGAAGAGATTGTGCATGTTAGAATAATGAAATTAATAACATCTTTATCGATCTTCTCGTTGACTTGGAGATGCAAGCAAGTAACCTTCGAAACATAAATCATATTAGTCAGCACAAATGTCAATTTTTTTTACTCTATGGAAGTAGAACTTGAAATGTGAGGTTTTAGAAACAACTGCAAGTATGTGTAAAAATTTGCTTAAATTTTATGTTAGGAATGAAGTGGCCAGAAATCACTAACTAGGGATTAAAAGGCCACTCATAATGCCAAACCTTGTGTGAATTTGTTTTTGTTACATAAGAGTGTTGTGAGAGGGAACTAGGTTACATTTTACAATGACGAATCACACCATCGAAATTCAATTTTCTACATAGTATAATGGTGTGTTTCTAATGGAAAACAATATTTCCTAAAAAAAATAAATGAATGGATTTTCTCGAGTTTTTTTCTGTGTTCATCAAACTGAAAATGGAGTACAAAAATCGAAAATGTTTGCATTTGTGTGTTCAGTATCTGTTTCGTTGTTCTTTGTGTATTCATAGCAAGGACAGAGATAGTTGCATTGTGTACAGAAATTCTGTTGTCTACAATATAGTGTTTTCTTATATATTTGTGATATTCATTTATTATATTTTACAACATTAATTCACTCAGCAAGCACATTAATTAGGAGCAAATACTTTGAAATATAATCCTGGAGAGGGTAGAATAAATCTGATTGATCGATTCATTGATTTTGTGTTATAAGGCTGCTTTATGAACAGCAAGGCTAATTGCGACTGGACCTACAGTTTAGCGTGGGACCTGAACCACTATGTGCCTCAACTGGGTATCGGGTATCAAACCTGGGACTAGAATGAATCTGAACTAATGTGAAATTCAGTTACATTTTTCAATAGTCAATGCTTCCATAATGTCTTACATCATCAGCTTGTAATTAAGGGTTCCAGGATTTGATAGCCTGTGGATGCATGTAGCAGGTTGGATCCCACATTAAACTGTAGAGTCAGTTCCAATTAGCCTATCTGTGCATAAAGGTTTACTTAAAACAGAAACTCAAAACTCCATAAGGTTGTAATGTATTTTTTTATGTAAGGAGATGAAAATATTGCTTAGGGAAATTAAGCAAATCATTCTGAACAGCTTACTGTGTTTGACAGAAAGTCTCTGAAATAAATTGTAATTTATGCTCAGCCTTGCCAGTCATTTCCAAACATAAGTGATTATGCTATATCCTAGAAACATTAAAGGTAAAAAAAAGGTAAAGTGCTCCCCTGTGCATAGCACCATGCCATGAAGGCATGTGGTAACGCCCCACACTTTCTTGATCCGGTCGTGGTTGGAGTGATGTGATCAGCATCATGCCCCTGACTGCCTTTACCCCCCAGGGTTTCCTACAGGTACCCATGTTATTCGACGCTGGGTGGGTGCTGAGGCTGCTTCCAACGTTAGAAAAGTTCCCAGATTGAACTGGCCGGGGATCGAACCCGGGACCTTTAGCATGGTAGTCAGACACGTTACCGACTGAGCCACCGCGGTCACCCATTAATTTCTCTAAATGTTGATCTGGTTTTATATTTTATATAGTTTCAAAAAGAAAATACGATCAAGAAATAGTGTCAATATTAGCAATACTTAATTAACACAAGCAGAAATGTATTTAACTTAAATTTCTCCTAAATGCTTGAAAGAAGTGTGCTGTTGTGTTTAAATTGAACACCAATTTCCTGGAGATAATGCGACTTAGGTTTAGTTCAGTGGCGTGAAAACAATGTAAGCTACCGAAGCATTGCTTCAGAATACAATAACGTAACAATATATTATGTCATTATTAGGGCTAGGATTTTTATGACCTAACAATCACCAAAATATGCAAAATAAAATATGCTCTTATGACCTAAAATTTTACAAAATATGAACTACAATTTGAAAAATATGCCGGACACTGTGTCACCTGCAGACAGATAGAGGAGAAGAATTCAGCAATTCTGTGATTACCAAGCTAATGCAGGAACATGGCATAAAGCATTATTTGACAGTCAATGCGTAAAAAGCTACCATTATCGAACACTTCAATCGAGCATTAAAGAACCACGTGCAGAAACAATTTACCTTGGAGTGTAATTAATTACCTGTGGGTTAGCATGCAGCCCGATCTTAATGTGGGATATAATAACACGGTGCATAGCACAATATGTTTGAAACCTTTGGAGGTAAATAAAAGCAACAAGCAGCACTTAAGATCTAATGCTTAATGTCCTTGCTATCAACTCACAAAGAAGAAGCCAAAATATAAAATAGGTGATCATGTAGGAATCAGTAAATTAAATGCACATTTGAGAAGAGATTCACCAAAAACTGGAGTACAGAAATTTTGCACTGTAGCAAAAATTTTACCAAGTACCAATCATCTGTATATCATGTTAGATAAAGTAAAATAAAGTAAAAGTAAAAAAAAGTTGCAGGCCACATGGCTTGGTCTTTCCAGAAGCGAATGGATATAAAGAGACTGCATAATTATATAACATAGGACATGGTGAAAGGGCTGCCAGGTGAAGAAAAACAAAATACTGGAAGAAAAGTTGAATTGTTGCTTGACCATCTTTGCTGTTTAATTGTAGGTCCCTCAGGCTTCAGCAAAACCACGTTACATATTGATAATTTCATACTTGCCCCTGGATTTCTGGATTGGAACATTAGATACTTGTATGTATTCCCCAAAAGTCTAGAGCAGCCTAAGTACAAACAATTGATAAAATTATCCGATAATCCAAACATATCTGTATTCTCAACTGAAATTGAACCCCTTTCCAAATATCATGAAAATTCTGTTGTTTTGTTTAATGACATAATTCTGAAAAATCAAAATTAATATTCTCTATAGACTCTATTCTTGACATAACCACACAGGAAATAGTCTAGGTGGATTATGTCTGGCAATCGTGGTGACCAGGTTATCAGGCCGTCATGATTAATCCAAATATCAGGAAATATCTCCTCCAGGAACCTCGAGCAAGTAATCCCTGATGTGGTGGTGCACCATCTTGCTGGAAAATAATCGGTTGCAAATTATGCAGTTGAGGTGCCTCAAAGTGTTGCATTATATCCAGGTAAATGTTAGCTGTGATTGTATGTTCAACAAAATAGAAGGAACCAATCGCTGT